>NW_020897694.1:28226615-28846086 GCF_003984885.1 Neopelma chrysocephalum | reverse complement strand
CTTTTCTTTCCTTTCCTTTCCTTTCCTTTCCTTTCCTTTCCTTTCCTTTCCTTTCCTTTCCTTTCCTTTCCTTTCCTTTTCCCCTTCCCAAACCAGTAAAATAGTCAGCTTTATCCTTTTGGTCTGCTGATATTTTAGGTTTTATTTTAATACTACCTATTACTTCCCCTTCTGGGCACCCAAAATATTTTGCTTTTAGTCTGTTTTGATTATTATCACTGGTTTTTTGTTGTATAGAAAACCTGATAAGCCATGTCATGAATTAATGAACTTACTTTTTTTCTTTTTAAAGAAAGATGACAAATTGTTGCCTTAAAGAGGTACAGCCAACCTATAGCTACTGAAACCAGATGTGCAGACCACACAAACGTAGCAAGAATGTTATAGGCAGTAAAGAGGCCATGGTTTGAGCATACATTAATCATTATCACACCTCTATCTACAGGTGGTCAAGGTTTCTATAAACATTTTTAAGAGATTTCAAAGAAGAACTGAAGAATAAAGAAGTGCTTTTCCACATGATGGAAAACATAACGGAGAAACATTCAACAATCATGCAGTTAAACAGCTCAGCTGATGGAAGACTTGGGAATCAATGTGTTTGTCGCAAATGTAAAATAATCAGTAGGGCTGGCACGCTTTAAAATGTTTTTTCTCTCCTTTGCTTTTTTTTTTCTTGGTGAGTAAACTACATCTACATCTTTATAAACCTTTTCTTCCTTGTCTTCAAATCAGCCTCTGGACATTTGCATTACTGATGCTGACAAATTCTTCCAGACCCCCAGGCTTCTGCTGCAATCAGGTCTTTTACTTTGATCTTCAAATTGTTTTGCCTGAGCCCAGCCAGTCTCTAGACTCCTCTGGGCAGGAAATGTGTACAAAACACATGGCTGAGACTCAGAAAATACTAGCATCTTTTGTGAAATAACTCTTACAGTCCAGATTTATGATATAAAATATGAACTACTATCTCAATAGATATATAGAAAAAATGGAACTTAGCAATATCAGACAAATCTTGTTAGAAAATTAAAAAAAAATTAATAAAAACCTCCCCCTAAAAATCCTCAAAATTAAAATAGTATTTTTGGAAAATAGAGGAAAGAAATTGAGAGACCTTTAGTTTCCATCTTAATCGTTTCCTCTGCCAAGTTTTTTTGTCTTCCTGCCAAAGATCTTGCTAATTCATTCCTAATTATAACATTTGGAGAAGAAATAGGTATACTTGTGTTGAATTCCATATCTAACAATATTAATAACCAGTAGATGATTTTTGGCTCCCGCCCCAGAATCTTTTATTCTTTCCTATCACCTGGTCCAAATTCTCGTCTGTTGTCCTGTTTCTTATTTTTAAAAGTCTTTTTCCTCTGTGAAGAATTGGACACCTTTCTTCCCGTTTGAGGTTGCATACTCTAATTGTTTAGGGATATTTAGTTATACAGTGAATCCTGAACTCACACACTGCAGCTAAGATTGCATCTGTTGTGATTTGCCAGAAGGGATTTCAAGAGCCTAAGCAGAAGCAGCTAGTTCCATCTGAGATATTCAAATATCTGAGACATCTGTATCAGACTGTGACATATGATGTAAAACCTTGGCGAAATTTTTGCTGTCCTGGACTAACAGCTGGAAGTTGCAAAATTTCCTGGAGTTACTAAGGTGATAATTACTATACAACCCTGCTTTACCAATACATAAATGCTCTCAAGGTGAGAACCAGACATGATTCTTACATGAAAAGCAACAAGAGGAAAAGTTACACTGGAAATATATTTCTGAACGCCATTTTTATAATTTTAATATATGTAATATGATTGTGTGTGAGAGATATGTCTTTGCTAGTCTAAGGAATTTAGAAATAAGTGTGTTATAATCCCTCTAAAGCAGGGGTTAACTGAATTTATATATTTTTTAAATTTTAATTTTTGAAAACTTAAATCATACAATCAATCTGCAGCTAGCTGTGCATTTTTTCATCAACTTATTTATTTTTCAAATCTCTCTCATTTCACTGCAGCCAGGAGAATGCTACTTTCTCAATTCTTTTACTAAACTGAAGCCCAGAATATTTTATCACTTATTTTACTCTAAACGCAGAAGTCCAAATGATGTTAGTCATGTAGGTGCATAAAGTTGATGAGACATCTTTCTAAGATTAGAACATATATTTTACAGGTTATGAGTTGAAAGAGAACTAGGTAAGCAGGAAAAAAATATTTCTCCAGAATAATAATTTGTTTCCTTTTCACATTGGAAAGAGCTAGCTATATCTAAGAAAATGGGGATTGGTTTTGCTATTTAATAAGCCTTTTCCTGATCTTTAATGATCAGCTTTTGTCTCCCGTGATCTGGAAAAGTCTTAAATTTTGCCCTAGAGTAAGAAATGTATTGTAAAGTAGAATTTATTTAGAAATACAAAATAGTTTTTATAATTTATAAGGAAGAATCAAATATATTATATCAACTTATGTTGTTTACAACATTAAAAGAAGAAAGGTCTAGTGGAATTTTAAGCCTGTTTGGGAACAGTCTGATTAATCACCCATAACTTTAAGAGGGTCCTTTAGTAGCTTTGGCATCCAATCTTGATGTGTTTCAATTACCGTTTAGACATTCCAAAACCAATTGTTTTAGACAGCATGATTAAAAAAACAAACACTATTTGAGCTGGTAGTGTCAAAGCCAAAAGTGAGACTTGTGACAACAGTTTTGTTCCACAGTCTTAGCTGTATGGCCAAAAAAAAATTTAACCATGCAAAATGGAGTGACAAACATAACAATATTGCTGGCAACAGATAGTAAGTCAAAGCTAGCAGTGTTCAGTCTTCTGCAGGAAGATCATTTTTCTACACCCAAATCAATTTAGACTTGACTCTGCTTCCATACCATGGGGAAATATGGTAATTATTTTGGTCAGGTGTAAAAAAAAAAGTGTGGAAAATGACTGAAACTATATGATACACTTAAATCTCCTTGCTTAATTATCTCCAGAGGTCAGATTATGCCTAATACTCTAGGTTGAGCAATAACAGAAGTAGAAAAGATAAGTTTACTTTGTCAGGTTTAGCTTCTACCATTGTAGCAGTCCCAGCCTATATGATGATGCACAGTTGTATGGCAGCTGTAGTCAGTAGACTAATCAAGCTGCAAATAAGCACAGGACCAATTATCTAATTCCTCTTTCTTGACCTAGGGTCAAAATAATTAAAACCATCTAAGGAGATTTACTAAATTTATGCAATCGAATGCCACGGAACGGCACAAGTTTCATGATTAGTGTTCTCCCTACCTGCTGCTGTGATCAGACTTTACATTCATAGGAACTCCTTTCTCAATTTCAGTACAAATGAAGTTTATTTTTTCTGGGTAGTTTTTGTTTTGTTGGTTGATTTGGCACTGAAGGTTTTTGAGGGTTGTGTTGGCTTTTTTTCCCCTTTTGTGTGTGTGTGTGTGTGTGTGTGTGTGTGTGTTTGTGATGGCGGTTTAATTAAATAAGTATCTTACCTCTAATCTGTAAATGTTTTCTATCCATTTCTCTCATTTGAAATCCATATCTGAATTGTGCCATAAATTTCAGAGTAATAAATTTGTTGAAAGCATTTTATGTCACCTGTAAATTAGGTGTGTTTTAAATCTCAGCAACTGCTGTGCAATAGCAATGATTTCACATTTTAGGTAAAGTCAGCAGAAATGTCTCGTCTTGTTCTGTTACTGTGGTAACTAATTCTTAGCACTTTAATCACATTAGTGAAATAAGGAATTTTCAAGGAGCAGCTTTTACTCTAGAAGTATAAAGTTTCAAAGTACAAGAACCTTTACTGACAATTTCAGCTTTTTCCCCTTTTTTTTTAATGTGTGTAATCTGACAATTTTTAAGCCTGTAATCTAGCAAAGATTTCTTTCTATATTACAAATGAATAGAAACTGCTTCCTTCTTTTGTGACTGAGCAATAGACTCCAAAAATGGAACATGGCTCAGCAGAGATAGGCAAAGTTGATGTTCCTATGAAGCTCAGAGAATAACTCCATGTGTGACAGACCACAGCTGTTGCAAAGAAGTTGACTTCATCTCAACACAGAGGGGACCAGAGGTTAGCCTTTGCTTTACATAAACAGCTGTGTCATTTGCATGGCTCAGCTGGTGGAGTAAATGGTTCTCCCTGAGTTCATTCAAAGAGTGTGAATATCTTCTGAGTTAGCCAGGCCATTATGGGACAGAAGGATGTGAATATGTGGCTGAAATATTGAATGTCTTCTTTCAGCCTGTACTAGCAAGTCCAGCCTTCAGGAATCATGAATCCCAGAGACCAGAAGGATATGCTAGAGCAAGGAAAATATACCCTCGGTCAGGTAGTACTTAAGCAAACTGGACATACATAAGTGCAGGGGCCTTGATGTGTGCTCCCACAACTGCTGAAGGAGCTGACAAATGTAATTTCCAGTCCATTCTCAATAACCTTTGATTGATCACGGCAATAAGAAGAAGTGCCCAAAGACTGGAAGAAAGCAAACTCCTCTTTTCAAGAAGGGCAAGAGGAAGGATCCAAGGAATTACCTGTCAATCAGTCTTGCCTGATGGTGGAGGGAGTTGGGACTGTTTAGCTCAGAGAAGAAAAGGCTCAGAGGCACCTTATTAGTGTACATAAATAACTGAAAGACAGTTACAGAGAGGATGGAGCCAGATTCTTTTCAGTGATGTACAGTAACAGGACAAGAGATAATGGGCAAAAAGAGTTTTTGCTCTGTTTATTTCATTTGTTTTCTCAATGAGAGACAGCTTGAATGGCCTATGTGTTTATTTCCTATCTAAACCCCAAAAAACAGCAAAACGACCATGGACTGTAGGCTTTCCACTTTTGAATGAGTAATAATTTCTGAAATCAACTTTTATGTCCTACTTTATGTTTTTGCTAGAAGCCCACTGTTGCCTGCAATTCTTTCCAAGATGGATGTGGAAAAAACTGGTGGTGTCATGGACCTTTTTTTTTAATTTAACTCAAATATTATAGAATTATTAGCCTTTAAAAGTATGTGGCATATATCTTTTAAAGAGAAAGGGAACTTCTGTCAAAATCTGTCCCACCTCTTTAGCTTCCAACAACCACAGGGAGGATCAATCACTAGAAGTCACCTAGGCCTTGGATAAGACTCATAAATTGTTTTGTTTTTTCCTTTTAATTGACTCAGCACATTCACCCTTTTTTTTCTTTTTTTTTTCTTTTTTTTCTTTTTTTTTCCCCCAGAGCAGTAACAGCACATTTTTAATTTCTTTTCCTCATGCAATGTTATGGCATTTAATATTTCCAGTTAATTTGTACTGTTGAATACCTAGTTCAGGTAAGCCTACTTTTCAAAGGAATGTATGGGTATAAACATTGAAAACTATTTCATTAAGTCACTGACCTTTTTAAAATGAATTCCTGTTGATAAAACTGAATACCACCTAAAGGCAGAAAGAGGGGAAATAGAATTTAGATGTGTATTGGTTTCCAAGATTGACATCCAGGAAGAAAAGCAGAAGGACAGCTTGCATCAAAAGCACAGGAAAACACCGACAACAGTTCTTCTAGCTCTGAGCAGTGCAATCCATGCATTTTTATTTTAGTTTAGTTTGGAATAATAGCAAATTCCCAGTGTCTGGTTAATTTAAATTTCATACCTAGTAATAATGGAGTTTAACAGTGTAATTTTATCAAAACAGTTTTTCATTTGTGGAAGCACGAAACCAATGCACTTTCAAACATCCATCCTTCAGTGTAAGGAAAAATATATATTGGAGTAAACCACAGAAAGCAGCAAACATTTTAACTATTTCTTCCTTATACTCCATAATCCAGCAGTTTAATTGCTCAATGAATCTGCAGATACTAAGCAGGCTGCTAGCAGTGGTCCTCCTATTGTTCAAGCCTTCAGGGAAAATAATCATTGCACTAATGACAACTTTTAAGGTAAACAATGTTTCTATTAAATCAAAACACCAGCATTTGGGTAGACTAAAATCTCATTTATTTACATCAATAAAATATGCACCTTAGGACATGTTAGGTCACAGTTGAGTAATGTATTGCATTTTCCAATGTTTTTAGAAAGAATGAATAATGACAGTGGGAAGGCTTGAGTTCATTAAAGAAAAACAAATTTGCAGCAGTGCAGCTCTTTATTTAGAAAGAGCTTATGATATGAGCTGACAGTTGCTTTGTTTAGACAACTGTCATAGCTTTATTTCATTTACTAAATTTTCTGAAATCAAACAGGGCAATATTTCTGCATGCACACCAGGTAAATGATAACATCAACAGGATAACAACAGTTTCTAACTACGATTTGGAGAGAAACTCTAAAGTAAATAATCTTCTTTTGAAAGGAAAGGCATCATTTGACTTAATCTAAACTTCCACCAAAGATTAGCTGCAAATAGAATAGCTGAAATTCAGTTGCCAAATCTCTGAGTTTCCTCTTTAATATAGTTTCATTCTCTAGCCCTTTCTTGTGCTACTTTTTCTCAAACCCTACTTTTTATCAAAACCATAATACAGGGTGTTTAGGTATTGAATGATCTGTGCTGTGATGCCTGATGGAAGTGGTGTTCTATTTCCTTTTTCTATAAGCAATGTTTATTCTTCTTCGTTCAGGTCCAAATCTGACTCCCAGTATACAATTTCTCCTTGTTACAAAGCAGTATCTTCCTGAAGCAGATTATAAAGAAAGTATTATGGAAAAGGCAGAGACTGAGAATGGGATTTTAGGAGAAGGAACAGAAGCAAATTAAATGAAATTACAAGCTATTTCAATACAGGATTTACTTAGGAATTTTTAGGGGAAAATGATATAGATTTAGAGGACATAACTAAGCCCTCTCTCTTTCCATAGTAAGAAAATATCCTGCAAAAGTTAGTTGTAGTTCATTCTTCCTCAATGCTTCAAAGAATTCAAAGTCCTCCAATGCTAGCAATGTCCCCAGAGTGAGTTTTCCACGTCAGTAAATGAATTTTTTCCTGTGCCAACACTGTTTGCTATCTAATATAGTTATTTTCCTTCCTGGTTCTTTTTGCAGAGGATGTGTTTGTGGATAGTGGCTGTTTCCTGTCCCAGGCACCACGGGGCTTTGCAAGCCAACCCACCCTCCCTCATGACACATTTTTCTGTGTGTTACTGTATGCATCAGAGAACAAAAAATTTGCATCAAAAGGCTTGCTTTGGAATAGAGGGGGACATAGCTTTGTTGTGCCATGCTGTGCTCAAACCAATGGCTGGATTAGGAAGCAGGACTCATCAGTCCTTGTAGACAGTCATCCTGTTCCCAGGATGCCTATATTACCCAGGAAGGTCCATGACGCTGCTTTGGGCCAAATAACTTCCTAGCTTTACTCTATTTCTGTTCCACTTTGAATAATATGATACTTTAACTTAAGACTTTTCCATTCCTATTTTTCATAATTCTCCTTTCATTACTGGAAGTACTTTATTTGCAAACTTTGGATCTACACACCTAGTTTGCAACTTTTTTGCAATTAACAGTTGAAACTGACATTTTTTCCTCTTGGCTGATCACAAGGCAGTTCCTAGCAGGCATAATTGCTAGAAGTCACTTATTTCACTTAGCTTTTGCTTTATTTTAAAATTTGGAAACTGATCATAACTACTCCACAATACTCATGCCACATTCCCCCGGTCAACACACTATTCATAAACTATTATTGAACTTGATTGTATTTACACTACAGAAAAAACCCACCATTAAACCAATACTTATTCTGTGTAATTTCCTACTTTCTATTTTGCTTAACATGCCCTTTTTTTCCTTTCTTTTAATATTTATTATCATAGTTTACAAAGACATGAAGTTATGTTTCCCAGGCAGTAAGGTCTCAGTAATCTCTTTTAGTATAAAAAATTGTCCTTATTTAAAGAAAATTTTACTGTCTCTTCTCCTGGATATGCAGACCTTATTCAAATTAGTTAGCTATTCCTCAACAAGACCACAAAAAAATAAGCAAAACAAAAAATAAAGGATCTAACAGTAAGGATGTCTCCATCATTGTTGTATTCTTAGTTTCTGTCTCTGCTTTCTTGTACTGCCTTCAAATCCTTCACTTCAAAGATAGCATCCAAGATAATATTTTCTTCCACTAGTTCAAAACTATTCTCTTTCCCTGGAGGGCATTTTACCTCTGTCCACAGTAACATAGCATTGGAATTACACTGCTTGCCCTACACTCAAAACATTGACTATTTGCTGTTCATTTTTGTCTTTCTTTTCTACTCAAGCTTTAGGATTTTCCTTATATCCTCAAACTGGCCACTACTGCCTATTTTTCTGCTTCTACAGATTGCTTTCCAGGTCTTTGTGTGTTTCCCCTTAATGTCTATGTGGGCACACTCCTCAAACCTTTTTATATGAACGTCCTAAAAACTCTGCATATGCACTTTCATCTGTAACAACTGAATGGAAGATAATTAAACTTTAATTAAAAAGAAATCGAGCCATCAAAGTGTTTATGTAATGCTAGAAGTGAACCACTGGAATGGTAAATTCTTGGAACAGGCTTAAAGAGAAATTGCCCACATTTGTTTGCTTTTACTCTAATCTGATTCAAGAGAGATCAAAAAGCTATAGTGTCTCATAAGCTAGACCAAACATTCCTCTGAGATATCCTCCCAAAAGTTATCATAAGATAAAGAAAACAAACGTATAAATGTACTTTCCTGTGTCTTCCAAAAGAGACCACCTGAATGTACCACCTGTCAGGTCATTCTGGTCAGTAAATGAGACATGCTTTTGAAAAAAATTCTGTTGCCAAAAGCCGAAACAAAAAAATAATGCAATGAGCAACTGTTGTCAGCTTAGTGATTCCATATGCTTCCTCTTGTCTCCATGAGTTGTAGATCCTGGTTACACCACATTTTATGCTCCACCACACTCATCTGAGTCAATCCTACCCTGAAAAGGTAGGGTAGTGTGATTTAATAAGAACATAAAGTAAAAGCACTTCTGACGTCATGGAACACTGATGTAAAGATCCCAGGTTCTTATACCTTGGGTTTTGAACTATATTTCAGTTTTTATCTCAGAAGTAAAAAAACCCAAAAATATCTCTTCTCCTTTTTCTTGTTATTAAATTTACAAAAATTAAAATATTTTCTTTAACTATTTTCTTTAATGAACCTTAGTCCTCTACAGCCACACTATATTTCCTTTATTTCCTTCCTACATGGTGTCTGTCTGAGCCCCTTGCTAAGATTCTGCCTGCTGAGAGTCCTCCACATTCTTTCTCTAAATCGAGAAGGATTTAATCTGGCAGAAAAAGCATAAAGTACAGCTCTTGAGCTTGAACTGAGCCTTAAAATCAAATTTGTCTGTACCAACCTAGAAACAGCTACGCAAGATATTGATTGAAACAAGCCTACCATGGTAACTGCTTTTATTCTACATGGCATCCTCCATCTGTAGTATAAATCCACTCTCCCTACACACAATATTCTAAAATCCTTCTTCCTACAATTATATCAACAAGGAAATACATCCAACTCCCTTATTGCCTAAGTCCAGAGGAAGGCTACAATAATGACCAGGAGAATGGAGCATCTCTCCTATGAAGGCAGGCTGAGAGTTGAGTTGTTCAGACTGGAGAAGAGAAGGCTTCAGGGAAACCTTATAGCAGCCTTCCAGTACTTAAAAGTGTTCTATAAGAAAGTAGCATTATTACCTTTTATTCATAATTGTGATTGAAGGTCTTGAAGATTCATTATAGAAATTCCTTCCAGTACCTGAAAGAAGCCTTCAAGAAAGACGGAGACAAACTTTTTAGCAGGATCTGTTGTAATAGGGCAAGGGGTAATGGCTTTAAACTAGAAGAGGGTCAATTTAGATATAAAGAGGAAGTTTTTTACAATGAGGGAGGTGAAACACTGGAACAGGTTGCCTAGGGAGGTGGTGGATTCCCAGTCCTTGGAAACGCTCAAGGTCAGGTTAGACAGGGCTCTGAGCAACTTGATCTAGCTGAAGATGTCCCTGTTCATTACAGGGGAGTTGGACTAGAGGTACTTGAAAGGTCTTTTCCAACCCAAACAATTCTACAATTCTATGTACTAGTTAGACAGACTTGTACGTGTCTGTATACTATTAATATGACAGGATAATATGTCATTTTTTTCCCCAAAATGCATTCCGATAATGACCTGGATTGCATCATAAATTGTAAAAATTATTACAGGTATTTATTTTATTGTATCTCCAGTACTTTCTCTGGGTTTTAGTAAGTACATATTAATTAGTTTTACTTGATATAATTTTTGTTGTGTTTTTCACAAAGCTCTATTTGCAGTTTCCTCTTCTAGCCTCAACTGTTTGATCCTTTCATTGTTATATGACTAGTAATTGATCAATTACTTTTAAAATAATAACAAACATTGATACAGAATATTATGTAACAATACATACATTTTGTGGAATATTATTCAGAGTAAAAAAAAAGACAATTACTATAAAATTTATTTTTATGTAGCAATGAAGTGTAATATAATTGAATGTGACAATATTGAAATTTTAAACCTCTGTCAAAAAGATATTAAAATAAATGATGACCCAAAAAAGGAGAAGAAGAAGGGAAGTGAATATAAGCTTATAGCTGTAAAATCAGATGTATGACAAGGTCTTTGAAAATTTAAGAAAAAATTCAGAAGACAGACAGCTTTAGAATGTAATATTGATTTTTTTTAATTAATTTTTGAAATTCTGATTTTTATCAGCAAAAAAATAGATAGACCAGATCTTCAATATGAACAATAATATCAAATATTGCAGATGAATTTGTATCATATTGTGAGCAAAAATGGTGACTGCTAAGTGATAAGTTTTAAATATTCATAAAACAATACAGATGGCTCATGTTCTATCCTTATTTACAAGTCTAAAAAGTTGATTTCATGAGCCACTACAAGTTCTCCAGAATTTTCATTTCCCTTTTCATTCCCCTGGTATTTCCTTGGCGTGCTTTGCATTTTCTTTCCTACAGGACACAGAGACTTACAGCATCTAACACTTTTAGTTAATACATTCACAGCACGTCTACAGCTGTGCTTGCACATTGTGATCTGTCCTATGGGATGACCCCAAGACCAGCCCTAACGTTGTATAGACACGATTATAGAGTTTTTCTGGCCAGAAGAAAAGATCAGCTCAGCCACCATGGTGTCCACATCTATGTGGTTTGTTTTTTTGTGGGGTTTTGTGGTTTTCTGCAATTTACTATTTTTTGTTTTGTTTCAGTTATAAGCTCACTAGCATTTCTGGATCTAAATCAGTTAAATTTAAATAGCTTAGCTCATGAGTAACTCATAATTAAATAGAGCTTTACACTTCATCGTAATCCAGTGAACTCGGAACAAGAGGATATTTTGCACCTTATTTTTTTCTGCCTCAATTATGTGACCAATACAGCTGTTCTAGAACAAGCAGCAGTCACAAGTATAGAGGCCATGTTGCTGAGAACACAGCTGCAATGGGCAGGACACGTCTCAAGGATGCAGGACCACCGCCTCCCTAAGATCTTGCTTTATGGTGAACTTGCCATCGGCCTGGAGACACACCTTCTGTAACGCTGCTGTTTCCTTTGAGAACGCACGCAGGATCACTCTTGAGGAGAAAAGACAACACAGAAAGAACCGTGTCTTGCGGAATATGCCATCTAAGGAGTCTTTCTGCTGTGCCTTTTGCAATCGGATATGTCTATCTTGTATTAGCCTTATTAGCCACCAGTGTGCCTGTAATAAATGTGGATAGAGCCTTCCTTAATCTTCGTTGGCGAAGTCTAGCCATGATTTGATGATTTTTTTTCTTCCTAACACATTGAAAGCCATATTATGAAGAATAAATTTTATTGAGCTTAAGACTGTCTTCCAGTATGGACTCTGGTATTATTCTGTATATTTGGCATTTACATAAACAATATTTTGCTTCCAAAATATTCACTGAGCTCCAACAATGCAGAACAGTATCTCTATATGTTTAAATGAGTCATGTCTCAAAATGCTAACCGTTGTAAATAATTACTCTTTCGAAAGAGAGGAAAATCACATTATTGAATGTATTAGTAGAATGTGATCAGAAATTACATTTATATACTTTATGCATTTATTTGAGGAGGAAAACATGAATTGGGTCAAGGACACTGATGTGCTTCTCCATTTGGTTCTTTGAAAATTAATGTTAAAAATATATATCAGCTTTTCTATTAGAACAAGCCTGTTGGGCACCCACATACACCATCACATCCTAACCCATACCCACAGGGAACTCAACTGCAGTTCCAGGATTCGGTTAGGGTTAGGGTTAGGATTCAGAGGGTCACAGAGCCTGTAACTCCCAGGGACACTGGAGCTGGAATAGGTGTGCGAAAAGGATCATGGAAGGTCACCAACATTGCTGCATCCACATCTTTCTAATCTGGAACACACATGGTGATAGGGAACTTGTGCACAGTGTCCGGACTTATTTATCGTTAGGGATATGGTTCTGAGAGCCAGAAAGCCCACAGTCCCAGGGACACTGGGGTGGAAAATGCATGCCTAGTGTGTTATTTCAGGGCACCAATACTGTTGCCTCCATACCTTTCAAATACGAGAGACTAGGAAATCAACTGTAGCACCACAATCCCGTTAGGGTCAGTGTTAGGGTTCAGAGAGCCACAGAGCTTACAGCTCCAGGGACACTGGTACTAGAAAAGGCATGCCAAAGGGATCATGTTAGGGTGCCAACATGGCTGCCTCAACATTTTTCTAATCTGGGCCACCCATGGGGATGCAGACCTCAGGTGAAGTGCTAAAATTCTATTCTGCTTAAGGTTCATGGCTAGGTTTCATTAACGAAGATTTGAGAAGGACTCTACCCACACTTGCTACAAGCGCGCTGGTGGCTAAAAAGGCCAATGTGAGATAGACAAGTCCGGTTGCAAAAGGCACAGCAGAAAGACTCCTTAGGTGGTATCGACAAGACACAATTCTTTCTGCGGTGTCTTTTCTCCTCAAGAGTGTTCCTGCATGCTTTCTCAAAAGAAGCAGCAGCGTTATAGATGGTGTGTCTCCAGGCCTCCCGATTGGAGGCCAGAGTAGACCAATGATGTTGATCAATATGGCCAAAGCTGAGATGTTGTTTCAGGGAGTCCTTGTATCTTCTCTTTGGGGCTCCTCTCTTGCGGCAGCCAGTGGTAAGTTCACCATAAAGCACGATCTTAGGGAAACGGTGGTCCTTCATCCTTGAGACATGTCCTGCCCAACGCAGCTGTGTTCTCAGCAACATGGCCTCAGTACTCGTAACTGCTGCCTGTTCAAGAACAGATGTATTGGTCACATAATCTGACCAGTCGATGTTTAGGATTGTACGGAGACAGCGTTGATGGAAGCGTTCTAAGAATCGTAGCTGGTGGCGGTAAATGACCCATGAGTCGGACCCATATAAAAGAGTAGACAACACTATGGCTCTGTAAACACTGATCTTGGTACTTTTCTTCAGGTGTTTATTTCGCCAAACTCTCTTATGGAGTCTTCCGAAAACTCTATATGCCTTTTCTAACCTGTTGTCTATCTCTTCATCAATCTTACCGTCCGAGGAGACGATGCTTCCTAGGTAATTAAACTGCTGGACTGATTTGAGCTCTGATTCGCCAATGGTGATATGGGGATAATGGAAGACTTCCTGAGGTGCAGGTTGATAAGGGTTCTACCTGTAATCACATGGCATCATCAGCTCCAAGTCCACTCAAGCACGTCAAACCTTTGTCCTTGGATTCTATATCTCATTAGGCCAGTCAAGTGTTATTCCAACAGTTTGCCACTGCTTCATATTTACATATGTGACAAGGGACTCTCTTTTTCCAGAAAAGACCTGGAAAACCCATAATCACATTCAAATAGGTCTTGTCCACTCAGTTTTTACTTCCCATCATACCCTTCTTGTCAGCATAAGTAAGCAAGTTAAACCATAGTTGATTACTAAGTATCATACTTAACAATTTTCCAAATTGATTTCATGAATATCAGCACATTCATCTTTTCACCTAATTTATCAAATTAAGTAATTAGGACATGATGCATTCAAAATAGCTCAATCAATGGAGTCAAAAAAGAAAGGACATGATCTTTCTGTGTCTTTCTTCAACTGCTGAAAGAAGAAAAGTCTATGTTGAGAAGCATGGCTGCTGTCTGTTTACTAATTAATATGCCTGGTTTTGCGCCAAATACACATTGGAATGCAATTATTGGTCTTTTTCCCAAAATCACCTGAAATTAAACTTGAATAGAGTTAATAACATGCTTTTTACCACACATCTAAAAGGCAAAAGTTATTTCCAGTGCCTCACTGCCCAGTTCACCTGGGAGTGAAAAAGTTTCATGCTAATGAAACTCCTTATGCATTCTTGACTGGCATGTATATGTCTACATAGGCAAATTGGAACAAAAGACAGGAAAAGGATAACTTGTGGACCACATTCAGCCTACTGCAATTACAATTAAAAAAGGGGTAGAGGGTTACTTTAAACGGGTCGACAGAATACTGAAGTCGTATGCTACCACATGCCACAGCCACAGAAAACTTCACATCTCTTGAGTGATCTACCCAAGTTTTGAGTCTCAGTCTTTTTGTATACACAGTATCTTAAATTACAGGGACAATCCTTGACTAATTCTGATTTTCTGTGTGTCAATTCTAAAGCCTACATTAGGAATCTCTTCAAAGTAACAACTTCCAAGCAGCAGTGACAGGTTCAGATTTACACAGAAATGTCTTCTCAAGCCTGTAACTGATATCCCTAAATAATGGTATGTACCAAGTTTGGTTAAGCCTTAGGTGTTGCTAAAATTGGAGAAATAGAGAACAAAGAGAATCATCTCAAGATCAATCCATCTTCCATTCTGATCAGTGTGCAGATAGGAAGCATGAGAGCGAGAGGAAGGCAGCCTGAAAAAAAACCCATGTGGTTTCTCTCCCACTCTTTTTCTTTTTTGAGAAGTATATGAAATCTTCAATCATAGCAACTGGAGGAAGATTATTTTAAAGAAACTAGTGTTGCACAGTACCTATTCTAAAATATGTCTTATAATACCAATTAATTTACCATATTGCCATTAATTATCACAACACTGGTCTCCTCTGCAGCCATGTGATTCAGCAGAATCAGTAAAAACCTGAACCTTTAGTTATTTAACAGTAAGAATCAGTGTTTCTTGTGAAATAATTAAAACAATAAAAAATTGAGTAACTGATTGTCTCCAAGATGTGAAGACCTGATTGAATAAAAAATATGCTGTTCTTATAACATTTGTCTGGTCCTGTTTAACTTATCTCAGCAGTTCATTGGTGAGCTGTTTAGTTATTAAGGTCACATATCAAATCATATAAATGTTTCCCTTTCCAGATTTCTAAGGCAAGACTGACTTACATTTCTACAGTAATATAGTTTTTCATTGAGCTAATCAGAACTTTAAACCATTCATAGCTAATTTAATAGTAAGAGCCAAAACTTCGAATAAAACGTAAACATTAATCAATTTATGGTAATAAAGTCTTACCAGTAAATTGGCAGTTAAGGGTTTTATTTAGTTTACTCTCCCTGTGATTATATTGAGTATATTCAGAGTATAGAGATATCAAATAAACCTCTGGATTCCTAATCATATGGTAAGAGTCCTTACATTAGGTTAACATATCAGCATTCAAAGCCAACCACAAAATGTCTCATTCTGATGTCTAAAGATCTTGAAACTCCATTTTCCCTGTAATGCAATTACAGAAAATCACACATATTTGGAAGAAAGCAAGTACTAGGATTCAGTTTCCAAAAGGCACTTATGTACCTCACTTCAAGCAAATTCAATAGGTATTATCCACATACCTTTGTGGATCTAGGACTAAACTGCTTTCAATTTTATTCTGCCAATGAAACGAACAACAAAAGTATGTTCTGGACCCTGTAGCGTAGTTGTAGCTATTGTCATAGGAAATGTTTCTGCCTGAAAGTATATGCTGAACTTTACCCATGGGATTGGTCGTGTAGAGAGAGAAAAAAAGTAAGACCAGAAGATAATTATTTAACCATCTGATGTGACTGAAAGAAGGATGAGAAGGGAGTGGGACAGCTGCAAGTGTCTCCACTTTCTTTGTTACTCTCAGCACCCACAGGGAACCTGGTGTGCTTGGCTCCAGCAGCCCTGTTTTGCTGCCTCACTTTCCTACTCAGCAACATGCCAAGCCCTGTAGGAAGGCTGTTGATGGAAAAATAGAAAGAAACAGCTGTTTTGTGGGGTGGCTGAAAAGATACAACTGCTTCTACAAGAGGCAAGGTGTTCCTGGGGAAGGGGGATATGTGCCTGCCACTGCTGCAAATTCAGGAGCATCTGTTCACATTGAAAGGCATGCTTTACTCTGGGCAAGGGACCCAGTCCCTCATCCCAGCCACTACATCCTTGCTGAAGTATTACAGGTTGTCACAGGAAGAAGAAATTAAAATGGAGTTACAATTCAGGCATACATTTGTGGTGAATTGAACAAAGAATGAACTTTCAGTTAGAAAGATAAAGAGAGCTGTTGAAGATTGGAACATAAACCAAATTTTCATTAACACAATAGAGCACAGACTTAAAAGTGCTGACTGTGCTTGTCTAACATTTTTATGCACAGTATTCAACTGGAAACAAGACAGCATCACGTTGCTGCACCTTCATTTAGAGGTCCTAGCTTCAGAGGGATTTTATGGCTGTGATCCCACTCATCTACCTACATTGGTAATTGGGTGCATTTTTCACTAAAATCATCTGCTTTGATAAATAAGAGAGATTAAATTAGAGTTCAGCAGCTTGGGGTTGTAAAGACATCAACTATCACATATTCCTTTTGCGCCATTCTGACCTGATGAATTCCCTTGGGATCTCATTTTTTTCAAACACTGAAATGACAAGGAAAAAAAAAATCTATCCTCACCATCAATAAAGGGAGCTAATGGTGACAAATTAGCCAACATGGAAAGTACAAGACTCTTTCAGAGAATTGTTCTATTTTATACCTTTTTCTAGCACAAAGCTATTATGTTCCAATCTACAACTCCATTGAAGGCTATTATAAAAAAACACCCTCATGCAACTCATCATACTATAACAACTTCAGTGCCTTAGATATCCTGTTCCTAAAGATTCTGTTGTTGGATTGCTCTCTGCGTGAACTGTGAAAACACACATAAGAGTTATCAGCAATTCATACTACTAACCTTGAGGGTGTTCATACCACTAACCTTGAGAATATCCCTTGAATCAAAAAAAATCAGGCAGCTACATTTAACTTTACTTCTGGAATTGCACCTTATGAGTGTTCTTCTGTTCATTAAAACAAACATAATAATAAAAAAACTTTCTGAATTCAGTAGTCTATCCTATTACTGCAGAAATGTGCTAGCTCTGTAATTCACCCTTGCTGTTTATTTACAGGGATCTAATGAATTCAAGCAAATATCTTGTCATTTTCAGGATTCTTCTCTCTAACAGGCTTGTTTCTGCAGTACTTCCACGTTTTAGCCCCAAGCCATATGCAGTATGTCATTGACAATAAAATTTTACCGATTCCTTTTGACAGGTAAGGTAGTATTGGCACACTATAGGGAGAAAAAGCTCTTTGGTAGGAAAAAAAGTTATTGTTATTGTTGAAAAATAGAAATTCAGGATGGATGCAGGGAGCAGGCCAACATATAACTGTAGCAGCTTTAATATGTTACATAACCATTTGACAACCACATCAAACCTGACCAAATTAGATTTCTAACATTTCTAAGATCACTTACAGTTATTCACATTAATAATAGATTACACTTATTTAGCCTTTGATAATAAGCTTCATTCTCATTGGAAGCTATTATGACATAATTACAAACAGCAATGGTCTTGTTTTTAAAGCCTTTAAAATATTTTCTACTATAATTAATCTAAAACCATGTATGTATCTCATATCAAATTAACATCTATAACAAGACATATAATTTTAGTGATGTTTGTCAGCCATATAGTGATGTCAGATTTACTCATACAAAAGTTGATTTTCATTATCATCAACACTTACTTTAGGACATGCTTTCTTCAGTAATTCTACTACCTAATATTACTTTTTAATGCAGTTAAGCATTTGTTGTTGTGATCTTGTCCATTGCTAAGCCTTAATCATGTTTCTGACTAGAAGTATGAGAAACATTCAAGGTTGTATTAAATAATTATCTAAATTGTCCACAAAGTCCATCATCCACATTTCCCATATGCAAATATCAGGAAGAATATTACTTAAAACTTGTCAGAAGTACAGTAAAATATTCAACCACCTAAAGACAGTAATATAAAACCTTGTAGAAATATTAATGACACGTTGTGAACTTCTGCAGACAGAGCATTAAGTGGACTATCATTAAAGTGGGCCTTAATTATCCGAGATCTTAGTTTTAGCTTATTTAAAACACATTTAAAAATAGGAGCTGAGTCCTTTCTTTGTAAGTGTTTACAGGAGAGGTTTTTTTTCTCAGGGAGAGACATCATGGATACGGATAAACTAATACTATAGCTCCTGAGAATACACACTGGCCTCCTGCTAGTAAGTGCAACAAAATTGTGTTTGTTTTAATGTTCTTTTGTGTTAATTATTACAACATTATGAAACTGAGCCCAGGGAATGATTATTCAGGTATTTTTATCATTGACAGTTGGATGTTAATGTGGATTATTTTTATACTACCCAACTGTATTTCAGTAACTTAAGCTTCAATTACACTTGCATTTTGAATATCTTTATTAAATAGTTGTCTTTTTTCATTACCTAATTTTTTTAATTTTCCCTAACCACTAGTATTGCCATATTCTTAAGGAAACTCCAATATAAATAAGACAATGAAGATGCAAAAAAATTGATGAAGCTAACCACTTTCAATGTATGCACCAGGTATAGAAACACAATTAACTTACACATCTTTATCCACTTGCAAAGAAATGCTTTATTTCACCCTCAACATGTTCATACCCTGAAATGACAAAAAACCTTGGAGGTAAATCTTACAGATTTGTTCCTGCAAATATTTATTATGTTTAACTAGGAAGAATGGAATTAAAAGTCATTATAAGATATAGTGCTTTGATCACCACGGTTCTTATTATGGAGAAGTGGAATTTAGTTCTCCATATGTCTTATGTGACTTTTTTGAAAGTATCATTCTCACTAAACTAAAGCCTTCTTACACTGGAGAAGGGGCTACAGCTCACTTAAAAGTAGCTAGACTAGGTATTTTCTATACATCAACAGGAGCACAGACTTCATTGTAGATCAGATATCTACAAATTAATGCAGCTGCTATGGAAAATTTGGTAGCTCTTCATCTTTGAATTTTAATATAACCTTGCTGTTTGCTTTGTTAAGGTCACTCAACTCCCATGATATTATTTTTCATTGTTCTTTTCTTGAAAAGGTTCAAGAAATAGCAAGAGTCGTTATATTTTTCTGCTGTCACATTGTGACACATTGAGTGTAATCCAGAATTATATCAACTGGGGTACTCTTTTGTGAAGAAATGTTAGAGGTGACTGCCACGTTAGTGGGGGGGGGGATAATGAAAGAACTCTGTTGTTTCATCTTGCAGATTGTCATCAAACACTTCTGTGTGGCTTGCTTCTGGCAGACCAGCAGATTTTAAACTTAGGTAAAACCAAGAAAATTAAGAGACTTGGGCCCACCCACTAATTTCCACCAATACAGCCTGGATTCATAGGTGGCAAAGAAATTGAGCATTCTGCTGGTTTCCCAGGTGACTGGACACTTCTCCACAACTGAACCAGAGTTGTTCGGACCCACCTGGGAGCCCAGCATAGGCAATGTAACTTACGCGCTTCTGGATCCTCTTCCAGAATCTTCCTTATTTTTCATTTTGGTGCATTTTTTAATACGGGCAACAGAAGAATAAAGGATGGTGAAAGAGAAAGCAGTTCCATGCTGAAGTTTTTCTTCAAGCAGAGTGAACATGCTACAGGAATGATTAATATCCAGAAGTCCTAGCTGTATCTTAATTCTGTTGCAACATAATCCTTTTGTTTGGACTGACTGGGCATGGCAAGCTGAGCTCAGTGATGTAGGTTTGAGGGATGTCTAAGATCAGCTTCCTCAGAGAAACACACTCCTATATTCTCTCCTGGAATTGCTTCATGCATCTGTGTCTGTGTTCAAGCCTTGCTGAAGTGTGGTTATTTAGACAATCCATTCAAGAGACCAACAGTTTTCTTCTTTTAAGATAATGTTAGAATTTGTGATTTTTCTTAATTGTATTGTTGCACCTAAGGCTAGACATCTAATGAATTCTTATAAATATAAGAAATTAATGAAATGAACTAAGAGGAACAAGTTTTAACTGTTTTGAAGGTTATAGATTTGGGAGGGTTGTGATTTTTGCTTTTGCTTTGTTTGTTTTGGTTTTTTGTTTGTTTTGTTTGCTTTGGTTTTTTTAATTGTAAATAATATCTGTATCAGATTCATAAGTACATTGAGACGGCAAATTTGATCAGTAAAACTTTTACATCAAAATTGCGTTTATACCACTACATTTTAAAGTCTTTAGTTGGGAAAAGTTGGTGCAAATATGGACTGGAATGGCTCAGTGCATACTCTTAAACATAGGTTCATACCCTAAAGATATACAGATATTTTTTCTGTTTCTAAAGGGTTCTCTAAATGTTTCTAATTTCTAATAGAAACTCTGATAACTACAAAATTAAGAATAAAAGTACTTAGATGTAAGTACTGAAATGGTTTCAAAGCTGAATCAGAAATAAGTTATGAAGAACAATACTCTAACTCTGAACCAAGACCATCTTCTGAGTTAGTCATTTGTGGATGTCACACATAACTGTAAAATCTGAATGTAGTCATCACCTTTTACAGGGCACAAATTTATGAGACCATATACTCAAAACAAGTGCCACAAGAGAAGTGACAGAAAGTTCATGTTTCCAAAATGTAAATCTAAATTATTACCTAAAATGTAGAGAGGAGGAAAGAGAACATTCACATGCATCTATGATTGGTAAATAAGACAGAATATAGTACAGTAGAAATACCTTTTCATAAGTTTTCAAAGTATTTCCTGCATTTTTCTGTGTAACTCATGTTTTGGTTTGCTTTGGTTTTGATATTAGTTATAAGATAAAAAGTGTAATTTCAAAGGAAATCTTTTCAAAATTGAAAATATGTTTGTATTTGCTAGAGTAATAGAATTATTATCTTTTCCCCTTTCCCTTGGCCTTTGTAACTTTATTCTGTCATAAGAGGTCTCCATAAAACTTCATTTAAATTATAATTATTTTCATTCTCATTTCATCTGTAAGTCTCGGTGCAGCCCTAAAATGGCTATGAGACTGACCATGCTATATAACATTTTTTATTATTTGACATTCTCCAAAGGATTTCCATGTGTAAATGGTCATAACGGAAACAGCAGCCTTATTTCTATGTATTTTTTTCTCTTGAGGCCATGGAATTATTCCAAAGATTAACTTAAACCATTATATTTATGATAGCAAATATTATTTGGAGATTATATGAAGGAACCATCAGTGAGTTGTTGCTGCTTTGCGTCTCTATGGCATGGAGAAGCAGCTGTAAGATCTCTGCACTAGTTGGATTTACAGCTGCCTTTTGCTGCCAGCATGACACAAAGCAGCAAAAGCATCCTGGTGAATCTGGTCTGTACCTGATATCCCATAGTTTAGATATATATCTTTACAACTCACTGCTCAGGACTTTGGAAATTTAGTTTACAAACCAGACAACATAATGAGAAGAACAGGACAGACAGACCAACAAAATGATTGGCTAGCTTTTGTTAAGGAGTGATACAGATGTAGTTCAAAGCCTTTAGACCAGGTATTGCTCATGTATTTCTGAAGGATTTATACACTGTATATACAGCATAGCACAGAGATATGATTTCTCATTGCCCATGCTAAGTCCTTGACTTCCAGAGCTTTTGATTAGACCTTGACTAAATTACAGCTTACTCTACTTCTGTAAGAAATACTGTTTTTTCTTTCACAATCAGAATTGTTCTTCTGCTGTTTGGATCAGTTTACATCTTAGTTTTTTGTTGTTGTTTTTTTCATCTGTTAAAGCTGATAGCTTTCTCTGAGTAAATCTAATCTGAGCACTCAAATTTTCATCTATGTAGCCATGCTTTCATCAAATTCAGAAGTATCAGCTTGCCCTAAGCACTTTAGAGCTCATGAAAGGAAGTTGACCTGCTTCAGGCATTCATAGAATGATTCAAACCCCACCAATCCACCTTGATTACTTCCAGCTGTACCTCAAGTCCTGCTTGAAGCACTTCTGGGCTGTGTCAGGAATAAGAGACCATCTTTGCTTGTCTCCAGCTAGCTGTACGACCCTCTATGTCAGAAGAGCAAATAGTTTTCATCCTATGTGGGTCAAAGAAAGTATAAAAGGCAAAATAAGAGGTAAGAGATAGCACCTATTTTAGTTCTTTAACTGTTTTTTTTGTTTTTCTCCCAAAATCCCCAATCCTTCAGAAATATCAGCATGCTGAGTCTTATTCTGGCCTACTAAATATAGCCATGAAATATTCCAAACATAACTACTATCCTTATACAAATACAACTATTTTGTGAAATGAGAAAATATTTATATAGAATTATTTTCTTTTTGCATGTAATTAGAACTGTGGAACTAATTATTACATCAAAGAAAATGGAAAAAAAACCACCAAAACACTTTACTATTTCTAGCTCTACAATGTCAGATGTTTTTAATTTTATTTTATTTTATAAGGAGGGAAGGATTGCTCTGTTCTTTTAAAATGGAAAGATCTATTCCCAAGGGAGATATGAGTGTCTGGGCAACACTGTATTTAATGAAGCTACAAGATGGCCTTCACTTGTTATGGATTGATTATTATGCAAAGTATTCCCTACAGTGAAGGTAGGGATAATGGTCTTGTTTAGAGGCACCATATACCGTTTTCATGCAAAAGTTAACTGATGATATAAAACCAGTGGCTTTATTACTGGAAAAGAATATTTTTCAAGTCAGAATAGATCTTTCTATATGGAATCAACCAAATTATGCATATAGATAGGTGTGGACATACATTGAAAAGTCTGAAACCCATTACTTTTCAATTAAGAGTAAACCCCATTTTGTTTTGAGGACCTATCTCCAGTTTTGACTATCTTCAGGATTAGTCCTTCCAGAGTCACAAAAGGCCACTTACAGATGCCTTATTCACTTGAAAACTTAAGCTGGGTTGATTTATTCCTATACCATAACGGTTGAAAATGGAGATGCCTTAGGGTATAATCTTTCCATGAGGAAAGAAAGGTTTATTTTTAACATACTGTGACATTGCACAAAACTCACTGAGTTACTTTCTTTTCCTGTTAGGGGCTTTTATTTTACTGGTGTTTTTTGGGGGGGCAGGGAGAGGGGAAATTGAGATGGTGGGATGTGTAACCAATGAGTGAGAAAAGTCACCGTAAAAGGAGTAATCAGGATTTTTAGTTCAATTCCTTAAGTTCTCTGTGTAAGAGTATTCCTGTCAGCAGTATTTCTCATATAAACTATGTCCTTATGTTTCCAAAGTCAGCATCAGCAATGATTCTGCTGCATAGGAAGAGAATACACAGTCACTCAAGTCTTCCTCTACAGTCAGGGAACAAATGGACATGTTTAGAGGATAATCCTTGTCAATTAGATTGGAGGAGAACTCCACCTTAAAAATTTATTCTTTTTTTCCATCTCATCTCCGGACTATAAATTTAGAGAGCTGAGGATATTGAGTTTGGGTATATGCATCTAAATCCAGGTGGATAAATCCTTCCCTTGGTTTTTCCACTGATGAGCTTGAGCAGGCTCCTTTATTCATAAGGTTCTGCCTGATAAGAAAAGTTCAATGAAAAACAGACAAAAAACCAGTCCTGTGACTCTGAAAGAACAATCTGAAGACAAACATGAGCACTTTAGAGACTATCCCTGTCACTGACAGGATCCCAAAGTAACCAGGAGGTTACTTTGTCCTACAGAAGTGGTGGTCCAGAACAGCATTCTTCATATAAGACCTGTGCTCACACCTCTCAGTGTGAGGGATAACATTTAAAGAGGTACACATATACCTCTTATAAACACCTTATATATTTCTGACGTAACTTGTTCAGCTACTAGTAGTAATTAACCCTGATCACCTACCCACACAATGAAAACATTTTTACTTGACAAATTAAAATACAACCTTTTGCCAGATCTCTAAAGAATCACATCCTATTGGGGTTAATTGAAGTTGAAAAAAATGACAGGTTAACCACTTTGCACTGTCAGAAGGTGGCTATGGCAGAACAAAATTAAGGCCAAAACAGAATCCTGCTCCTCAAACCATACATTTCCCAATATCTCATACCTCCCTTAGCCTTGTCACTGGATGCTTGACAAGAAAAGACATTGGAACAGTTTTAACGTGACTGTGATGATGTGATTACTGAATGGGATTTTTACAGAGCAGTTTAAGATGAGAGGTGAATTGAAAAGTAAGATCTTCCCAAAATAAAATCAAACTTACTGTAGGTATTTTGAATCTGTATTCAAGCTAAACTCCTAAATGGCTGAGATTTTTTCAATGCTAATAACCACAAAGATATTTTAAAAAAAGAATTGTTTCAGCTCTATAATTACAACAAGTTCAGGCATTTAACTTAGATTCTGCACTTAGCAGACCTCAGTGAAAACAGCCCAGGCTGCACTTTTGTTGAGAGCCAAAAGTAATTGTGTTCTGTAACAGTATCATAGTTACCATGTTATTACATGAAACTAGATGATCTATTTGATATTTATGTTCCATAATTTAAAAGCATTGACAATAATACTAATGACTAAATAAAACAATCTGACATACCCCTGGAAACCTGTTCTAATGTGTAGCAGTTTAGAGACATAATACTGTGAGGACGGAAGAAGGCACAGCACATGTTGCTTTCTTGCCTTTTTCTTCTCTCTTTTTTTTTTATTTTTGCTTTTTTTTAAAAGAAGGTTGTTGCTCTTAAAAATATACTTCTTTTGCCCATTAAAAAGCAGAAAAGTCTATAAAACAAAAACAAGACAGAGAGCTTTCCTCCTGACTGGACCTGTTACATCTGAAGCTAAATATAGATAATCATTGAAGCAAGATAGTCAACAAGTGTCTTTTGAGCAGCATGTGGCTCTTAAGCAGTTCCAGTGCCTCTGCATGCTGAGAGAGAGCCATGTGTCCGGCAGGAAGGCCGCTGAAAAATCTCAGCCTCCAGCTGTGGGAGGAAGCAGATCAGCCAGCGCTGTAGAGGTCAGTCTTGCCCTATCACCCCGGGCTGTAAATGCATGCTTGTCCAGATGCATTTTGAGTACCAAAAGCAGACCTCATCACCTGAGCTTATCCTTGACATGTCTTTCCAAACTTAATGCTACATATCTGGGGATTTTCAACCTAAGAACCATAAGGAAATCTGAAAAGCACTGGAATTATAAAATAAAACCACTCTTCTATTATTTTGCATCACACTAATGAGAATAATTGGCTTTTCCAATTACAGCTGAAAGTAATGAGAGTGTTAACACTACAGCAGAGAGCTTTTGCCATATTGTTAAGACAGCTTTCCTTAAAAAGAGGTTAAGGAACTTATTTTCCTAATTTCTCATATTGGTCAGAAAACAGCTGCTTGTGCTTGCAACACAAATAACTTTGAGAAAACATCAGAGATTTTCCTCTACTGATTTATATGTAATTTTAAGAGCACTAATTCCTAAAAACTTCTGTTTAGGTTTGTAATAAATGACCAGTACTGCTGTAATTAAAAAAAAATATTTTGATTTCATGGAAGAAGGCTGTTTGTCTGTGACTTCTAAAGTAATGACTACATTAAATATTTTACAAGGCTTTTAAATGCTTGATGATAGAGATTCAGCATGGTCTATTCTCATGCTGGATGGTTGAGAACAAGAGGCCTCTTTTATTGTTCTCTGTAAAACCAATGAAATGGAACCAATTGAAATATTGTGCACAGAGTCACAGGCACAGGATAATAGTGCTTTTCTGAATGGTAAGAACACAACAAAGTGCATCTCAAGAGCTTTGTTTGTATGGAGCAGACCTCTTCTCGGAATGGACTGTCTGAAGAGGCTTTGCTTAATGCACTGTTTAATAGCACAGCTCTTCAAGGTCTCCCCATTCCATTATGACATGTGCACTAACTGCTCCTTGGATATGAGAACAGAAGCAAAACAACAGGAAAATAGGCTGTGGTTTACTTAACCCAAATGACTTCCACTCATTTTCCAAAATGCACAAGTATATTACAATGGAAAATATCAGACCAAATCAACATTCAGAACATATGAATTTATAATCATGGGAGGGAGATGACCTTCTACACATTAAAGGCTTGTTTATGTGTTGGAAGTTATAGGATTTTCACTGGAAATTGAAATCACAGAAGATTTGTGATTGTGAAAGTGACTGAGGTACAAATTGCAATGTAATGGCAATTCTTCTGTTACAACATTGCAGCCTGAATGTATAAATAAGGTACAAATTTGATATAATAATCTTTCTTACAGTAACTTCTACTCCTTTAGTTTGAAAGAACTATGTTCTTGAATGCTTTAGCAGAACTTGAGGGTGTAAATACCTCTAATAATTATATGTGGGCACTGCTTATGCAAGCACACATTTTAGCTAGCATTGCAAATTATATAGTGTATTGAAATGGTAAGCACCACTAACTACATAAAAATGCTTGTCATCTATAAAGTACTGGTTTTGTTTTCAATGAAGAATGACTAGGGCATGAGATGAAGGAGATTCAGAGAAACATTGTTCTAAGCAGGAATTGTGTTTTGCTTCAGTCTGTCCATTTTAGCAAAGAGATCAGACTGTGTTAGGGCATATGGATGTGAACTCTTTACGATGTCCAGTATGTAAATGCATTGGATCCTGAAGGCTTAATTATAAATTATTGCAAGAGACCGCTGGGATCCCAGTCCAATCCTAATGGGAATACTGTTGCAACTAGACAACTGCTTCCTCTTTATGGCAGAAAGAACAGATGAAAATAAAAGACAAAAGAATAAAGACTAAAGAAAAGAACATACTGTACTAGTGCCATCAGATTAAATGTAATTAACTGTTAAGTTTAACAGATCAGAAAGTTGAAATCGTGCAACAGTCAGTATAATATGCTGGTTTTCAAAATACTCAAGATCATTAGACTGGAAGTGCACTTTTATCTTTCACTGAAAAAGATCACTAGTATTCTTAATTAAATAATTACTCCCTAGCATCTACATTCAGAGTACACTGAAGAAAAACCTCAGATGAACATATTTGATGCAAAAGTCTTCCACAAGTTCATGTGAGATGGCTTACATAATATGTATTTTTCTGACTTCTTCCATGATTATTTACCGTCTGAATAATAAAGAATGTATATTTTGAAATAATATATGGCAAAATCAGTATCCATTTTTCCTACACAAGTGGATTTCATACCATTCATTGGCTTTGGTTAACATCACTTTTCTGTATTCTGAAGTATGTGTTACTCATCATCTCCCAGCAGTCAGCAGAGAGAAGTAGCTGCCATTTCACATTAGGCAGCAGTAGGTTCAGTAAGTGGTGTCCCTCACTCAGAGAATGACACCCCCTCTCTCCACCGGTGTTAGAGGGAACTGGGGACTTCAAACTCTGGGTCAATCGGTCCTTTGTCTTTCCAGGTTTTTTCTCACCTCTCCATCCCATGCACAAATTTCTTGTCTTCACACTTATAACTGCACAACCTCTTTGTTTCTTGATGTTTATTATCTCTGCTTTCTCTTTTTGTGTCCTTTCTCCCACATGGTCTTCCTTATGATATCTATAGCTCAACATAATCTAGCTTAGTCCTCTTCACTGCATCTTCACACAATATCTCTACAGCAATAAAGTTTCATTTCAGGTTAAAATGTTTCCTCCTGTTAGTTTTTCAGACTGTTCCCAGCTAAACTTCCTTCAGATGAAGTACTAGGGAAAATGTTTGTGTTTACATATTTATTTCCATTTCCTTATGCAGCAATCTTACAATCACGCCAAATACTTTTCTTAATGAAATAACTTAGAATTCAATACAAGGATAAAACTTAAGTGCATCCCTCCTTGAACAGATTCACTTTATCCCTAGAGCATAACATCATAATATAGAATATTGAGAGTTGAGTTTAAGAACTAGAAGAAGAATGGAAACTTAAAACATAACAAACATTTTTTTCTTGGGCTCTCTATAACAGATATTTTTAGACTTTAAGACTTTCTTTTGGATGTCTCCTTTTATTATTTTCTGATTTTTTTGGTGGGTTTGTTTTATTTTTTTTTTTTAAATGCTTGACACATGAGTTTTTATACAATCTTGTGCATTAAAAAAAGTCACTGACATTTCAAAGAAAATATTCCTTTCCACATAAATGTGTTTTGTTTCCATTGTACTCGTGCACACATGGGTACACACAGACTTTTGGAGCACATATCTATTATGGAGAATATAGTTAATATCAATTAGTTGCTCAAAAAATAGTTTTTGTGTAAAATAATATGAAGAAACCATATTTTTAACTTCAATTTAAAAAATGCTGAAGTTGACATTTATGAACACAAAACAAACTTGAGACCTAAAAGAGTCATATGTGCTCTATACCTAATAGCTGCTGTCAAATTTTTTACACAGCTCTTCTACTCCCCTTTTGTTAACAGATGAAAAAATAAGGACTCAGCATAGATCAGGAAAAAATGACTGCAGTATTTTAATTGTACAGAAATTATTCTTTTCTTCCCCATATATTCTGGGTTTTGGTTTTCAATTTAAAATTTTTAGTTTGCTTATGACTGGTTTTACAGCACAGTCCAGGGTTTAAAGCTGTAATGTATCAAGAAGGACTTCTTAAAATTGAGCTGTCTTTCTTGCTGTTGTTCCCTATCACTTGGCTATTTATTCTCTCTGTCTTACAATTCCCAAGCTACTTCTACCACTTCTGGCTCCTTTTTTGGCCAGAGATGCGAACTTCAAAAGAAAATAATAATAAACTGATCTTCACTTTTATTTTTTAATCCAAGATTAGTAGACTCAATTGACAATTAAGAGCTGATGGTATTCTTTCTCTTCTAATCTGTGGGTAGTCTCCTGTTGGGTCTATTGTCTTCTCAGCCTTTGTTTTACTACTTAATAGTGTTAGCAAATGTCAGTGTTCATCAGTATCACAGTTTGTTTTACCACAGCAAATGATTTCAGTTAAATAGAAATGAAAGGTGAAATGCCATTAGAGAAATAGCATTAAGCACTGAGATTCAGTTCTTCAGGATGATGTTTTTATGACCATTTTAAAGCTCCCAAACTATTACTCTTTCCTGATAGACAGAAAAAGTGAAAATTTTATTATACTTTCATGATCCATCTACCCAGAACTTGCTTCACATTATCTTCCACAGGAGAGAGAAGGCACAGTTTAAAAACAAAAAAACCAAAAACCCACAACATTCCCACAGTACATCCAATCACCCACAGACAAATTTTCTGCTGCTCTTGAACTTGGTAGAAGTTCTACAGTAAATGTACTGGTAGGAATAACACACTGCCAGTTGTGCGGCGTATGCTGTACCACTCTTCCCAACCTGATAGCAGGAAAGGGGAAGGAAATGGAAGGTTTGGGAAGATTTGGGAAGGTTTGGGAAGGGAAGGTTTGGGAAGGTTTGAGAAGGGAAGGGAAGGAAAAGGGAAAGAGAAAGGTGGGGGGCAAGGAAAGAGGAAAAGGGAAAGGTTAGGAAAAAGGAAGGGCAAAGGTTAGGAAAAAAGAAGGGCCTACTCCCTGCAACGAGTAGGCTGAGGACACAAAAGAAGTTGGGGGGACGCAGCCTTGGCAGTTGACCCAAACTGACCTAAAGGATATTTCAAGCAACATAAAATTATACTCACTATTAAAAACTGTGGGGATGTTGCCATTGCTCAGAGACTAGCTGGGCATACTTGTGGGAGGTAGTGAAGGATTACCTTTGCATCACTTGTTTGTTTGGGGTTTTTTTCCCTTTCCTCTACCTTTTAAAATCCCTTCATCTTGGTCCATGAACTTTCTCACTTTTAGTCTTCCTGCTCACTGCCTTGTCCAGCTGAAGTAGAGGGGAGCAAGGTAACTGTTGTGTGACTTTTAGATACTTGACAGGATCAACACACCACCACATAGAAAACAAGTATTTTTAGGTTTTTACAGCAGAAATAATTTCTTTGCTTAGCTACAGTAAGGGAAAGGGTAAGTGGTGGCAAAGAAGTTTTTTAAAAGGGATAGTGTAATTTACAGAATGCTCATAAGTCCTATTAAGATAGTCTTATATTTTTGTGGTGTGTTTAAGCATGAGTACTGAATATGTCAATACTCACCAGAGAGATACAGAGAAGGAAAAGAGAAATTATTTAGGATTATAGTAACACATTTAGGAAAAGAGAAGTACCAGCTTAAGTTTTTTTTTCTGTAAATATTTTTGTCTCTAGAGTTAATCAGGCAAAATGAAAGTTTTTCCATGCTTTAATAATGTGGGGACTGGTGGTTAATGAACATCCTCAACAATGACAGTATCCCCAAATGTTCCTGCTAAAAACTAGTCAAAGGCTTAATTTCAGTCAGGTTTTCTTCAACTGTTGGGTGCTAAATATGGCTGATTAAGATTATAAATTTAGATTCACATCTAAAAAGAAGTTCCTCCCTTAAAGCTGGAGGTTAAATGTCACTCTATTTAAATAATGTGACTTAAATCACAGCCATCTCATAAGTTTACACCACAACAGCTAGCTTAGTATTTACCCATATGATTACTTCATGAATTGCATTCAATGATAAGTCATTTTCTCTATCCACAGTACATGAAAAGAGAAGTTATCCTTTGTAAAGTTTATTTGGAGTGAATATAGAATTGGAATAGTAAAAAACAGAATGAAAAAATCTGAAGGAAATGGTCTCAACTAAAAGAACTTTAGAAAAATAATAATTTCCTATTTAAAATATTAGTAAATTGTTATGAATTATATTTGGCATTGTAGTATTAACTACAAAAATAGTAGATAGAAAAAAATTGAAGATGAATAGCTTACAATAAATATGAACAGATCTAAATGCTGCAGCTATTTCACAGGAAGCATTTTTTTCTCCATCTTGTACCAAAGTGGTTGTGAATGTCAAGCTAGTTAATCACAGCCTTTTTTCCTAACTCATAATCTTTTTCTGTAGCTTTCCTCTCTCCACTGCCTCAATCTCCATTAAAACTATACAGGCCGCTCAAAGAGCAGAGCTTGCTAAAAGCCCTCATGGGAGGGCCAACATGTAAAATGCATATGACAGTTCATTATTTTCATGAATAAGTACAAGCAGCATTTTGAGAATATTTTAAATAAGCAGTGAATAAACAATAGAAACCAATATTCCCTGGTCCTAATATATCCAAAAAGATTTTTATTTTAATTGTTATTTTAATATTTTGAATGACTTGATTGAAAATTATTTTTTATATGTGAGCCTTGTAACCTGGTTTCTAACACAAAGCAATAGGGAAAATTATAGAAAAACAAATCAAGAAGTATCTGGAATCATATTGTGCACACAGAACTGTGCACTGTACCAGTTAAAGTGAGTAAATCAAACCAATTAATGGAATTCAGTTACTGTGTCATGCTTTTGATTGTTTATTTGGGTTTTTTTGTTTTATTTTGTTTTGCATTTTTGGAGGTTTTTTACCCAAAAAGGCTATGTAAAGCCCATTATGAGAACTTTATTAACTCAAAATCTCCTTTTGACCAAAGATCTGTGCCTGGTACATAGTTTAGACTTGTATTTTTAGAGTTATAGCTAGGTATTTGCTCCCTAGAATAGTTCTACAAGTAAATAAATTAATAATATGCCTAAGAAAGTTTTACCATAGACATATATCCTAGTTAAATGAAAGTTATGTAGTGTAATATTAAGGGATAAAGAGAGATGTAATTCCTAAGAGCAATAGCGTTTTAAAATATCCCAGACTGAAAAATAGGTGCATATATTGCCAGATTTATATCAAAAAAGGATTCTTTTTTCAGTTCTGTGCATTGAGAAAGAGGATTCATGGCTCCAAGTGTAAAGATACATATTAGCAAGATAACCAAATTAATGAGGAATAAGACATATAGATAAAAATAAAATGTAGGAAATGAAACTGTGATAGAAAAGAATTGGGAAAAAAATAAAAAAGAAGGTATTGTTTGCTCATATCTAAAAATAACTGCATTCATTTTTGTCCACAATTAGAATTGTCTTACCCTCATAAATGACAACCTTCCATCAGCCTTCCAGTAAAGTGGCGTACAGTGACGACATTATGACACAGGCATTCCAAACTGTCAGTGCAAAAAGCAAGCACAGAAGTTTCTGTATAGGGTTGCATATTTCAGGATCTAAGAGACCCAGGCGAACTGGTGCTTGAGAACAGGTAAGCTGCTTTCTAGCTTGGGATGGGTAGGGACACTTTGAGCAGGCAATTAATAAAATGTCACTGGTAGTGAACATGATAGAGAACAAAGATCTGCAATTCAGCCTCCTACTGCTGAACTGAGCTTGTGAAGTTGAATTACTGTTCATGGCTTTCCTTTACCTTAGTTGTCCCAGAACTCCATTGTCACAAATGGTGGAAGCTGGTTATATATGTTACTTAAGGCAGGTATTGTAGGAGGTTTTCCCCTACTCCCTCTACATTTCTAGACAATTTTCCCTTTCTACTTTGAAAAAGACATTTGTCTTTTCCTTATTCTACTGAAATATTCTTACAGTTACTCTAAAAAATATAATGAACAACAAATTTAATGTTAAAGAACCTATCAGACTCAGTATAAGATCAAGGACCATAACCTAGGCATCATCTTTGATTCAGCCTGCTCTCCAGAGCCTCATAACCCAGCTACATCTAATTTTTGTTGATTCATTCTGCATAATAGCTATAAGATACCATACTCCTCTCTGTCTCTGCAGTTAAAACTCTCCCTAGATCCTCATCATCTCATATCTTGCTTATTGGAAAGTCTTATTTTTCAGCTTTGAGAGCTGATCTTGCCTCATGCAAATCTATTCAGAATGCTACTGTAAGGAATATTTTCCTAGCTCACTTCTTTTCCCTTTATGCCCTTCCACTGTTTTTTCTATCTCATCAAATATACACTATTTGTCTTTATTAGCAGGTACCCTAGTGGCCAATTCTCACACTATGTACCTACGCTTCTGTTTTCTATGAGCCCAAGCCTGCCTACCTTCATCACTCTTGCTACATTTTGAAGCAAGCAATTTCAGGCTTACTCTTATGCTGCCTTTCATGCCTGGGAGGATCTCCTTTAAAAGCCCCCTAGAGCTATCTTGTAATCCGCCATCAATTCTCTTCCTAAAACCGTTATTGGCCATGATGCATAAAAGAAACCAAAGCCCCTAAGCAATTGGTGCACTAAAACATAGTCTATATTGCTAAGCAATGTTTGTCTCATGATCTCTTTGCAGTGCTCTGTTTCCATCCTGCATTCAGTGCATAGCCTGTCATCTCAACTGAAGCAAGAAAATACTTTAGCTCTACCTCACACCTCATACCTGAGAAGGGTCATAACTCACTATTTGGATTCCTAGGTATTAGCCAAGTACAGACAGCAGCAGATGATGCTACTCCAGTATTTTTAGTACTCTGGCATTCTCTACCATTAGGAGTCCATTTCTTACTGTAATTTTATTTTTTCTTTCAATGTATATTGAAAGAAATTAAAAACCCAAAAATTGTATATTGAAACAACCAATTTAATTGGAATAGCCTGATTTGCAAAAAAACCAATTTTTTTTAAGTAAAACAATTTTCAATTGTTGAGTAAGTAAGACCCCTTTGGATATGTTATAAACTCCACTGTCTAAGCTAGTCCCTCTATGTAGACAAGAGAAGGAAACTGTCATGAGGGTATACTCCTGTTTGTATCTCCTGCTGTAAAAGAGTCAGTGTGTGACAGCGTATAATGTCAACAGGCATTTAAAGTTAAATTAAATGTTACCTATCTTTTTCCTTACACTCTGTACCAAATGCAACAAATAAGGTCAGTGCCAGATAATTGTCAATTTTAAAGCAAATATTAGAATGTGTTTATGTCAAATCTAGATGCAAGGATTAAGACCACTGAACAAGGATATTGTGACAGCCAAGAGTTTGTATAAATCTTTCCAGATTTCTGCCTGAATTTCCTTTCCCTAGGTAGGGGGAAGAGGTTGTTTTACATCAAGACTTTGTCTCTTTATGGAATCAGGATGCAAGCAGGAATGAATTTATGTCTGGTAACTGGGGAGACCTCCTAAGTTGCCTAAAGAAATGAAACCTCTTCAACCTATAAACCTTTACTTTAACGTCAAAAAACCCAAAAACCAAAAAAAAAAACAAAAGCAACAAGCAGGCTACAATACTCTACAAAATAATCTCTGCAAATAATTTTCAATTTTTGATAATTTCAAGAGAAATGTTATATGAAAACAAGTAACTCAAAGGCAATAATCAGTGAAAACTGACAACTCTTTCCTCAAGTCCTCATTCCAAACTTGGCAATACAACTAGTTCTTTTCATAGTAGCAGAAGATATTTCAGTCATAGTTAAAAGGCTTTATATGTCTGTCATATAAATTAAGTGCAAAAACATAAAAAAACTCAAAACATTGTTAGCATAATAAACACTGTAAACTTTGCAAAAGAAGGATTCTCCTAGAGAAATTTCTAAAGGAATTTTAGTCCCCGGATATAGTATAAATAATATGCACAGCATGCTAAGAAAAACTGAAACTAAGAATGATCCTAATATTACCGTGAAGATAAATAAGGTGAATTTTATGGTTTTTGTCATATCCATTGCAGATATCTTTTTAAAATTTTTTAAAAGCAGAGAGTACATGCTACTTCTAGCACAAAAGTCCAAAATGTAAGACTTCTGGGATAAGAAGAATGGACAAAATTTTCACTTATATTACCTGCAAAATATACCCAGGCCATTATTGCATCTGTCACAGATGAGGAAACTACCATTATGCATCATTTATCCATTTAGCGGTTTACAGCTCCAACTATTCCAGGGAAGTCACAAATCCACTAGCTAGCATAAAGAACTACATTCTGTGCTTGGTACTGTGATTTAGTGTGGAAGAATTCATAAAGTCTGTGTAGCCAGGCAGCTGGTTACACATATCTGAGGTAGCTCAAATGTGTAGATAATGTTGCTTTAGTTCATTTGAAACTTATGCTCCCTAAAATAATTAAAGATTGACCTTTTTCATATGAAACCATATCTATTCCACAAGTCTAAGAAATGAACTTGACTATGCTAGTAAGAAATGAAGTTTTTGATCGGTATCAATCCCCTATAGAAGGAATTAAGGAAATCACTGCAATTTCTGTGCTGCAGCTATGCTAGACAAACAGATTACAGGAAGAAGGTAAATAAAAATTCTGTTTTGCAAATGACCCTAAATATTTCAGAGTATCAGATGCAAGGTCAAGGCAGATGTGGTGGGGAAAAAATTGTTTTCCCCCTGGAGTTAAAAAAATGGTAACCCCCGAGGGGGTGGTGTCTCTTGATGTTGACCCAATCAGTGCCCCTGCAAAATCACACCAGACCGGAAAAGAAGGATGATGAGGTAGTTGGAGAAGAAGTGGCCATATTGTGAAGCCACGAGGAGCTGAGGGGCCAGAGAGCCCCACTGGGGGCTGCAGGAACTTGGAACAGTGTTAAACTGGGCCAAGTACTGTGGCTAAGGCTGGGGAAGTCTTTCTCCATTGTGAGTGGGCAGCAGGAGTGGCAGCAGAGACAGCACTGAACAGAGAACTGTGACTGAGAGCCAAAAAGAGATAAGAAGCAGCAAAGGCGGCATGCAGCTAAGCAGAGAGACGCAAAGATGTCTGATGGAGAGAGAGAGGACTAAGCTCAGCAAAGACAGTTTTGGGGTAAGACTGAATTAAATCTCCCCAAAACCCCTTTGAGACCCATCCTGGGAGGAGGGAGTGGACTTCTACTTGATGGATGTCCTAAAATCCAACATGCACCAGAAAGAGGAGCTGAGAAGCTTGAAGACGTCCTGGAAGCTGGTCCAGGATGGCCGGACGGAATGCGGGAGAAGTGGCCTTGCCCCCCCCGCTGCTGCTGCCAGGCTGGCAGCTGAGACAGAGCAGAGGAGCTCTGGTAGAATGCTTGGGGCAAAGACTGAAGTGAAAGCTGCCGTAAACATTCTGACTCAGGGGGAACTTGAGTCCCCTGAGGAAGGGACTTTCACGAAGATGCCCCTGCACTTCGTGATGTGACTGGTGAGGTGAGCCTGTCCCTGCGATCACAGTCCACAGGAGAGAGACCTTCACTTGGAGCCGAAGGGCTGGGAGGGGTGAGAGGAGACCCCTTGTATTGTAATACAGAGAGAGAGATCCAGCTACAACAACTCCAGCTACGACTGCTGCATTGAAGAGGAGAGACACTGCTGCCCTGAAAGTGGAAAAGATCTTTCCTTCTTCCCTTCTGGACTTTTATTGAGGGGATCCAATGTAAATATTGATTTACTATAGGAGAGATACTTAGAATTGTGTATATAATGTATTATAATATTTATTTGTGTAATAATTGCAATATAATTCCCTTCCCCCCATATTGAGTCTTGTGTTGTATCTGGAAAACCCCTCTCACACAACTCCCTGGGGTAAGTTGTGGGAGGGAGGGCTTGGACTTGGAAATTGGATTTTTGCGGGTCTCAAACCACGGCAGCAGACCTTCCTGGTAGCCCACCCACACCACACCCCTGCAGCCTGGAAGTCCATCACCCTGGCCTGGAAGTGGTCAGTGACCGGATATCCTGCCTGGGAGGGAAAACTAAACTATGTAACATGAGACTCCATGAGAGTCCCTCTCTGCTTCTTCCTGTCTTCTCTTCTGCAACCTGAACCATGTGAACCAGTAACCATTCCTCTTCTCTCTCTTTTCTTCTCTCTCTTCTCTTTCCTGCAACCTGAACCATGTGAACCATGAGATCTTGTACGGTAACCATTTTTTTCTTTCCCCTCTCTACTTCTCTCTTTGTTAACCCTTTTAATCTGTTTTCTTCTTTTAGTCTTTTCCTTCTCTTGTGAGTAACTTAAAACTAACGAATTGTGTTTTACTAAAGCTAGTGTATTGTTTGTTTTTAGTGGGTGTTTTCTGTGGAATGGTTCTTTTTGCTGAATGTTCTAGTGAAATGTTTTTTTTCTTGGTTGTATTTTACTCCTGTAAAACCTTTTGCAAAAATATCTTATTTTTCTCACTAAATTAAAATAATTTATTTTAGAAAAGGGTATGTGACTCTTTCTCTGGATGCTAATTCGAGGTTATAATGAACCAAAAGGCTTTCAAAAGGTCCTAAATAAAATGTAACTGCTCTGGGCATCTTATAGCTTAAAATACAGAGTGTAACAGGGCCTATAAATGGAATTTTCCCAATGAGAAGGTCAGAATATTAAAGTGTTGATTAAAGGTTGCTTAGTTTAAACTCAGTTGAGACCACCCATCTGATGACAATTACAATTCAACTCTTTGCCAAGAAATTATGAAAACAAAACCATTCTCTATCCAACATAAAGAAAACCCCCTGTCTAAGTAGCAATACTTATGTGAATTAATAGACTTATATTTTCAGCTTCAACACATTTCTTATTTCCCGTACATGATACAAGATGCTTATTATTCTTTAAATTGAATAAATCAGCAACCGGTTCTCAGTTATTTGTTCCCTGCATGAAAAAAAAGAAAAAAAACCCCAAAACTAAACCATAAAACTACTGCATTCATTACTGGTTTGGGTGGCTTGCTCCTGATACCTCCTATAAGGACGAACGTCGTTATATTGCTGCTTAGTTAGTCAAAACTTCCAAAAGTACTTTGTTACCAAAGGCAATTCTCATAAAACCCTTCAATGACTAATGTTTTTTGTTCCAAATTGCAAATTTCAGTGCTAAGGTAGCATCCTCAAACTGACTTAGTGAGTGCACAGCCGATAACCAGTAGGGAAAATGGTAGAATGACCCAATTTTTATGCTCTACTAAGCAGAAAAGTTTGGTTTAGCTTTCTATATGAGAAGGTCAATAAAAATAAAAAATAAACCCCTGAAAAGTCATAAATAACTCCTTAAAGAAGAAGAAATATCATCCCAACACAATTTTAACATCATATTAATGAGAATACGTAACTGAAACCAACAACACAAAATGCGATGGGCTTAAGATTGTATTGAACTGCTGAACAAAGTCAGTGCAAATTGTCTAAGGCCATATCCAAAAGAAGGAGACATAATGTACAAGTTGCCCTCATATTGGATATTTCCAGGTGCATGAAATTTCTCTATGTGTTTCAGTTTCATTGCTGAACTCAAGTGTAGAAGATCCATACTTGGCTCCAATATAATGAATGAAGAACCCAATGATTTGGTGTAACATAATTTCCAAAGGGTGCTCAAATTTGACTGGTGCATAGCAAGCCACAGTTATTGGGATGCTCCGCAACTGCAGTTGGAACAGTTTTTATCTTTTAGAAAAGGACAAAAGAGTAGAGAGATCCACAGTGTAGCTATGATATAGTGACCAAATGATTAAAAAAAATCTATATTTTAACTTACTCTTAGCCAAAGGTGCTGCAGCATACCACAGTGACTGGACTTCAGAATACACAAAAGTAGACGTATGACTTTTCTAAGAATTGGAAACTCCATAGAAATAAAATCAACATCTATGTGTGCAGAGAGTAAGTATAAAAGAAGCACTACTCTCTGTGTGATATTTAAGGGACATCTCCTAGGACACATTTCTGAATTCAATTTACTCTAAAGATCATCTATTTTTTTAAGCTTGTGCTTATATAACATAAAACTCACAATGTTAGGGGCAAGATTTGGCTAAATTTGCCAGTGGTTTGCACAATTTGATGGACCTAAATCTGTCTTTGAATACCCTTGTCCCCCTGACTCAAGTGTAGATTCATCTGTTGCTATCAAATGTGTAGGTATTATGAAGAAATTTATAATTTTCCAATATTAATCAAATCTTAAACACAGACGTAAGAGGAAGACATAGAGGAAGATAGTAATGTGGAAACTTAGCATAGTTTCACTCAGACTTAAAAGCAAAAGAAATTGCAAATAAGTTGTTATATTCTGCTATATTCACTCTTAATGAGGTAGTACAGGTTAGAAAAATACAGTGTGAATACACTTAAGGAGGCAGAGGAGTGACACATTTACTATCATACGTAGAGTGCTGTCATGATTTAATCCCAGCTGGCAACTCAGCCCCACACAACTGCTCTCTCACTCCTCCCTGCTGGGAGTGGAAAAAAATCAGAAGGGTAAAAGTGAGAAAACTTGTGGGTTGACAGTTTAATAGGTAAAGCAACAGCTGCTTTTGCAGACAGCTAGAGGCAAAGCAAAAGAAGGAATTGATTCACCATTTCCCGTGGACGAACATGTGTTCAGTCACCTCCAGGAAAGCGGGGATGCACCACACCTAATGGTGACTTGGGAAGACAAATTCCATCACTCTGAATGTCCCCCCTTTCCTTCTTCTTCCCCCAGTGTTATGTGCTGAGCATGTCACCATACAGCGTGGGATGAAGAACAACATCCTTTGACCGTTTGGCATCAGCTGTCCCAGCTGTGCCCGCTCCCAACTCCTCGTGCACCCCCAGCCTGCTCACTGGTGGGGTGGGGTGAGAGGCAGAAAAGCTCCTGACTCTGTAAGCACTGCTCAGCAACAGCAAAAACGTTCCTATGTTATCAACACACTTTTCATCACAAATTCAAAATATAACACCATAAAAGCTCCTAGGAAAAAAAATAACTCTATTTCAGACAAAATTACTACAAGTGTATTAGATTATAAATATGTATTGCAATCCTTATAGTTGCAAAACTGAAAAGAAAGAAATCAAATTATTTCAGGTCAATCCAGGGAAAAATATCCTTGAACTCCAGACTGTACTTCTGTCTTTCATTTGATTGCACATTTAACTGAGAGAAAAATGTGTCCCATATGGATCATTGCCAAGTTACCTGGACATTTTTTGAGTCAAAATGGACTTCAGAATTCCACAAAGAAACCAAATGGCCATCCATACATGTGCTTGCATGCAAACATCACTGTGCTTACTATAAATTACTCCTTTCTATCAAATGGGCGTCTGTATTCTGTCATTTATATCCTCAGCATGAATTTAAGGTGTCCTCCTATTTTTTGCTGTACTCCACAATTATGGGAGTAAAATTATAAGTCACCAGAGGAGGACTCTGCTTAGGGAGGAAATCACACAAGCTCTTAACCAGATGCAGATGAAGCAAGAAGACTTAGTACTATTGTACTGTTTGATCATCTAGAAGCAACTGCAAATCTAATCAGATCCCTATGTTGAGAACTTCATGAACAAAAACCAGGCACACACACTCAAAGCAGAGGAGATGATATAACCTCATCCAAAGCCTCCTGTTGCTTTCCACATCCCACAATAATCATTTAAGTCTGAATTGTACGAGACTTAGCCAGCTTGCTCTCATCTGTGTCGGAGAATTATCCAGACACAGGAAAATATTTGACCGCTTTTTATTTGGGGTGAGATAGAGGTATAAAACTCCATGTCACGATCATACTGGAACCATCGTGTCTATAGTTTCATTTTGTGCAGTAAAGCAATAGAATTTTGTGTCAAATCTGATTAAATATTACAGAATTTCTGTAAAAGTTGTTGCACCTACCTTTAACCATCTTTATCATTGAAAGAAGAGAGAGGTTGCTGGTGCTATCAATATAAAACTACTGCAGTACTTTCTCCAGTGAGGAATCAAAATTTTAATTCACAGACGATGTGCAAGATTAAAAGATTAAGCGTATTTCATTATGAAAGTATTGCTATTGCTAGTTTTACTTCCATGGAACTGCAACTTTTATGGCAGCTTTGAGATCATTGTTTTGTGTACATGACAGTAGTGCACAAATGAATGACAACAGTTGTAGAAGGTATGCCTCTCCAGGAAGGGCAATGGGGAAAATGAAGTTAAAATTAGGGACAAGATTTAGAGGTGAATTGGCAGTGTAAGGCTTACAGTTGGACTCAATGATCTTAAGGGTCTTTCTCTACTGTGATTCTATGATTCTGTGAAAAGGGCCACACACCTCTGAGATCAATTTTAGAACAAAATTAGAGGCAACAACATAACAGAGCAGAGACGGGGAAAGCCTTTTGGTATAGAGTGGCAAGCACGAATTTTTAATAAAACTTTGTGCCTCAATGACCAGATCTGAGAGAGCTCATTTGTTTCCATCAGTACAGTAGAAATATAATCCTGAAATACATTACCTGTATTTCCACTCACCACCAGATGACTGATTTAGACAAACTATTAGATGATCAGAATAACTATAAGAGATGTACAGAAGAAAAAAGATAGCAGATGTTCGCCAAAGCTCACACATTTTTTTAAACAGTAAACAAAATTTCTTAGGAAAAGTTCATAAGCAATCTAAGTAGCAGATCAACTGAAAGAGGAAGGTAGTTTTCTGAGACAATATTTTTTTCCCTCTCTCAATCCTTTTAAAAGTGAATACGGAGATTTGTTGATCAAAACCATCTCAGTTATATCAGCTGAGAAGTAGAATCTTAATTCCAGGCATATTCCTGTCCACCTTCCCCTTTCAACCAACATATAAGCAACCAGCAAATATCTACTAGTGCATATCTGAATTTAAGGGTAGTCAGCAGAGAGGCAAAAGGAAATTTTGCTTCTTAATCTGAACACGTAGTACAATTTTCTCTCTTACTACCTAAGGACCTATACCATATGTGCTTTGGAAGCAAATAATAGTTGCAATAACTATTATCATTTGCACAGAGTTTTACATTTACCGGTCTCTGTGAAAACAGTAATTACTTCACTGAAACAGAGGTTCTGTCATTCACATTTCTCCAGGACATACACACTGTTATGTGTGAACAGACTGAGAACACATTGTAGGTATGTATTCTATCATCAATTAAGATTCCTTTTTAAACAAGGGACAACCACTCTCAGAAAGTCAAACAAATAGCTGTGAGCTCAAACTTTGCTACTAGTCCATCAAAATTCTGTAACAGAAAGGAAAAAGAAGGCAAACTGGAAAGGCTAAGTGAGTTTTCACAACCTCCATCAGCAAATACAAGAGAATATTTTTTTAAAACATAATTTTAGGTGTGTTTTTCTTATGGCAGAATTTCACAGCATTCAGGATATCCCACTCAAATACATTCCAAATTCTTACAGCTACTTCAAGCACTGAAAAATAAAAATTAATATTAAAATAATTAAATGAAAAATAAATTAAAATATTCTTCTGTCTGAATCTGTTGACATTGTTCATATGACAGTTTCAAGTACATATTTTTTACTGTAAGAATCTAGTGTAGAAAAATTCGTAGAAAAATTGTACAAAAATAATTAAAATACAGAAGAGCTAACTTCTTCTGTTTTGTTATATCCTTCATTTCAGGTCTCTAGTTCTGATTCCCTGTCCCAAATACAATAGTTAACAACATCAGGGGGTTGGATCTAGATAATCTCTAAAGTTCCCTTCCAAACTGTCTCCAGAATAAAAGGAGTGGGAAAAACCTGCAAAATATAGGTAAACAGGCACACAAGGAAATCATTCAATAGAGCATTGTGATAAAAAATTATGCTGAAGGGATCTTCATCACAAAAGCCACTCAACTTCAAATATAAATGGTAAAAAGCAGTAGGTAGCACCCAAAGAACAACCTCACTAAAATGAATGAGAGTTCTATAAAATTAACAAGAAGACACCCCAAGATTTTCTGTAGATCTTATCTTTATAATATTTCCAGTTTCACAAATACTGCATGAAACTTCATTTCTGTACTGAGTCCTGGGGGCCAGCTTCTTCCATCTCTGCAGTTGGAAAGAGGCAGCATGGAACACTGTCTGATGACAGAGAGGAAAGGTTTGTGGATGTTCCTGAACACCTTATCATCAGAGTAAAATTGTAACTTTATTAAACTTTAAATTTAGGCTTATTTAACACCATGACAACACTAAACTGGCCTTTGCTGATGATGACCAGGCTTCCACCCAGTGTGGTTCTCAGTGGCCACAAATGTCACGTGTGTACTAACATGCAAAATGGACAAGGGAGTCTTTTCTCTGTTTCTGAAGTCAGTCTCTTTTCTCATCTCAGAGTAGAGTGATCTGGCCCACACAGTTTGCAGAGGACAATGCCTGACCTTACTTTCTTCAGGCCAAAACAGACAAAAAGCAAGGAGGAATTAAGTAGTAGAGTAGCCTGTGGTCCAGTGCTCGGGGGCCATGCTCTTAGCCTGATTAATGAGCAACATAGCTACAAGACTAATCCTAAAGTCTGACGGAAATTAATATAAGTAAAAATTAAAGAATATAGGGGTATTAGAAAGGATGTGTGCATATATGTTTTTTTCTTCCAAATATATTAAGATTTTTCTGTATCATTCATAATATTATTTCAAAGATAACAGCACTTATAATTGTGGAAATATTTCAGTTTCATTCACTGATGCTAAGTTAATCTTCATTAGACAAACTCGCAATTTATATCTGTTGAAATTAATGGAGTTGCCTCAGGGGTGAATTCTACCCAATCTTTTTAGCTATGTCTTAACACAGATTGGAGTAAATATAGAAAAAAATTACTACAGAATGGAATCAAACTGATGGGAAAATTAAAAGGAAAAAATCCATCTTCACAAATGTAACTGCATTGTAACATTGACTGTAATCTTGTCTTCCTACTGCTTTTCAGCAATTGCAACTGTAGGTATCCAGACCAATACGGTTTAGAAAGGTATGCTCAGTGTAATATGACAGGCATGCCATTAGAAAATTATTTTGAATGAAGATCACATTCCATGGGACATTGATCCTGATTTATTGTTTTAAGGTTCTATGGTCAAGTACAAAATATGCTGTTTGACTATGCTTTAGGGAACGAGATTCTATTATCTTTTTTGTTTCAATGTAAATTATATTTGTCTGATTCCCTGAACAAGGGATTATGGGGCCAAGAAGTACTGCATTTTTTCTAATCATACCAACTACTTTGTTAAAAAAAAGAAGATGCTACTTATTTCAAATCTTTGTCCTTCTCAGTTATTTAAGGCAAAAGTTAGCAGTTATCTACAAGTTGTTTTAAAAAATTTACCCTTACCAAACCTCTCCCCATTTAGCTTCTTTATTCTTTTGCATTCAAGAGAAAATTTTAGCAGAAGATTTCAGAAAAAACTTCTGAAAAGAGATGTTGAATCACTTAACCATCCAGAAAACAGAGGTTCTGAATATAAGTGAATGAGCAGTTCAAAAAAGGTAATTTGCTTCCTTGTAAAAAGAAACAAACAAAACCTCCCAAAGCCACTCAACTATACCAAAACAACCAAGCAAAAAAACCCATAATAGTCTATAGTTAAATAAAAAACAATACTTGAATTTCTCAAAGGATGCCATTACCTATAATATAAGTGTTACTCAACATAAAAGTCATTTCAGTGATCCCTTTAAAATTTCCTATTTCATTATTTGTCCTGACAATAGTTTGTAAAGCCTCCTTTAGCACAAGAACTTGGTTCTTATTCTATCAAGGCAAAATGGAGATGTGTTTCACTTGGTGTTACCGTTCTAGAGACTAAAGCATTACAGTCTGGATTTTCAATTGTTCGCAGCTTTTCCCTTTACTTCTTCAGGTTTATTTCTTAAAATTCCATAAAAATAAATAGAAAATAAATAGAAATAATTATATAATACATGATGAAAGAAAAGGAAAGTATTGGAAATACTGGATATTAAGTCTGACCAGGACTCTTCCTTCTTTTTTCTCTTTCTTGTCTTTTATTTCCCTGGTTTTGAAATGCTGTTGCTGCTTCTCATGGACCTGACAATAAAAAGAGACACTCTTATTCAGCAGGGTATAATCAAATCCACTGCTGGGAGAGGTATTTTGGCACAAGCAGAGGAGACGGTCTCTTGAAAGTCTGCTCTGAACTTATAGATCCTCCCAGGTGTCAACTGTGGCTAAATTCTTTGTGTCTTTTAGTCCTTGTGATTAAAAGTCATGAACTGCAACTTTGAGGGGACTTCTGAATAAGAGTTCTGGAAAACACTGCTGTAAAATGAAGTAGGCATGAAATTAAACGTGTGACAACGTCTGTGGAAATATAACTATTAATACCTGATTTTTCTAATATTATTACATGGAGTTGTTATTTATAGTTTTCTAAAACCATAAAAAAAGAAAAAAATATCATATTTGTCTCAATTCCAAATGTGTTTTCAAGGAAACTCTGCCTATTTTTGTGAAAGCGGTGGAAAGATGACACTTACAAAACACACTAAAATGAATGGAAAAACATTTGTCTTTTCTTCTAGGAAAAAGGAATTGAAAAAATAAACATCACGTGAACATGGGGCTTTTCTCTATGACACTAATTCGGTGAAATATCTCTGCTAATGAAAATGCATTTTGATTTACTAACTAATGATTCAATATATGATAAAATGTTAATGTTTATTCTTCTTTCCAGCTAATAGTTTCATCATTTCTGTGACAATCAAAATGCAAAGTACAGTAAGTAAAAAGTAACACTTTAGAAAAATTTAGCCAATAAAGAGAAGACAGAGCTCACTTATAGTTATTTCAGCTCTTAGATCCCAACAAGTGTTAGTTTTATTTCCCCAGAACTACTTTATATGTAAAAAGAATTCCAAATTGATGCTGCAAAAGATGTCTGTCCAGTTAGGTCTGAGTCCATAGTGAATGAAACGATTGGGCTCAGTCACCAGTGGCCTCTGAGCACCCTAAATATTTAAAGACACACTGCTTCATGGAAGTCTGACTTTTACAGTGCAATGTGCTTCTGAACCCAAATTGTTTAATCTTTCCCTTTGAGAGCATTGCCAATGACAACAATCTTTTGCAGTGTAACTGACTGATGAAAAACGTCCAATATATTAAGGAACCAAGAAAAGAAAGGAGGGGTAGGAAGGGGATGGATCTGTTCTTTCTCAGTGTCATTAGGCAATCTGACGAGCTCTGAGAATTTGTCAAATTTAAACTGACCATGCCCGGAGAGAATTGTTCCTTTTCTGTTTCTTGGAGCAGCTTTGATGGCAAATGGGATATTATTTCTATCTTTCTGTCAGATAGTTATATGGTACTGTGTTTATAAATCCACCACCAGACTGATTTTTGCTAAATGGTCTTTCAAAATCTCCTTACCTCCTTGAATAAGCAGTACCGGCTAAAATGTCATGAGGTGCCAATATATATTAAGTTGAAAGTTCCCTTGATGTTTTACTTTTTCCAGAACCACTAGCTACTCTATAGTATTTCTGAGAAGCATATTTTCTTTAAGATCATAGATGCCAAGACTAACAAGTATAATTTTATGGATGCGAGAAAATAGTATGGTTTTAATTTGGAAGTAAATGCGCCTGTGGTAAACTTTTTTTGGAAAATACATTGCAGTATTTTTCTTTATTAGTGAAATATTTTCTCTCTATATGGTACTTCCCTCCTTGTCTCACAATCTTAACCTGCAATTACTGCAATAAAATACTGTAGGAGTTCCAGAAATATCACTCTAAAAAGAAAGCACTTCCTGAAAAGCTAAACTATTGGTGCATTAGTATTTTGAAAGTTGCATTCGTTGAAATTTCAATGAACCACTGTTGGAGAGGGTAATATTTCTGAGATGCTGAAAGTCTCAGAAGCAAGTGCATTGTTCACTGGAAGATAAAACTAGTTTGAATTTTTCCAGACACTAAATTTGAAATGTTAACAGCAAATATTAAAGTCAAACCATGTTTCAGATTCCAGAAAGGAACTGGGATAAGATGTGCTGAATCCAAAGAATTTCTGGCTTGCTTTTGGAGCACCTTAAACAAAGAGTTCCAGAAATCTTTAATGCAAACTATCAGCAAGTCTAACTGGAAATATAATGCAATTAGTGGCACATGGATTTTTTTTTTAATATTGAATGTGAAGTTATAGCTCAGTTTTATTCTTATTCATAAACATAAGTCTAAGTTTCTGATGATCGCCTTTCAAATTGAGAGCTTTTTTTACAAGTGTTACAGGTTTATTTTGACTAAACATGATATCAATGTTTGGTTTTTTTCTTCTGTATCTGTATCCAAGTTACAGGGGCCAGGACCAGTTTATCTCTATGTGGGTGTAACCAAAACTGTGTATTCTACACCCTCTACGTCATTTCTGATGGACTGTTAACAATGGATGGTTTGCAGCAGCTGCCCAGGGCACATCCAACACCTCAGGCTACAAGTTGGGCAGGGGAGGTACTGGGCATTCCCATCTGAACCTGAGCATACATAATCCTGGGGTTTGGGGACTTCTGGTACCACTCATCAGATCCCGAGGAGGACCAGAACTCCAACAGGACTGTGACTGCCACTCTCGACAGGACTCCGATCATCACTTCAACAGAACTGTGACCATCACCCAGACCAACAGGTTTTCTTTTACTTTGCCCCCAGGGGAACCACGTGGTGCTCAGCACAGGGACCAACGAACACTGTTCTGTTCTTGTCCCAGGGTCCTGGGTTATACATCTGTCTTAGGAGGTTAAAACCAATGTTGTCTGTATGATTGTATTTATTGTAATCTTTTTAGTAAATTGTAAGTCTGACTTGTAATCTCTCCAGTTGAGTTCATTTCTCCTGCTGCTTTTTTTTTACACCAGCACAATCTGTCAATTAAAGAGATATTTCACTTAGAGTAAAAGAACATCTATTTTTCATACTCATATTCATACGTTCCATAAATACACATTCATACACGTAGATATTCTGTATGAAGTGCATACATATGTATTTATACATTAAAGTGATTATGAAAGCAGCCCGAGTAGAAAAGTTTGAACAAAAAATAGCAGATGCAGAGAGTCAATATAAACTGAAGTATTTTTGTAGGCATAGCAGGGGCAGTTGAGGATGAAGTGGTGTAGAGAGAATGTGTTTTACATATTTTTAGCTGATTTTGTTTAAGATAGCTGAAGACATATCTGATATAAACTGTACTAGTAAAATATATTTGTCTATACAAACTGCTTCTCCCCCTGCAGGATCTGCAATATTTTGTATAAAATTTACTAACAACAGTAAACCAGCAATAATTTTTGAAATTTATAAATATTTAGAAATCCAAACCAAAATGCACAAAAATTTCAATGGAAATGCTTGGTCAGAACAAGGATCCCCCTAAGCAGTCTCATATCTCTGATGTTAGTGATGAGTAACAGATACCTAAGGAAAGAATTGCAAAACAAAAAACCCAAACAAACAAGAGAGAAAGGGAGAGAGAGGGCAAAATAATAGGATGATTGCTCCCCTAACAGACCCTTTTAGCCCCAAAAGGTAAAATATTTGAATATTTTACTGAACATTGAATATGGATCTCAGCATTTTATTGGACCGATGAGTGAATCTATCTACTGATACTGCACTGCCTACACCTGCCTATCCTTAACATACCTTGTGTCATCCTGTGGCACCGAATTCCAGATTTCAGTTCTTCATCAAAAATTTTAAAAGTAGGTATTAATGCATTGCTCCCTTTCCTTGGTTGTTCTTGTCTAAACAAAAAGTCTTAATCTATTTAGTCTTTCCTAGCTGATCATACTTGCCATTCCTTTGCATATGTTTCTACAAGGTCTTTTTCTGACTATTGCTGATGATTTTGGAGATCTGCAAGGACTCAAAGAACTTCCTTCTAAACTGTAATTAGAACTAATTTAGAGTCTCCTATTGTCCATATACTGTTAGCATTATTTTTCTTTATTACTTCACATGGAAGTAATTGCATTTAAAAATTTATCGCCTCTTCATTTGATCACTTCCTCATTCAGTGCTGTCTGAACTTTGCACAGCCATTTGCAGCCAGACTTAGATTCAATTATTCTCAATAATCTTCTGTCATTAAGTAGACTTTGCTACATGTTCTCACAAGTTAAAGCTTTATAGCAAAACAAGAGAGATGAGACTACAAAAGGGTATTTGTTGTTTTAAATCCACCTTTTTGCAATGTTTTATAAAAACTGATAAATAAAAATTCTTTCTTTGAAAAGTATCTGAGCAATCTCATTATGAACAAGTTACCATGGTGGGAGTAGGAATGGGAGAAGAAAAAAAAAAGGAGAAAATATAAAATGAAAAAAAATCCAGCATTTTTCTTCAAGTGGCTTATACTTCTCCCGGCAACCTTGTTCTTTTGTTCATAAATGAAAAAAGCTATTAACATTTTTTTCTTCAGTCAGTCATATATTTTGCTTGGGCAGAATTGCTAGTTAGTCCATAAAAGCATATCTTCCACTTAATAGAAATAAGATATTATTTTATTTAACAGCATTTTATGTAGCCAATGTGAGTTTTCTGTGCTTTGGTATGAATGTTTTATGGTATTCTTGACAAAAGGATTCATCTTGTATCATTGATACCACATGCTTCCCTGAGGAGACAGAAATGTTATTAAGCTAATAATAGTGGCAGTGCTTTTGCATGGAAACATTACGTGGCATTTGAGTTTCCCAGAGTCATCTCTCTGTCTTGTAAAATCAATAGATTCTAAAATGTCCCCACCTACACATGCAAATTATGTTTATGGAAACTTATAGCCTTACCTTGAGAAAGCATGTTGTGCTTTTCTTCTTTTTGCGTGTATCATAAGAACACCCTGTGGCCCTACTCAGCCCTCAGGGCTGAATTCAGATTTTTAGTTCAAAAAAAAAGCAGTCTCCATTCTGCAGAAATTTTATGCTGACAATGACTAGATGAAACATAAGGATAAAATAAATCCATAGATGGAGAAGAGAGGTTTGAGGTGACAGCAACAGGAATATATATATCTTGCATAGACAAAGAGAACATAGTGTAGCTTTGACCTGTTGCTGACCGATTGCAGTTCATGCAGAATCTCATGAAGATGCTAATTCCATGTCTCCATTTTATGTCCTTGTTAAATCAGCATATCTACATGTTGTTGCCATAGACATTTCAAGTAAAAATTGCAGAAAATGGTGTATTTGAATAGCCATCAGTTCTTGTGCTACTGAGGCTGATTTAGATAAATATTATTCATCTCTCTTTGAATTTTGTAGGATTTATTTCTTCTAACATGCAGTAAAAGGCTCTTTTCTTGACTTACTTTTCATATTTGAAATAATTCCTCAACCAATAGATAACAAAAAAAAAAACCTTCCAATGTGAGCCAGTTTTGAGTTATCTTCTGTATCTGAAGGCATGAAAATACAATGACTGAAATATTTTGACATAGTTCTCAAAGGAGATGCTCAGAACACACTATCTCTAGGAAAGTTACTGCCCTTTTACCTGCATTAACTTTTCTTAAGCAGTGCATTTTACTTTTAATCCCAGTTCCTCCTTACCCTTGACTGGATATCATCCATGGATCATGAAATATTCTAGGAAACGCAGTATTTAGAAATGAGAAATCAACAGTTTTATAAAGCTACTCATCATGGTCAACCTAAATGAGGATCAGAGATAACAATATCAGAGCGGGTGACTTAATTAGGCTGTTTATTTGCTTGATGGATCCTCCATAGATTGATTTCTAACCTTTAGATGCTCCAAATCACTCTAGAAAAGGCCCATTGGTTATATAAACAATATAGCTTTTGAAATTCAGAAATTCCTATTAGGTTTTTAAATTCTATCGCCTACCTTACCTTTTTGTGTTTTTTTTTCTAAGTGTTTTTATCTCTTCTAGCTGTGACTATTTAAAATAAAAATATGGGAAACAAGAATAATCAATGTAATAAAATATTACCAGAGGATAGCAAATTGGCACATCTACTTATGGGACTCTCTTCTCACAAGCCCACAGATTCAGTAAGGAACTTTTTTTGGGGGTGGTTTCTCATTGCACCCTCTCTATATGGAGTCATTTGGCTTGTTTGTTCAAATAATAGTCATACATGCTTAATAGATATACAAAATAAATATAAATACCAACAGGATTGTATTCTCATTTTTTAACGAAAACTTTTGATAAATGGAGTTCTTTTTCAAAACCACTTAGTCATGGACTTTGTTCATTTGGCAAAGGCCATCACTACAGTGGCTAACAGACTCCATGAAGGCAGTTATGAAGTAGATTTCTACCCATTTGTCTGCTTCATCAAATATCTAAGATCTCCAGTTTCAGTCTCAGATTGTGGTAATCTGAAAATTCATGTAAAATAAAACAGTTGGTTTCCTGAACTCTTTTTGGATAAACAAACGAATTTATTTTGATAAGTGAAGGCACTTGGAAAAGCATAGATTGCTTGTCTGAGCAAAAGACTGACTGACGTTCTAGCTAGCTATGATTTCTTATGTAGGTGGCCTAATTTCAGATTTACAATCCAGGTCTGGAAATATACTTTGACTTCTCTTTTTACTACATTACTGGAACTATAACAAAGCTGAGAATTAAGTAACACATTTTCCAGCAGGTACTTCCCTATTTCTTCTATGTTACTCTTCCATTCTTGTAAAATCATAGCCTTTTGCAGTTATGGATACCTGACTTGGCCAAAGGTCTCATTGCAAAGTCAATTAAGTTCAGCAGGAATTTTCACTTAGTAGTGAAAATTTAGTACTTAAAAAAATGGAAAAATACTTAAATATAGATAAAAATTATAAAGCTTCTACATATTTTGTCCTAAGATATTCCTTCTACAGTGCATTTTAGATTTTTATAACTGATAATTATTAGACGGTAAATTGTTAATAAAGAAGTGGTCTCCAAAGTGATGTGTGTGCACTCAATTTTATGCATGCTTTATAATGTACATAATATGCTAGTATAGTAGTTCATGTATAAAAATTATAAAAAAAAAACATAAATGTGCTTATTTTGGGAATGCATACTGGTAATTTTTTTATTGATAGGGTTAAATAGTCAAAAAAGTTTAGAGACCACTGAAATAAAGAATCCATGGCATTTACAAATTCATTCTAAGTTTTAAAAGTTCAAAAAGTTTCATATATAGAAATCTCTTGTCTAAATTTTATGAGCCAAATTAACAATTGCAATAAAATATAAAGCCCTGATCAAGATAGTGTGTTGAAAATCTGTGAACAATTCCATAAATAAACAATCTTCATAATCCAAACAGTTTGTAAAAATCATCTTCCTGTCTGATATGACTGGCATTTAAATTCTTCCCTATTCCTTAATTATTTTCCTACTAGGAAAAAGACCAGAAATAAAAAGGGTTAGAGATGAATACACTTTAATGCAGCATGGAGAAGAAAAGCCACTTTTGTAATGAAGACTCATCTCTTGCTAAATGTAGCTAAAATAAAAACAAAACAAAAAAAAATTTCCTACTCAGCTAAAAAATATAAGAGCTACATACATGGAACAGCTATATTTTATTATTTTTTTGCCAGTTCTTGACAGAAAAATTATGTTTGGAAATTTGAAAGTCTTATACACCATTCACATATACCTAATAAATAATGACAGAGAACTGGGTAAGCCTAGTGGCTTACATGTCTGAATAACATTTACTTAACCAGAACATTAATGCATCACTTTTTTTTTGGTTTTGTTTTCCCAGAGCTGAACGGTTCAGCTAACACAATTGCCACAGTCATTCTCTCAGCAGCACTGAAATCTACATTTAAGTGCCATCTGTGAGGCAGTCAAAAACTGGCTGATTCTGTGCCTTTGTTGTCCCGTATGATGTTATGCCTTAGTTAATAACAGAGAATTCAAGCACAAAGATGAATCTCTCTGATGTCATTCCCTTCATTGTATGTGAAGATCTGTGCCCCACCACCTACTAAGCCTTCCCTGACTGACCCGTGTTTACCTTCTGTTGGTGCCACTTCCCACTGTGTTATTGATGTGCTTTTCTGCCCAGGAAGCCGTCTTTCTCAATACACTTTGTTAAGCTCAGGCCATGGGCACACACTGTTCTTTGTTGTACTGTATATGAGGAATGTTTTTGGAGAGGAACACTGATAGTATCAATGATTAGGAGTTTGAATGTCTTCGAAGCCACAGAAGTAACATGCTGCATTGTCAACACACTGTATTGTAGGGATTAGACTTAAAAGCTATTCTATTACAAGATACAAAAGGTCATTTTTCCCTCATACCTAAGTATATTTTATTTACATAACAGAAAGCGACTTGCTTCTAAATACACAGATTGTGCATGTTTCAGTCACTTGTTGATTTTCTTCTCTTACCCTTTAAGTTTTCTCTATTTAGCATTGTTCAAAGCTGTGCAGAATGGGAGTCAACATTTAAGATCAGCAATATTATTAAAGGAACAAAGTACCTGCCTATTGACCACCAAAGAGACCAAATGTGGAGGCAAGGAATTTGCCTTCCTGATTTGACTTTTTTTGTCTTGTTTTCGAAGGTGTTTCCCAAAATGCAGCATATGCTTTCAGTCAGGAGTCATAGAAAGAAGGGAAAAAAATGGGACGCAGAAATTCTGTTTGACAGGAAGAAAATTAACAAGGTTATGGTTTGACCAATACATGCCAGAGACTGATAATGAACATTTTGGGTTTCATTTCACACAAGAGCAGAAAACTAATTTCTAAAAATAGTGGAAAATTCTCATCTTAGGTTTTTATTTTTATTTTTTTTCCTTCTCTCCTGGTGGGATTGATGGTGTTTTTATTAAAACTCTAATACCTGTTTATACTTTCTGAGTAGGTGTAGAACTGGTGAACCAACTTACTCCTTTTTAATTCTTGTCATTATTCAGAAAGAAATCCATGAAAATGTGGCTGTTCACTTGTGAATAACAAATCCTGTAAAATTATACCCTGAATGAGGTCTTTCCTTTCTTTCCCTCTGTGTAATTTGTCTTCTAAGCCAAATCAGTTCTGACTATGTCTCTACAAGAAATGCCAATTGTGCATTCTGATCTCAGTTAACCTGTCTAGGGAGAAAAAAAGACTTCAAAACACGTGGCACTAGAGGCTTGATGAAGCAAAACGATGAAATGATGACAAAGTCTAATGAGCACTGTGATTTAAAGCATCGAACCTTTGAAAAAAATAATACCTAGAGGGTTTTCTTTCCTGACTGCCTCCTCAACTGAGTTGATACTAGGTCTGTGATGGCACTACTAATTTTCTTCACTCTCCTGGAAGCGCAATGGTTTGTGCTATCTTATTAGTTATGCTGTTTACAGCATAAATGCTGTGTCTTCTTAGCAATAGGTAAGTATTAATAAATGTGATGACATCAAGGGGAACAACTGGATTAATGGATGATGGACATGTTAGACTCGGGGAACCAAATATATCATCAGAGCCTCTTTAATCTGAATGAAAGCATCTGTGATGTGAAACAGGAGGGATTTATGAAAAATTTGTTTTCTATCCTTCCTTTACAACATTAATAGTGGTAATAATTTAACCATTATTCTTGTAAGAAAAGTCAAAATATTACTTCCTTAGTTTCTTTTAGAGTTGCTCCTTAAATATTCAGAAAGAAAAGCAAGCAAGCAACAAAAACAATCAAAAAACAAACAAACAAACTCCAAACCCGGACTTGATATGGTTTAGACATTTCAATCACCTTTATTTTATTCTAAAATAATAAAAACTAGTATCAATAATGTATTTTGATAACATCTGATATGATCATCACATGTAAAACAATAAGAAGCATTTTCCTCAGGAATCTTTTATATTATTTTTTCTCCTGTATATTATGTGCCTACAGAAAAGGTGAGGGGGTTTGTTTAGTATATGGATTTTTTTTTCAATTACAGAACATAAATGAAAAAAGCCAGAATTTACCAATGACAATCTGAAGTAGCCATCTTCTCATGTATACTATCTTCATCCTGTGATGGCAGTACTCCAAAACAGAAGGTAGTGAACACTACTTTTCTGGTATTTATTATGACACCATTAATCATTAATGTTTTGTTTTGTTAGTCAATCAGTAGTAATACAGTTTCATTGAAACTTTTTTGTAATTTGGTTATGTCTCAATGTCATCTTTTTACATAGCTAATCAATGGCTTGCATTCAAATTCAAGAGTTTAAGGATCAAACAAATAGGTTTGATATTTCCCTAATTGAAAGGTCTAAAGAAAAGTAATATTTCATATTTGACAATGCCTTTTTCTTTATTGATCACTCAGCAGAGCTGGAAAAGATCACTGATTTCACTACTGCTTCTCTGCTTCCTCTTTCATCAACAATGATATATTGCTTTCTTTGGAAATAAATACAGTGGAACCAATATACTAAAACCAGGCAAAAGTGTCATGTTAGTTCTAGTCATCTGTTTAATCTCCTTATAGACTAGTGATGTGTGAAATGTTAAAATCACACTAATGAATTCATTTTCTGTTTGCACTTGAAAATGTACTAATTCAAAGCCAAGTACTTTAAAATATAAACTGTTCTAGCATTCTCAAAATAAAAACGTATTTTGTTTCTCTTAGTTCAAACTACTTAACCTATGAATCTATTCAAAGGTCAGGGGATGTTTTTTTTTTCTCTCAATAAACAATAATTTAGGGGGTTTAGTTGTTTTGCTGTTGTTTTTTTTTAATTAGTAACAATGATTTAATTTAATTTGAATATAATTTAAAGAAGGAAAACTGGACAATTAAGGAATCCTCAGTTAGCTATACATGATGACTTACTTTTTACATGTCAAGAAAGACAATTTTAGGTCTTATAAGCAATTTCAGTGATAATTTTTAACATGAACAAGCATGGCATTTGCAAATATAATGATACAGTAAATAAAACCCACTGTGTACAGCATCATAGTTCTCAAGAAAAGTCATAAAAACACCTCCGTTCATCAATACCCATGACAGACATACAGTTGCATACTATATATTTTTGTAGAACAAAAATATCTGTAAATTTCTCTTCATCCATGTCCCAGCTGCAATGTACCTTTTTAATGCGAGCAATGCATTACAGAAGATATGACTAATCTAGAGAATTTCCATTTGAAAGAGAAATGAGTAATAATTGATTGGCCTAGATCCAAAGTCACAGTGGGGTTCAAAAAGCTTGTAAGTGGCCTCATAAAAATAGAAGCTGTATCAACCAATTGAATTTAATTATATGTGAAGGTGATGAGGGAGCTAAACAGCCTGTAATTGGAGTCCAATTACTCAGCTGGTCTTCCATAAAATTAATTCATCTGAAAGTTTGCCATTGTCCCATGCTCGAGGCCTGCTGCTGGTTTAATTAGTTAATACTGAGGAATCTTGAAACATAACATTATTTTGTCTTTATTGCCAATTATGGGTTAAACAAAATTGTATATAAAATATTAACATCTGCTTCCAGCACAACTTGGAGAGGCCAAAGGCAAAATGTCTTATTCTTAATCATGTTAAGAGGGGGCAACTGTCTTTAAACACAGTAAAAAATCTTCCTGCTAGTCATGGCTTATCGAACTAAAAATCAAGGTGCAAAAGATCATTTGAATGAGATGCAATAAAAATATGAAGTATAAGAGTTTATATAACAGATTATTGTAGAAACAGTTTAACTGTGCTCTAGAGTTCAAAAATCACTTGGACACAAAAGGAAGTCAGAGAGGACAACAGCTTGGATCACTGGTCATTTTTCTCAGTGGTAGTATTCTTATTGTTCCTAATAACTACAGGAGTGAATGCCCTAACGTTCCCTGGCTTCCTCCACTATGAGCAATATACCATTTACTTCTAACCATTAACATTAAATAACTGTTAATAATTGTTAAGCTTGGAAGAAGGTTGATTTGTTGGGGTTTTTTTTAAGGATAACTCACTCAAAAGACAGCAGCTATTGAATACTGTTCCAGCAATTTCTATCTCTATTTTCCATATAAAAAAGCTGCATAGACAAGTTGAAATTAAATGGAAAAGAGACAAGAAGTATGTATAGTTAAATTACATTCTAAAAGATAAAAACAGTCAGTCTTGGTTCATTTCAAAACTGTTTGCAGAAAGTGCAAGATTTTCTACTTTTGAAAAACATTTCAGATCAGGCTACTCACTGATTTCTTCTGACAATTTCAGAAATAACAAGCATAGAAACCAAAATTACTAGGTAATTGGAAGTGGACATAATGTGATAGATGCCTCCAAAATATTTTTGGAACCTGGGATAGTGAAGGAGAAAAAAAAATTTGATGAGTCCCAAGAATGGTATGCATTTATTTCCCTGAAAACTCATGACTATCTACAGAGAATGAGATTCAGTATGAAGACTATAAAAAAAGTTCCCATTTGGAAAGTTTGGGAAAGTGTGTACCAACAATTAATTTTTTTTTTTTTTTAATTTTTAAGAGTTGAAATTTAAAGAGAATCCATTTTGTTAATTGAATGGGTTGGATTAAAGTAGCTTTTTCAATGCACGCTACTGTGCATTTCTAAAGCTTTCGCTGACATACAATAAATAATTCTGTCATAGCACAATTGAACATATGTAACACAAATTGTCATTATGGTTTTGTATATCTCTTCCAGAAATAGAATTATTAAAACCAATTGCTTTTAAAACTCATTTTATTCAATTGAAAGTGTGGAGATAAACCTCTACTTACTGGAATAATAGTAAAGTCAGATTTTTAAAACAAAATATACTCTGTGTAGAAGACTGTGAGAAAGAGGCTAATTTCCTAAGAGCTAGATTTCACTATGCTTCAGAAAGGTAAAAAACGAACAAACAAAAAACTCCATGCGCAAAACCAAGTCAGAAACTGAAGAACTTCGTCTAACTTTTAAAGAAAAACAAATATGTCTTCATTTCCTAAACATAAGAAGGAAAGTGTTGGAGCCTTAAACATTCTTTTAAGCCATAGAGATGCATTAAGTTTCTTTGATTAATCTGAACTATTTCTATGTTCTGCCAGCTCTGTAAAACATAAAGAAACAAAACAAAAGAAAGGTGTTGAAGAGTACAGTCAGGAAGCAAAGGATATTATACTGGTAAAACCTATGGGCTTCCTAGCAAGGGGGGTCTGAAGTGCTGCCATAAACACTATTAGAAATGATTTTAAGAGATTTGGTAAATATATTTTAAATAGAATTTACTGTATATAATTAATATAGAGGATTACACCATCATGGGTGTTAATAGGCTAAACAGCGGATGATTTATAAGGCTCGCTTTCAGTGCTTTCCCTTCTGCTCATGGGAAGAGGGCAGAGACCATTTCAGCACACAAGTACTGAGCAGTTGCTGAGGGCTGTTAGCACTGGAGAGGAGGTACTAAAGTACTCCCTGTTGAACAGAAATGGCAGGACATTGCCATTAAAAATGTCAACATTCACTAATGGGAGAAAACACAAGTGTTCGCCTCAAACCTTTGGCACTAGTTGGAGTGCCTGCCATTCAGATAAGTAAACTCATTCACCATACAAAAAATTGAACTGTTTCTTGTTTGGAATAACAGGCTGAGTTTCTGCTGAGTCAAAAATATCAATGTATATATTTGTATATATACATATCAAAATATATCAAAAAATATATCAATGTGTTATCTCTCCTCTGACTCCTTCTCTCTCCTTCTGTACTCACTTCTTAATAAACTGCTTTAAATTATAAACACCACCTAATAAAAAAAATTTTCTTTTCCTTGGGATGGAAATATTTGAGCAAAACTAAACCTGATTTTAATTATATGCGGACAATGAACTTTATTTCCCTCCTTATATTTAAAGACTATATGTATTCTGCTTCTCATTCATAGCAGGATAAATACGGAAAAAGAAAATCTATGAAACTTTTACAAAATATTATTGGCAGTATACAGTGAGCAAGAAAATTTCAGCCATTTATATCTACCAATCTTATAAAAAACAAATATTTCTGTGGGCCCTGGAACTACTGAAATCAGAGGGGTATCAGGGAGTATTATGGATCTTTATCCTATTTATGGGTGGGTTTAGTTGATGGGTATTGAACAGAAATTTTTTTAAGACTGATATAGCCACAAATAATTTCAAACCATAAAAGGTTCCCTTAAGAATGTTGTAGCCAAATGCTTCATTTTCCCCCTTGTCTTCCTTGAATAAAGCAAAAAGTGAATAGTGAAACATTTCTGCATTTTTCACTGAAAACAACAACAGAGATAAAAACCATCTGGTACAGTGTCCTCTGACTCCACCCATAGCACTCATCAGAAAGAAAGTACCCTTCTCTCTTGAGCAGTTCTTCATATGTCTTTCTCTTCATGGAGTAGTTTAACCAAAGTAAGCAGCATAATTTGACAACTCCACTCAAGAGCACAAAGAGTCAGTTTTACACTTCTGTTAAAAAAAAGTAAATATTTGCTTTGACTGAAAAAAAAATCATTTCCAAGGCAAAAGCAGGATCTGTGTATTGACATTTTCACATTGTTGAAATCTATAACCTTTCAAGAAGTCAGCAAACAATCTGTACTTAACCAAAATTGTCTGCCTACATGCAGCTGTTCACAAGACTGGGACATAAAGGAGCTGCAATCTGTAAAGACAAATTTATTATTATTTCATTTTAATGACCTTTAATATTTGCAGACCACTTTAGAAATAAAAAATGATCCATCTAATTTCTACACCATCATCTCATCAAAATTCCACATGTACGTACATAATTCAGATGGCTGTTCAAGGGCCGTCAACTGACTAAAAATGTACTGTAGGTGAGAGCCACAAAATGAACTGGGAAAAAAAACCTGCTTATGTACTTTGGGGCTACAGAGACAAGCCTGTAGATGGGTCTATTAAATATCTAATTAGATGTGCATGTGTGTCTATGTTACATAACATGGGACTGCAAACTTTGTTAAACATGTCAAGATCTCAGGAAAAAGAAACACCAAGGCTCTTTGCTGTTCCCTTAATAAGTTCATGTTCTGCCTAGCCCCTATTGCACTCTTTGTGACCACAGTGGTCTCAGAGATGAGTGTATCTTTCTGAAATAGAGAAGTTGGTTTTACATGTAGGGAAAGATAACTTAGTCTTATGTGGAACTTTTCATATCACTTCTTATAATTTTTACCATTACTGTATTTAAATTGATTCATTATCGTCACTGTCTTAAGAGACAATATTATTTTTAAATTTGGTTTATTTGAAGAATGGGAGGTCTGAATCAAAGTTTCTTTAAATGTATATATTTGTGTCTGTCTATATGTACGTAATAGCAGGTGTTTTATACCCTACAGAATGCTTTCCATTTTCACAGGAATCAGGGATGTAACTGTGAATAACTTCAGTTGTTTTTGTTTTGGAGAAACCATAAACAAAAGCTCAGTTTTTCCTATTTTGCTAGCAATTACAAGTTTTTACTGTTTTGTTTTTTTCTTTTTCACTCATATTCAGCCGCATACTCTCACGTCATCACACTTGTAAAATGTTATTTTAAAGTGACACTGCATGGCATTTAGAAGTTGGGCCAGCTTTGGGCTTAGTTCTGATACATTCACAAACACAACCCTCTATCTATTCCTTAATAAGATGTTATTGACGGTACAGATTTGAAGCATTTTTACCTACATAAATGTCTAGCACACAAAATATTAATAGAAAAAAAAACTTTCTATAAAGCTTTATAACAATAGGAATTATTTTTAAAAAGATAAGTTATTAAGCGGAAAAGGGAAAAAAGTACACATAAAATTAGGTAGCCATGTCATGACTTTAATAGTCTCTTACAAACTGAAGCAGGAAAAAGGTACAGCTGTTATCACCACTTAAGGATTGAATTAAAATAAAAACAATAAATGATTTTGTATATAATGCTATGAAACCTTTTATTTAATAATTGAAAGAATATTTCTGTGTGACATTTGCTGTGATAGTTTACACAAATAAGGAACTCTATAAAAAAAAATTACCTTATTTCTCATTCTGTGATTGTGCAAGAAATAGTCTTCTATATCACAGAATCACAAAGCTATACCGCTTTCCGTCCAGTTTCCACAACCCAGGAAAAACTGTGGCTTTTAAAAGTGTATGTCTTTCCCTAATTACATTATATGAATGAACTTGGAATAGCATTAAAAATCCAAGAAGCAAAAAAACCAACAACTGAAAAGAGAAAATTAGCATCCTTTGTCATTATATACTCCACAGCAGTCATATTTTTTGCAGTGACTCTTTTACACTAATAAACTAGAAATATTTCCTCTCCTAAAATACTGGAATGCTTAAGGCCTACCCTGAACTTTTCAACTCCAGCGTATGCCTTTTGGATGTGGCTCTGTGTCTGCTGCTGAACTCTAGCAAGAGCATCTCTGTCTTTCCAGCCTTCAGCCAGCTCAAGCACATCAGACTGGGGACTACTTCCAGCTAGTATTCTTCGCAAATGAATTTTTTGATCACCAACTGTTTCTCCCTACAAGTCCTGCTTCATCCACTGCATGTAGAAATTCTCCACTAATGTTCACACAAATACATACACAAAACATTGTATATCTGTTTGCATTGAATTTAGATGTTTAAAAAAAAAAATAGGAAAAAAAAAACCCTACCACCCCCAAAAAAACAAACCAAAACAAACAAATAAAAAAACACAAGAAAAACAAACAACCACAAATCCCACAAACAGACAGAATGGAAAGACTTTCATAATGACAAACAAATAAAAAATTTTCCAAATATTATCTGTGTCTATAAAGACAAGTGGCAAGCTCAGATGATGCATAAAAACATTTGTTCACATGAGTACTCTTAGGAAAATCCTATCGTGTATTATGAATCAAACACATTTTTGTTGGTCATAGAGCACATCCACGGAGTTTATAAATTATAAAATTTAATAAAAAAGTGAATATTTCCATTACATTATTTAAAACCTTTTAGTAATGACATATGCATAAAAGTATTCTTGCTGACTTCTTTCTTGTTCATTTAAGAATTCTCTGGAAATTTATTTTTAAAATTTAAGTTTCTCCTACATAACTCCTCCTTACAGAAGAAGACTTGCATGTAAACAACTCTCTCTATCAATTGATATAGAGCAAGGTCTATATATTGAAATCTATTACAGTATACTGAAATCTATTACGGTAATATAAATCTGATCTAGGAAACATATACATGTCTGTACTCAAATTAATAGCTTATTTTTCTGCAAATGTATATAATAAAATTGTGTTATTTGATGTTATATAAAGGCTAACATTTTGAGCCATATATTTGTAATTTCTGAGAGCTAAAACCTCTTTTGTCAAGAAAAAATAATAGTACATAAAAATGCATCATGATACTATAAAAGCTGAAATCCACTGTAAACTGGATTTATTACAGGTACAGGTTTTAAAAACCATAACAGCACAACATACACAGAGGGGCTGTGGTTTATTCCTTCACTGAACTCACAAATAGACAAAGTTTCACACTGAACCACTTCCATGCTTCCATTAAGATATTTAATTTCAGGGACATTTCATAAAACCAGATGGTAAATCAAGGATATTTTATGACAGTGGCTTGCAAGTTAGTGGTGGTCTCTGGTCTTCCAGGTGGTCCACACAAGGACTTTTGTCACAACAGTGAAGCATCTGTCAGCCGGTAAGTGGTGACACTTACTGTTTGTTTTACCCTGGGATTGGTTTAGAGTTTCCAGTATGTTTTGTAACCCCTGCAGTAAAAGGAACAACACAAAACAAAGCAAAACAAATAACAAAACAAACAAACAAAACCCACCAAAACCAAACCAAACAAACAAAAACAAACCCCAAAACCACAATGTTAATAAAAGGCACATTTCTGTACACCTGCTCTGTATAGTTTTTGAGTAAATCTCACCATGATCAGGCTAATAAGAAAGTTGAAATAACGGCTATAGTAAAATGGTGAACTACACCATGACCTACAGATATTAGAAATGGGAAAACTGAAGGGAAGACTCTTTTTTTGTTTACCTTACTAGCTAATTACAAAATGTGATGTCTGAGTTCGAAAACTTGAATTCCTAGATCTGTAAAAGATGTATGAATCTAAAAAGCAAATAGCAAAAATGTACTTAGAAAAAAACCCCAAAGTCCAAGCAAATTTAAACAAAATTACTACTCTGGTTCCACTAAAATAAGATTATCTTGTTTTCTTGAGATTGACTGTCTAACTTTTAAGCCACTGCACTGGAGACATGACAGGAAAAGTACGAAATTGACACAATGAGAGGTGAAAAAATCCTGCTGTTTTATGATGAAAGTATATATTTTCTCTTCTGTAAGTCGTAAGTGGAATTTGTAACTTAAAACTAATTTTTCAAAGAGAAAACAAAACAAAAACAGAGAAAAGAGAAGAGAAAAAAAGTTATAGTTTAAGAGCATGCTGTCATTCACAACTAGATACTAAACTGATTGGGTTTCCTGTAACAAAGATCTGCATACATAATTTAATTGGTCTTTCATAAGTACTTGCACAAGATTAGGCACAACTTTTGAAATTATTAAACTATTTTGTCCATTTATTTACTCTTCTTTTTTGCCACTTATTCTTTTTAGATCAGAAAAATAAAGTGGAGAAAATAAATTAATCAAAATGAAAAAAATCAATTCAGAAACAGAATAAAATTTACTGGGAAAAAATGTAGTTTATGCTAATGTTTATTGTCTCTCCTCTCCATACTCATTTTTTATTTTTTTTTGTAATAGGAGCTTTACAATTTTACTAGAAATGCACATTCTGTTTATAACAGTGGAACATTTCAATATCATTTCACTAAACATAAAAGAGTGAATTTTTAAATCATATCTCTGCTTATGATCTAATTACATTTCCTATTGCATTAAGTAGAGGCTGATAATTTATAATATTCGACTTTGTTCCCCATGGCTTTTGACAAACAAAATCAGTACTGTATTCACATTAAAAATAAATCAAACACATTATTTTCAGTATTGCAACATTATGAATTGCCACAGCCCCTGGTGGTCTTCAAACAATGTTAACAAAAAAACATTCAAATAATAAAGGAAGAAGGGAAAAGGGAATTTTATAGCCCAGGACAATATATTTTATCGATCATCTTTACATACTTTCTTCAGTAATGTTGTTAAACTACTGTGTTCACTACTAGTGTGTTCATTAAAGGTCCCTGAGTGACAGTGTGAACACATGAGAATGGTTACATAAACACTCTCAAAGATGATAATACACCTGTATAATTTTGGAATTTTTAATACTAGCAGTGCTGATTTCGTGTCTAGTAGAAACACTATTTCCCACATTTTGCTTTCTCTATTTTATATATTTAGAACAATATTGTATTTTTTTTAATACAGCTGCATCTAAGAAATTTTTGTTGTAATGGAAATTATTTTCCTTAAAATAGTCAGAGTATTTATCAGTTTCTTGAGAGATAAAAGAACATCCACAAATGAAGCTGAATATTTATCTTTCAATTAATAAATGCTCAAAACCCCCAAAGTGATTGCAAGCTTCTGCAGTATCTTCCATCAAGGAAAAACTTACACATTATTTTGTTGTAAATGTGTTCAAGGCAGAAAATGTGTTCTGGTTAATTGGATTTCTATTTGTACTAAAGGATTTTTTTTTTTTCTACGAGGTATTTAGTATTATTTCTTGTAGAAATATCCAGTCCTTGTTGGTCAGGGTATGGAACAGCATAAAGGCGAACCTTCCTCCAGTGTAATTTTCATTTACCTTTTAGTTGTGATTTTTGAATGTTCAGCCTTTGAAAGCTTAGTGATTATTTACTTGAACCCAGGAAACTGGAAGAGCAGACTGACTTTGCGAAGCTGAAAGATGATTTGGAGCACGCAATTGCTCGTGCTGTGGCTTCGTTATCTTCTTCTCCCTCTTGTGGCCTCTGATCGTAAGAGCAAAAAAAGATATTGTTTTGACATCTAGCACGGCTGTTGCTCCTGTAATAATTAAGGAGAAAACCAGACTTCAGGGGAAAGTGCCATAGGATCCAGAAGTTACCTTGGCACTGGAGGGGCATCTGTGCAATGCAATCCCCTCCACCAGAGAGGGAGAGGGGTCAGGAGCAAACCCACCTTGCCATACTTGCCTATAGGGATCCTGTGGCACTGTGGGGAGCTGATCACCTTTCCCCAGCTTTCAAAATCAAGTCTAATGTTTTTCTACTCAAGGTGGTAGAGGTTGCCAGACTAATGGCTTCACAACTGGCTTTTCTATCTTCACCAAGACCACAAAATCACAGAGACAATTTCAAGGCATGGTTGCCCACTTCAGTTGCACAAACCAGTTCTTTCCTGGGCTCTGAATAGTAATGACAACAAAAATAAACAGCATTAAAGTGCCTCTTTTCTGCCATATGAAACAAACAGTTTAATATTCTGACTTTAAGGCTGCAAATTCGTGGCTATAAATATTGTACAGAATTCAGAGTTCTGCATATACCATCTGGTGACCATGTGATGAGTGTATCTATGGGGCAAAAGAAGGAGGGGGGGGTCTTGTCATGCCCTTATTTATTTTCTGTGCTCAACTATGCACTCACTTAAAACCTAGCCATATGCTAGAGCATCTGTTATAGGTGGGGTTTTTTTGTAAATTTTCTTTTTTAAAATTGAGTCGATTTTGCCCTTTAGAAGCCTACGCTTTGAACAGCACTACAGAATGACATTTACTTCAGACCAAATTATTATTTTATTAGGAGCTTCAGTGTCTAGTTTGAACAAACAGAAAAATTCCAGTTTGCAAATAAATTAGTACCTTAGAATTTATAGTACCAAACCAGCCAAATCATTCCTTTTTGCTTGCATCCACCAAAGAATATATGATTAATTTAAACTCTGTTTGTGTGCATATTATTACACGGAGGTTTTCAAGTAGATTTTTATTTTCTTCAGCATGTTAATATATAAGGAAGCTTTCCTTGCCTTAACAGAAAGAGATGCCACACAGCAGTTATAAAAGTGAATAGCAAATTCTCCACTTTATTGGCCCAGTGTTCATATACACATAATCATCATTTAGTTTACAGAATACTGCTCAAGGCAGTCTTGTGAAAGTAGTATGCCAGTATGCCATTGGGAATGAAACCAAGAATACAACAGTTTTTGCAGCTTTCCAACATGCCTTAGAAAGAGAAGGCTAAACTAAAATTGGCTCTGAAAGAATAATAAAAGTATACTAAAAATACCCTCATTTTTAGTCATATGTTCTGTTTAAAAAAAAAAAAAAAGATTGAGTTATTTTTGCAGTTTATGCTTGCTTAAAATATCCAGTGAAGGGAGCTTCATTTATTGATATTGCAGGACCAGTTTCCAGTTACACTGTTCCAGCTTTTTCAAGAGCATTTATTTTCTTTTGCTAACTTCTAAGTGCAAACTGTAGCATCAGGGTGAAAAAAGGACTGCAGAAGCTTCCTAAGTGTCCTTTTTCAGAGTATATAAATAATTTTTAAATATGGTAATTTATTATTCCTGCTACTCCACTCTACCCGAAACAGCTTATGTGGGAACATATTATTTTCTTTTTCACTATCCAGTAAGGTAATGCTGTCTTACTGAACTCTTCTCCTCTTCCAGAACTCCAGGATTATCCAAACCAACACATCCCTGTCACTGTCATTCTGTTATCCTACTTTCCAGCATTAATTTCATGCACCAGATCCCATGATGAACCTGGGCTGTGCCACTTCTCAATATTTATGCTAGGTCAAGGTGGTAGAATTTAATCTTGCAAAGCAAGCTCAAAAAGGCGATACCAGCTGCTATGTCTTAGTAAATCAGATAACAGCAATAGATCTAAAGAGCAAATGAGACAGAAGTAAGTGAGATTATTACATCTGTTTAAATCCTGTGTCCCTTACAACCATTTTGAAAGCACATATTTGTTAGTCACTGAACAAAAATAATGTTAAAACATAATTAAAAACAGCCTATAATTTATTTTTTTTTAATTGTGGTTTTAAAAAAAGAATTGCTGTCAGAGACCTAAAAGCAGCTGGTAAGAAGTTCAAATGCGGGTCAGCATACAGCCTGACTGAGCTAAGATTTCTGCATCTTTAGCCTAAATTAAAAGAACATTAAAAATCAATGTACTATGATTTGAAATGGCAGTTCTGATCCTGGTACACAAACAATGTGTAGAAATGAGGACAGGGTGCTGTCTTAGAGTGCTGATGCATTCTGAAAGCACTGACAAAAGCTTGGGAAAATGAAAGAAAGAAAAGAGGTCTCTCTTTTTTTTCCCCCTCCTAAATTTAAAGAAATAGAATAGAGATATTGTATGAGGACTGCAGAATGCCCCTATTCTGAACTATTCACAAGAATGATGAAAGTTTACTTGTTTTCAAAGGGCATCCAGGCTGGTAACTACTGGACTTCATAAAAATCTAGATACAAGCTATCATTCCTAGGAATGACAGATCCTGGTTATGAATTATTATTCTTCTGGCTGCTCCTTGTACATGGCACCATGGGTTGTGCCTCTGCCTTGGTGGCTTGAAGAGCCTTCCGCAGTAGACATAGCCTGGAGGAAGTATTTACTGCCCTGGCACCTACCACCTGTCAGTATCCATAAATACATCAAATTTGACACTGTTTCCAAGATATTTCAAGTAAAGTAGGCCAGAAGGGATAATATTATAAGAAGAGAGAATCCACTTCTTATGAGCTGGTAGGACTACATTTCTTAAAAGCATTTTGTTCCTGTTCCAGAATTGACCTAGAAGTTTAAAAATTAAGTGGAAGCTCTAGTGCTGTGTTTTCTTGCTTGAAGAGGGAGATGGTATTCCATGGTTGGTTTCCTAACTGAATAAAAAGGAATGAGTTCTTTAAAATGTTCTTTCTGAAGACCAAAATGCATTGTTTCCAATTTGAAATTCTTCAGTAAAAGAAAAAAAACAAATAACCAAAGACAGGCAAAAACCACAAAAACAAACAAACAAAATGCCATCCCCAAACAAGAAGCTATTCTGGTGAAAAAAATATATACTTGAAAAAATTACTTTCGTAAATAATTCTCCCAGGGTAAAAAATATATTTCTATGTTACAGACAATGACAGTATGACTACGAGCATTCATGGCATTCCTAATAGCTGAATGAGTGCCTGTGATGACTATAAAGCAGTAGCAGTTTGAATTAAACATTTTTCAGCTGGGAGAGAGACATTCAGAATGGCTTCTCTATCCTACCAGACTCTCACACATCCAAGAAATGCCTGGTTTGTGACCATTCTGAGAGATGAAAAGCAAGGGTTGAAGCTATGAAATAGGCAGATCCTAGCAGGAGAAAAAGGCAGACTTTGCTTGAAACAATTTTGATTTATTTTCATCAGGAAAATTGGAGGGTTTTTGGTACAGTGCTGGCCCAATATCAATGCTAGCTATCAATCCCTGGAAAGGTGATAGAGTGCCTCATTCTAGAGGCAATCTCTAACCACATGAATGACAAGATGGTGATCAGGAGTAGTCAGCATGGATTCACTGAAGCTAAATCATGCTTGACCAACCTGATTGTCTTCTACGATGAAACAACTACCTGGATGGATGAGGGGAGAGCAGTGGATATTGTATCTTTTGACTTCAGCAAGGCTTTTGACACTGTCTCTCACAACATCCTCATAGGCAAACTCAGGAAGTGTGGACTGGATGAGTGGACAGTGAGGTGGATTGAGACTGACTGAACAGCAGATCCCAGAGGGTCGAAATCAGTGGCATGTGGTCTAGTGTGAGGCTGGTCACTAGTGGTGTTCCCCAGGACTCAATAGTGGGCCCAGTATTAACATGTTCATCAATGACTTGGATGAAGTGGCAGAGGCCTCCTTAGCAAGTTCACTGATGACACAAAGATGGGAGGAGTGGCCAATACCCCAGAGGGCTGTGCAGCCCTTCAGAAGGACCTTGACACATTGGAGAGTTGGGCAGAGAACAGTCTGAAATTCAACAAAGGCAAATACAGGGTCCTGCACCGGGAGATGAGTAGCCCTGGGCACCTGTACAGGCTGAGGGCTGACCCACTGGGAAGCAGTTCTGAGGAGAGGAACCTGGGAATTCTGGTGGACCACAAGCTGGCCATGAGCCAACAATGTACCCTTATGGCCAAGATGGACAGTGGTATCCTGGGGAGCATTAGGAATACCATTTCCAACAGGTTGAGGGAGGTGATCCTGCCCCTCTACTTAGCCCTAGTGAGGAAAATCTGGAGTGCTGTGTCCAGTTCTGGGCTCCTCAGTACAAGAGACATGGAGCTCCTGGAGCAGGTCCAGGTGAGGGCTACAAAGATGATTAGGGGACTGGATCATCTCTGTTATGAGGATAGGCTGAGGCAGCTGGGCCTGTTCAGACTCAAGAAGAGAAGACTAAGAGGGGGTCTCATCAATGTGCCTAAGTATCTGAAGGGAGAGTGTCAAGAAGATGGAACTAGGCTCTTCTTGGTGGTGTCAAGCATAAGACAGGGCAGAAACTGGTGCACAGGAAGTTCCACCTGAATATGTAGAAGAAATTATTTACTGTGCAGGGGACTGTGCACTGGAACACTTTACCAAGAGAGGTTGTGGAGTCTCCCTCACCGGAGATATTCAAGAACCATCTAGGTGCAACTCTATGTTCTCTAGGAAGACCCTGTTTGATCAGGGAGATTGGACCAAATGACCCACCGTGGTCTTTTCCAACTTTACCCATTCTGTAATTCTGTGATTTAAATAATGTGAAAGTTGTTGAAATATGAATCTGAAAAAATACGATACCAGAGCTGACAGTCTTTCATTTGGCACTACACCTCTTTTTCTCAATTTACAATCACTTATACTACACATCATCATCATCAACAACAACAACAACAACATTTAGATTTGAGAACAAGGGGTTGCAAGAATTTCTGGACAAAAATTTTCAGTTATTAATGGAAAAGACAAATTCATGATGTTCAAAATTAAATGTAAAACAACGTGTTGAATCAAGTAGGGAGAAAGCAAGACTTTAAGCCAAGGAACCTACTAGTCTAAACCACACTTCAATGGTGAGTGTGTTTATGTCAGCAGGTAGTTAAAGTGACGATAAGCAATCCTTTCTCAGTTTTCCCATATATAAAATGCCTGTTCAACAGAGTGATGGTACATATAGTCCTTTTGTATACACAAGAAACATCTGAAACTTCTGGACCTGTAAATACCAAGAATTATCACTAATTTTGTATTATGGCTTTGATCTTATTCATATATAAATTTAACTATTTAAACTTTTTTTTAAAAAAACCCTGTAAATAGAAAATATGAGGCTTAGAAAGTGTTTATAAGGTGCAGCTAGAAAGATGATCTAAACCCAATACTATCTCTACCTTTGCAGTACATTTACATGTCAGGTGACTATGGAATCTAGCATTTGCCTAGTTGATCTTATGCAGGTAGGATATTTTTTAAAAATAACCTCTGCATAAATATCTATTAAAGAGACTTTTAAATTCTTTCTTCTGTCGTTTTTATTATGAGTTGTCTGGCATATGTCCTGATTCTAATTAAAAATTATTTCATTAGTTTGGTTTTTGTCTGAAACATTTTGGGAGAAATTATATAGACAAATGTACCAGGCAAAAATACTGTTTGCATAGCCAAGCTGAAAATGAAGAAAGTATGGGAAAAACCATGTGTCGGAGGAAAGGGCCACTCTGGCTGATGGGCAAAATGGTTTAAGCTAGTCACTGCATGAGAGGCAGACAACTGCTCATTTAAAAATCTCATCAGAAACCTCTGCATGGACCTTGAAAAACATGTGAGATATCATGGAAACAAACACTCTTTATGATCACACTGGGTAAGTATGGCACTATTGTAGGAGGTTTCCACCTTTTTTTTGCAACTTCTTTTGTATTGTATAATTCCTTTTTTTAATTTGACACTTTATGTGAAAGCATATACTGTTCATAACCATACACTGCTAAATATCACCAGTAAAGGAAGGTATAGGCCAGCTCCCTTAACTTGAAAACATCCAGAAATTCTTCATAAGCACTTTTTTGTAGAAACCAGATGTACAGAAGAATATCTGTTCTTCTGTTAACAACTCAGGTATGGGTGCATGGTCCAAATATCATTTGGAAACAAGCTCTCACTGTGATCAGTACAAAAAAACTACATGCTATCATCCAGATGGAAAGGAGTGCTTCCCAATATGGAGGTGAAGAACACCAGAATAAGGGACAGAAGTGACAGGGGGCTTTAGAGGTCAAAACGTGGACAAAATATGGCTTCTGAAACCCAGCTTTGCATCTTGTCTGATTGGGGGATGGATTTTAATGATAGAGTTTGGTGAGAAGGGCACAGCGGGGTAACCTGTGGCTCAGTTTACTTCATCATTGCAGAAACACACTAATGATACTAGGGAAGAGACAGATGTCAGAAGTGGAGAGCATACTGCTGGAGAGAGCAGAAAGCAAAGAACATTTCATCAAAGCTAGTTTTCAACTCTACTCTCAGGCAGAAGAACTTCAGCTGCTAAAGGGCTCAGCTATGCATCTATTTTGTAAGATATCAGGAGGTGATTCTTCACAGCATCTCTTTTCATGATGTCATTTATTCCATCACAAAACTGGAATAAAGCATCAACGATATCTTTTGTCATCACCCTGCAGAAATGTATATTACCTCCAACACTTCATCACACCAGTGGAAGGGCTCAGGGACACAGTTACAAGAACAGATTCTGCTATCCAATAGCAAGGTCCCCCCTACCACAGAACTGAAGGAATTATCCCAGTCAGCCACCATCTGAATCTGGTCAACTGTGCTTATCTCTTGAAAGCTGACAGACTTCTAGCATAGAGAAGTGTATGTTGCAGAGGCCTTAGAGGATCACTTAAGCTCATAGAGGGGAAAAGTGCCTAATAAATATCAGGCATTATGTTACAATCTGGTAAACTCTTTGCAGTGAAAGTGTTGAGCATTATTTGGAAAAGCAACAGGACCAGCAGCAGGACTACGTTGAGAAATGTGGAATTGTCAGCTGCTCAACTGTAATCACCAGTCTAAAGTGAATTGGCATGAAGATAGCATGAAAACCTGGGGTCAATATAATAAAATAGGAAATTTATTTTTCTACATTGTTGATAACACTATTTCCATGTTTTTCACCCATTCTCACAGTATTTTCCATGATTGAACCTCTTTTTTCTGCATCCTTCCCCTCTTCTTTGCCTGGGGAGGAGGGGTTGTGTTAGCAAAAATCCAGAGAGCATATTCATCTTTTACAGCAAAAAAGCCCTAGATCGAGTACTTTTGCTTAATTTTACCTGTATTGAAATCTGATTTTTTTAACATCATTTGTATTTCTTGAATTTCAAGCTCCAGATCATGTCAGAACTGACAGACAGCACCTAGGTAAAAATGACGATTCTTTCAGTGTCATAATTTCCCATGTATTCAGCTTTGTATTCAGACAGAGAAAAAAAGTTATTCACAAGCCAAGACACTTTTGTGAAGCTGCTGATTAGGCCATGGTTTAAAAATGGAGAGCAAGGAAAAACATGCTCATTCTCCTTCATGCTTGTGCACTGAAGCATTGACTGTGGAGGGCCTTGAGACTGGTTTCAGTACAATCAAATGAGCTACACCTGTCTGTGCCTCACTCTCCTGGAGCTAGGAAAGGAAGCTAGCTTTTAACACAGTAGTTCCCCAGTGTAAAAGAGAAAAATAATTTGCAGTATTAGATCATGGCTCACCTTGGCTATGTGCCAGGAAGAGAAAAGCTTTCATTGGTGCTGCAGTCCCAGAAATGCTAAGAGTGAGCAAGCCCCAGCGAACAATTCAGACATGTCTTTATGGAACTAAAAGAGAACACAGCTTTCATAAAACACAGGCCATTTTAACTTCAGACACTGATAATTCAAAGGGAAAGCCTTTTAATTGTGTTATTCTATCAACGAGAGGACAAACAAGGTTAAATGATGATAGATGCTGAATTAACAAGCTATTTGCCTGCAGCATTTTTGTGCCAGGAAAAAAAAGCTGTAATTATTCTCCAGCTTCATATAGGGAAACTTTCTTCCTGCTTTTCACTGTCAGGCTCTTCCAATTGATTTTATCATAATTCAAATACATGGCAAAATGCTTCTGAGCACAAAAGCAGAGGGCTAAGCCTTACTATCTTTTGTTACACCAGAGAGCCACTAAATAGCAAAGGATTTTGATTTAGATTCCTGCATTAAAATTAAATCACACATCCTAAGGAAAAATGATCTGTAATAATGAAAGTCACACACATGGGGATTGAAAACGCTATTGAATAATGAAGAAAACTATAGTAGCGATGAATGTGAGGGACCACTATCCCTTAATGAAGAGATATTTCTGAAACAAATGTCTCCCTTCAGTGTTTCTTATTGATAGTCTGAATATTATCAAACAAATTATATGAAATATGAATATCACAAAGTGCAAATGAATTACTTACAGCCTTTTGATTTGAGTTGCAGCATTTTTATGTCTCTGCTGTAGGAAAGAGTTACATGTAACCACAGGTGATTTTTGGTATAATTTGCAGGTCAGTATGAATACACCAAGTCTCCAGTGCCCAAGGCTGCAAATGTACTTCTGTTTTTTAAATCCTTATACAGTGATACTGGCCATTCATTGGTGAGATTATATGCAGTTCTAATATTAACATCTTTCTTTTGCTTTCAGGCCCTTTTTACTGATTTTATAGATTAAAATGTTTTTCCCAGAAGCAAGTTGTTAGTCTTCCTGTATTAACTATGCCTGATATTCCCTTTTAACCTCTATAATTTCAAGTATATTTTAAAGTGACCCTTGGTGCTAATTAATTTTTAGCACAAATCTTTATTCTTGTGGTGTGGGAGGCAGATATCTTGGACAAAAGTCATCAGACCTAGCAGCATCAGAAGTTCTTATTTGACTGGCTACAAGCAGTGAATAAATGAAGACTACACAGAACAAGGACATGCCACATTTTGCAGATGTGTGATTTGAGCACAGCTTCTGAACTTGCATTGTTTTGTGACCTTTCAGTATCACTGACAAAATGATAAACAGCACAGCATTGATCCAGCTCTATTATTTCTTTTGAAATAAGCCTGGTATCTCTGTGCACCCTCAAAACCCACAAGAACCATTTCCTATCACTTTGTCAAATGAGAACAATTCACATGGAAAATAAATCAGTAGCAGCACAAACAAACCACAAGTCAAGATTTTTTTCAGAAAAGTACAGTAGTTGCTATCACTATGAGATTATTTCACTAGAAATTTTGTTTTGCATCTGGTATTAGTTTTACATGAGAAAGGTAAATATTCTGGAGTGGAGGGTGGAGGTGGGAGCTTACAACTCTAAAGCATAGAGGAAGAAAGCACTTCTCGGTTTTATGGTCATTAGGGCCATTCAGACTTCAAAATTCATCCAGAATTCTGTATTTCTTTAATTTCCTTTTGTTATTCTGTACAACAGGAACAAAAGACAGTTTTAAAAGGAAAATTATATCTAACAGGAGATACAACTCATTAATCTGGTGGTTCGGACACTCAACTGAGATACAGGAATCCTGCTTCCAAAATTATCTTTATATTTGGGTAGGAGATTTATAATTGTTGTTGTTGTTTTTGTTATTGTTATTATTGTTATTAATACATTCAATGACTGATTAATTTTAATGCATAAATTCATCTCATCATAGACAAGAAAGATTAAGGACTCTGTTTTCTCCCCATTAATCTAGCCCCATGATAATTCTCGCGTGTTGCTCTCATTGCAAATGCTATTCACTATTTGCTGTTCTCTAGGACAACTTTAAAACTATAAAAGGAGAACAAGATACAGCCCTTCTTGAAAATATGTTAGCCTATAGCTTTGTCACAGCTAAAACCTCCTCTCCTGGAAGGGCAGAATTCCATCTGAATGATGGAGACAAATTAATACTGTTATCTTAGTTTTTGGTGAGTGCTCTAACTATTACAACCTCAATAAAGATCTATGGTTATAATAGGGTTTAATCCAGAATGGATATCTACACACACACACACGCATATATATATGAGAGTTATGCTCCAGAACAGTCTATGAGATTGAGCCCTAGTAAGCTTAGATATCTGTTTCCCTCCTTATTGATCTCAATGAGACTTAGAGAAAAGCTGTGAACATACCTGAGTAGGTTTCAGATTTAGATGTGTAACAAGTTGAGGCAGCTCCTGTATGGAAAATGTCTCGTTTTTGACAGGGGAGGGGGCAGTGATCTGCATGCCATCTTCTTTTGTGAAGGAAATTTCAGGGTCCAAAATCAAAGAGGTGCTGTCAAAATATTTCCTGCTATTTTTTCAAACCTCTGGATATGTAGCAATCCAATAGCTATAAAGTTACAAAGAACCTTCCATTTTGGACTCCTTGTTCCATAAATATCTACCGTGGGGACTATCATTCAATTTCCTTGTCACCATTTATAGTACACAAAAGAGGTATTTGGCCAGGTATGTTGCTGCTCTGCCCTGAAAAGATAACATGGATTGAAACTGAATAGACAGGAAATGACATGACAGAAACATAAGTGAGAAAAAATGCGCAACTGCTTCTTATAAGCCCTGAACTTTCACTTTTGAATAGTGAAGAAGTTTACCCATGTCAGTATCAGGGATCACACCTTGTTACCTCTGTTATATCACTCCCCAGAAATGTTAACTTCCCAAAAAGTATGAGATTTTAGATGGAGATCTTACTTATTTCCACAGAACAGATGGGTATGTTTGCTATTCAATAAACATACTAAGAACTCCTTTCACACCTCTAACAGTCACGGCTTTGCACACTCATGTGCTGTACATCTGTGGATTACTGGCAGTGCATTTGGCTACACAGTAACTATATCTCAGGTTTAAAAATTTCCCTGTATCTGTTCCTTCCATGTGACTCTTTTTTACATGTCTCTCTTCTTTTGTGCATCTGTTCACAGCTTTGACCACAAAAGGGGACTTGCAACCTTTGCAAAAAATTTGAGTCTAGAAGCCTCTGTGTGAGGTGTAAGAGCTGTTATAAATGGGGCAGGGATTAAAATCTCTCTTTTTTTTTTTCTCTTTTTTCCTCCTTTTCTTAAATTTTTCACATATAATTTTTTCTCCTGCAAAGAGTAAGTATAAAGTCGTAAATTTGTTTTTAACTGTGAGGTAGAGGGAATGCAGAACTGATAGAGGGATGTATAAAACAATGAAACAGTAAGGTTAGTATTTCCCAGTAGTGTTAGTTAGCCCAAATGGAATGATATATTGATGTGGCTAGGTTCCTTCCTTCCTTGGAGCTGTCTCATTCAGCTGTGACCACAGCATTCCATTATGGTACTGCACTAAGAGATGTCCACAAAGCTTTTAAGGACACTCAGTCTGCATGTGCAACATCATTATGGTCTATTGTCCTTTTGATGTGGCTCAATTTCCCTCGCTTCTAGGCAGAAACAAACTTTCAGTTTTCTTCTCATTTGGGAGCAAGTCGCAAATGCTAACTCCCATATTTGGATATCAGTATATCAATAACCTAGCATTTCTGCTTCTCCATTTCCACTTTTCCGGTCTCCCAGCCAATTTTTTTCTTTATAAACCCATTCTTTTCTTCCCTTTGAAAATGGGAGGCATTTTTATCATTTTAACCTCCCTTAGCTCTACTAAATATTAATTTTTTGAATACTTATTATAGGCAGAGCAGGTGAGTGCATCTTTCACACTGATGATTCAATATCCAATAATTGGATAGTGTACTATCCTACCTAGTAAGGCAGTATGTACATCTCATTTTAAACTCATCTGAACACTGAACCCATAATTTTAATACAAACCTGTTAATTACTTTTTGCAGTGGACTAATTCCAATGGATTATTACTAACAATGTTACAATAATGAGTTTCACATTTTATAAAGGATCTTTAAGAGTTACTACAACAGTATTTTCTTTTTTGATTTTTTTTCGAGTTTGCTGTCCTCAAGAGAAGACAACAGAGAACAGTACTAAAAATTGTACCTTTTTTTAAGCCTCATATTGTACTGACTCTTAAAAATGTACATTGTTATTTGATGTTTTCACCAGACAAATTCTGAAGATCAGACTAACTACAATTTGAAGCTGTTTTACCAAATATTTAATAAACTGATACCTCTTCATTAAAAGGTGCAGAGAAAAATACGTTCAATGACTGCTTTATTATTTTTTTTTAATGTCCTACTCACAACTTTCTCTCAGACAGATGTATTTCGATATAGACAGATGGACAGAAAGAGAGGGAGTTACAGAAAAAGAACTACAGTGAAACTCAGGTGCTTTACACCATACAAAATCTTTGAAGGAACTTTCACAGTGCTCCAGTGTGTATGGTAATGGTACTGTCCCCATAAACCTCCAAACTTAATATAACTAAGTTAAGAGAGGAAGAACTTTACTGTGTGAGTGAGTGACCATACACTTGAACAGATTGATAGAGAGGTTGTGAAATCTTCCCTAGAGATATTCAAGAACCATCTGGATGCAATCCTGTGCAATGTGCTCTAGGATAACCCTGCTGGCGCAGAGAGATTGAATCAGATGACCTTCTGTGGTCCCTTTCAACCTCACCCATGCTGTGATTCCGTGATGGCTACAAATAAGAACGAGCAGACATTAACTTTACTCTCTATTGAAATTATCAAATGTTGTATAGATGTCCTTTGTATGCTAAATGTATATATATCTCAAGGACCCTGAGATTAGCTCAGTTGGTTAGAGTATAGTACCAATAACACCAAGGTCATGGGTTTCATCCCTGTATGTGCCCATTACTTAAGAGCTGGACTCAATAATCCTTGTGGGTCCTTTCCAACTCAGAACATTCTGTGATTCTAATATATACATACATTTATTCCTGTGTCCTCTGAAGGGTCTGTGCATATCCTCAGCTGCAACTGCAAAATTTTTTGAGTATGTAAAATCTCTACAAGGTAATATCACTTTTGAAGTTCCTCATGAGAATACAGATGAATAATAATTAAGATTTTTGTTTTTTCTTATAATAAAAATAGAAACAATTCAAATATCATCAGACAGAATATTCATCAGAGTTAAATAAAATGTCTTTACCAGAATTTTCTCTCTGTGGTGGCTATTTCACACAATACAACGTCCAACTACTATATAAGTATTATAAAATACGTAAGGAAAGGTAAGATAAATCAAAGGAGAAAAAGCAATCTAAAATCAACCTTTTGGGGTTTATTTTACAAATCAGACATAATTCTCTTTAAAATCACTTCAGACATATTTTGTATGTATGAGAAATAAAATAATCTGGTTTTATTATAAGTAAATTTATTTAAGTGGGAAACAGGGGGTGTTGGGATTTTTTCTTACCTTCCATTTAATTTCGGGAATATTAAGGCGCCTCGGGAAGATTGTAAGGTGAAAGGCCCCGTCAGGGCTGCACACCGAGGGAATATTGCGGTCGAGGTAAGATACAATATATAAATGAAAAATTTACACCGGCCACATGTCTTTGTGTGCAAAAAGAACCCCCACTGTGCAGTACAGGGGGGTACGTCATCAATCAATCAGGCCGTACAGGGGGGCCCCCGTACAGTACAGGGGGGTACGTCATGATCCAATCAAGCGGTACAGGGGGACCCCCTGTACAGTACAGGGGGGTACGTCATGATCCAATCAAGTGGGACCAATCAGGTGGGACTAATCAGGCGTGACCAATCAGGTAGGAGGGTGACACCCACCCGCCGATTTGAAAATTACCCTTTAAGGTAAAATACCTGTTACCTGCTGAATATTCAACATATTGGGTGGCCGAAGAGTACAAAAGGAACGTGCTTTTGGAGGAGGGTGTGCTTTTCCAGGCGGGTGGCTTGGGACTGCACCCAGCGCTGCAAATAAAGGATTCTCTTCTGTAAGTTTCCTTGTCCTGCAATTGTTTTTTTTTGCCGTTTTATAAATTGGGAGAAGAGATTTTTCTCACAGTATATAACAGATGAAATTGACAATGGAACTAGATTAGAGTTGGAGTAAGTAGTCAAGTTAATAAAATTTCCTACGGTGATCTGTTCAGTCATTAAGTGTACATTGATGAAAATGCTTAGCTACAATGATATGTCGCTTATGGACCAAGTAAATTAAATTAACTTCAGAATGTATCGTATTAGATATAGATACAGACTCTTTGAAAAAAGTCATTAAGTTACTTCTGGCTTTTCAGTTAGGAGAATGAATTAACAGAAGGATGAGAAGTTGCAAAATCTCACTATCAAAGCTTTAAATCTCTCAAAGATTAAAATGCTGTATTTAATTAAAAATAATAATTAGGAGTCACTGAACAAAGATTTAGTGCATCAACTAACTATTCAAAATGCTATCATCCTGGGTTACACAAACATTCTGGTATCCACCTTTTCTTCTCTCTTTTCTCCAAATATGCTTTTTTGGCTTCTTGGTGTTTTGCTTTCTTTAAAGAGACTGAACTGCTAGTGATTAATGACTCAAACATTGGATCACTTGCAGTGACCTCCCAGGTGCTGTAAGAGACTGGACTGTTGGTGTTAATAGCTCAATCAACAGTGTGCTTTGCTGACTGTGCAGAGTGGCCCCCCAGGTCATGTCTTGAAGTCATGCGCATCCAACACCTCAGGCTACAAGATAAGGAAAGAGGCAAACCCAGGGAAGTGGGATAGTGTTTCTTTTTCCTTACACAGATGACTCAGCTGTGATGACTCCCTGGAAGATTCGCATGTAGATTGAATGGGCCATAATGAATTCACTGTACTCACATAAGAGAGAGTTGCAACATCTTAGAAAGGGTCAAAGACTCACGAAGTATCCATGACTGACAGTATTGCATCATCCGGTGTAAAACTCCCCATCCCAGGGGAGGTACAAGAGGCATTTCCAACTGAACCTGAGCATTTTGGGAATTTCCCTCAGCACCCAGGGCTTCCACCACCACCTTGATGGATCTGGACTATAACCACCACTTCGACCAATGATCATTAGAACTGCAGAAACCAAGTATCATCTCTGGATCCAGTGGGTGTCTTGCTGGTCCTTCCAGTCACCTGGGCGATCTGCAACCCTGCTCCAACTGCCTGTACGAACACTGCAGCCTCACTCCAGAGCCAGGCAAGTATCTGCCAGTATCAAATCCCAGCCATCCATTGTTTCCTGCCAGTGCTGACTCTCCAAACTGATCCTGCTGAGTTTTCCAGGCATAGGGGAGGCGAACCACATAGAAAGGTTGCCATCTTGTTGTCTCTGTCCTGTGATTTTTCATTGAGTGTGGTCTGGTGGGAGGGGTTTGGGAAGTTTCTCCTCGTCAATTCAAGTAACTGTTTTATTGGTGTTGTTATCAGCATTCTTCTTGGTAAAGAGGTTTTTTTTCACTTACATCTGAGTCTATTTGGTCTCTCTCTGTATTGGAGAAACCAAGGGTCTAAATCCAAGAGAGGAGACTTCTGTCCAAAGTCTCTGCCTGTCCAAATTGTCTCAAACCAAGACAGCTATTTATGGAATACATGAGAATTTCATGACCCTTTTAAACCTTTGCATATACTACTTACTGATTTGAAGAAGGGAACATGAGAGAGGGGATGGGATATAAAATGTTTATGTTTGAAACACCAGAGTATTAATTTATATGAAATCTTTTTCAGTAACTTGACTGAACCACTTGGTCATTCCAACAAGATTAAAATTATTCTACAACCCTCATTCATGCTGTGAATAGCATTCAATCAGGCAATTCTATTAATTCAGTGATGCTTATTCAGTGTTAAGTGCCAGCATGGATTGCAGTTGTATGCCTTAAATGAAAAACTGAAGTGAGTTGTCCTTCATTTATTCATTTGAAATAAAACCCAGTGCACTGTACATTCTATAACTGAATGGAATTTTGTGTTGATAGACTAGTTTTGATATGTCAGGTTTTCTGTGTTGGTTTTTTGATTGTGTTTTTGGTTTGGTTTTGTTGTTGTTGTTGTTGTTTGTTTGTTTTTGGTGGGAGATAGTGGGGTGGTGATAACTGTGTGGTTGAGATAATAAAAGAAAAAAAATTATTCAGGCAGTTCAACATGCACTTTTCTGGTCATTGCTTCCTTTTAAACTCACTGTTTCTCTGTTCAGCTAAAATGTAGACTCACGCTTTAAGTTCAAATGTGCTAAGAGCTTTAATGTACTTCACTCGAGTAGAAGGAAATTATTATCTCTATTGCAAGGGCATGCAATCTTAAGCGCACATGGAAGCCCTGGGTCACAGAAAGATTTGAGCACATTTAGTAGGTTGAATCTTTTAACCAGATCCTCTAGATTTTTTCTTTGATACTAGAGAAAAATTAAGGACACTTTAATACATTTTATTTATTGTCAATAATAGAATAAACAGCAATTTTTGGTATTATTTCTATGTACACACATGTACATGTAATCCTCTGATGCTTTTTGGTTTTCCCCACCCAGTTTACTGGATGCAAGACATATGTGAACCTATATTTACATGCCAGGCTGTTTAAATCTATTTACTACTAAGGCCATAAGTATTGATAGGAAAAAATCCTTCCACTCCACAAGCTATAAGTCTGTTTGTATTCTCTTGTATATCCATTTTTCATGTATAATTGCCTTCTACTTCTTCCTACGTGTTACAACAAATGGGCAAAAAAAAAAGGAATAAACAACCAAAACAGGAGAAATGGCAGATACAAAAAAACTCATTGGAGATGTTCTCCAGAACTGTGCAAGGGACAATGGCTGGGGAATTCAAATGGTAGTAAATTCAAAACTAATAAATATAGAGTAAATGCTTTTGAATCATCAAATTCAAGCATTATAGGCAATAATGTTAGGTGGTGTTTGCATCTCCTTTACTTTTCTTCAATTTTTATATGTATTTCAGAGCTTGGTTGGGGAATTAGTTCTTTCTTTTCTGTATGCTGAAAATGCCTCATTTAGTGAGAAGTCTTGTTAAAATCAATTATCATCATCAGTTAGCGGAGCAAAAACCACAAGCAAAATTTTGAGGCTTTAAAACATTTATATGTAAATATGACATTATTTGATAATTTACTAAAGGATGCATCTAATCACAATTCTGATTTTTATCCCAAGAATGCAATAAATATACTTAAAATGCTGGTTGGAAATCACAACGACAACTAACGGAGTCCTTTTGTTTTGATTAGGACGTGCCTAACAGACCAGTACTAATTTTATTTGATCGCATGTCCCATTCCTGCAATTAACTTGTAACTGACCAAACAAGTCAGATGACTGTCTACCCCATAACAGGCTGCAATGTATCCAATGTATTTACTTGGCAGAATGTCTCCACTTCAAGATTTTTTTATTACTCATTTAGCTGTTCAAATTTACACACTACCAGGCTAGTTAATTTTTATCTATTTTCAACTGAAGACTTGCTTAAAAACAACTTTCTTTATTATAGTATTCTGAATCTGTAGGATTTTCAGAGGTCTTATTTTTCTACCTTTTCACTGAGAGTGATGGACTCCAAGAAACCATGCCACCTAGTTTCTTCCAAAACACAAGAATTCTGTTCTCTTTCTGACATGCTTTTTTTTAGAAGGAAGCAGTAACAAAGATTGAGAGGAACTTCCAGTAATTTTTGTGCCCCTGTGCTTGTTTTACTTGAGATATCACCTGTGCAGCTATAATTTAGGGAACTGTCTTGGGATCAGATAGGAGGAAAGAGAAATACAGGTTGTCGGGATCTTACTTCACTTTTCTCCTGTCTCATTTTCTCATTTATGGCTCTGACAGAGAAAACAATGAACTGTTTCCATTTAACTTATAAATGTCACAATTCAATAGTTCTTCCTTTACAGTGCTGTGGTTTATGAAGACATCTGAGACAATTAAGAGGAGCAGTTCTAGAACAATTTGTATTTGTATTCTCAGAGACCACTGCAGGATGTTGTTTTTCTCTTTCTTATACAAGCCTGAGCTGCTTCTAAACTTGAGCTGATATAAATCTGGTTTGCAATAATCTCATATTTAAAAGTCCAAATAAATTTATCTCTGTGACCAATAAACCACAAGTTCTTTGGGATTTTTCCTTTCAAATGATTAAAAAACCCAAGTTATTTACATTACCTCTATGTATAAATTATATTACAGGCTGAGGTTACATTTTTAAGAAATATATAAAAAAAACCCACATGTAAGTTTATTCGCTTTATACAGGCAAGCAATACTATTAAGTTTAGTGCAATTTCTCAAAAAAGAGTGAAGCAGAACAACGTAAAAAAGAAGAAAAGGGTAAAGTGTCAGAAAATATATTCATTATAAGAGAAACAATGGTGTTAAAGTCCTCTTTGGCATATGAAAGCCTAAAAAGGAATACTTTTCCTGTTTCTAATTTATATTACCTACTTATCTTATGCATGTCTATTAGTTTACAATGACTGCTCTTCTGTGATACACATACAGATTTTTTAACTGTCACCGGCCATGTTCTTATGACTTTATTTGTTCTCTCATTCTGCTTGCTTAGATTTCACTCACATCTTTACTTATCAAGTTTGAAATCTCTGTATTGAACTAATTTGTAACAAGTAAACCAGCATAACAGTTGCCTTTTTGCTGTCCTGCTTGTTTCTTCCTTCACCTAAAATTTTGTGTTGTGGTGATTGTCCCCCAGTACCAGTTATTTGAAGTGGATGATTCACTTAGCAGCTGTTGATTTACACATCTTATTTTGCAGGTGTTCAAAATGCTCTCTGTAAGAACACAGAACCATGCAGTGATTTTGGTAATTTCTTTTGCTTTCTTTTGTAAACAGAATTAGTTACAGATCAGGAGATAATACAAGAAACTTAGTGGGGAAAATCGGGTTAGGGTTTTCATTCATGATTTAGTCTTAAAAGTCAGTTGGAACAGACAAAACCAGTACCATCAGGGAGAAGCAACACTAATGTGGTATTGATCTTTCACATTTGAAATTCCATGTAAAAAATAATGTATCCTGTTTTTCAAATTAAGTCAATCTTATTTACATCCAAATCCCATCTTTTGTTCTAATATGTACTTCTTCTTCTATAAGTGTTCATTATAGAAACACTTCATTTTACAAAATACTGAGGACAAAGGAGTCACGGTGAAAAGCTTCCTATATCTTAAATATTTTAAATAATATTAAATGAAATTGTGGCTAAGGGTTTGGGGGTTTTTTTGGCTGTTTTTTTGTGGGTTTGTTTTTTTTTTTGCTTTGATTAGCTTTTTTATGTTTTGGGGGTTTTGTGGGTTGTTTTTGATTAGTTTGGTTTAAATCCTTTACACTTCTCAGCTTTGTAGTTTTGCCAATGGACCAGCATCAGGCTGACATTTTCAGCTTTAGGAAAGCCTCCATTTCTCTAAAATTATCAGATTATTAAAATTATATGGGTGTTGCATTACTGTTTTACTGTGTAGTTTTCCTGCAGCCAAGAGTGATGACATGTGGATGAATGCCCAGCCAGTTGAAGGGCTGCCCAGCTTTGCCCAGATCCTATGGGAGCACAAGCTACACCTATCAGGACTGCTGGAGAGCTAAGGCAGCTGTCAGGGTATCCTGGTAGGTCCCTGTGAACTCTCACCTGTGGATCTCACAGCATGATAACATTCCTGGCTCTTCTGCCACTTCTGCTGAACAGCTCCAGCTCTTTCTCTGACAACCTGAAGATATTATTTCTCCCTGTAGTTTGGGCATTCCCTGAGGACCCAAGATTTCTGGAAAAAAGTAAAGAGAGGATGATTTAGTTAAGGGTAGAAATGCCAGGCAGCAGGAAAATGTTTAGCTTACCAGACAGGATGTGAAGCAAAAAGTTAGATGGACGGGAATGTAACAGTCTATAGCCAAAAGAGTTAGTTAAAAAATGTTCATTAATTCATTGATACACCTATCATATTATAGAAATCACTTTCCCCAGTAAGTTACTCTATTTTATTGCTGACCCTGGCAAATGTTGTCTTCTCTGGGGAAGAAAGACAAATACAGGGGAATCTTATTCAAATCATAATTTAGATTACAAGCACCATCATGATTAGAGAGGTCAGAAAGAGTCTATAAAATGAATTGTCACGAGATTAATTTAGGAAGATGGGTAAAGGAATGAACTGATGAAGCAGTATTGTAAGACTGCGACTGAATTGTAGAGCAATTGAGAGATGTGCCAGATTTCTCCCACTGAGAGTACAGTGCAAGGCTGCCAAAAAGTCTATGGAAGCCAGTGGCTTCCTGCTGACATCAAAGGCTTTGGATCAAGTTCTGGACTCCATGCAAAGCTACTTCACTTTTGTCTTGCATTCCTCCTCCTGAACAATAATTATTACACAGAATTTTCTCATTATCAACCATTTAGTCAATTTCTTTTCCTCATTATTTATTTTTAATTCACTTTTGCCACTGTTTAGAAAACTCTTGCTCATTCATTTTCATAGATACATATACACCTCAGTCATTGTTGCTTGAAAATTCTGTATTCTATTTCCTTTCTTATTTAGGCATGCTGCTGACATATTTCCCCATTCACAACTCTCTTCTAGAGCCCAAGGTCAAATTCCATTCTTCGGCTAGTTCATATTTAGAATCAGTGGAAATAATATTGTCAGCAACAGTGAATATATCATTAAAAACATTAAAATAGAAGAAATGCTTTTTTTGGCCTATAATTTTAAAGACATCATTGCTATCCAAAAATTGTTCTATCTTCTTTTTTAGAACTGTTTTAGTTATTTTAATAATATTTTGTGTTGATTTCTTGCAATTCAAACCAAACAGACTTTATCTTCTACGCATATATTGACATCAGCAGCTCAACCTGTGTCAGGAGTGAATGCCAGAAGCAAGCCTTCCAAACATCCACAGCGAGCAAAGAGCGTAGTGGAATAGGAGCCATTCTGTGAAATGAAACAGGATGCTGAGGACCTAACACAGTACAGAGTGACCTTGAAATAGTCTGGTCTTCAGTTGCAGTCTACCATGCACCTTTCAATTTAGTTTTATCCAAAAGATCCACTTTTTGCTTTCTAAGATTTCCCTGTGATAAGAATCAAAGAGCAGTGAGGGGAAACAGCTGTGGAATATGTTTCCAAATTGTACACCTGATTCAAAGGAAGATGCTATGTAGGTGTGCCCTATTGGGTTTTGATTCTCATCATGACTTGAAGCACATGAGTTGGACTTCTTTCAAAAACAAATCTTCTGGAAAGTGCACTTTGGGTGCTTGCCTAGTGTATTCTAATCAATTACTAATGGAAATTTTGTCCATCAGACCAGAAGTACTCTGAAGTAAAAAAAGAAAAAAGCAAAACAGTTCAGTTTATTTCTCTCTACAGATCCACAGGTAACTAATTCCCTGTGTTACCTGCTAATACACACATAGCCCATGGCACTGTGATGGGCTATGTCTCTTATCAATTTATCTGTGATGTCTGTCTCCTCACATTTTATTTTTATTCTTGGGTTTTTATTTACTTCACTGACTGTTTGCAAAGCATTTTCTTATTATCCACATCCTACATCCTTCTCTCTAAATTAGATAGAGATGTATTTGATGAGTGGACTGTTAGATGGATAAGAAAGTGGTTGGGCAGTCGTATCCAGAGGGTAATGGTCAATGGTTCAGAGTCCCAATGGACATCAGTGACAAGTGGTGTTCCTCAAGGATCTGTATTGGGACCAGTGTTATGTAATATCTTCATTAATGACATAGATGAAGGTATCAAGAGCACCCTCAGCAAATTTGCAGATTACACCAAGTTGAGTGGCGCTGCTGACACACCTGAAGGACAGAATACCATCCAGAGGGACTTGGATAAACTCAAAAAGTGGACTGATGGGAATGTTTAGCAAGAACAAGTGAAAGATTCTGACCCTGGATTGGCGCAACCCCTGGTATCAATACAGACTAGGGGATGAACAGATCAAGAGCAGCCCTGCTGAGAAGGACTGGGAGCTGGTGGTTGAGATGCTGCGAATGAGCTGGCAATATGCACTCACAGCCCAGGAAGCCAATAGTATCCTGGGCTGCACCAAAAAGCAGCATGGCCAGCAGGTCGAGAGAGCTGATTCTGCCCCTCTAGTCTGCTATCATGAGACCCCACCTGGAGTGCTGCATCCAGCTCTGGGGCCCCAACACAGGAAGGACATTGACCTGTTGGAGAGAGTCCAGAGGAGGACCATCAAGATGATTAGAGGGTGGAGAACCTCTCCTACGAGGAAAGGCTGAGACAACCTGGTTTCTCCAGCCTGGAAAAGAGAAGGCTCTGGTGTGACTGAATTGTGGCCTTCCAATACCTGAAGGGAATCTACAAGAAGGATGTAAAGGGACACTTTACAAGGACATGTAATGACAAGAGAAGGAGAAATGGTTTGAAAGTGAGAGTAGGTTTAGATTAGATATTAGGAAGAAATTCTTAACTACAAGTGTTTTGAGGCACTGGAACAGGTTGCTCAGGGAAGTTGTGGATGCACAGTCCCTGAAAGTGTTCAAGGACAGGCTGGATATGGCTCTGAGAAATCTGGTCTAGCAAAAGGTGTCCCTGTACACAGCAGGGCAACAATATTCCTGCTTTTATGACTAAAACATGGCAGATGATCAGTTTTTAATGTGTAAAAAGTACAATAGGTACAGGTAGAATAGGTAATACAAATTGACTGGTGTGTTTGTTGTTATTTGCTTGACATTGTGAAGCTTATTAGCAGAAAAACTGAACTTGTCTTTGAGCTCTGTCTGATTTCAGGTAGCTCATATAATCATGGTTTTCTTATGAATAATATATTTGCATTTGATATTGCTAAGGATTGTATTAAATCACCTATGTAACTTCTATAGGCATTTTATACTTTGACATCTGCAGGGACATATCTGAAAAATTCAGTGTTGTATAATGACAGAATGGGTCGTCTACCTTTCCAGAACTGAAAAATCCTCAGTCCTGTGAGGAAAGGAATATGTGTGTGTGTTTGTATTCATATATGCTCCTATACATGAGGTAACTTATACATAAATATATTCTGTGTATATATCAGTTCTTTAAAGAAAGGAAGATCTGTGGATCTATAGGAATATATTGAACCATACACACACACATATATTTTCTACAATACGGTGTGTATATATATATATGTATATATATACATAAAATTTTTTCAATTATTATTTTTACAAAGTGACCATGAGTGTATTCATCAATATCTAATAAAAGTACTAAAGGAAGATAAGTAGGAGACAAAAGCACTAGATTAGTATGAACTCTTAGTCTCATAAATATATTCTGATAATTATCTTGGGACTAAAACAAGGAAGAGAAATCATGTACCAGAAGGACCTAATCAATTTCTTACCTGCAGCTTTGATAGATGTTTTCTATGGGATCGCAAAGTTGAGCAGAGAAAAATCTTTGCCCACCGCTTGAACACAAAATGAAGAGGGTAAAATAGTTGCAGCACAAATTTTAAATAATTTTTACTGTAAGCATCCTTTCTGTTCTAGCATCCCTGAATCTCCACAGAACAAGACTAAATTAAATACACAAAAATAATGATTTTTTGTTCTTAACTGATAAAGGTATACATAGTCTGTGCATGAATTTGAAGACAACTTGAAACTCTCTATTCCTTTCCCTTTGAGTTCAAGCATCTCCCAAACAAGATAATGTTTAACATACACAAAACAGTGCAGTTGAAATACATAGCAATAATTCAAAGCTAGTTATGAAGCTAAAATAAAAATACTTTCTGCATGTTTATTAGTTATTACTGGACAACATAAGCGACACAATTGAATGCAAAATATTCTAAGACATCCAAAGCAACATAAAAGTGTTCAAAGTTTGCTGCATTGAGATTCAGTAAAATATGAGTAGAATTCTAACATTGTGGTCAGAAACTGCCATTCCATGTAAATCCCTGAGTGAGTTACATCCTTCTTCATACCTGCTTCTCACAATATTTTCCCAAATTACATGTATGTATCACGCTTAGTAACCTGTATGTTCTCTGTTTTATTTTATTTGCTACTTTTTAATCATAATTCACATTAAATTCAGGGTACAAAGTCTGATTTGTAGAAACATGAGAATTTTTTTCATTCTCCATTCATACAATATAAAAATTTAAGGTCTTCAATTCCTGATACATGAAAACTTTAGTCTCTCTTTAACTTTTATTAGACCTGAAGGTTTATGTTTTCCAATGAATGAAGTAGAGCACGTTAACTTCACTCTCTCAACATAGTAACTCAAAATCAACAGATTTAGCATTTACATAACAGTGAGCTTGACAATGACATGATTTACTCCAAGTAGGAGTCAAGATCAGAAAAAAAAGGATCAAGGACACTGAAGGTTCAATCACAGCTCATCATAGAAGAATATTTTCATTAATATTTCTTTGTTGATAAAGAAAATAGCAAACACTCCATTATTGAGAAAGAAAATCTCTAAAACTAAATGTATAGTAATTTCAAATACGATTGTCAATATTCTACTATGCATTAAGCCCTTATAATCAGTTATGCAAAATCTATTCTATGTAAACCCTGAAGCAGACAAATAAATTACAAATGTAAGTAAATATACCTACAATAAGCACATCTATCTCTTTTTTTCAAAATATTTTGGGTATTATCCTTTGCCTTCCAAATATTTGAAAGAGATTTTCTTTTATTTTTATAATCCCTTTTAATGAGATTTGGCCACATGTTATGTGGCCTCATACAGTTGTTGAAAACTTTTTAAATAGAAGAAATAATAAGATATTGAAAGTAATCTCACTGGTAAAAAAGAAACACATTCCATTGTTATTTTTTTTTAATCATAGAGTTTTATAGAAAATGAGGAGGTTTCAGTAGCACTTGAGGATTGTGTTATCTCATAATAATTATTCAAAGTTATCCTTCTTCCTGGAAATTATTGAGTGAGGTATGAGATCACCATGTGATCATGCTTTATTACAGACTCACAAGACTATACTGTCTTTATACTGAGCCCTATGACTTATTTGAGGGCTGTCAAGTGAGTTCTTCTAACAACCTGATATTATATCAACAAGTAGAGTAAGTACTGTGACATGGTCAGCAGTGATCTTGAGAACCACATGTTGCTAGGGGCACCTTTATCCTCTACAGTGGAGCACAGAGGTACTTAACACTCAGACTAACATACAGTAAGACTGGTAAGTCTTACTCATTCTAGTAAGGCCACATGAAATCCAAGCTAGGAAGCACTGTACCTTTCAGCCTTACCAGATCAGGCCAGGTAGTGATGTAATCAGACCTGCTTGGCATGAAGTTCATGCAAAAGTGCTGCAAGAGCTGGCTGAACTATTGCCAGACATCACTGGCTTCCTGTCTTTAAACTGTTTTCTACTCATTCCTTTCCTAGCTCAGCAAGAGATGGGCTAGCTGAGGTGGTTCTATGTTACAGTATGCTTTATCCAGACTGAAAGATGTAATGCAATGAATTTTGCAAATATTCACCTTGGTCTATCAGCTGGAAGAGAACAAAAAAATCTAGCTAACCAAAACTCATTCCAAGCAGCTGAAATTTTGGTGTCCCCCAAATTTTTTTCTGTATGGCCTATTTGATATTAAAAGACTCATAAATTCCATAGAATAAGACATTGGCTCTATAAAATATAAATCTCAATAATGACACTATTCCAGCAAGGCGAGGTACCCATCAAGTGACTTTGAAACAGAGAAAGTCAACAGCTTTGCACATTTCTGTGAACAAGAACCATTAAGATAAAGCATTAATTTTAGATAATGTTCTATCATCACATGTGTACTTTCCAGATGGATTTAAATAAGCTTTTATCATTGCTGACATCTTTTGTGCTTTTCCTCAAGCTTAGAAAGACTGTTTCGGACTCTGCCACCCTCTCGGTGAACATGGCTAATGGTCTCTCACACTGGATTGGGCAGCCCAAGTCAAACATGAGAAAGCCTTGTCACAAACAGCATCATCTTAGTTACTTACTCTGTTTAGTTTTTTCATGTAAATTCGTTAGTTTATGATTTTTTGTCACATATTAATTTCATATGCAACACTTAACAATTGAAACTTTGTTAATAGTGTTTACTTTGTCTTAGCTATCTTATTGTCAGCCACCTGCAACCAATATCTATTGTGTTCTCCAATTATGTTAGGGTAATTATGCCCCACTTTTCTTCATTTTCTTTTCTCCGAATTGTAAATAGTATTTTTTAAAAGAAAGATTTCTATTATTTCAGACTTCAACTAGGAATAACAAAAAAACAAAATAAGAAAAAAAAGGTGAAGTCAACAGCTCAGAAATTCTGTTAAAACACATGAAAGCATATTGTTTCTGTGAGAGTGATGAAGACATGTTCCTCTTTATTTCGACAATGTAAGTATCACTACTGATTTGCGGGTTTTACAATTTTAAGAACTTTAGGAAATTCTGAATGCACAAGGCAAGAACCCGTTTGTCTTCCTCATGCTGGCCAAAAGTACATGGAGCAGTAACCACTAGCATATTGACACTTGTCTTCCAAAAGCAATTAGCTAAAGGTATCTTGTACCATATCAGTGTAAAACTAAATACTTCCTAAAAGCAAATCCTAAGTTCCGCTGTCAAACAGATTCCTGGCTGGAGAAAAAACACGTTTTCTTTGTGCTCTCATCTCTCTTTCCATAGTACATGAGTTCACAGTTCATGCTCTGAACACAACCTCACCAGCAGCAACCTTCCTGGGGACTTCCAGGCCTCCACCAGGACACGCCTCCTACCACCATCACACCCCCAGCCCCAGGGAGAGGTACCAGTGCTTCCTGAGACTACAGCAACCAAGTTGGGGCCCTGGTGGCCTCCGTTCAGTGCCAGGTGGCACCTGGGGAGGGGGGATAATAAGGCCTGTGTTGTCTCTGTCAATATTTCTGTTTGTCATGTCACTGAATTTCATGAAAAAGAGTGCTAATTGTTGTGTTTTAAACCCAGCAATCTTTACCAGTTAATTTCTCATCCGGTATTTGGAAATTTGCTATTTTAACATGGAGTTCCATAAATTCCCTTTTCCTTCTAATTGCAGTACATTCAATTTGAATAGAAAGGATGGGAAAAAAATATAAAATGTGTTATTCTGCAGTGGATTCAGGATTTACAATATGCAGATGCAGGTCTAATTTTTCAACAACTTTAATCTTCCAAAAAATTGAGTTTCCATTTCTACATAGCCTCTTATGCTTCGTTCAGCATAAAGCTCCTTGCATGGCTAGTATTTACAGAACCACTACAGTTATCAGCAATGCAAATAAATCTATTTTCTTCATAAGCTTTCCTGAATTCTTATATGTTTTGCTACATCCAAAAGCCACATGCTGTCATGTTGCTATGCAATGGAACATAGCTTTGAATCTGGTAAATAAAAGGGCAACTTATGTTATTTCCAGTTAAGAAAATATTTTGTTTTATCTGAACTTGGTAATGTTTCTTTGCTCAGGGGATATTTCTGTACATGTCCTTTCCATTCTGCTTAGCACGCAATGATGTTTGTAGAACAAAAATTTCTGTAGCTGCACATAACATTTATCAGTATTAGAAAATCAGAGATGGGAATTAATATGCAGTAAAAATATCTTGTTCTGCCCTGTTTCAAAAAGAAAATATTTTTACACTAGTAATGCCCTTTAACGTTACGTGTAATGTTCCCTAAACTATTTTTATCTGTCTAAAATTAATCTGAGAGAAGAAAACTCCTGGGAATTTCATCAAACCACACAATTTCCATTGAGTGTTTTTATGGCACCTTAAATAAAACAAAGTTATAAAATTTGAGAAATTTTGATAGTCAAATTTAGCTTATAGTGTATTTACCATTATATTTTAATGATTTCATTGTAATTGTTAATGTTTCCCCCCCATTTCATAAAATACTAATCTAATGAATAATTTTGGTTGACTTTTCTGTAAAACCATTTTAAATACTTTAAGATAAGTAAAGATTAATCCATGGTTATCACCATGGAAATTATTAAAACCAATAACAATATCTTTAGGGATGTATTAATTTCTTGGCCATGCCTTAATTATACCTAATGTGATTCAGGAATGCGGGCGTACAGACATGTTGAAGGATTTAGAAATTTTCTGCTGATAAAGTCTCAGGTGTATGCCTCAGTAAATTGCCATTGACCTCCATTGAATTTTCCTGATTTACACTTTTTGAAATTTAGCTCCTGGTTCTCTCATGTAAATCACTAATGCAGACAAACATGCATGTATTCATGTACACATTCGCTAAAGGAAAGCAGAGTGTCACCTCATGGAAAGTTTTATAACACTGCAGTGCCATATTCAAAAAAGGAGAAAAGAAAAATTATTATCCCAGATATTACATTGCATAGATCCTGTTTATCAGTTATTCTCTCTGTTTTTGCTCTTAGTTAGTAGATTTGCACTAAAGAAGCATATACGAAACAAATTATGTGAAGATGATCATGATAAAAATAGAGGGTTTTTTTGATGTGTAACACCTATTCCAACAAGTGATTTTTCATCCAGGAAAGAAAATTGCTGTTAATTGTAAACTACAACAATAAAATATTTTAGAACACTTATGCAGATGTACTAAATATGATTGGGAAAACTATGTGAGAGGAAAATAGAGGTTAAGACAGGTACATAAAAAAACTTGAGATCTGATATCTACTTTCTCCCTTAGGCAACACGTGTATTACATGCCAGAGACACCTAATGGCCCCTTTCATTCATTGAACTATTTCACTGAGATTTGACATTTGCTCTTCAGAACCTCCTAGCACCATCAGAAGTGATGCCTCTGGCAGACAAAGTAAAATAAAAAAAAAGAAAAAAGAGATCCACCAAAGAAATCCCAACTTGCTCTGCTGGTGCATTAAAGAACACACTACCAGTAATGATTAACTAGTCTCCCTTCTGAATAAATTTGCATTTAAAAATCTGTTGGTTGAAAAAATCTTTTCTACTGGATTAAATTCTTTTTTTTTTGTTTGTTTTCCAGACTATTAGTACTAGTTTCTGCCTTCTGAGTATGGGATATTGATATTTGCAACTTTTGCACACGTAAAATACAAGTAGCTTCTTTTTCACGCTACTCTTGGAGTTGCACCTTGCCTTTTATCACCATTAAACAAGAGTTAACACAGCATTTTTATTTTGTTACTACCAGCAGACATACCGAAAGGAACAGCACAGGTAGCGACAGAACTTCTGTTCTTACATTGCTGAACCCAAATAAGATGGGACTTGCATGTATTGATATTAATACATTGGCAGCCATACCTTCCAAGTCTGCGCTAACAGAATGACTACCATCAGTGCTGGAAGATGTTACGTATTAGTACTGACATGGCCTTCAAGATGCATAAGATAAAGCCAAAACTAATTAAGAAAAATCAATAGAATAAAAGCTTACAACCTGGAATAGAACCAAACAAAAGCTGAGCTCAGATTACTGTATGGATTTCTAATAGGCCCTCTTCCAGATTTTCTCAAAACTCTCTTCAGCAAAGAGGACATAAGTCAAAATGTTGATGAAACACACACTTTGAGGTGGTATTTTAAAGCTTAGTACTAGCTCCATTTTAGAGTCAATAGAGGCTCCTTCTGAGGCACATTGAAAGGAAAAGACTAAGTTTAGGTGCTGTAAATCACCTTATTATTGGCCACAGAAGGAACCTAGGAGATTATCCCACATCAGGTCATGTTAGCACATAATCAGTGAAGGCTTAATCTTTTTATCTATTTTGCTTTGAACAAACTCTCACCATCAATTTAATAAGCATTTTTAATTTTTTCTATTTTAATCACAGTGATTCCATATGAAAATCTCCTTAGTAAAGTGTGTCACAGCATTATGGAGATAAAATCTGTGCTCTCATGATAGTCTCTGCCAGCACAGAACTCCACTGTGCACTATGGTTTCAGTAGAAATAAATACAACAGGCAAACCGTTGGCCTTTATTATGCTTTCATTTCAGTCTCTATAACATATACAGAGATTGTGTTCACCTTCTAAATTGATTTTTCTGATCATACGTTTATTCCAAATGAATTGTTTTTCAGTAGCAATGGCAGTCCAAAGGCCTCAAAATAGTTTACAGGCACAGCTAGAAAAAAAAAAAAGGAGTAAATTATGATTCTTTGCTTCGGTGCCCATATCCTTTTGCAGTTCAAAACTATTGTATTTGTTAGCTAATTTTCCTGGTAACTATCAGCCAGAAACCTTTTTAACTGTTACTATTTAAAATCATCTGAGAGAATAACAGTTTTGTAGCTGTAAATATTAAATGTATTCCAAAAAGAAAATGACTAGGGATTGATGGCTTATTGATTCTGTTTAAATATCAGACTTTTAGCCTTCAAATTTCTGCACTAAACATGAGACCCGTACTTTTTCCTGTCTTAGAATCCAGATGTCTATCTTCAGAAATCAATCACTAAATGCTCAAAAGCCTGTTATAAAAGCCATTTTTTTATTTAAATGTGTTTCTGGAAGTACAGATACTACATATAAAAGTGGTCCATTTTACCACTAGGTATGATAAAAAGGGAAATACTACTTTCAAACATGAATGGTTTGCCCTCAGTCATTGATAATGGATGTGCAAAGTAAACACTTGGCTAAACATAGCTGAATTACGAGGTGTTGTCAACAGAAGTCTGTGATGTCACCAATTAATATTTAGTCTCTGTATTACAAAAAGGAGGAGACCCTACCTTCTGCTCTCTCAGACTAATGTGATAAATCCTTCTGATTAAAATTATCTAAGACACAAGTTACGTATAATTTTAAAGATTCATTCATTGTGCTCACAGTGCTTGCGATAGGACATGAAACTATTATTTTTCTGATGTTCTTGATAAGTACCAGTCATTTGCAGGCCAGGGGTTGGAAGAAGGGGAGGAAAAAGAAACAAAAAAGTAATTTCCATTGCTGAGGAAGGAATCTCCATTTTCCATTTAAAAAATCTTTCTTTTGCCCAGAAGAATTTGGTTATCACTGCATTTTACTTCATATTATTGACATTTACTTAGCTTTGCAATTCTGCCTACAAAAGTAGAGGTCAGACTTCTCCAGTAAGGTATACTCTGAAAAGAAGAACATGTAGGATCTAACTTCAGAGACAAGCTGTCCGAGTTGCTCGGTGAAATAGAGATAGAAAACATTGTCACATCCAATGAAGTTTCATGCATTATATGCAATCAGTTTTGTACATAGAATACATTTTGCTTTCCAAGTCATTTTTCTTTCAGTTTCTTTTACCATTCAGTCTTAGACTCCACAAGCATGATTTCATAGAATCATGGAATGCTTTCGGTTGCAAATACGTACTATTTAGGCATAAAAAGCAATTATTTATTGATTAATATATACAATAGTTGGGACTAATTGGCTGCTAAGTTAAACATTATATGTTCCTTGTCGCGGTAGGAACGGCCATGCGACATAAAAAAGGTTCCAACAAAGTTTATTTCCAGGAAAAAGAAAGCACACCGGGGCTGCTTAGCAGTCCCTTTAAGTACAGTTTTTGAACACACGTAATCCACACGGATAGGACAGTTCAAACTCACACACCAGAATTCTTACAGCTAATAGGTGCATTTTCTAAACTCTACTTTCTCACAACAACTTTGCTCTTTCTCAAAACAGCCCTGTGAGGTTCCCACAACAGTCCCGAGCACCTGCTCTTATTTTTCTCTCATGCTGATGTTTTTCCCGACCACTCTTGTTCAAAACAGGTCTCTGTTCTCATGAGACAATGTTCCTGTTCTCACGGGACAGCTTCTTCAGGATGCATCAGTATATTGTCAGGATCAGGGCCTCAGTCCTCTCTTTCAGTCCATCTCAGGGGTACACTTTGATCTGGTCAACATCGACTGCTTCGTCGATAAGTGCCAGGCTGCTGACAGGTTCTCTGTCAACCCCCGACATTCCTCATATCTGATGCAGATAACCTGATAAGCCTTTGCAAGCCAACCAATTTCCAATCTGGTGCGGACAGGTCAGCCACCACTGTTCCTTGGAGCATCTGACCCTTGATGTTTCTGGTTTACTGTCTTCTGATGACATTTTCCTTGGAGCTTTTTAACCTTGCAGTGCAGAGCTTTTCCTCTTCTATCTTTGGGTCAGATTACCCTCAACAAGTGTGCTTCGTTTTGAGTTCTTACTTGTCTTGCATTGCTTTACGTCATCTGTTTTCTCATAAAATAACAAAAATATTCCAAGCAAAGCTAAACCAAAGGCAAACAGCCATGTTTTAACTTGTGCCTGGCACTGAGGGTACTAAGGGCTTTCTCTGTCCCTGCCCATGCGCCTAAGGTTCTCCCTACCCCAAGCACACCTGGAGCAATCTAGAATTGCTCATTGGCTGCAGTGGTCCCTCAGGAACCCAGCAGAAAGATTTACATTACCTTAAAGTATGGTAATTTCTTCATTGCATGTGGGATTCCTAAACCTTTAAATGTCATACATGTTGTATGCTAAATGAAGACATTCCTTAGAAAAGTTTTTTCTCTAGCAGAGGACAAGCATCAAAGGCCTTGAGACAAAGAAACACTTAAATTGTGTAATGGAGAAATCAATGCTAAATAAAAACCATGATACCTCATGGTTAAGAGGAAACAGCTAAATAATATGCAAACAAATGCCAGCTGCCCCAACATGGTAGCTTTCATTCCCAGGTGTTAGGAGTATAAATATATAACCACTTTGCTTATAATAAAACTGATGCTATTTGTTTCTCTTACCTATAGGCTTATGACTCTACCTTAGAGTATAAGGAACCTGAAACTGTTCAGAATGTGCACTGAACACAGTTCAGACTCATCTTGATGGGTCACTGGGACAGACACAAAAGGCTAAATAAAAAGTTTCATCTACACACTGAAGAAAGACAAAGAGCAAACCTCAGATTATAGTGATATTAGAAGATACTGGAAGGGATAACGATAGAGATTGGACAATGATAATGGAAAAAATAATTTAGAATCTGCTTTGGTAACTTAAGAATCAAATGAAACCCGTAAAGGACCCATCTTGGAAACTGATAAAGGATTTTGAACTTAGTGGAGGGGGAAAGCAGTAACTACTTCCCCTGACCTGAATTGTATATGCTGCACTGGCTGATAATCATTGCAGGAAGCTATAGGATGAAGCCTTTTCTCTGCTTGCCTTCCCATTTCACTGGGAAATCTTGATCCATAACAGTATTAGTGAAACAATTAGTGCAATATTATATCCTATTTTGAGATCCATGTTTTTGATAAAATTGCCAAAATCAGAATAAAGGGCTCAAAAGTAGCTACAAAATGCAGTAACGTTCATTGAAACAGTAAAGGTAGCTACATTTGTATATATAAATTAAACTTGACCACTAGTACAGAATGGACTTTGTCTTTATTTTTAATTTTCCATCCAAAACTGAATAGTTTGATACAGTATGCCTGTTGGGAATGGTGCCTGGTTCACGCAAAATTTCAGATTATGCAATGGCATTGTACTGGATCTTGCTAATTTAAAAATGGTAGAATCATGTTCAGAATATGTTTAACAAATAACATTATAGACAGGTGTGTTCCAGGGCCTAATTGCATTCCTTCACACTCATGAGTACACGTGTAGCCAATGAAGCTTAAAAAGTTTTAACCCATAGGACTTATGGTGACGTGTTCAAGATCTATAGAAGGAGCCCTTAGAATAACTTTTTGCCTGAATGGGAAACAATTTCAATTTTTAACAAAAAAAATCAAAAGTCAGAGTAATTTTTTTTTTAACACCAATTTCTACATAGTCCATAGCCTAGGACAGATGTGGAATTGTTTTGGTTTCAATTCCGCCCTCAACCACTCCAAAAAATGATAAACTTCTCTTGAAAACTCTGACTACTAAAATTCTGCACTTTCTACATTCACATACTTTTAAGAAACCTGTTCATCATATTTTCTTCTGCAATCTTTTCTTTGTACTAGGAAAGTGGGAAGCCCATTTGGTTTTGCATTGCTATTCCAACTTGTCTCCTATTTAAAATCTGTTATAACATAAAGGAATAATTTTTTAATGAAACATATATTGTTACATATAAGTATGTATCCTTAAAATTCAGTCTTTTTAGGGAAGAGACTGAAGGTTGCCTTTTTTTCTTTTATTAATTGTCTCTGATTTTCATCTTATTGAAAATTCTTTATCATGAGTGGATCTTCCAGTATTATGAACACTGAGTAATGATTCACTTTAACAAACATCCATATTATAGTAAAATCAGGCTTGAAGAACCTTACTTTCTGCATATCATCTAGGTGCCAAAGTATTTTTTTATTACTAATGGCAGATGGTAATAATTTGGGTAGTATTCTGTAATAATTTTCTCTGATATCTCCCAAAGTTATAATGCCTTAAGTTCTCAAACAGAAAAGGAAAGAACAGAATAGATGGAAGAACAAGACCAACAAATCTACCATATCTAAAATATATGTAGCAACTTCCAAATCCTTTTATTTTCACAGTTGATGACATTGGCCTCTGTTTAAATCATATAATATATTCTTTATGGAAAAACAGAGAAGAAATAAACAGAGAAGATCAGCAAAACTATCAGATTAACAATACTGGACTGGTAGGTGGCAACTGCATGTCAAAATTTCTAGCAGTAGAAAGCTTCAGTGTACAATATGATGATTCTTGTTTCAGAATGGCAGGTAACTCAGGACCAGAGATGTAGCAAATTGGTGTTAAAATGGAAGAAAAACAGATTTATAAATAGTAGGAACTGTAAGTGCATATTCATACAAAAGTATATAATGCACAGTTTATAACCATCTCAGTTAATTTATTGCCTTATTGGCCTGTCATTTGCTAACACAATTCAGATAAACAGATCTTAATGGAAGCATGTTCTGAATTATCTAGGTTAAATTTTTTGATAAAAGAGTCTTATGTACTGTGAAAAAAACAAGTCAGTTCTTCTTATCTATATGTCAATGACTATTGAATCGAAGAGACAAGAAACACAAATAGGCTAATAATTATAACTGCAGGAAATAAGATACTATTTTTCCAGGTCTACATCCTCATCAGAGTCAGTTTGATCTTCTGGAAAAAAAAGACCAGATTTTGCGCATGTCGCCTTCATCTACCATCAGTTTCAGGAAACAAGTGTGGTGGCTTGGTCTACAAATGGACTTTATTATTTTGGTAAAAAATTAGCAACCTTGATATCTCATTTAATAAACAATAATTCATTAAAAATAATTTGATCTGGCTACTGGTACAAAAGAAAATAAAAAATGTTTCTATAAATACTTTAGCAAAAAGGATGGATAAGGAGAATCTTCATCCTTTACTGCATGCAGCGTGGAAACATAGTGACAAGGGATGCGGAAAAGGCTGAGGGACTGCTTGCCTTCTTTACCTCAGTCTTCCAGAGTAAGACCAGTTGTTCTTTAGGCACTCAGACTCTGAGCTGGAAGGCAGGGACAGAGAGAAGAAAGAAGCCTTTATAATCCAAGGGGAAATGGTTAGCACCCTGCTACACTACTTAGACAAGAAGTAAGGGACTGTTGTTTTGGCTCAAACAAAAGTGGGGCGACCATTCCTCATTTTTTCAGGGTCTCACTGCATCTGGTTGAGCTCTGTGATGAGCAAATTGTCATGTAAATCACTCTCTCTTTGTACACTTTTGTTGTTAATACTATTGCTGTTACTGTTCCTTTTCTCATCTCATTGCTGTTTTCAGTAAATCGTTCTTATCTCAGCCCCATAATTTTCACCTCTTTGTCCCTCCAATTCTCACCTCCATCCCCAGAGAGGGAAGGGGGAGGGGAAGTGGGGAGGAGCAGGTGAGAGGTGTCTGGTTTGGTAGAGTCTTGGGGGGTAGGGGACGACACTAAATTGGGAAATGCCACTCCTAAACCACAACATGGATATTTGGGTACCAGCACATGTATGCTCTCTACATAATTAAGTCACACAAAATGTAAATCAAGGAATTAAAAATGGATTTCCTCGGGAAATATGTAGTAATCAAGGTATTTAGTTTCAAAAATATAGTGCCTAATCGACACTGGTAAAGTAGGAATGAATAAAATTTTGAATAAAAGTAATCAAACGTATAGTATTTCATGTCTAAAGATACATGCAACTTTTTCTGACACCAAAGGTAGCTCTGATAAAGTTGATTGTACAAAGTTGTCATTTATTGATTATAACAATACTGACAACATTCTCTACAAAAAGAATGAAAAATACATTGCAGGTCTTGCAGTTCTAGCTTCAAGCTGCTATTTTCTTTATTTCTGTGGTTTAAGCGGATTGTCTGTAGACTCGTTTCAGATGCTTCAAAGACAGGTTTCAGCTCCAGGCTGAAACATCATGGCTCATAACACATTTAAAGGGAGCAGCACACATAAACACATTCACTTGAAACAGAAAACGTTAGTCAAATAATTAGATAATCAATAGAATTTTGATGATTTATACAGTAACACAATTTTTTTCAAATCACAAAATTAACATTTGATGGATTTTTGTTTACTTAGCATTTTGTGTTATTTGTCTAAGGATGTTAAGTTCTGCTGAAAATCTGGCTAACATTTATTAGGCTAAAATGTGTTTGTTTGCTTATACAAGTAGGAAAGGCCTAAGCAGATTATCTATCTAAATTAAAAAAAAAAAGAAATATTTTAAACATCATAAATGAGATGCAAAGTCATTTTTTTTCCTGTGAACTGTAATTTGCAAATATTTTCCTACTACTCTCAATGGACAATATCTACCATCCTATTATTGGAACAGTGATCATTAGAGTTGTAACATTTCTGTAGCTACATATGTGTTATGACTCGGATATAGAAGGGTGGAACCTGAAATAAAACTTTTTCTAATTATTTGCAAATTACCAGATAAATAAGATCTGAAAACTGAAATCTGTCTACTTATGAAACCTAATTGTTCAATGAGAGATTTTTTTCCTATCCCATTTATTCACTTCATTCTAATATAACTAGAACAAAGAAGGATCAGTTTAGGTTATCATGAGAAGTAGACTAAGCATTATGCTGAAATTTCAGATTAAAAAACCCAATAACTAGTAACATCCTTAGGAAGCTGTTTTCAGTTTACTAAGGCTTATGATCTAAGGTCTTAACCAATATTCTTAACAAGTTTAAATTTTTTCCACAAATCATGAGAGACCTAGGGGTATATTAAATTCAAATACAGTTTATTTATTTTTATGTATATTAGCCAAAATAGTCTTCTTTAACTTTATCTCAGTGAAGCATTCTTTTTTTTTTTTTTTGCAAATGAAAATATTTTCTCCTTAAATAACACATATTCAAGGAACTCTGTATTTCAGCCCTGACAAAATGAATTTTCCAGATTATAATAAACTTCTTTTTGATGGAAAGTATGTTATACCCCCTCACTGGAAGTATTTGAAGTCAGATGGATGGGCATTGAATAACCTGATCTAGTAAAATATGTCCTTACCCAAGATAGGGGGTTCAGACTAGATGGCCCTTAAAGGAAGGTCCCTTCCAACACAAACCATTTTAAGATTCTATGAATTTAGTGAGTCATGTTGGCACAGTCTTTATTTTATTGGACTAGACTTTCTGATATTTTATATCATTCATTACAATCATAGAGTCATGCAAATAAAGTTCCATTTGAGAAAGCATTCAAAGTATTTTTTCTTAACTTTTTCTTCAGAAAATAGGAGTCTATTGCTCATTACTCATTGGTTATTCTTCATTTTCTCATTTATAAACACTTCCTGACAACAGAAGCACAAACATCTGATAAGTTTTTTACATAGCTTTGGGTTTGTATCCCTCCTCTATTGCTCTTAATATTTTCTGGCAAAAAATATACTGACAAGTTATAAGTAGAAAAGTCACAGAATCATGGAATGGTTTAGTTGGGAGGACCTTTAAACACCACCTAATACAATCCCTCTGCCATGGACAGGGACAGCTTTCACTAGATCAAGTGGCTCAAAGCCCCATCCAACCTGTCCTTGAACACTTCCAAGAATGGGGCATCCACAGCTTCTCTGTGTCACACCTGCTCCAATGTCACACCACACTCATTGTAGAAAACATCAGCCTATCCTCATTGGAGAGATGTTCGAGCCCTCTGATCATTTTCATGGCCCTCCTCTGGACCAAATTTAACAGGTACATATCCTTCTTGCAGTGGGTGCCTCAGAGCTGGACACAATACTCTAGATGTTGTCTCACAAGATAAGAGCAGAGGGACAGAATGACCTCCCTCGACCATATCTATTTTGTACAACACAAGATAAAATTGACTTTCTCAGCTGCAAGTGCACAGCTTTTTCTCCTCTAAGAAGGGGAATAAAATATTGAAGATAGAATATAATTATCTAAAAAGTGAAGCTTTTAGATGTCAGAATCAATTTGTGGAAAGGCTTAATTTTTGAATATGATCTCTGTCACATTTTTAACACAAGTGTTATATACTCATTAGGGGACCCCTGGTGGCCTAGTGGTTAGCATGCAGGACTCTCACCTCTGCGACCCAGGTTCGAATCCAGCCAGTTCCCCGGGCAGATGGAGCCCGTTAGCCCTGTGAGGCCATCTATCTATGAGAAGGTCACTCTAAACAAACCTACGTCCTGAGGACCTCACTGCCATTGTCCAAGCTTGCTTGGCCCCGGCAGATGAACCTTAGGATTAAAGGGTGGGCTCAGTTCAGCGCAGGCTGTGTCTCACCTAAAAAATCCATTGCGCAGGCTGGAAAGGGAAAAGACCTTTCCCCAAATCTTCGTTCGCGAAGACTGGCCATTATTATTATTATATTATTATTATATACTCATTGCAAATATTTGATAGTATGATCCATATGATTCTTTATCTCAAATAATAAAAAAAGAAGTGAGTTTTAAGTAATCACTTGAACAATTTTTTTTGCCTTCAAGATCTTTACTCTATATAAAGTTCAGTGTCTGCTAGGGGCATATGCAGGAAATTCTAATAAATTTAAAAGGAAATCCATCTATATTAACAAAAAAGGTGTATTCACATAGTTCATTGACAAAATACTGTTTTATTAGTAGTACCTATAGACCATGAACCTTGACCATCCAATTGTTGCCTTCAGCCACATTTGCAACAACTTTGTTTGATACCCAATATTCTGAAAGCAATCAGCACACACACCCTTCTCCAGTCACAAATCGTAATACTTTAAATTTATTTTCCACAGGAGAACAGGCAAATAAATTTCAACATTTCTATTTTAAAAACTCACTATTCACGTATTTACACAACTACAGTGTTAGTCATACTTACCTTACATGTCAAAAGCCTGTCTTTTTAAAACATTTCAGTCTGTCATTTGCTCATATTTCAGTCTTTAGGATATCTGTCTGAGGATAAGGTGCTAAGTTTAGCAGGTCAAAGTATTTTTTCAGTCAAGATACTGGGGAAAATAAATTGAAAAGCAGCCAGTTACTTGATTTAATTTCATAATTTCTATCAGGAGTAGTCCAACAAACTCCTAATAACTCCCATTTTTCACACAATGACATGTCTTCACTTCTAAACAAAACTAATGGGCAGTGGAAACATTCATGCCTGGATCACAATTTAAATGAATAATGTCATTAAATATAAAATGTTGAAATGCAGTGTCCTTAAATACCTATTATGAAATTAATGGCAGATGCTATATTTACTTAATTTTAATAATCCTAAAAGATATTATTTCTCTTTTATGCTATTTATATAGCAAAATTTGCATCTGATTCTAATCATAAATACATATTCTAGCCCTATATAATTGTACCACTTTGTTGCTTGTCATGCTTCACCTAAATTTCCCATAAATTCATCTATTAATAGTATCAATTTATTTAAGGGAATGTTCAGATTTTTGTGGTATATTAAAAATGATCCAGGGGGCTGTCTGTAAAGTGAAAAAATATATTCAACCATTATCCATCCAGCCAAAAATTTCAGAGCTTCAGAAAGTAGGTCATACCATAATAGTGACATTGAACTTTTCAACTGGGAGTAATTAGGGTTTATTTTCAGTGCTCAGTGACCTACTCTGAAAACATAAGATAACATAAGAATGGTTCGGTTTTTGTGGGGTTTTTTTTGTTAGTTAGTGGCTTGCTTTATTATTTCTTTCTACTGTATATACCTTAAGAATCCATAATTGTTACCTATCCAGAAAATAGCAGCTGACAGCTGTGTAGGGTGCTTCTGCTGTTTAATATGTCATAAAGAATCTGTTGCAGGCAATGATGTTATCATTAGGGAACACGGATACTGTCTATTATTTCAGAACCAAATAATTCCACATTAAATCATTTCAACTGCAGTGTCACTTGCAGGGAATGTGAAAGCAGAAAAGTTACTGTGTATGAAACAAGCTATGCAGTAATACTTACAGCACAGAGGGCATTTCAAGCACACTTCCTTGTGTATTCCCTGTAGGGTGCTTTAGAAAGCTTTTCTTTTATTTAATGGCTGCTTCCTAACGCAAAGAGACATAATAAAATGCACTTGCATCTGTTAGCTCAGATAACAAGACACATTTTTCCTTTTTGGGGCTGTGGTATTCTAAAAGCCTTTTGACACAATTCAGACTACTATGTTGCAACATGAACTTAATACCTCCCAAGAGTTTTAAATTTTTCATTTGTTACTAATGTCATTACAAGAAGAAATATCCCTCCACCACTTACTTTGGTCATGAATTTGTCCTATGTATAGGTGCGTGGGGTGGCCTGCTGCATCATGTCAACCTATATTATAGTGCAACAAGAAGTATAACTTGACATGGTGTGTCAGATGCTAAATAACATGAGAAGGCATGCATGAAACTTCCACAGACAAGAGACTATGCTTATTCAGAGGCAGACTGTTTCTCTGGCACATACATAGCTGTGAAATGGGAGTGAGAAGTCTGCAATGCTTCCATCCTGCTTCGTGGAGCATACAAAGGGCACGTTTTTAACATAGTAAACCTGCTGCAGGCAGCGCTCCCTATTTTACCGACAGATACAGAGATTACCAAGTGTAGTAGTAGATGTGCCCCGAAGAGAAGCAGAGTATCAGGCATCCAAGAACTAAAGGAGATTTTTTTCCGAGTCTTCAAATATTTTTCAGAGAGAAAAGTCATCCCATTATTATTTTAAAATGTTATCTGCTTTGAAATTCACAACACAGGACAGGTTCTCAGTGGCAGAGTTGAGACTTGACCATTCCACCTCCAACTGTTCCCTGAAAAATTATCATTAGTTTTTTCCAAAGCTCAGTTTTTTTCTTTTTTTTTTAATACAGAAAATTAAGAATAATTCAAACTTTGACAATTACCTCAGAGCACTCTGATCTGCATATTCATTTTATTAAAAAGCTAGTTTGAAAAACACATTAAGCGAAAAATGGTCTGTTGTTTGATTACAATTATAACCAAAAAAAATCAATTTTATGCAATATCTCCATGTTCTGACAATGTTTATGATGAAACAGACAAAGTATCTTCAATGGACAAACAGGCAGCAGCAGCTCAATACCACCTCAACAATGTTCTTCAATTAATCAGTGTCTGTATTCAGTAAAATAAGGGTTTGTCTTTTTTACAAAACTTCAGAAAATTCAGAAGCAACTGACTGATTTTGATCATGTTCATACCTATTCCCTCAGATTTTAGATGGAGTAATTGTGAGCAGTGCTTTTGGGGAAAAAAATGCAGTGAAAACCTCCCTGTCACTTCTTAAACCCTAAGTCATAAAGTTTTCCTAAGTATTTTTAGTTCTATTTATTGAGTAGAAAAATAGAAGAGATATTACTGGTCTTTTCGTCTAACTGCTACAGTGTCCTGCTCTATTAGGCAGAAGAGTGATAAGTTTATTACTGTAATTTTGCTGATATACCAAGAGAAACATAAATTTCATATAAAAACCAACCAGCAGCTCATAAGAGTTTTGAGCCAGCAGAAGGACCTTTCCCTCATAATTCCAATTCAGTAATTATCCATGCATTTAAGTTTATTCCCATTCAGCAAAGTAAAGAATGTTATTAGGTACTTCACTGAATAAAGATCTATAAGAACATATCTAAAATATTATTTGGAAAAATACTACATTTTCAAATATGGTGTTTATTTTTTTTGAAAGAAATTTCGTTAATTTCTGTATTCCTGCTACGCATCTTTTTTTAACCATGTGGGATGCCTACTGTGCATAATATTTTACAATAGCAGGTATTTTTTAAATTTGAGACAGCTAGAAGTAAATCCTAGCATTTTAATTTCAGTTCTGGCCCAATATACAACTAACTCTTCCACAGTAATTGTGTACGAACTCTAGAAGAAACTGTTCTGAGGAAAAGATGAGAAACCAAACCAACAGACAACATTTTACAATGGAGATTTCTTTTTGTTTCTATGAGAATGAACACATGCAGAATCCAGCAAATGTCAAAGTTTTAATTATGTGGAACAGCAGTAGAGAGAGTATATAATATTTTCTTCTTCATTTGCAAGACCATATTAATTATGGTGCATCCACAAAAGAAATTTTAAACTCAGTCTAAACTAAAGCATGCTGTGAATTATAATATATTTATTTTGGCATTTAAAAATTATACAAAATTTCTCCTAAAATATTTCTGACTTACCATTCAAGGACATCAGATAGTTAGTTTACATATAAAAAGCAATTCTGTGTACTTGCTTTTAAACATGTAAATTTTTTTATGCTGAATTTAGTAACAGTTCACAGTATTCAATAGCAACTACACAGGTGGTAAAAGAAGAGTCCACAACACTTCCTGAATCTACCTTACACATAAGCAAAAATTTCAGTTTTAATGTAGTTTAAAAGCATCTGTTAATCACAGAACAAGCTACAAATAGACACAAAAGAGAGAATTAACTCCACAGTTTGTACCTAACTGATATGAATCAATAGTCTTTGGACTTTGAGCTGGATAAAACAGAATTTCACACCACAAAAGACATCATCAGTTTAAATGCCTATTGATTGTAAAACAATCATTATACCACATGACACTTTTCATACTTAACCGATTTTTTGCAGCCACACTCTGAATAATATTTACTTGTGTGAAACACTCACCAGCGTCAGCAGGACTAAGGATCATTTAAGATATTATGCAGTGTAGGAAAGGAAGAAATAGCACACACATTTCGAAAATTATACCTGTGAAAATAGCTTTTAAGTACCAATAACAGTGAGTTAAGAGTTTCCCCAATCAAAATCTTGTTAATAATTGCTCTTTTTTAAAATGGAAGTTGGCCTGTCTTGGGCAAGTGTTAAGTGTACACTATGAGACAAATGCAACATAGCACACATGTTTTCGCTATGGATTCTATTTTGAATGACTGGAGAGAAGCATAATTTTTATTAACTGATCTGACAGAGTAATAGCAAAACAATATCACAGACTTTAGAGGAGGTGCTTTGGAAACAAGGCTGTATAATGAACATGAATTGTTCTACGAACTCCACTCCTAGTATTTACATCCTTGTTATTAATCCTTCTCATAATAAGTGATGAATAGCTGTCATCAGTATATCTAACAAATTAACACATTATGGTTGTGTCTCTGACCAAAGATCATGCACGTAGTCACAGAAATGTATTTCACTTTGAGAAAACACATTTTAAAGCACATCATTCCAAACCAATTCATTCAAAGGACACCAGTGGAAGACATAGAAGTGATTTCTTTCAGTCAGTAACTAACTTCCTTTTAGTGATAAACATCTTTTCAGAGCTGAAGCTGGAAGGGAGGAGCTTACATTTTCAGTGAAGAAGAGCAAGCTAACTGCACTTCCCCACATTTTGCTGTCAGTTTTTCAGATACTTTTCTGTCTACTGTCCTGTGTCAAGCTGCAAAGTAATTGCATCAAATAATGTTTACTCTGCTCTCTGCAGTTTGTCTCAGACAAAAGCCATTCTAATTTTGTAGACCTCAAGTCTGTACTGTCTACTGTTGTTTCAGAGGTTTGGGGCTTGTTCGGATAATTTTAATTATATTTTTTAATTCTTTTGTAACTGAAATGCTTTTCAAAAAGTATGTAAGTGGATAAAGTCTGTGTCCAGACTATCCACCCACAGAAGTGTATTGACATTATTACAGGGATAAGGAAGTGGATACTTAGTCTGTTACTAGCATAAAGTGAACTTTATCTGCCTTTTTAAAAAAATCTATTAAAAAAAACCCCAACTAACTAAAAAAAGCAGACAAATAAAACCCCCCCACAAACCACCTAATAAAAATGAAGATGGATTTTTTTGTCATCCAACAGAAAGCTGGAATAGGTCAACCACCCACCAACAATAGAACAAAAGATAAAAAATATAGACCATTTCTTTCAGAATTTGGTGACCTTCTATCCCTCACATTAGCTGTGAAGGAACAGAATACAGTGTTGTACGTGATGAACAAGAACACAAAAGGTAGTATAAAAGGAATAACATTTGTCTGTCTGCTTAGTTCTTTTGCACATTTGTGGAAACACTGTGAAAAAGTTCAAGCGCAATATCACCTGTCAAAATACATTTGCATCAGTGTTAATGGATGGCACCTTGTTGACGCTGCAGTGTTGCACGTATTATTCTTTGAATCACTTAATACAAAATAACCCAGAAATTGAACTCATTGGATTCTTTTTTGGCATTGTTTGCAATTAAATATTTTTAATTGATCATTTAGACTTTTCAAGGTTCAAAGCAGAGCTTTATACTAAAAGTTAGTTGGACCTATTGCCACAGTCATGTTACCAAAGAGAAGAGTATTTAAAAAAATTATCAAAAAGCTTCTTAACTGAGATGTTACAACTTCATTTTAACCTTCTGTGACACTTCAGACTTCTTAGAAATGCTGACATAAGTTACCTTGAATATTTGAAACCCTTTCATTAAAAATTATTTTCAGTTATATTTTATTTTTAGAATCACTATCAGATAATGTAGTGGTCACAAATTATCAATGATGGGGGGTTGACAACGTAATCTTCAGGCTCTGAGTATCTGGATTCTTGTTTCCCTAGGAAAAAATGCAGCATGTTAATAGTATATTAAATATGCATAAAAATACATCTCAGCATATTCTTAGTTCCTGTGAGCTGCTAAAGCATATATCTTAATTTCACTGTAATTTGTTTCTAGGACGATGTTGCAGAGTTGTTAAAGAAATGTGAAAATTAAAATGAAAGAGAAATCCTAATTGATAACAATCTAGCTCTATGACAAAAGTAATAGTTATTTATGCAAAATTTCTCAGAGCCTACAATGACTTTTTTCTTAAAAAGATAGCTCTGCTATGAATAAGCAGGCTGACAAATACCAATGAAAGATAGATCCTTAGAAGAGATCTTATATGCTGGAAGACCCCCAAATACCTCCTAACTACAAAATAAATGCTGGCTGTCAAAGGTTTACACAGAACTAGCATTGGGAGCAAACTAGCCAAGAATATCAATGTTTTTTGAAATCCCACATTTCCTGTGTAATGATGCATGGAATGGCAGATATCTCAAGAGAATCATTTGTCCCGTGTTCCCTTTTTTGGTAAAATAGAAAACTATGAGTGACTGATATAAAATTTTCCCTTTTTCAGAGAGTTCAAAATAAGTTGTGTTCCAAGCTGGCAGCAAAATACCAAACTAGTGAAACGAGCAGTCAGCACAATCCTTGAAGAAAGAGAGATATTTGATTAATTGGATTGAACTTTAGTATAAACTGGGTGTTAGTGAAAATTGGCAGCTTGGGCTTCTTTCATAGTAGTCAATGGAGAGAAAGACTTTTCTTGTGAATGGCTTAGAGTGTCTGAGATGAAGGAATGAAATACCTCTGCAAGTGTCTAAATAAGCAGTTTTAAGTAAGTCAGGTCATATTTATTCTTCCCATGGTGTTCACAGAAGAAATTATTTTAAGAAAAATCTATGATTAACAAGTAATAAGACAATAAGCAGCAAATTCATTACTTCTTGTGGTCCAGCCCTTCTAATTTCTTTAGAATTTTTGCGTTTTTACATAGAGCTTCATAGCAAATAGCTACACAGCCAAATTGACCTCAATTGATTGACCTCAATTTTAATTGACCAAATTGAAATATTTAATGTGATGATCAGGCAGGACAGTAGGTTTGTGAGTGAAATAATCTAATACAATCAAATGAGGCTCCAAATTTTATGTGCTCAGATTTTACACTCCAAAAATGTGTTTACTGTATCGATAAAACCTTTCTACAAAGGTCTTATATGGATTTGAACCTTATATTAAACTGATTCTGCATTTGAAATAAATTCTGATTCATAAATTTTGATTCTGCATTTAATTTTTCTCATTTTGGATTGAGGTTTGTCACACTTCTCTGGTATCATTAATTAAAGCATTGGTAACGTAATGACCTATGCTACAGTAAAAAATTAACATGTTGGTTTTTTGGGTTAAAGGTCCTTGTAAATTAAAAAGCAAAACAAAACCACAACAATAATTAAAGGAAAAGAAGCACAAATGTTTAATAGAAGATCACAAGTTTAACTATCCTGGACCTTTAAGCACTTAATAGCAACACCTACCAAATACTCAATCATATCAGATTGCAGTTTCTGCTCACTAGATGGGAATTTTCTACTCTGTTGAACCAAAGCTTTACACTTTCATTAGCTCACATTCTCTGTCATGACACCAGTGCCCTCTCATCAGATCGAAGGCTGAGCTGAGTGATACCGACAGGGACAGTCAAATAAAAGGAAACTGATGAAAGTGCTAAATGTTTGCCTTCTGGGTAAAACTGCATGTGGCTTTGCTGACCACTGATTTCCTTTACCCTGCTCCAAGAAATGGGAGTGTGTCTTGTGTTCAATATATATATACTTATAGCTTCAGTTTAAACAAAATTTGATTTTTAATTTGCTTTCAGAAAGCGTAAATTTTTCCTGAGCTTGAAAGAAGAAAAGTTTTTGTGAATTTAAAAGATTAAAGGTGGAAACCATAACTGTGTAACTGAACTTTCAAGTTCTGTACCACAGTCAGTCAACATTGTTCACTGAAATTCGTAAGAACTAGTTGATTTCCTAACAAGAAAGGAAGCTTGATCAGGTGATGCTGGAAGATATTTATTTTAATAACAGTTGAAATTATAGGCTATCCCTGTTTCTGAAATTTGGTTTAGACTCAAAAGTAACCTGAATGAACTCAAACTGAACTGGAAATTTATATCTGAGGGTTTCAATACTTTAAATAACTGTTTCTATTTGAATCCTATCACAAGAATCAAAAAGTCAAAATATAATCTGCGCTAGTCTGATCTGAAAAAGACATTCACAATTGAAATCTCTATTTCATGTCCAGATGCATAAGTATTAGACATCCTCTGAGTAATCCATTTCTTGTTAAAACCAAAGCCTCAGTTTTTTCACAAAATATATAAGGATATAAAAAATGAACTGTTAATATAATCATATCATACAAACATCTGAGTGATGGGTAACTGAAAACCAAAATTATTCTGATTTATTGACATAAACTAAAAATCTGTCAAAATTTAAAACTCATCAAGATGATAAAAATTTTTCTTTCACGTAGTTGACACACAAACAGGAAAAAATGAACGACGTTAGCATTTCAAGTTTCTTTTTCTTATTTTATTCTGTATTATACATAACTATTCGCAACAGAATACAAGTCAAACAAGAAAGTGTGAAGGCGAGAATTAAACCCAAAAAATTGCTCTCAGTTTTGAAATCTCTTGGAGATACACACATTTAAAGTTGAAACATGTCACACTACCAAAATTTTCAGAACAATTTCAGGGAGATAGACTTGAGAATTACTTCTCATCTGGAGATTGGTGGTCATGGCACAGACCTGGGGTAGAAAAAACTGTCCATTCCAGTTTTTCTTACTGCTAGCTACTATGTGTGTACAAATATGTGATTTCAAGAACAGACATTTTGATATATTTTAATGTCTGTTTTTAAAAATTCTGTTATTAATAAAGAATGATGCCAGATTAAATGACTATGAAAGATAACATATTTTATGGTTACGTGCATAGTATTTTATGCTGATGTGTGATATTGACGTTTCAGAAACTTACCAAGCCACTGTATTAATTTTGATGAAGCTTTTCTACAGGTTTCCTGCATTCCCTTGTTCAGCCTGTGCATACAGAAACAAGTAGGTTCTTAATATATAGGCTGTTGAATCCTGTGAAACACTGTCTCTATGTCATAGAGGACCACATATTGTAGAAAATAGAACAATATTACCATCTCAAGTGTTATTCAAGATGCATTCTGTTCTATTACTTGATGAGACAGGACGTGAGAATAATGCAGATAGCTCCAACAAACAACAAACATGTTTTCAGTAACATCTTTAGAATGCAAATATTTCTAAGATTTTGCATTGTTTCTTATTACTATACGTGTTTACTTTGTTGACTTTTCCTTATGGATTTCCTTTTCCAATTATAGTATTCAGACATAACATAGTTGCTTTATGAAAATTTAGAATATCGACACAGCATTGTTAGTGCATTTTATTAATATTGTCAGGAATCTTGTAAAATTTATTGTAAAATGAATTACTTTAAGTGTGATAAAAGGCAACAAATAAACTTTAAATTCTATTATAGAAAAATACACATAGGTAGTGAGTGCAAAAAAACAAGTGTCATTCTGTCATTAATGCATTATATATAGTATGCTGGTTGACAGTGTCTCTTAATGTTCTCATTACATTTTTTTTTAAACAAAGAAGGATAGATGAAGCACTCTTAAAAAATAATACCAAAGTTCTTCCATTGCTCCACTGCTTTTTAAAAAGCCTCTGAGAAAAAGATTAATGAGACTGGACATCCTTTGCCCTAATTTTGTACTGTTTTGTTTTACTATAGTCATTTCGTTCACTAGTGTCTCTGGTCTTCCTCACCCCTTGAACTTTTTACCTTTTTATCAGACAAATACTCATCTAGCTTACAGTATGTTCAAATGGCTTTGTTCTACATTGAAATTTGAAGTTTGAAAAGAACAAGGCTGATTATCATTTCTCTCCATACATAAAGTTGGTTGTCCCTTTGCCTCTGCCTGGAAATGAGAGGTTCGGCAGAAGCGGGCAGACAGTAAAATGATGTAGACCTAACACTTAGCAAGCTGTTCACTCCAAACCTGGTTACAAAAGCACAAAGCAAAACAAAACCACCCACATTTTTCAAAGCTTTACCACCTGAACAGTGTAAGCATTCTTGTTTCTCCTTGAATTTTAACATCAGAGTGATTTGCTCTTTCCCAGGGTTCACAGTAAACCTGTGAGCCATCAAATTGCATATTTCACTGAAGTGCAGCCATCTTGAAAATATTGTAGCCCAGAGGTGTCAATAAAAGGAATGTAAGACACTGCATTTGCTCTATTTCATGTGAAAATGTTTTGAAAACAAACCTATTTCACAAAAATGGTTTTTCATTCACTTTGGGCATCAAGAAATTAACACACATCTTTTTATGCTTTCTGCAGAGGGTAAAATCTAATAGCGGAGTGTGCGTGAGTACTGTAAATTCTGCCATTTTCCAGACTTGATATTATTAATCGGGACTGTCAAGTATAGGTCAAGCGTTTATGCACATTGTGCCTCAGTACTTTCAATGTTTCAAACATATCTGTCATGCACAGCAAATGCACAGTGCAGCACAATATGCGACACCGAGAGGCAAACATGAAATCTTTTAGCAGAAGTAAGCCAATGCTTTTACCTCATTTATCTGAGCTGCCATCATTTTTAATAACAATTTCATTTATTTGACAGCTGCATACACTTTCTAAATAAGCAATCTCCTTAAATTTGCTGATTTGCAACATTTTTTTAAATTGTCTTTTTTTTGCAATTTGTTTTCCTTTTTCTTTTTTTTTTTAACTAGCTTTTATATTATACAGAGAGGGGAGAGAAGAACCATACTATTAAATATAGATGTGTATTTTTAAAAGAAAATATTATTTAAAATGTACACTATCTTTAATGTTAAATTAAAATTATTGCTGTAATGGTGTTGTGTTAGCCCTTGGGCATATGTGATTTCAGCATTTAATTAACTCTGAAGTCCTCCTGTAAATGGGGCTTATGTGTCTGTGTAAAGTTCAAGGCAGCCAGGCTGAATCCATAGAAGAAAACTGCTTGGAGGGGCTGATGTCCTAGAGAAGTAAGTCTGCCCTATCTGAGGCAGACAGACTTTATCACATGGCTACATATACTAAATTAAGAAGTGGGGAAGTTCATCCAAAGTGCACAGATTAAAATTTTCTATAGGCCTAAAAATGACTCTAAGGCATGAATGAGCTTGTCACTTTTTCTCTACCTCTTCAGCAAATGATGGATTCACTTTATGCCCATAACATAACCCGTGAGATATGCCTGACTTCGTTGGTTATTCTTCATTCTCAGTCAAGCTGAAATAGAGGCTGTGGTTAAACAAATCTGCTTTTATGGAGCAAAGCACTGTGAAACGGAGCTGATTATGGCCTGACACATTGAATTAGACTGTTTTGTAAAGCAGTGCTGATGATTCCATTGTTTCAGGGTCCTAGCAGCCTGCCTGAGTTTTTCCTTCTCTCTCGAGACATACACATTTCTTTTTTTCTTAGCTTTAAGAATCTTTTTCTTTTTTTAATCTATTTACTGTTTGTAACTTACTCTACAGTAGAATATAATTTATAGGTCTGTTCAATAAGAAATTTAGCGATGAACAGGTTAAAGGAAGAGGATAGCATATTTCTCTATCATTATCCTCAAAGATAGATTGCATTGTAAAAACATTACAATCACATATATAATCACTTCTCATTTTTGTTTATAAAAAAGTATAAGTGTTGGCTAATGAAGGTCACTAGCTAGCAGTCCACTAGCCTGAGCCAATGACCAGAGCCCGGGATATACTGAGTTCCAAGACCTCATGATGCTGAACATCTTTTATTGCTCTGGAGAAACAAGAAACACTTCAACTTTCTGCTTAATTTTCAGTCTTTTAACTCATTACTCTTGATGGCACTTGGCAATGAGTTCCTTGATTTATTTCCTTTTTTTGAACCTGTTGGCTACTCTTTCTATGTTATGCTGGTTGGGCTGTGAAAATTAGAAAAAATGTGGAAAAAAAATGGAATTTTTATTAGCATATGAAACATATCCTACCTTCTATGTCTCTATTCACTTTAGAAAACTCAGTTACTGGTTATGTGATTAGTTTTCATCACTCTCAGTAAATTCCATCTGAAAAGCTCTTATTCCTGCTAGGAGTAAGATTTTTTGGCTAAGATGCCCAGAACTGCTGAGTCTCTGAAATGAGAGAACTACATGCCAACGTTGCAGGCACTGATTCACTGCAAGATTCATCCAAGATACAAAATATATTGCTCTTGTTGCCATGTCTAAGTGATATTGGTACTCAAGTTAACTAGTTTAAACCAAGCTTGAATATATATATATATGTGATATATTGCAGTCATCATTGTTATAGTTCAGACATAACCATAGACCTACAGTATAGTTTAATATTTAAAAAAATATGTTGCTCTTTGTTTCTATACACATTCAGGTTTATTGACTTCTATATTCACCACAATGCATTATGGCGATATTTCAATGAGCTAGCCATAGGCATAGACATTTGAATTCCTTCCATCATTGTCAATGGACCTCTGGTATGAAAAGAACTTATGCTTAAATGGATTCAGATTTTGAGTATTGAATAATTATAGTGTACACTGCAAGCTCTTCAGATTTCAAAAAAAGCTCTGAGAAGTCCCAAGGTTTGGTATTCTTCCTATATGCAAACCAGAACTTTATTTCTAGTCATTACCTATTTGTGTAGGCTTATTTCTACTAGTGCTTTCACAGGCTATTGACCTCAACTTGAACATTATTCAAAATTATGACTAAATTATCCTAAAATGGTCCAAAGTAGTGAAAATAATGAAATCAGAAAAAAGCCTTATATTTTTAGAAATGACTGATAGTCCTATACAAAAGATAAGACTGGGGACAGTGTAGAATTAGCAGTTCATACAGGCAGGTCAAAACTTGCTGCACTGTTCAAGTGCATCCCAGTCACCTGATGGAAGATATTGACTTCATAGCAGTGGAGGCAGGGAAGGTGAGAGGTGCTCCAAAACAGAGTAAATACAGGTTTGATGCCATACCCTGCGATGTCAGTGACGGTCCTCATAGCGCAATGGCACTGTGTGAAGTAGATACCTATGTGCTGTCCCCTTTGTACTATTTCTATGGTATCTATGAAAAAAGTTTTTGTTTTTTTTATCTAGAATAAGGTAAGGTTTGTTTTATAGGAAAAAAGAAAATAGCGTAAAGCATGGACATATCAGCACTGCCACAACAGAAAGATAAAGACATAAAATAAAATTAAATTAAATTAAATTAAGGCCAGCTATTCAATAAATACAAATTAAATTATATTGTTATCAAACTTCTATTTCTCTCTTCAATTTATTTCTGTTCTCTGTTTACATTTTCTCTTGTCATTCATTTGATGTGTCTATGCTCTATGAGGGCTACCTTACCAATTCAAACACTGATTCTTGGCTTGGCAAGATTCTTCTGTTGGCAGCATGAAAATTCTGCATCACTGAAAGACAATTTGTTCGAAACTTCTCATCAAGCAAAGAAAACTGTTCTCGTCACTCTAATATAGTTTTAAATGTAGTGAATTTTGCCAGTAAATAAATAAATTGTTTCTCTCTGGATTCAAGAGAACAGCCAATGAATATCTCCACAAGGAAAATACTCTTTTCACCTCTTGACAGAATAACCTTCAATAAGAAGTGTTACGCAGAAGTAGGCTGATACCTGATATTTGTATCAAATCCTAGAATATATTGCCAACTAAAATGAGAAATCCAGCAGTCTTAAGATCTTAACTGCTATAATTGACTTGCAATGGACGGATTTTTTTTTTTTCTTATTTGTTTCAAGAACTTATTCTTCAAAAAGTACACACTGGTAACACAGCAGACTAGTGTTCTCCCTTTATAAATAGTGTGGGCAACATATAATTATGCCAGTTTTACCAAGTTAACATTTTTAACATATTTGATAGTGAGTCTACAAATCTAGTTTTCATATATTCAGTAGAGAGTTCTCACTAAAGTCTATGCGGAGGAGAAAAGTTTTGGTTCTATTTTGAATTAAGAGATTTTGTTTTCTCTTCTGCAACAGATTGAACAATTTTTACATTATGAACCCCTGTGCTGAGCAGAAACACTGAATTTCATTTGCTGAGAATCAGTTTTAATCTTGACTGCTCTATCTCTTTCTGTGAGAAATGAAGTAGGATAAGGCTTTGTGTATATCTCTTACACCAAGGTTTAAGTAAGGGTCCAAACTGACTTTTATTATATGGTCAAGTACTCATCATGACAAGCAAATGCAGAAAAGTTATATTACTCTGAAAAGTGTTTTTCTGTAATATTTTATTTCACTTTATGCAATGGATCAATTCTTTTAAGCGCCTGTTTTAAGCCATAAAAAAGATTAGCTATCAGCTCCTACAACTTCCAAACATGCATTTACAAGTGACAGGATAATTAGTTATATACTTTTTGGCAGGAGTACTCTATGCTGTAATATTTTGCAGCAGTTTCATTATGCTACAATAATGCACGTGATCAAAGACTCAATTACTGGATTTCAAAATAAACAACAGATACTTATCACATAGATATATGGATTCATAGTGTTGAACAATAATCTGGTTACTTTCATCAGTCTGGAAGTACAGAGTACTTCTGGAATTCCTTCAAGAGTTTTTATCTAATGTTAGTTAAGGAAGATCAGTAGGACACTGTTTACTGCCTTTACTGAGGTAGGATAAGTCTCTAAATCCTATGGTGAAACGCAGTTCATAGTGCAATTTTTAGTTTATTTCAGCATCAATGCATTAAAAAGACTTCAGGGAGAAGGGACAGGGGAAGGGAAAAAGGTAAAGAGATTATCCCGGAACTACTGGCTTAAAAATTTGTTCTGATACGTGAAATATATTTATATCCTGGTTCCCATGTGTACATGTTTTCAATTTCAAGAGTAATTATTTATATGAAGCTTTTAAATAATTTAGTACCAACTGAGATGTATCTGTCCTTGATACTAAATTCATGCAGTCAAATTCAGTGCAACATTTTCCCTTCAATCTGCTTTATGGAAACCCATTGTGAAGATGGCTAAATGGGATTCCACCTTTGCTAGTTACACATTTCTTATACTCATTATCATTAATAGCTTAACAGCCTCCAAACTCTTACCTTAATCTTTTTTATTTCAATGAGATATTCTCCAACCGTCAACATTTTACAACCATTATATCTTTTAAAAATCACTATATTTTGAATAATGTCCAATTAATGGAAGAAATAATTACAACATTACCCATAATTGAATGGAAAATGTTGACCAGGTTTCTTCTATTTTTCCTTTCAATGACATTTCCGTTAGAAGTGATCTACACAAATGTGCAGATTTGATGTAATGCATCCTCATAAAAATCTGTAAAAGCATGATGAAATCTTCAGTTTTCCATTATTTACTGTTTTGAACAAAATTCTTCCGACATTATATGCTTATAAGCAAATGGGATATCTTGCTATGCTGTGGACAGCATGGCATTTCAGGTAACAACATTTCATATGCATTTGCTACTAATGTCTTTCATATCAGTTAGAAGTGATGTATATACATGCACATGGCACACATACAAAAAGCTACTCTATTCCTTTAAATTGCCCACTTCTCTGCACTGACTTAGCACAACTACATCTTCAGATGTGGTATGATGCTACATGATGGAATTAATCCTTCTACACTGATTTGACTGCAAATAGAGGATATTCCAAGATGTTCCCCAAAAAGCTAAAAAGTCTGTGGAAGATTATGTGATTTTTATGCATTGGAAAATTTTATTAAAAAATCAAGATAGAAGTGCATTTTTAATATGTGTTTGAGCAAGGTAAGGGTAGTGACTCAACCAATGCAGACAGTGATTCAAGTGTGAGAAAGCATAGAAGGAATCAGATGCCTGAAGACATTTAGAAAGAAAGATTTCACTTCAATTTAAAAAAAAAGACAAACTGAAATTTGTTTTTTAGGCTTCCTAAGATTATTCACTTCTCTCACACAGTTAGCTGAATAATATTACGAAAGATTAGCTCACCTAAATTTGTTGGAAAACAGCAGCAAAGGATCTTTGAAGTTATTTCTGCACAGGCCCCTTCTCACTGAGTCCATGAGTTTAAGCACGATGAGAAGGAGAGTCTGAATGGCTAAAGGCAAGATCAGAGTTCATGAGAGGTTCAAGTGCTGATGAACAAGCCCTTTAGCCCTCTAAGCATCACTTGTTAAAGACAGAAAAAGTCACCTGCTTTTGAGCTCTACCTGTGATACCTGCCAAAATTTCCTTCCAAATTCTATTTACTTTAGTATTTTCACACTGAAAATAACAAAACTCAGATCAGGGTATGCATGTGAAAGCTGATGGAATCTTGGTGCATACCTCAATGTAATTCAGAAGTGTGTTTATCTGATGGTGAAGCCTGACAGGAAATCAGAAAGAGATTATGTGAGCTAGCAAGAAACACAAGGAAATGCCCAATAAAAACCTTTTTCTTTTTTTCTTGTATGAAGATTTTTTTCTGTTGATGTTAGTTGACTAAACTAGTGGATCTCATAAAGTTTAAGAGGGTTTGTTGATCACCTGTGTGCAGTTAAATTTTAATAATTTTCTGTGAAATCTGAGGGTTGCCCAATAGCATAAAAAATAAAACATAATACTTAAAAGTGAACATAATATGTGCTGTTGCTTTAACAAACTGATGTCACATCATATAGTAAATAGGTACATCAAACAAATCATTAGTATGGCTTCTTTTCTCCTATTACTATCTAAAAAGGATTTCAGTCTTTCTTCCATGTGATGCTAATTCAAATATTAGGACTACTCTACATCTTTGAAGATAAACTATCATTAATGAAGTGTAATTGTAATTAAAATCACAATAGCATTTTCAGAAATGCTATTTTGAGATTTATGTTTTGGAGAGCTAGCTCTTATGCTAATACAACTTTCACACCTCATTACTTTCATACACCATCAATAGGATTATGAAAGAAAAGAGTATAAGAACTGATCTCAAAAGGGAAATTAAAATTTAATACATGTTTTTTAACCTAAGGGAGAAAAAGGGGAAAAAATAATGGAAGAACATAAAAATTCTGTTTTTCTGTACATTAAACAAGATTTTCCTATTCTTTCTCTCTCTTTCTCTCTCACTCTCCCTCTCTCTGTCCCCCTCTTCATTATTATTATTTTTTTTATACTTGTTCATCTCTAGGTCAAATCAAGTTCATTGGTGTCCAGTAGATTATTCCAGCTAAAAAGAAAGACAAAGATTAAAGAGTATAGTGAAATACCTTCAATCTGCCACAGATGCAGTAGTTAATATAAAAGTCAGGTGACACGACTGCATCTAGGCCTTGGTAGCTAACCTAGAGACCTCCGGGTGTTGAGCTGGAAGAGATGAAGTCTGATTTTGACTACGTCGTATAAACAGAATGTCATCCACCCATCAAAATTCCACCCACAGTGAACTCCCGGCACAGCTAATGATTATAATCTTCACATTTAATCATGGGAACACAGTGACAGGCAAACAAAGGTTAGCTAAACTGACAGTGCAGGCTGTTTGAATGAAAAAGGGGGATTTCACAAGTTTTATTTTAAAATGTGTATCCTCTTCCAATAGCACTTTTCAGCTTAACACTAGAAGAGTGTACAAAGCCTAGCTGCTCGCAAAAATTGGCAGTGTGCATAATTAACCTTTAAACTGCAGAAAGGCTGAAAACTTTGATGTTTTCTTTAAAAGAGTTGCTATGCCAATACTGCTTTCAAGGTTAAATTAAGTTAAGGGCACTTAAAGGGTAAAGGAAGAATTACTGCACTAACAGGTCAAGGTGTCAGATGAAAAAAATGTCATTTTAGAAATGACATAGTTATTTTATAGTTATTTTTTTTACTTAGGTTAAAGGACAGTGACAACTTACTGAGAAAAATATTTCAAGGTACATTTTATTCTCCATACAGTTTATTGCTCATAAAAATGTGAGGATTCTTTCCTTCCCTTTCATCTTACTACTGTGATGTCCAGAGTTAAGAACAAATGTGTGTACTTCAAACTTTCTTTTTTATATTCATTTATATTTCAGGCATGTATGCAGTGAAGGTGCTCAGTTTTGGTATGGAATAATGAATAAAAGTGCAGCAGTTGATTTTTTCAGACAAAATGAATCTAATCTAATCCCTGCAGCAAAAAAAAAAAAGACATTTACATTAGACCATAGCTATTCACCATAAACTAAGTATTTAAACAAATGGTCACTTGTTCTTTAAAGTATTCTGAGCTATTGTATTGTTTTTGGTGTTCTTTAAGGAGCATCACTTCATATGTACTCTTAATAGGAAGAATCAATACAATAAATTCATACCAAGTTGATAATACGGTTTTGTATGCAACTCTCACTGCTAATGCAAAATGTTCAGCTGAGTTTTCCAAGTAAAAATACCATATCAAAAGAGTGACAAGACACTCTCAAGGCATGAAAGACCAATCTCATGTGCTCCAGGTGGGCTTCTAAGTGATTTGGACATCCCAGGATTAGGGATCTTGCAAGTCATAGGAGCTATCCAGACTACAATACCTTCTGTCTCATATTCTTTATTTGCCTCTGGTAGTGTAGCATGTTGAAGGCCACTATCTCCTTTCACTTTCCAGGTAGTTGCACCAAGCAGGGTGAATGTAGCACTGGTCACACATCTCTGTCACTGATGCCTGTGAAATGTTGAAATGTTGAACCTCCTCCAGAAGAATAGGCAGGGGAGAAAAATATGGTTGGTATTTGAATCATTATGGCTGAACTAAACAAGAGCTGACAGGAAAGCAGTGGCTTTCTGCAACACCAAGAAAGAAAAGTAAGTCATTAAAAGAACAATAAGGACATATTGTTATCAAGTGAACCTAAATGCATTCAACCTGAATATTAGAAGTTTTCTAGTCATAAGCATGGTAACGAACAGGAATACCCCTCTAGGTAAAGAAACAGCAGGCAAAATAACATAAAATAATTTGATAGTTTATTTTTCAAAAGTATAACAGTAAATGATAGAAAGAGCTGGGAGTAAAGATGATGTCCAAGATCTTCTATGTCCGTATTTTCCTATGCAATGAAATTGCAGTTCAAGTCTAGTTCAAGACTCTCACCACTGCTTGTAACTAAGCTGAAAGAATTCAATATGTAGTAAATTAGTTTCATTTATCTTTTTTCAATTTAAGCTGTTAAAATACTACATAAGATGGAATTCTTTATTGAGTGGCTGGTTCTGTCATCAGCTCACAGAAAAATAATTAAAGATCTACAGAAAACACAAGTAGACGTTTTATGTCCACTGTCACAGAAACTCGGCACTGCTAACATTAATTCAAATTCTCCTTATATACTGATGCTAACTTCCATGATGACTAGTTTAAAGCCCAATATTTGAGGCCAGTGTTCTCATTTCCTCATTTAATTTCAGGTACTCTTCTATGTTGTGGTTTTATCTCCAACATTCTGGGGTTTTCTCCTCTGTAAGGAAGGCTTTTTGAAAATACAGTAACATTGTTCTCTAAAAATAATTTCTTTTACACTTCCATTTTTTTTTTTTTAGTTTGTAACATTTTTATGGTTGGAAATAAACTATTTCCACAGTTTATCCCCCCATAATAACACAGAGCAACCTACCCTACCTGGTAGGGCACAGTTATAGGGAATTCATACACTCATGGTGCTGGAGAGAACAAACATATATGCAGTCATCCCTTGCACGCTTCTGTCAATGTATTACATACTGAACAAAGGGCAAAATACCTGAAGATTGAATTTACATGTTGGAAATATTAGGTACTTTTTCATACAGATTAAAGCCAAAACAGAAAACAGGAACTTAATATTAAAAAATCTACAGTTTCACATCTCAGACTCTTCCATGCAGTTAAAGTAGTACATTTTAAGTTCACTTGAACATTTTAAATGTTCTAGAATTTATAGGTATATAGTCTGCAAGAGAACTATTTTTCATGATTATCTGCTAAATCATTGCTCTGAGAAGGAGCAATCAAGTCCCCATTTGCTTTAGAAGACAAATGTTGGTCTCTCTCTCAATTGCTGCACTAGTGCAGTGCTGGGCACCACCCCACTGCTTCAAATGGTATGCACTTTGTCATAAAACTTTCTAGCACAGATCCGAGGGACTGATCCCTTGAACTCGTCTGTCACTATTGTGCCTCCAAGAGACACAAATTATGAACTCACTACTTTTTTGTTTTCACTAAACTGCACGCAGCTATGGCCTTTTTTAGAGAGGTTTCTTCTCACCAAACAGCTGAAAACACATACAATAGTCATGCTTGTTTACACACTTCTTAAGCACAACTATTAAGTTACAGTGTTGATTTCAATGAAAAAAACACATACAAAAAAATCTTTCAGATTTGTTTTAAAAACACTAGGAAGACAAATAACTGTACAGGAGGGAAAGCAACAAGCAAACAAACACAGAAAGTTCCTAGCTCCAAAATAGAAAGATACAGAGGACACAGTGAAGGGAACTGTGTGAGGCAAAAGGTTTTGGTCACCACCAGTCTCCTCTTAGACATAGAAACCATTTCAGATTCATGCATCCTTTCTCCTTTTCACACTAATAACTGAACATTGTCTGAGCTAAACACACCATGAAGTGTATTGATTGTGCTGTGAGAGACATCCGACACAGGGAGAAACATTTGCTACAGCTGTGGTCTTATCAGCTACAGCAGAGAAAGGGCAGTGAGGGATAACAGCTACTTAAATTCATCCCATTAAGAAAGAGGATAGCACCAAACTGTGATTGTTTTGACCTGGTTAATCCAGGTCTGTCTGTAAACTACATTTTTATTGAGATTAACAAATCCTTTGGTAAATTCAGACTATAAAATAAGTTACAGTTTAAATCCTTAAAATACCAAGATCATAATAGATAAACCAAGAATGAATCAACCAACTTGAACTGTAAATCCAGGAAACAATGTCTGTTAATCAGACAAGGTAAGGTCTATAATGTGGTAATGGTTTGGGCTGGGTAGGAGTCCTGAAAAGAAAGAAGGATTTAGCCCTTTTATACATGTATATGTGAGAAAGTAATGTGTTGTGCAATGTGTACAAACCACTCAGAGTATAAAAGTATGATTTTTTTTTTTTCCTTTTCCATGTTTTTCCAGTGGATTCAAACTAAGGAGGAGCCCTCAACCACTCCTCTGTTCCTCTTCTTTTTTTTTTTTCTAGAAGAAAAGGACTTGAGGCATAAGGATCATCAGCACTTCAATTTTCCTCCTTCAGAATTTCCTTTCTCAGTTTTAATTGCAGCCACGTTCAAAGAAAGCATACACAGAAAATTGAAGGAGTCACTTTACTTTGTAAAGATGTACAATATTTTGGAAAGAAAATAGATACTAATGATTACATGCAAAGATAACTGAGTGTAATGCAGAATATTCATAACCTGAAGATATGACTTCTGCAAATGATTCCAGACTTGCAAAAAATTCTGACAAGAGAGAACTCAAAGGATTAGGATGGAGAGAAAGTCGCAGAACAAAGTGTGCATAAGGAGTTTGTTTTTTATATAGTTAAGAAAGAACAGGAAGAATTAGCAAATCTCCGCAGTGAGAAGGAATAAGAGCAAAGTCTTTTTGCCCTGATGACAATCCTTTGTCATTTACCATTTGCCTAAAGCCAGTTTCCGCCTCCTTTCTGTTTAAAGTGGAAAAAAAAACTAAGGAAAGGCTTTTCAAATTCATGACAGGCATCTCAAGAGACTCCAGAATCTCTCAGAACTTAGGTGTTGAGAAGCTGTCTAGGAGACAAAAGTCGATTGTGAGAAGAACCCCAGAAAGACATTTCAGAATTATGTGATTTTTTAATTGTGAGGTTCACCTGCCCTTTGGGATGACGACATCTAAGGTGCTGTACAGCTGTCTGAGAAACCTTTATAGGCAATGTGAAGCTCTTTGAGTTCTCTTTTCTTCTAAGCAATGTTAAAATCTTCTTGAAGTGACTCCTCATGCACAGAACTGCTAAGATGGTGAAAACACTGTGACCTTAACATGGAAAAATTCTTTGCTCTGGTTTTCCATTCATCTTCATCAACAAGAGTGCTTTTTGTCTGCTGATACAGGACTGCAGCATAAAAAGAAAAAAAGCTCAATTCTTCTTTCAATTGAAGAGATATGGTTTTAAGGACAAAACTGAGCCTACACCAAAACGATTGAAAGTCATGGAAGAGATAATTTTAGCAAATTAAGTGCCCTGAAGTGCTGTTGCAGATGTGCCACCACACTTGTAAAGTGCAATGAAGCAACATTCAGGACAGAAAAAAATAAAACTCATCAGAGAGCAGCAAAGGAAGAATATTGTCATAGTATTCAAATAGAATTCAGATCCATAAATAGCCCTGGGAGTTCAGCAGAATATTTGTCCTCAAAAAGTTCTGTAAGCCTTTTATCAATCACTTTGAAAAAAATTAAAAAGAAATTCCTAAAGTTTGAATAGGATACTGAAGAGCAGCAGAGCGTACTTTCATTCATAGCTAAGGTTTCCTGGACAAAATACATATCAGTGGAACTATATTCTCTCAAATTTTCCAAGTTCAAAGAAATCAGTGGATGAGACCTGGAAGTGTGCTCATATGTAGTGTGCTCTATGAGACTAGTGAGGTGGCACTTGTCAAATAACATCTTTATTGTGTGTTTTTTAACTGCACATCCTACACAAATTACCTTACTTAGTTTCCTGTAGAACTTGGATCTGTGTATCTTCTAGAGGCTTCCTCCTTTGAGCTGGGATTTGACATTGCAGATTTCTATCTGAAAACTGTGGTATTTATTTATTTATAAAATGCACTGGAATGCTTTATTTTTTTCACTCTTTTTGTGATTAATTTCAATGACTAAATCAAGACTGTTATTTTAAGGAAAAAAGTAAAAGTGAATTTGGGTTAGTTAAGAAACCTTTCACCAAATTTGGAGGTGTCAGAAGGGCATAGTACATTACAGACCACAAAGGGAGAATGAGAGAAAAATGGAAATAACTGATAGTCCAAATTCATCCTGCTGAAAAGAGCTGAGAATGATCACCTGAAAAAGTTAAAAGATCACGTAAAACGTTATGCAGAAATTCCCTCATTCTCTAAAGTATGGTTCTTCTTTAAGAACAAACTCTATTAAATATGGTGGGTTTTTTAGCAAAAAGTCTGTTACTGTAGAAAATCCACCTTCATCAGAGACAAAATCAGCATTATAGAGATAATTTAGGAAATAAAGTAATCGGATATACTCCTTTCTGTGTATCATCTATTCCACAGACATATACACATAAAATGGAAATAACAGAAGCACCCAATAAATCTGCGATATCTCCCTGGAGATGCTGGGCTCTCAGAAACAAAAATTGAGGTTTGTTCAGAAATAGCTAAATCATTAGAAAACAGTTTCTGATTACCTCTAACTGTATATGGCTGACTACTTCAGTCATATTTTGGAATATGTGGATATATATGTTTATGGAAGGCTAAAAAAGACTACTGAGAGAAATTAACTTACCAATTCTGAACCTCTAAAGATCCAGTCATATAATTTTTAGAAAATTCAATCTTTTCATATGACCGAATCACCACTGGAAAAGGAAACCCTTGGTTGATGATTATTTTTTTTTTATGTGAAGCCCTATCCTCTTTTCTCCGATAATTTAATATTTCAATTCTTCCTTAAAACTATAGATTCAAAATGTTGGATTCGTTTCCATTTTGAATTACCAAAATTCATCAGTAACATTAAAAAGTCACATAATACCTCAAATACTCCTTTCCATAACTTCATAAGATATTTAAATATGTTAACATGTAACTCAAAATAATACCATGATCCTTTTTTTTAATATTTATGTCACATAAAAAAAAGGGTTTGTGATTGTCAGTAAATATTGTATTTTCAAAGCAAATATTTTAAAATAATATATAGATTGTTGTTTTGGTTTTTTTCAAAGTTGAAAAGGCATACACAGAAAAAAATAACTTTTTAATTTAATTTTATATTTACTTTCCTTCTCCACTAAGGACAAAATTTTCAAGATCAGAATAACACCCTGACAGCTTCATCTTCACCGTCTTTATCGACTTTTTAAAGTCTTATAGTTGTACAGGGTGTTCTTCAGACTGTGGTTACTTCTTCATCTGTTACAACTTTTTAGGAATATAGAAGATATATTCAAGTCCAATAAGTCAACAGATTACTCATTTGATATTGTTGATCTCTTACTTCCCCCAGGAAGGTCAGATGCTGAAACAAGACTAGATGTTATTTAACTTTTACTTAAACATAAAACTACATGAGTAAGTATAATCCATTAGTAGTTAAAACTTTTTAAACACAAGGTTAAAAATGCTAAATTACAACCCACTATGTAAGATAGAATGGCTGTGCTTGAATTGCCCAGACCAAGACAATAAAAAGTTCATTACCTTGAGAAATAAAGATTAGTTACCAATTGTATCATTTGCCTGTTACCACTTGGATCCGTATGCAGGCAATAACTTTTTCAAATTGCCACATTCAAGGCCATGAATGATGGTGACAAAAGAAGAGGAAAAGGAGTTTTTATGTTATACTTAGTTTTGTTTTGTAGCACAAAGGAGCTAAAGTATTAAAAAGAAAAAAAAAAGAGCGTGTTATTCATTCTTTCTGAGAACTTGCCCTTTACACTGGAAAAACTCATAGGAAAGTTGTTTACAAAAATAATGGGAAATAATAGGAATGTAATCGGAATGGTGACATTTTAACCAGATGCACAGCTAGCTTCTAGGCTGAACAATATCATCTCAGTATGAAAACAGTAATAAGCCTTTTTTTGATCCATTCTGGCAATATAAATGTGGAGCAAAGAACAAAATATTCAGAAACCTACAGTTTCAGAAATACATTCAGGTTGTACCTGAAAAGTGGAGGAGTAACACATAGAAGTACAGATCAGTGAGAGAACCCTGACTAGCACTGGTTTGTCATTTTCAACTGTGGAACTCATGACACTTAGAAAAAAAAATTTCCTTAGTTTTTCCATATTCAAAATAAATACAAACATCACCTTCCTAGCACTGTCTTTTATAAAAGGGGTCCTCAATTATATTGTTTCTTTCAGAAAATAGTGTTTTGTTCACAGAATCAAAGAATTGTTAGGGTTGGAAGGGACATCTGGAGATCATCTAGTCCAACCCTGCTCCAAAGGGGGGTCACCTAGAGCAGGTGACACAGGAACATGTCCAAGTGGGTTTTGAATGTTTCCAGAGAGGGAGACTGAATGACCTCTCTGGGCAGCCTGTTCCAGTGCTCTGCCACCCTCAGTAGAAAGTTATTCTTCATGCTGAGGCGAAACTTCCTGTGTTTTAGTATATGGCCATTACTATTAAATTAATCACTATTAAACATATTTGTGCTTCATGATGTTAGACGATGTGGCAAATGCATCATTACTGATAACGGCCTTCATACTCTATGTTGAATCAGAAGCCAAGCTAGAAACATGGACAATTACTACAGTCACAACAGACATTGACAAAAAGATCAAAATCTATATCAGGCAGAGACAAGGTGGAAAAACAATATCTAGCAAACAATATCGCAAACATATGTATAACAGAGTGTAAGACTCAGGAGTAGGCAGACCATTTTCCAGCAGTCAGTAGTAATTGCAATAAACATAGACTTCTACAATTAGGGAGAGATGATGGGATAAATTTATCCACAATTAAAAGCATGCAGGCTGACAGAGGCAATTATCATAACACGTATACAGTCAATATATTCACTAATTAAAAAGGCAAGATGGAATATGGATGTATTGGGAAATAACAGGGAAATGCATCCCATTCAAATGTAATTCAGTATTTGAGATATAATTCTTTGGAAGACTCCCCAGTTGGCAGCAGTAGCCCAGAAATTATGCCATATATTATATATAAACCACCCTCTGAGTGAATACTTGTACAACAGCACCAGTAATCTCAGTCCCAGTTCAGAAGAACATAAATAGTTTGGCCTAGTTCCAAAAATATGGAGTATGTTTCTGATTTTCCTCTCATTGAGCATCTGTACAATTCTCATCAGGAATTTTCACTCTGGGGCATTGTAAAAGCACAAGAGGCAGATTTTCTGATTTGAATAATTATCCTTTAATGAGCAAAATAGTATCTTGTGGTAGCATTTGCCTGATGTAGATTAGATAAAGACAATTACAACAATGCCATGCCATTACACTGTTTATTCAAAGTCAAAGTAAAAATTATATCACCCACCAACCCCCAAGCTAGATTCTGCTTGAAGTCACTGACCTGCATTAGTATTTATTATAACTGGATTCCTGGGTCTCAGGAATGTATAAGCATAGTAGAAATTATGTTCTTGACATTATTGATGCTCAGGTCAAGGGACAAACAGATAAGAGGTGAACAAAAGATATGATAAAATAAAAAGCAGTAAGACTCCTTCACCAGTGTTTACAAAAGCTTTACAGAGCACATACAGGCCATGCAACATCACATATACTGGTGACTGTATTGCTGTAATATGATAAGTTTGGATAAGTATCAGATAAGTATCTGTTAAGTTTGGAAATGCCAGCTTTGGCATTTCCTGTCTGTTAGTGAACCTCAGTTTCATTTAAACTCTCCAAGAGTCATTTTATCCAGTGAAATACTCCTGAAAATATGATATAGTTTCATCTCACATATATTTGCAAGAGGTTTTAAAGTAATGGTTGCATGGACTCATGAAGGGAAAGAAAGTTATTAGGCAGCAGAGGTCATGCAGTAACTATAACTCCCAAAGACATAGAGGAGCATGCTAAGGTATGGAAACATGACACAATCTAACTATGCTTAAATCTCAGCTTTCACTCAATTTGCCTATTGCCTTACCCAGATGTATCACTTAGGGAGCTGGGTGGCTCTAACACAGTAGAAAAAATAATTACAAACAAGACTTAACACGACATGGAGAGAAGGAAAAGAGTGGGGTATGCTGAAGGAGAATCTTGAATGCTATCTATACAGAGCTGTACTGAACCTGGAAAATCTTGTTCTTCATCAGTACCTGTCACTGCTTCCATCACCAGAAACTACTTTCTGTGACACTCTAGGAGTCAGAACTATGGATTAGGTTACATACAAACTCTGGTCTCCTGAGAAGGCATGAAATAATTTAGGAAAATCTGTGTAAAAGTTAACACTTATTGAAGCAGCAGGTATAACACAGCAACACATCTTGGCAAATTTTATTGTCAGAAAGGAAGAGATAGCATGAAGAGCACAATTCTTCAGCAAATTCTGAGTGACCTGTAAAATAAAGTATATGTGATAAATGCACATTTATGCCTTTCCAAGGTTGTATCCTGGTCTGCTTCCCACTCCATGACCCCATTGGTCAGAACTCAGTTGTCTGGTTTAATCTTTGACCTACCAGCATGACTGATGCTTGGGATGACAGAATGAGTGAGGAAATGACGAATTGCAGTCAAAGGAACTCCACTAAGCACCCATTTTAGTTACAGTAACAACCCTTCTCCCCAACCGGCTAGTGAGACATATATGTGTTATGATTTAGGGAAAAAAATCGTGAGTAATTTTTAAATTAACTCTTCAGAAAATCTCCTGATTTCAGTGTGTCTTAGAGTAGGCTAACTATAAATAGCATGGAAGTGTCAGATCTGTCTTTTGGAGTTCTTTAAGTAATTTATCTTCTCAATGTCTGTGAACAAGAGCAATTTATGTCTAAAATGCTCCTCTGATACATTTGAGAAGAATTTACTGGTAGGTTTACTAAGAAAACAGTTTGTCCCTATTTGAGAATAGGATAGCTATAACCATAACGGAAGTAGAAAAGTGAATTTAGTAAATCCACAAACTAGAATTCATGATGAGCAAAAAAGGCCCAATAGCTGGCAAATGTCTGGAAGAAATCTCCAACCTAAAAAGGTGGAGAGTGAGGGAAATTTTCAACTGATGTAAATCATTTTGTTTACGCAGACTTGAGTGGAAGTGGGCCCATCATCATGTGAGAATATGGTCTGACTTTTTTTTTAAATAATCCCTTTTTAAAATAATAAGCTATTCTAAATAATGTGAAAACTTCTGTAATGAGACAGGCCTAACATTTCTTTAGCCTCAAATACTATCTCTCGCAGTAGTGAATGGAGGATGCTCAGGAAACAAAAAAAAAAAACAACCCAGATTTAGACAGAAATTTGTGGTACTTTTTGTTAGCTTCTAGCATTTAGAGGTTCTGGGATGTCCTGATCTGGATGTCAATACACACAAGTATGTCTTCTATTTTTTTTACTGTTACTTTCCTGAAAGTGTCTCCGTACACATGTTCAATCATTGTTGAATACTAACTTAATATTTTCAGATGTTAGAGTGAGTAAAAATTGTTTTCCCAAAATCCAAATTTTGATTATGTGAATTTTTTGCTCCCTCCATGTACATTATTTTGTGTTTACTGTCATTTAATTTCACCTCTCATTTTAATCACTCAGTCGCTCTGGCTAGACAAATCTGCAACTCTCCAGAGTCAGGTTCAGATTTGATTATCACAAATAATATTGTAGTATTTAATACCATTGTCAATTCAGTTTTCATTCTTTTTCATTTCACTGAGAAATATGACAAACATCAGAGTTCAGCTGTCAAAACTGATAACTTTCTTACATCTTAAAAATTATCATGTACTCCTACATACTTTTTTCTAGCTGTTAAGCATTTATTAGTCCATAACAGCCACCTAATAGCTCAGTTTCCTTTGGTGAGGAACAGCATGTAAAGGAAAATAACTAAGGTACATTAATGGACTAGTAGACAGGATCCGTCCAGAGAGCTTGGTCTTTTTGATTACATTAAGTAATATAACAGAGTAAATGTACATTCAGTCACATATTTTTATTAACCTGAAAACTTTTCCAATTTTTCCAGCTATAAAAATTAGACTAATAAAAGATGCCATTATTTCTTTCAAAGCCTAGCCTTTTAAGCTACTATGGCTATGCCTTCTAGTATGCCACTACTTATCCAAAGCAGAAGTAAATTACATTTCGCAAGCCTTTAATTTTGTAATACAGTTTTCTTAGAAACTATAGAAGGGTTTATATCTGTGGTTGCACTAAATCTGTGAAATTTAATCACTTAGTAGAAATAAATAATAAAAAACCCTAGAAACAATATTATATATTTTAGAATCAATATTAATTGTTATAGTCAGTTTTTCATTTGCTAAATTATTTTCACATTTAAATTACAGAAAACCAAGGAAATGTCAGCCAAAAATATCAGAAGTACAATAAAACCAAACAGGCATTCTAAGGGAATGATTGTCAAGTTGAAAGGAGAATCATTTAACTTCCTGACAAATATTACATTCCTTAGTTTGCAACCTTTTCTACAAAGAGCTGAAAGCACCATTTTAAAGCTTTTTAAATGCAGGTGGTAGAGGAAGAAGTTAAGTGCTAGATCCATGTTGGGCATTTTTCCATGGTAGGATGTGATGCTTTAGCACTGCCACCCAGATGTATTACAGCACAATATTCTTGCAAATCAAAATCTGTTTTATGAATGTTTTTCCTAACGCATTTACATGTCCTGATTTATATATATTATTTAAAGTTATGTCTATCTCATATTGGCCTTTTTAGCCACCAGCGTGCTTGTAACAAATGTGGTTAGAGCCTTTCCCAAATCTTCGTTCGCGAAGCCTAGCCATGATTTAAAGTTATGTAAGATGCTAAAAAAACACCTCTCCCTTGTCCCTCCTGCCATAATGGTATGACAGGAAAGCCCCATCCACAAACCATAGGACAAGACGAAACATGCCGAAGTGGTGGGAGCCTGGAATAAGTGTCAGCAGTTCCTGCACTCCTTCCAAAAACTCTTGTTGATTCAAGGGCTCTTTTTTGTTCAGTTTTCTCTTGTTTTGACAACGTTATACTATGATTTTAAAGGTCTTCTCCTGCCTGAACAAAACCAGACCCTTGGTATCTGGATGTTAATGTTATTTTGCCTGATTGCTAAACAATAGACTGCTTGCTTTCTGTCGAAAAATTCTTTTTTTTTTTTTATTCTAAAAAAAACTTAAAAGGAGTCACTAATTAATAATAGAAGAAAAAATTTTGATTGTAGCAATACATACATTTTTTTCCAAGCCTTATGAAATTATTTCTTTCCACTGTCCCTTCCTCATATAGGTCCTGACACCACCACCAGCCACGCTGTGTGCCTTTGCACACTAGGGACAGGACTGTCAAGATAGCTTAGCTTCTTCATGGGCACCAAAGTAACAGTCTCTGCATTCACAAACACTCATAACTCAGCAGCTCCATTATGTCTCTGAAGACCATATTTTTCACAGAGACTCAGCACCCAACAAGCCAAGTTCCTGAAACCATTAAATTATACACTCCAATAAAATCTGAGCTTTTCAGAAGTCCTGGCTGAGTAAATCATGGATCCTGAATAGCTCACTAACTCCTTTGTTCCTTCACTGTTCAAGTACTGTTCTTAGCTGTTCTTTCTACTTCTGATGTCATTCCTCCATAGGAGAAATAAATAAATTTTTAAAATCATCTTTGAAAGAAAGAAAAAAAGAATGAAAGAATGAACCCAGCGAGAGCTTCTCAACTGCAATAAACTGCGACCGTTTTTCTTCTCCGGATACATAAGAAAAGGAAGAGGCAGAAATAAGCAAGCAACTTTCCGCATAAGTCTTTCTGCTTCATTTTCATACCAAGAATGTCTCTAAAGATCATGTTCTGACTATACAGCTTAGAAAATGGGGAAATGCAGAAGGGAAAAGGGGAAATAAAAAAATACTATTTTTAAAAATGGGTAAAAAAGCAGCATTGAAAGCCCAAAGTATGCATTATCAACTGTATGGCTTTTCAGAATGTATTTTATTAAACCATTAATATTTAACTCTTTTGCCTAAAGGTCCAGTACTAAAATAAATCAAAATAATGTGTTATAAAATTGTAACATAAAATGTACTCACTTACATCTCTCTGGTTAAGTGTCAGAACACAACCTGCTTCTTCCATGAAACATATGTTATGGTTCTCATCCGCAACACCCCACATGAGCACCACAGTGCAGTTGCCAACGAATAATCAATTGAAATTACACATATACTCTGAGCACTGGAATAGTGCCTGGCACACACTGCAGTAAGTTTGGAGTTCTGCTTTAGTGCATGTATCAAAAAATATAGTGGTGGTTACTTCTGCTAATCTATTAAGATGCAGAAAGACTTTTTAAAAACTTTTGCATGATTAAATCGTTTAAAGATTGGGTTTTTTACAACCTGAATAGTCAACATTCATTGTAATTGCAAGAGTACAATAAAAATTCCTGAAATATTTTGTAATCCCTTTACACATGCAATTGTATTTTTTGCATACTCAGGGGCCCATAGCTTCACAGGATGCCAAGTAACACCCAGACTTATCCAAAAGGTTAATATTCATGCCATTCATTTAGATCTCAGGATTTGCTATTACAAGTGTTTCTCTATAGTTCATGTATTACAGCTCTGGTCTCTTTCTTCATGAAAACAGTAGGTCCCCCCAGTGACCATCAATGGACAACTCAAGGAAAATATTATGACACGTGTCTAGTTGTACCATCTCCTCGAAGTTTTCCTTCCCTCACTCTTTTCTTTCCAGATTCTCATATTCAATATTGTATTTAACAAGCAATGATGAATCTGTGCTCTCTTGGATCATTCACCTAGACTCTAGAATGTTCTCTTGGCAACACAGCTTACATAGTGCAAAAAATAAGTGTTTGCTTTAACCATGTCCTTTTAAATTTATTCAGTAACCACTGTTTCTTAATTTAGAAGAAATAGTGAATTACTGCTTTCTTCCACCCATCCCCAAGTCACTTTTGATTTCAGAGCCTGTCTATATTAACTTCCTCAGTGCCTTTTTTCCATGTCTATCTGGTCCATGCGAACAATCTGGTAAGTGTGTAATCAGATCTGTTTATGCCCACTGTGCTTTTAAAGGAAAGAAACTCTCCGGATAATGTTTAACACATGACTAAACACCCATTGATTTCATAGAACCTACAGTTCAATAAAAGACATTTTAATAATAATGGTTCCAGTAACTTCAGATACGCACTGATCTAATTGCAGAAACCGTTATCTGTGGCACTATTCAGCATGCAAGCAACCATTCACTCGTTGCACTTACCCTCCCACTTATGCTGAACTTCAATCTTCCTTTTCTCAAAGCAAATGTTTTGAAAATGAAAACCACTTGACTAAATTAAGAAGGCATATTTAGCAAACTATCTTAATTATTAATCAGTTTGCAGTCTTACCCACTTGTGCCTACTTTGTGTAATAGACATTTATTAAGCTTTTCTTTTTTATATCGTGAATGCTGATAATGTGCTTTGATTTGCTCAGAGAAAATCATATATAACATTTGACTCCAAATTATATTAATTTCAAAAATCTAGATCGAGAGGTTCTGTGTTTTAGGTTTTTTCAACCCCTTTCCACCAAAACATTCTGAATTCCTCTGCTAATTTCTTTTCGTTATCAGCCTATAAATGTAATTGAACTAATAAGATTTCAAAAATCACATCTCAGAAATCAGTTGCTTTTAAAAGTAATTATGTATATGAGTAATAATAAAATATATTAATAAGCATATTCGTATGATGTTCATACTTTATCTTATTATGCACATAACAATAAAATAATATATACCATAAGGTAACAGCAAATGCAGCAAGTGCATACTGTGTTTATTTAGTGAACAGCTAAAACAATTACTGATTACTAATTACAATGAATAATTTAGTTTTTTCTGTTTGTAACTTATTAGGAATGTATTTCAACTTATACAAAATGTATTAATTGTTTAAAGAAATCAGGAAAGGTTGGAATGAGTGGCCACAGTCTTATCGTCTCCTACCTATTTTTAGTCAGACTTTAAATATATTAGTTAAGCATATATCACTTGGTCTAAAATGTTTATTTTTTTAAATTAAAATCGGGCATTTGATGGAAATACCTTTAATACAACCTTACTTTTACCTGAATTTGTGAATGTTTTCCATTGCTAAAAAATTCAGAGAATTAACAATCAAAACAATTCCAGTTCATAGTGAAGCTGTTATATTCTGGGTAAAAAGTTGATGGCAATGATGTTTTTAATTTCCTTTTTCTTTTCCCCAGATTTTTTTTTTTAATCAAGTATATGTAGAATTAAAACTGTTTCCTAACCACTGCATCATTTGCTTTCAGTTCTCACTACATTACTGAGGAGGCCCTAAAGGCATATCAGTCTCTACCCTACTGTGACAACCTGACAAAACAGTGGGGACTACTCGGGCTGTAATGTAAGGATCACTTATATCAACAAGAGTTATTAACTACTAAGGGCAATGGATCAAACCCTAACTTTCACATTACAAATATTAATTTTAAAAGTTCAGAGGAACACACTTGCAGTATTTACAAATCATATGAGATCATGATTGGGAATAAAATAGTTTGTGGAAAATATGAAAATGAGACATAGAAAATAAGTGAGAAGTTTTGTCAGTGCTCCATTAAATTCACATTTTTCCTCTGAGGCAATAAATATTCCTTACCATGTACTCCTAACATTTAACTCTATATTGTATATTAGAATTCACACCAGTAAAGTATCTGTGTTAAAAAAAAAAAAATCCTCCACAAAAACATCACATCCCTGATAAGGGAATATTTCATTTCCTTTTAATATTGTCAGAGAGAATATAAGCAATCATTTCTAATGCAACCCTTAGGAACAAGTTCATTTATATCTTCCTTTGTGTCAGTCGGGTCACTTGCTGCCTAAACCTTCACTGCCTAAAACTTCAGTGCGGTATTCACATACACTCCTTCTTCTTAAAAAGGAGAATCATGACTCTCATTTTACAAAAATCTGTGCACAAGGGCAGTAGGACTCTGCCAAGGATTCAGACGTAGTACCTGGAAAATAGAGTCATGTTGGAAGAGGAGAGGAGATCTGTAAGCACAACCAAACCACGTCAGTCTAAAATCTCTTCCACAGCCAGAACCTCCCCGTCTGCCCAGCAAGTACTGGTGGTGCCCCTGAGCAGACCCTGGGCCCCAGATGCTGCTCCTGTCCAGGAAGTCTGCTCATCCTGCTAATTACACCTGTACCACAAACAGCACAGTGCTTGGAGTCAAATCTGACAGTCCAGAAACCACATTCTCTGCAGTTCTACACAGCTGAACTTGGTGGCAATTGGAAAATTTCACTTTGTGAAACTACATACAAAATATATGTTAAAGCTCTTTTAAAGATAAAGGCTGAACGGTGAAATATCCATGTTGTTGGGCATTTTGATGTTGTGCTGCAAGAAAAGGCTAACATCTTTCTTCTCAGGGTTTGGGTCTGCATAGCCTGTGTACCAAGAGCAAACAAGATAATGACAGCATTTAGGAAGCCCTGCTGAGCCCTTTAGTTCCACTCTAAAACAATATTTAGTGTTCACTCTGTAATCTGAGGCCTGAACACCATATTGGTCACAGGAGGTTAAGTGGACCCAAGTTCGCTACTTACCCAGAGAAGTCTTCTGGGATCTTCGCAAAGAGAAGGACAAGCTTTGTCATCTCCTGGTTGGAGTCTCTGTACAAGGAGAATAGTGTCTCTGCTCCCACAAAAAACCAAGGCATTAAATTAATCAATAAGATCCATCTTTGTGGTGGGGTACTCTGTGTCTCGTTAGCCACCCTACAAGATTAGCAAAATCTAAAATAAAAACAGAGATACACAACATCTTTTAATCAGCCAGACAGAATTCAGTTATACAGCGAAGCCTGATGCCCTTGTGTAAAAGTGGATATTGATTACTTGATTAGACAAAGCCTCCGAAACTAAATGTCCTGTGGTTTTGAGAAGCGAGCCCACATGACATCCGGACAATAAATGCTGTGCAACCAATTAGTATCTTTCAAAAGAGCATTCCTGGTGCAGCAGGGGCCAGAAAATCATAACTGATAGAGGGAACTTTGTCATCTCCCTTGGATCCACAGGATTATACAAATGAACAAAATAAAAACCAGAAAAAAAATAGGAATTGTTGAGTTACGCTGTCTTTAGAGGCATACTCACAGTGGGATTATTTTTCTATCAGGTTGGAAAAGAACAAAGAATATTCAGCCATCCTCACCTAGGAGAGTCACTAAAGCTTGTTTTTGCATTTGGTTGAGCAACATAATTACAGTTGATTGTGTCAATTGATCATATATAAAAGAAAAACTTGTCTTGTCACTTCTTCTCCAAGACACTCAACCAAGCCAGTGTTAGTCTATGAAAATTCATCAGACAGCATCGTAACATTTGTATATATGCAGAGAAATAAAAATAAGTTTCTTTGGATAAAGTAAATACCTGACAATTTGCAAGTCCAGCTCAAATTCCAGACAGGTTTAATAAAATATTCTGCTAGCAGAAAAGAAATTTGAACATTTAGGCAACTCCTGAGTGTGTTAAAAATACTTTTTCAGCATATGTATAGCTCATATATTAGCATACATATAGAATACATACCTGCAACTTGATATTATTCTACTCTATATAAAAATGCAAAGACATATTATACTGTGGAAATTTTAGGAACCCTTTTAACTTAAGTTTCAACTATTTAACAAGACAAATAAAAATACACTTTTAAAGTGAAAATTAGAATATTGCGAAGCAAAAATATTTTGTATTTACATTTTTAATACCTACTTCTAATGGTACATCTGGCATACTCTATGAATCAAATAATTTTCATTCTCCTCCATAGTAAGTATATATGTATTTTTTTTAAAGTGTTCTTTCTATGTATATATTAATATTGTCCCAGAGTTGCTACAAATCATTTTAAGACACAAATTAAAATTTCTTCAAGGCCTAATAACTATTGCTGGAAATGGATGTCAGGAAAGGACAAAGAGCAACTGAGAAGATTTTTAGGATAATTGGTAGACCAAAGAGTCTGGGATTTTCCTCTTGACTGATCTACAACCCCCCCAACTCCAGACCTTACACTCTTTTTCACTCATTCCACACATTCAGTTTATTTTATAGGTTTAGAAAAAATTTAAAGCGAGTGCTTGTCCATTTGATTTTAGTTTGTTTTCTTAGAATAGGGACTAAAGTATCTGTTAAAAAATCTGAGAATATATTAGTCCTTAATGTTTAAGAATTATCCTGATTGCATGAATATAAGAATCAGGAGGGGTTTTTTTCCTGATACCTTTTAAATCTTTGAATACCTGTTTTAAAATTACATCACAAAGAACTGATTTGCTGCACCCATGTTACTGAGTATTTAAATACAATTTGGGGTTTGTGAAAATTTCCTTGAACTTGTAATTAAGCAAGCATATTCATGGCTGAGAATTTTGTTGCAGAAAAATATGACAAGGTGTGTCACAAAATGAATTCTATTTTTTTAAAGTTCCACATAAGCAAAGAAGTGATGAGGTACAAGACCAACATTTTGTGATTTTTTTAAAGTATAACCATTTTTGGCACTCTAACATCTAACTTATTTCTATTATCTTACTAAATGTTGAGACATCAGCCTTTTGGTTATGTTTGCATGTTATTTTTACCAGAGCCATCAGATTTGTGGGCACATTTGGATGGAATTCAGCTCGTAAAGCTCTGAACCTCAGGACAAGGGGCTCATATTTAAAATAGTGAGAACTGACAACACTGGAGAAGGTACTAAAGTCACTACTTCTCCTCTTTCTTTAGATGTTTCAAGGTAGTAATTTTGCAAAGTCCCAACACTATTCCTGTCTTCATCTTCATCCATGCTGAATTTCCTTATTAGAAACTTTATAAACTCCTTCTCTTACTGTGATACTACCACTAAAACAGTCAATTTCTTCATCTTTGTAATACTTACCAGTCTTTAGTCCTTGAACTTATTTCCTAAATTTTGAGCATTTAAATTTTATTACTACCTGGAGCTGCCTGCTGCTACTTTTATTTGATCACACAGAAGTCCTGAGAGTAGAAAGTCAGTTATAGGAGCTTTACACTTTCCTGCAGATAAAATTTAAATTGCTCCCCAGAGACAATGACTAATAGAATTGTACTTCGGAACAGCACTTATCTTCTTTTTTTTTTTTTCAATATGATTAAAATACTTCTTCCCATCAATTAATGAGTTAGATCCAAAAAAAAGAGGATTCTGGCAGCTACAACGTAGATTGTGCAAAAGCTAACTTTCAGCCACCTGTTCCAGATGGATTCCAGAAGTGTGTGGTATCTGCCTGGGCCTGGGAAAACCAATATGCCCTCTGGTGAATGAAAGAGATATTTTGGCTCAGATCAGGGTGCCAGCTGGGTGCCAGCTGCTAGAAAGGTGATAACCATGGTTTAACTGCAATCCTGTGGCATTTTAGAGGGAAAATGCCATTGTCCAGTGTTTTCCAGTTCCAGTTGAAGTTTACTTTCACCTCTGACTCCATCTGTCATGCTGCATTGATGATCTCCTGAGAGGTGTAGGTTTGAGGCCCCAGGTAAGGAAGGACAGGGATATGTGATATTTTACCTCCACAATGAGTTGTTAGTAGTATTGCATGCACTAAGCTATTGTGTAAAAGTCAAACACATCAGTCAGTGCAGCTCTGCCCCAAAACCAAAAATATTTATCTGCTTCACCATTCTGCTTTATTTATTTCTAACAGTAAGTGTTCATTCTGGTGCCTACATTCTCTTTTATTATAAAACAAACAATCAAAAAACTGACCACAACCGCCCCAAAACCCAAACAGAAACAACAACAACAACAACAAAAAAAACCTCCACAATGAAATACCAACTAAATAAAAACTACTCTATGTATCAATTTCTTTTGTCGAAAGATGTTTGTTCTGTGAGACCAACATGAACTGACAACCATCAACTTGTTTTGTGCTGGGGTCAGATCAAGTGGAAATATAAGCTCTGTAAATATGACAGAAAAAGTGCACAATGAAAAATTAATACATGCATTCATACACCAGAAAAGAAGAAAAACCCCAAAAATAATATTGCATTTAATCTAGAGAGGAGATTTTTACCATGTTTAGGAATAATCAAAGAATAAGAATTTCATCTGTTGGGAAAGAAAAACAAGCAAAAGAAAGCCAAACCCCACCAAAATAAACAGACATTTTCGTTCAATTGTCCAAATGAAGAAGAATTCATTCAGTGGATTGAGAGATACAGTGCTTTACAGTATATTATCTTCAGTGTCCAGACAAAGACTATACCACAGCTCACCAGTACATAAATTTCCTGGGTTTTATTTTTGTCTAATATTTGTACTTTGGTGCTAGATCCCAGCTGTACAGAAGAATGAGAAAAAAGGACTTCAGGACACCCATAGAGACCTCTTCATTTTAGGCAAAAGTTCACTTTTACTGAGAAAAATTTTGAAATTTTGTCCAAATTGTTTTTAAAAAAGTCAGGTAATTATTTGTTCAACTTAAATAAAAATTACAAAGTAAATTTAAAAAGCTAACCATCATAATTATTCATAAATGAGTAAGTAAACACCAACAGAAAGCCACAGATAGTCACATAGCGCATTGGAAATAAATAGAACATGCTAAACATTGGACATGTCTATGTCAAAATTAAAGTAACACTTTTCACATTAAATTAAAAGTAGAACTTGAAATCACTTCCATAATTTCCAACAGTTTAGAAGTAAACTCACAGTGGTTTTGAAGGACTTCTACAGCAAAAAATGCAGACTATTTGAAACCTGTAATTTTGTCATGATTGCAAGACACGGAAGAAAGCACACTCATCAAGCAGTAAAAATGGAGGGCTTTGTGGAGAGGTCAGTGGCAGTTAAGACATCAATGGGAAGTTTTACTTTCAGAGAAAGCAGCAGAAAAAGTGTCCACAAGTAAAAGACAAAAATTCCTCCCTAGGTATGCTATCTGGAAGAAATTGGAAGTTCTAAGTTTGATTTTTATAATTTAGATGATGAATGAAACCTAACTTTGCTGCACATACCTTTTGTTTAACACATGCTTAGTCTTCTTGATTTCCCATTTTTTCAACCATGATTTCCCCCTCTTTTTCTGTTTATTTGTCTTAGTTGCATATCACAGTATTTAAAAAAACTGACAACCCCCCATACAGGACCTTTTTTACGTACACCTACACAGACCTATCCTAATGACCTTGGAACTGAGACGTTGCTCAGCACTAAATGCATAAATTAATTTAGAAAGGAAGCCAAATTTAGACTCCATCATATTATATGTAGCAAACAACATGCATATTATATACGCAGCAAACAACTCTGTTTGAAAAGGAAATGTCAAATATAGCCATATATATTCAAAATCAGCTTAAATATCACTAGCTTAAGCAGTCAGGTATTAGTGTCATTACTTTTGTTTGAAAGCTTCCTGAATCTGACCAACATAATTGAACAAAAAGGGTTAACCTGTTACAAGCGATGGATCCAACAAACATTTGAATAAACCAAATTTCAAGGCATTAGTGATAACTTTGGACCATACATTTTTAACTAATGAGTAATATACCCTCTGATTTGTAGCAAACTAATTTTTGTGAACAGGCCTTTAAAAATGGATAATGGCTGTAAACCACAGTTATAAGATCTACCTAATGAACTCTATGTCTTACCATTGTTCGAGTTTAACTGGCTTCAAAGTGCAGAATGTCAAGATTGCATGCAATGTAACACGCTGACCACAGCAAAAGTGCCCTTGAGCTGCAAAATGCACTAAGAAGAAATGACATCTAAATAGCCATGTTGTCTGAACTATCTCTGCCAAAGGGCCTGACTAATTAGAAATTGGGAATAGCTACTTTTTAAAGTATTTATTTACAGTACTTGAGAAATAAGTTCTTTATGAGAGACGTTGGTCTCTGATGTTTAATCATCCAAGTGATTGAAATCTGCATTTGTAGAGGTCCCAGTGCACTAATAGTCTGCAAACTCTGTATTCCAGTATTATATTTTCACTCAGTATTTTCTTGAAGGACTACTGACTGTCAATTTCCATCATGATTAATGTATTAGGAGAGCTTTTTAATTAATGTGTTAGCTTTACCAGCAATATTTAGCAGCTAAAAGTATCAACAGAAGAAAATATGCATCACAGCTTCAGGTTCAAACACGATTTCTACAGTAGGATTCAGAAACAGGCTTCCCTATCAACTCTGAATATATTTCAAGAAATTTCAAAGTAAATGATATTCTCAGTTTTCTCAACCAAAAATACAGAAGCCAAGTACTTTACTAAGAAATGTTGTATGCACTTTACTGAAACCAGAAACAGCAGAAAAATACCACTTAAGCTATGACTTATTAAAGTTCCTAAAATCTTCATGAAGATTTTTTTTACAGATAGATATAAATCTAGAATTTTACTGTCACAGTAAGTGCCAGGTATAGGTATTCACTTTCGTATGGAATTAACCAAAAATAATTTGTTTTAAATTTTCACTTTTATCCAAACTACTTTGTCTATGCTGACAAGCTGCTAAAACATGCAATTTCTTAATTTGCTGAGTGCTCAACAGCTGCAAATTCCCTAACACCTAGTTAGCTTATTTTTAAAAATCAAGTCATTTATTTAAGGACAGGATTTTTCCAAAGTAATGTAGGTATGTAAAGCTCTTAATATTTGAACAACTTTCCTTTAGATAATTTAGAGTTTTGGGTTTTTTTCTAATGGCATAACGTAACCATATTGCCTACTCCTAAAAATCATGGACTGTCTGACAATGGTTAACCATTTCATATGCCTAATCTTTGCACTCCTTTTTTTTAGAATAAGAACACATGGTAAGTTTCCATATCAGAAATGCTTCAACAATCTCATTGTCACTTACAGAAAAAGACACTGTCTGCTACATTTGGAAAGAACTTGATCAAAGTTATTGGTCAAATATAACGTCACATAGAAATCCCTAGGAATCTCATGGAAATTTTTTATTATCGTCCTGTTTCTTCATGACTTCACATAGTCCTACAAAGACAATAAATACACTCTGGATATTTGTTGCCTTGTCACTATAAAACCATCACTAATTATGAACAAAAAATATTACCACTCTGAGATACGTATAACTCTAATTCAACTAATTCCTGAAAATTTTGACTGTCAGTCTCTTACTCTTCATTTTCCCATTTTTTAATTCCATTCCCTTGTTTTTTATTCTACCATCCCACACTCTTTTGTCTTTACCCAAAAAGGAATCTATTTCAATAAAAAAACTTTAAAAAGGCCCATTAAAGAAACTCTTTTATATATGAATTACATTATACCTCAAATGTCCTTACAAGACATCAGTGCACATCACCTTGTACAAACATATATGAAGCAAAAGTCCTTTGCTGTTTTCTCTGCACACACAAGAGCAGCAAATTCCAGTCACTTCTCAGTCATGAGAATTTTGATTTTTAGAGAAATTTTATGATGTGAACATGTAAAATATTCATTATCAATCCTCAGGCATCACACGATGTTGTAAAGTACAGAGTCCATTTAAAGCTCTCAGACCTAATTTTTCACTGCATCTTCAATTTCAATTGCAGTTGAATTTTATTATATCATTTGACATATATCTGTCCTTGAGACTTATAGGACATGTTGACTGACAAGACTTACAGACATGTTGACTCATAAGACGGATATAAAGTATTTTATTTCATTCTTCTTCCTTCTTCACATTTGGCTTTCCAAATTCCTCTCCTTACTTTTTAATGCCTTAAAAATTAATAGTCTGTGTTAGTGCCAGCTTTGGATCTACCTAGAAGTTTCACTTAGAAAATCTGTGACACATGCCTTTTGAGTCATGACATTTTCCAATTACTAGGTTTATCATTCTTCCATCTACAGTAATCTTTATTTGCAGCATTTCTGTAGCACACTGCTGCTAGAAAAGGTCTCTCCTGAATCACTACTAGGAACTGTTGTGGAACATGTGGTAATTTTACTCTACTCCGCCATACCTAGAGTGGTTTAACACAACTGACAGAGCTTCTATGTGCTCCAAAGCTGTATGCTCTAGTTTTACAAAACCAACCCAATCCTTTTAGAATTTTCTTAACTTTGTGCTTTCAAAGAGATAATTTAGATGGAAATATTTAAGGCACTGAGAGACAGGCTGACATGACAACTAGAAAACTGATACAGTCACAGTGGAATGATCATTTAAGGAAAAGAGATATAGAAATTATGTTTCTGGTGATAATTTTTACTTCAGGATGACACTTTTCCCCTACTGTGTCTATCTCATATTGGCCTCATTAGCCACCAGTGTGCTTGTAACAAACGTGGATAGAGCCTTCCTAAATCTTCGTTCGTGAAACCTAGCCATGACCTGACCATGATTCAGAATACTGAGACAAAAGAAGAAATTGTTGTAACAGAAAACATGTATCTTCAGAAAACTACAGGTGGTTTTGGACGATTTAGGAAAGTCGTTAGTAAGAATGGACACAACGAGGAGTGCTGTAGAAGGGGTGACCAACCCAGCTTTTCCTAACCGTTCTAGGGCTTTCTCAGCAGGTAATGATGATTCTTCACCTCTTCCAAATATTTTTTATGCTATTTACTTCTCATTCACCTTATCTTAACAAACAGATGAATCATAATTCTTAGTGTGTGTAACACATATTTGCGTTGAAGGAGAGTTTGCTTTTGTTTTGCAGATAAGTTCTAAAAGGAAACTTCTGAGTAAACTAATTAAGCTGGATCATAAATACAATAAAAAGAAAAATCTGGTTGAGTCAAACAGCTGAAATTAGGAAGAGAATTCAAATGCCTGACTCAATTCCACTCAGAGATTATTGCATATATACACTTTTGTATATTCAAAATGCATATCAAGATCATTTGAATTAAACATATTGCCATATTTGAGAACATACAGTATATTTAAATTGCATAAAAATGTACAAGTAGCATATTAATGAAAAACTAGATAAGAAAACAGCTTATGTAGAGTTCAACAACATAGTGATACATCTGTCTGGTTCTCTGGCATATTCTAGCATCAAACTTTCTCACTAGTGCAGAGATCTCACTTAAGTTGTTAGCAGTTTGTTCTGGACCGTATAGAAATTACAACAGTGAGAGACAACAATGGACTTGAAAGGCTTGCTCTTTGTGTAAACCTAACACAAAATATAATATGCGGAGTGGATGAAAGTTGAAAAATGAAATTTAAAACTTTGAGAGGTCATAGCTACATGGGATTGCTAGATGTATAGTTTCAAGATTTAGAACACAAATAAATACAAAGCCAGCATTAATGATGGCAGAAATCAACAATAGTCATCTGTCTAGGATCATTAGTTAGCTCTTTCTTTAGTTACATAGTAAAGGAAAATTTGAGATTAACGTCACCTCCTTCTGGGTCTTTACAACCACAGTACCTGGCTTGACTACTTGTTGAGGTGAATGAGAAAATACTGACTTAGGATAATATATCCCCTGCAATTTAAATTCAGAAAACTTTAATATCGCCCACCTACTTCTTACAGGATATAGTTCTTAAAGAAATCATGTAGGAATCATGAAGCAAAGAGTAGGAGAAAACAGAGAAGGATAAAAAATTGTTTTAAATATGAAGATCATGAAGAATAATAAAGGATTACATCAGAAATTCTTAGCTACTTCTTTTATTTCAATTAAATAAAACTAAGAAATAACAAAACTGCTCAACAGGTAAAGTCTAAGAAAACTTTTTGACAGTGAGATTATAAAACATAGTGTCTCGTAGTACTTAAATCTCTATCGTAAGTACTCTCCTTCATAAGTTAATTAGGAAAGAAGAAAAGTTATGTCTGATAGGTACTTTTCAATTTTCCATTCCAAAAGATTGAAAAAAAAAAACAACAAAGGATGTAACAATTTATAGTGACCATTTCTCAATACTTTGTAGAAATTGATTATTTGACATGTGAGTAAGTTTTTAGGTGCAGTGCTATAAAGCTCACTGAATACAGTTCATTGTTAATAGTTCATAGTTAATTTCACTAGTCCTATAAACTTGACAGAAACTATTTTGTCAAACTATTTTATTATAATTCCCACCAAAGGCAGCACTTTATAGGTCTATATCACAATTCAATAAAGATACCAAAGAATACTACAAACCTACTTGAGTTTCATCATCATAATGATGACATGAAGATATTATATCACACACACACACACAGTAGGGAAAATAATTTGGAAAGTGATATTATTTTTCTGTTGTTCAAGCACATTTCATATGGGGGATATCAAAAAAATGCACCAAAGAAGGGCAAATTTTTTGTGTCAGTTTTGTCATTCAGAATAGACTCACTCATCTCTCTTTGGGCTTTGGCACAAAGTGAGATATTTTTTGAAATTCTATACCTCTTGCCAGAATGTCTCTGAATGCTTCAGGTAATTTGTCAGATTAAATTTTTGTTTGAAACTGTAGTGTAGATATTGCTCTTTGAAGTAGGCCCACATCTAAGAAAACCTCAATTCTACTGTAACTTACATTCCAATATAGCCTAAAGAAACTTGAAAATGAATTTGCATCATGTTTAAAATACACGTCTATATTAAAACTCCACTGATTTATAAAGCATTACAATAGACTGTACAGAGTAATGAGAAGATCATTTCATTTTGATCCTTTCAAACTGTTATAGCCTGTACTGGTATTTTTTTCCTTTTCCTATTTTTAAAAAGCAATAACTGCATTATCAATATATGGAATTAGGAAATAGGTGTTCCTAATTTTGATTGTGAAAACCCATAAATGTTATGATATTATAAAGTGGAGATATTTAAGTCTAATGACTGTTATAGCTACACTAATTCAATACAGAAAAACAGCTGCTCCTGCAAATATGTACACTACTAAAGTCCCTTTTTAGGGAGTTATCTTCCCTTTTCAAAGATATAACATACTCTTTCCTTATTGGATCAGCTGTTAGGGAGAAAGTTTAGCGCTCATTGCTTTTACATATAGTCAAAGCTCTTTTAAATGTGTTTCTTTGCCTCCGCAACCAGAAAATATTTAGGATATGAAATAACAGAATTTCTATTTCAAATTTTGGATATAACTTGAAATAGAGCAACCAGATTAATACTGGTTGGTAGGAGAAAATTTAATTCAACTCCTGCCTATACATGTATGTAATTTATATCTTAAACATAGGCTACACTGATTTTGGGCAAGGCCCTTCATTTCTCAAAACTAAACTTGCGTGTATTCTCTTAGACAGTCACTGTGCTCTACTAGATAAAATGACATTATCTGCCAGACTTTCAAATTGTACGTTTTTTCAACTTCACAGCCTAAGACATAGGTAAAAGTCTATCTTCAGGATAACTTGGAAGCACCATGCGCTTTATATAAAAATTAAAAGAAAACTCCCAAAAGAAATATTCCTGTGAGCAGAACCAATGCATTTCTCTGCCACAAAAAAAATAAAAAACTGCCAACCCCTGCCAAGCATCCTGCAAAACATGTCTTTCTCTGCCAAACCGTGTTGGTACCTTTCACAAGGAGTCTCTGTGTGTTGAAATGAGAGCAAAAATATTTTTCACTTTGTTGTCTTGGTTTTATTTCATTGATCTCCATCTGGTTGCAGTATTTAAATATACTGTACTCTATAAGTATCTTTAATATAATTGGTATTTTCCAAATTACAATAAATCTACTTTTTATATAAATATATAAATTCCCATTCTAAAAGTAATCTGAAATAATGTGTAAAGATATCAAAGTTATCAACAATGATTAAATTTTTGTGGAACTGCAGAAAACTTTCTTTTTTTAATTGATTTTCTGGGAGCAAAATATAGATCCTTGACTATATTTTGAATACATTTCATTATTTTTCAGTTTAATTCAGCTCAGTCCTAAACAATCAGGTTCATAATATCTGTACTTTTTTTTCTTTTCCTAAGATTGTTTGCCTTTTCTCCATCTGAGCTATCAACATCTTATCAAAGTAAAGACAGGTCTAAAATAATTTTTCTTTACTTAGATTCCATATCTTTGGTACACCAGTATAAATAAACAATATAAACACCCTACTGCTGGTTTTAAGTGTTATTTTACTTGGCTATAAATGAGAATGGAAGAACATAATGGTGTCTACATGTGTCCTCATGTTACCGTGGGGTTCTGTATGTAGTTAGAGACCCTGTTATGCTACTGCTGACTTTTGACACATTCCTAGTTAAGCAAACTTTTAAAAAATTTAATGCACATTTCAAAACAGCATGAGATAATTAGTACCATTAATGAGGTTTCTCATTGAATTCCACAACAATATCTTTCACAGCAGGAGAATAAGACTATTTGTGTGTCAGGGACACTTACCCTTGACATTTTCTAATTACTTTTTGTAGGTTTTCTTAACTCACCTTAACTACCAGGAGACATTGACATTGAAGCTGACCATGGTGGTCAGTGTTTGCCATCAGTTACAGGACAACGAGGCTGCAAGACTGTCAGACACAAAATGTCTTAGTGCTGGCAGAGGATCAATGTTGATCTTAACAGAATTTATATTCTGGGCTTAAGACGTTAAGGGTTATGCCATCATATATAAATATATTTTATTTAAACTCAAATTTATATCAACAGTCGAGAACAAATATACATTTTATTTTAAGCAAGTGCTACACAAACATTTCAAGGTCTCTCTTCAAAAATGAAAATCATTAGGATCATAAGCAAACTTAAGTACTTTTTAAACATTTTCATAGGTTCTACAACATATTATAGAAATGGGAATTTTTTTTTTCAGTTATTCACCCTTGACCTAACTCAGTTTCTTTCAGATTTTATAGGAGTTTTTATCCTTTACTTCAAACAAAAATCAATTAAGGTAACATTTAGTAGTTTTGAAAACTCTGACTAAGTCAGCATAACTGAGCTATCTTAAATTTTAAAAAATCAGTATACTCATATAACAAAATAAGAAAACAAATTCAATGAGAAAAAAATCATAGCTACATTTTCATTTGGCTTCTCATTCTTTGAAGGAAAAGTGGATGACAGGAGGAGTACTAAACAGGTTTTCATCTGGTATCATGTACCTCCCCAACTTTACTTTCTATGTGCAGTGCTAATAAAATTACTACATCTACCTCTTGGCCTTACACTATTGCCTTTTAAGTTTCCTTCTCGTTGTCAGATTATTAACTATATTTGAAGTTTCTACATAGCATCCTTTTCCCACCAAGAGTTTTCTCTGATACCAGTGACCTACTGAGCACACTGTGAGATTTTAAGTGGTGAAATACTGTCGATAATAAAATAGTGGAAGCAATTATAAAGTATTTAAATATTAATGTTAAAATAATTTTTTCTTTTTTGGTGCATTTCTCATTTTATCTGAGATTTTTCTAATTAATTTTTTTCTCTAATCTAGTGCATTGTTTTTCATTTTTCCATATTCTGTTCACATGTAAGGAAAAATACATGTGGCAAAAAGTTCCAGGAGAGACAGGAGAAAGTTAGATAACAGGACAGGGAGCATTTATACTATAATTCAATATTTTAGCATCAAGCTAAAGTTATCATTAAGGGTTCTTTTGTGCCTTTGTAATACAAAAACTTAATTATCTTTTTCTGGAGATCAGCCTGCTAAAATCCAGAAATATATTACTTCCAGGACTTCCCTAGACAATTACCCACCTCGAAAGACCCTGAAGTATACACTAGGGACACAACATACACCTTACTTGACTGAGGAACTAGCATTGCTACTCCTACCAAAAGTCTAAACATTTAATGCGTATCAAAATAACAAGTTAGAAAATTTCCCACTGCCGTATATGCTCTGTGAAGAGCAAGTGCCTTTCTGTTTTACAAACATTAATATGAAAAACTTTCACAGATAAAAAACTTTCTAAAGCAAAAAAAAAATAGACATATCTGACACTTTTTTTGCTGGGTGTCCTTAACAAGTACAAGTTCTTTGGCTGAGTAGTTCACTTGAAAAGATTTTCACTGGCTGTTTATCTTTCTATTTTATTCTAAATTATTGCAGTTATCAAATTATCTGAAACAGTTTGTCTCTACAAGGGAAAAAAACCAACAGTAGACTATAATGAAGGGTATGGTAGTACCCAGCCTTGCTGTCTCCTACAGACTTTGTACCTGGCTTTATTAGAGCATCTGATTTTGTAGCTGATTTAATAAGAGCAATTCTTCTGAGGAAGAAGAAAAGATGAAATAACTGCTACCCACTATGGAATTAGTGCAATAAAGGAGAAGGTCACCTCTCAAAGGCTTGTACTATATCCTACCTTTATTATAGAAGCCTTACCACTCTTATCATGCACACTTGAAAACTGATTTAATTAACTCTTGAATTTCATCTGACACATGGCTGTAACATGCACCCTGCCTGTTAAAAACAGCCTTGTGAAAAATGTTCCTTCTCAATTCAGAAGGCACCTAACAGCAGGCAATTTGCTTTCCAAAGTCATATTTCCCCTCTGTGAGGCATGGATGCCATATTGACAAATTCCCGTTCCACTGAGTAGAAGTTTGTTTAATTTCTCAGTTTTTCAGAATACAAACTGCTTCCTGATGAAGTCAAAACTCAGAATGCTCCCTAAAGGGCAGAGAAAGTTTATGTGGTTTTTTTGCTGTTGTTGTTTTGTTTCTTTCCCAATAATGCAATCTTGTCTCTAACACAGTAAGTGAAAGGATATCAGACAGATGGATTTCAAGGTTGATATTCATCACATACACTTTTAGTATTTGATTTGGCTTCAACCCTTGTTTTTCACATTCTGGAAAGAAGAGTTTTATTATTTCTCCATAAGTAAGCATTATACTTTTCCTGGAATTCTTTTCAAAATATTTACCTAAACATTTTAGTAGTGTTTTTTCTTATATCCTTCACTCTGTATATTTTTTCTGGTTATGCCAAAAAGAATTGGAGTTCTATTTTGCAGATCCTAATAGCCTGGGGCAGTTAAAGGATACATATGATTGTTAATGCCATCCCATTTAACATTCACAGGGATTTTTTTTCTGAAAAATGTATGAAAGGCAAAATCATAAGGTAAATGCCAAAACCTAGTCCCACTGTCATGAAGGGAAGCTTCAGCATAAGTGGTCCCCTGTTGATATCCTTTCTCACACTAACGAGTAGTCTACTGTTAAGTTTCACTGTTATCAAGAGAACTGCTTGACCACAATCAGTATGAATGGAAGTAAATTGACCTTACCTGTACAAGAGTTAAAACACACACACGTACACACACAAAATCAAAGCACCACAAAGACCACATTTAATCTTTGAAGACATCTAAGTTTAGGCTCAGAAGTTCTCCCCAGAGACCTTCAAACACTTCTTTCTCTTTCCATTTACTGTACTGGGAGTGAGCAATTTACCTGTAATTTAAAAGCATATATCCAGGTGCCTATATTAGGTTTATCAGGTCTTTCCCACACCTGTAAAAATGTTGTCTTATCTTCTATATGTCTACAAACTCGTTGGATTCCTATAATGTACCAAGGCAAATAGCCTTATTAATATGTTAAAAATAGAATAATACGAGTGGGAAGAATATTTCAGCAGGTAATGGCATCGTGCCTGTATCTATACAGAACCTAAAAGCTGACAGTTCTTTGGGTTCCATTATTAATTTCTAGCATGAAATTTAAAAAACAAAACTTTTTCAAAGACAGATCTACATATAGGGTCATATGTATTTTTGTGGTGTATACGGACATACACACATGTACTTATTAATTCCACAGGCATTCAATTTGCAACTATGAATGGACAGTTTAAAAATGGTGCTCTTCTTTCAGGAAGACAATACTTTCTCAGTCAATACAATGACAGCACTATGTATGGGTGTAATAGGTATACCTGTTCGTTAAACACCTCAGTTGGCACAATATACTTTGTAAAACTGAAGTGAAAAAAAATCATTGAAAAAACTTATACAAAGTCTTCAGTTCCCTTAAGTGCTACACAGTCGTATAAGAAAGGTAAATTTTAACAGCTTTGACAAGATGGTAATATTAATCATAATTCAAACAGTCGTAGTAACTGATACTGTGAGGAAAAGAGAGCAGCTGGCGTAGTCCAGGAAAGACCCTAATTTTGACATTTCATTCACCTCTGCCTGGGCAAAGGTGGCTCAGCAATATACCATTTGTCTTCATCTGTCTTCCCAGCACTGCAAGTTGACAGGATAACAGCATGGTTGCTTTGTGGTCTGCAATACAAACTGCCCTTTATCTACCTAATCACAGTTCAGTGTAGCTTAAGGGAAGTCATTTACATGTGTGTAGCAGAATCTGCATCTTCCTGGCCACCCAGTCTTGGAATTGCTTTACAAGGTGGATCTATTCATAAAGAGATATTACCAGTCAGCCACTGATAGCTGCCAACCTTTGAAGCTGTGCTGGTTTAAAGGTAAATCAGCAGGAGAAATGAACCCAACTCCAAAGAGATTATAAGTCAGAGCTACAATTTAATAAAAATAATACCATAAATAAAATTATATGGACAAAAAATTGGTTTAACTCACAAAATCCCAATGTATAACCCAACACCCTGGGGCACAAAGAGAATGGTGTTTGTTGGTCCCCGTGCTGAGTCCCACATGGTCCCCCTGAGTCCAGAGTAAAAGGAGAGGGAAAACCTGTTGGTGAGAGTGCTGGTTGCAGTGTGGTCGAGGGTGGTGATCGCAGTCTAGTTGAAAGCGGTGGTCACAGTCTGGTCGAGAGTGGTGGTTGCAGTCTGGTTGAGGTTCTGGTCCTCCTCTGGATCCAACAAATGGTGCCAGAAGTCCCAATACCCCAAGATTATATACACTCAGGGTCAGGTAGGAATGCCCAGTATCTCCCCCAGGGCGGGGAGTTCCACAATGGGTGATTGCAAGTCATGGGTGTGAGGAAAGGAGCATCCTCCTATCTCACAGGCCTCTTATAGCCTGAGGGGTCAGGTGTGCTCTGGGCAGCTGCTGCAAATGGTCTATTGTTAACATTTTCTGGGAAATGGCATGTAGGGTGTAGAATACACAGTTTGGGTTCCACCCACATAGCGATGAACTGGTCCCAGCTGTTCTAACTAGGACACCTAAGTCAGATGTAAATAACACACAATGAAGGCACAGAACATTAAAGGCAGAAACTTCATAAAACCAGTTGAGCTGATTAGTACTAAATTACCGATGTTCCATCTGCTAGGGTGGTAATACTTTTTTTTTCAAAGTGCCTGACTGCAATGCTTCATTTCACAGAGAAACCATGTTCAATGGGCCTGTAGGGAACACTTAATAGGGACTGACAATAGAAGGAGATAGTGACAAATACATAAGTACTCTTTGAGAGTGCAATGTGTTCATTAAGAAAACTAGCAATTTGTCTGTGGTACAGAATATATACACAACAATATATGTTTCCATATATGCATAGTCTTTACAGACTTTATAGCAGAATCAAGGAATATTTCTTGGTTCCTCACCACTTCGAAGAACAAAACATCTGTGATAAATAGGTACGCAGATTGTATTAGCTTAAGAAAAAAGCAACAAACAAAAAACATGATAGGCAATATCTAGACTAAATATAAGTTTCAATACTTAAGAAATTCACTTTATTTGGAAATTTTTTATGCTTTTTCAAACACCTCATATTTTTCAGGAAAGACTGTTTTTAAAAAAGAACTAGCAACATGATCACTACTGGGACACCCTTAGACAGTATCCCAGCCATAATACTGAGTAGCACTTTCCATGGGATTGGATTTTAATGAAATGAACAGTAGGAAGTAGAATTAGGAGCAGTGTTAAACCACATTATGACATAAAAAGCCAATGGAATATGCTAATACTTTACCATATGGCAATTAGAATCCCTCGTCCTTATGTCTTTCTCCCACAAATACCATCATGATAGCTCCCACACTTCATGATTAAGAATTCATTTTTCCTGCACACTAAATAACTTAACTTATCCTTAGAGTTGAGTTGCTTATGAGTAATTCAAATCCTCTCTCATTTTGACAAATAATTCTTCTAGAAGGAAGTTTTCTGAAAAGTCAGATTTCTTAGAAAAATCAGGACAAAAAGTGTTCTGGGACAGTGCTCAGGAAGTTGAAAAGTTTTTTTCTGTCTGGAAACCCTGTGAAAGGGGAAGTTCAACATATTCTTTTGTGAATAGGTTTTGTTCTTGTTGCCTGTTAAAATTCCTGTTTTTAAGATGAGACTGGATGTGGCACTTAGTGTCATGGTCTAGTAACCACTGTGGTAGTGGATCAAGGGTTGGACTTGACGATCTCAGAGGTCTTTTCCAACCTGGCTGATTCTATGATTCTATGATTCTAATGTAAGTGACATTGTTTAGATTTTCTTGTTCACTGGGTTGGGAAAAAAACCATCACAGAATAATGGTCAACAAAAGAAAGCAAATAAAGACATCATGAAGCAGTCTTATTCAGATACAAATAATGAGAGAAGGTGAAGAACTAATCTTTCTCATGCATACTTCGTGAATGAACATTCTTTAATTAAAAAGAGAATAGATATTGCCAAACTGAACAGCTATTTGAAATCCACTCAAATAACACAAAAAATATTTGATTTCTTTATTCAAACAGATTTGGTCCATGAAATAACATTAAACACTGATATTACTTTTTGAAAAATATAAATATTACTAATAAGATGTGGAAAAGGATGGTCTATTTAGATTCTTTACTGCGTAATTGTACCAAGACAACTGAGCTTGTCCATTACTATTAATAGAAAGCAAAATTTCTGCATCATTAATAATTTTGTTATTAACTAAAAACAAGGTTCTTCAGAACACAAAAGAATTATAGTACCTAGTAGAACACTATGTCAATGGTAATATTTTAGGTATGCTCTCACCTAACTAATAAACTAAACAAAAATGTGGTTAATGGTTGATAGACTGTTAACTCAGGTTCTATTTGTTGTCATGTCTTATCAGTACTGGAATGCATTCCCTTTGACATTGCATTAACAATTTAAGGGAATGTGGATTTGTAGCCTTCTCTCAAACTCATAAAGCAGTCTTGTAGCAGTACTCTTGTCACTACATTTTTAGACACATGAAGTGTCACCTATGTGAGCTATGGTTTTACAAAGGAATTAACCACATAAAGTAAAAAAAAAAAAGAAACTTTTACTGTTCTTAGTGTCCAACTTGCAGTCAGTCCAGGAATAAAGCTGATATATCAAGCAAATTGCAAATTTCTACAATTAACTCAGCTACAGTTTTTACAATATATACAATAATTTAAAGATTGGAATGAAGATGACTATGCATCTTGGGTATAAATAGTGTCATGTCATTTTCTGGTTTAGCAGTCATGGGAACAAAAGGCAGGGAAGAAAATCTGAGTTTGCAACTAGGGAAAGGAGAAACAAGAGGAATTCCACAGTCATGCACACACAGCACAGAAATTTGCTGCACTGAAAATAATCAATTTAATAAAAAACGCACAAACAAACAAACAAAAACAAACAAACAAACAAAAACAGGAACAAATCCAAAACCAAACAAAAAAATTCCTGAAAAGACATAGTTTCTGTCTTACTCACCTGGGGTTCAGCAACTTTGAAAACAAGAATGCTCCCATCTGTGCAGCCAGAAATAAATGAACACATAAATCCCTGAAATGCACAGACATACACTGGAAATGAAGTTATTAGGAAGTTGAGCTGCAGTGTCCTGAATACCAGAGACACCTTCAGATCTGGGAATCAGCTTCGAATAGATCAGAGAGATGGTGCATTTAAAAACACGTGGGATGAAACCCTGAAATATGCTAAATTTAAATTTAAGGTTTTGACTATTTACATATCTTGTAAAATAGAATAATGATTGAATTAGGATTTTACCTAGTCTTCTTAGACACCTGGCAATTGGAAATGTGCACTGCTGTAGTGCCCATTGTTAATTAAATATCACTGTGATAGGTACATTTAAAATACCTCACCCGAATTCTAATTTATGTCCTATTTGTCTTTGCAGAATGGACTTCAGACAATATAAAGACAAATGATGGCCTATTCACTGCAGTATTCAGATCCTTGGAAACTAAGAAAAATGTCCAAAGAAACATTTTCTTCCCATAAAAGTTTTAATTTGGGCTTCAGGAGAAATGTATTTTACCTTGTAGCTTCCTTGAGTGTCCAGTACATGAGCAAATCCAACAAGAAAGGAGTAAATATGTCACAGCCAGAAGGCTTATTTACATTTTAGAATGACTCAGAAAACTGACAAGGAACATGTGATTTAAAATTAGCTAGTCTGTGGCACTCACTTGCAGACTAATTCTCTTAGAGTGACTATTTCACCAATGCCACCAGTGTTTAAATAAAAATAACAGATATCATTAGATATAATTAAAAGTTTAAAACATTTATTAGTTATTTTAAATATGTTAATATTTATATTATGATTTTATTAGATAATTTTATTTAACTTATTAAATATATCAAGTAAAAATAAATGCAAAATAATGTTGCATCATCAAGGATAGGAAACTTTGCAGTGTATTTTCTACATGACTTTTATAAGGAAGAATGGTATTTCTGTGGGGTTTTTTTCCCATTTTTTATTAGCATCCTATTACTGAGATGATTAAAAAAATAAAATATATCTCTTTGTAATGGTAAAATAATATTTTTTTCAAATAGTTACATAATCAAAGATATGGGCTACTTTTGATTTATACACTTAGCCACTAGTCAATTGATCTTGATCTACAGCTATTTGAAAAATTCTTAAACATGAATTTCATTGTTATAATGAAAATATCATGAAGAAATAACTTCCATCTCTTATCAGAGTATCAACACTGTAACTGGAAGGCTTGCCTATGATTTCCTGTGACTTTCATTTTCTCATCTGTGGGTTTCTTACCCTTTTTCAAACAGAAAAGATATTCCTGTAAGCTTAAGTGAACAGTGAAAAGGAAAAACAACTTCTCTAAATTTTCCATTAGAACTGCAATATGTATATCTATTGAACACCCCCACACAGCCACTTCGCTGATACTAGACATAGCTTTTACCATATTGTATAGCAGATGACACTTTTCCAAGTCAAATATGTACATACACAAATATATATATTATAACAATAATTATAAGGAACTGCTATATTTCCATGGGAAATAGGTCAGTTCATGGTGTTCATTTTCTCACATTGGAGCCCAAGAAAGAAGGACTTCTGTTCCTTCACTCTCCCTCTTTTATTTTTAAAACTTCAGCCAGCAGATTTCTGAAAATAATATCTTAGACTTTTCCATTGTTCTTTCCTGAAGTTTTCATCCTACTTTCATTTTCCATGGTGCAAGACTATGCACAGATGATCACAGCATATTCTGAGTTGGAAGGGACTCACAAGGATCATCGAGTCCGACTGTTAAGTGAATGGCGCGTACAAGGATTGAATCCACAACCTTGACGTTATCAGCACCAGCCTCTAACCAACTGAGCTCATCTTCATGCACTTTCGAATTCCTTCATCTGAAAAAAAAGTTGTAAAAAAATGACTCAAAAACATGGACACTTTTACACAGAATAAAAGAAACCCCTTTCTTACAGAAAGATCTTCAATGACGTGAAACTTAAAATAAATGCTATTTGCTTTATTACCATAGCTTTTGGCCCTAACCCTCCTAGGTTAGCCTTATTCACTGTAGATAAAAGCCAAAGAAGGAGTAGCTTTTGAGCAATAACACAGAAACTAGACAAATTGAAAAGACAACAGTTCATCTTATTAGTATTGCCAAAAACGAAAAAGTGAGAAAAAGGTGAGAGAATATTTCTGTTGATTTTTTTATCTCAGAATTGCATGCTAATATTATATTCCTTTGTTTGTAATGATACACATTTATTTATTACCACATGATAACAGAAAAATATTGTATTTTAATGCCAAAAAGGAGATTTTTAGTAATTTTACTATTAATCAATATATTTTTATCATGATACATTATCTAATATATCTAAGGTGAATTATGTTCCCTAAATATACTTTCATCCTAAAGATTCTGAAAGGGATCTAAATGGCTAGAAAAATAAAGCAGTTTACATAGCAGACATCTAAAATTGGGTTTCATAAAATCAAACCTTATGATCTTGGAAGAATTACACTTGAAAGTGTCTGAGACCTAAGTAGAAACATATCCCAAACGCTGCAGCAATCACAATATCATATCTTGCAGTTAACTCAGCACTATATGTACCAGCTCCATAAAACGAGTGAGTGTTATTGGAGAAATTGGATAAATAAGCAAAGCTTTTGGACACCTTTTGCTGATTCAACAGGTCAGTGTTTTCATTTTGCTATATGAAGGGAAAAATGTTTTCATATGGAATTCTGTAACTTAGGTTTTTATGTTTCATAAAAATCAGTATGTTTCATAGAACAGCTCCCAGAACCGCTATATTTGTCTATGTTCTACACTACTTTGTAGTTGAAGTGCAAAAATATTCTTTTATAAATTTCTTGTAATGTTATATGCACTGTGTTCATAATTGTGACACAGTTCATAACTAAACCTCAGTATTTTAAAATTATCCTTGGTGAAGCAGGCAGAGACATTCGGTATCTTCCTCATCTCCATTGTTAGAGGTGTACATTGCTACAGCACTTTCAGAATCCTGAAACCAGTGGCAACATCTGGGGTCAAGGAAAGTTTATCCTCAGTGCAGATTAGAGATTACTTAAATGAAATGAATACACACAAGACCAGGATGGGCACACCCAAAAGTGCTGAGGGAACTGGATGATATCATTGCAAGGCCTCTCTTGATCATCTATGAAAGCTCATGGTATTAAGGGATATCTGTGAGGACTGGAAGAAAGCAAATGCCACTCTATTTTCAGAAAGGGCAAGGAGAATCCAGGGAACTACAGGTTGATCAGTCTCACCTTGTGAAACTGATGAAACAATCAGTCTAGAAACAGCTTCCAAATATATGGACAGCAAGAAGGTGATTGGGAGGGATGAGGGGAGAGCAGTGAATACTGTCTACTTTAGCAAGACTTTTGTCACTGTCTCTCATAATTTCACCATAGACAAGTTGATGAATTGTGGGCTAGATAAATGGACAGTAAAGTGATAATAAAATTTGCTGAATTGCAGGACTGAAAGGTAGTATGGAGTCCAGCTGGAGGTCAGCCACAAATAATGTACCCCAGGGGTTGATATTGGCACCAACATCATTTAATATCCTCTTCGATTATCTGGACAAAGGGGCAGAATGCACTCTTAGCAGGTTTGCAGAGAATGCAAAACTGGGATGAGCCTCTGAAACACTAGATGACTTCAGAAATGGGCTGACAGGCACATCATGAAGTTCAACAAGGGTAAATGCAATGTTCTGCGTATAGAGAGAAATAATGCCATTCATGAGTAAATATTTGGGGCCAGCTGGTTGGAAGGCACTTTGGCAAAGAAGGACCTGACGATCATGGTAGCCAACAAGCTGAACATGAACTAGCACAGCAAAGAAGGCCAGCAGTATCCTGGGCTGCACTAGGAAAAGCTTCACCAGCAGGTCAAGGGAAGTATTCTTCCCCTCAGTCCTGATGAGGCACGTCTGATGTGCTGGGTCCAGACATGGGCTCCCTGCTACAAGAGAGAAATACACTTACTGGAGCAAGTCCAGTGTAGGATTGTGAAGACGATGAAGGTGTTAGAACATCTGTAGCATGAGCTGAGGATGGGAAATTTGGGACTGTTCAGACTGAAAAGGGCTCATGAGGATCTTATCAGTATATATAGATATAAGATAGGAGGAGTCAGACCTCTTCTCAGTGGTGTCCAGTGACAGAGCAAAACTCAGTGCACACAAACTAAACCACAGGAAATTCTACTCAAATATAAAAAAAAAAAAAGCTTTACTTGTTTTCATTTTTTTTCTCATGACTGTAGTTGTACACTGGAACCTACCCATGCAGGTTGTGTAGTCTGTGTCCTTGGGGATATTCAAAAACAAATAGGCACAACCCTGATCAACTTGCTCAGGGTTGAATTAGATGAGGTGATTTCCATTTCCATTCATTCTGTGATTCAGTTAAGTTTATAGTTCAACGTACTTATGGAACAGTTGTGACCATGTTGTGATGCCCATAAGCTTGCTATTTATTTTATTTTATTCTATTAGATATCTTTTACTCTTTGTTGTTTTATGAATAAAATATGAGTCCTCTAAAATAGAACTGTCCTTCTTGCTTTTGATTAATTAGTGAATTATAATACATTTATATTCTTATTTATATTAATATGTAGGATTTAAGGTAGAAATTCTTATACCAAAAAATCCAAATTTTATGTGTGAAAATAATTGAGAAATTAAAAATTTAAGTTTCCTTAATGCATTTTACAGATAAAATTCAGTTGCTCATGTATTTAAGGTAAAAGAAAATGTTTCTTTTTTTCCTTCTTCATATCTGAATTAATCTGAAGGCAATGAACCAAGTCCTACTCTCAGGTACAGAGGTGTAAATGATATTTCTAGTTTGTGTATAAATAATTTAATAATTTATAAAATTAAATTTATAAATAATAAATTTCCATGTGTGTGTAAGCAAAAATAGAACTTAGCCAAGTGTCAGAAATCAAGTAAGATGCAAATACCCTCTAATTATATACAGTAGTAGAAAAGAAAGACTTCCAGAAGACAGTAACTTTGGTCAACTTCAGGAACTTGGGGACAATTTCTATGGAATCCATAATTGTTATGGGAGCAAATAGGTAAGGTATAAATTGCTTTTTTTCAATCAACAATAAGAGGATAAAAAGATTTTATGTAGTGATTTTATTGTCTTTATTTTTATTATTAGAAAAGGCTGTACAAATAACATTTATATTAATTCTAATATTTCCCAATTTAATCTGAAACAGGAAATAAAAAATTATCACTGTCTAATTCAAAATTATCTTATTTTATTGCATTTACCTTCATCCTTCTGTCCACTTTAATCTTTTGTCTTTACTGGCCATTCCCACTGAAACTGTAGAGATATTCTTCCTCCACAGTCCTCTAACCAACACTTGTGAAGAGACTTGTGCATTAAATTGTGCTCAGTTAAACCCAGGCATAGTTACAGTGAAACCTGAGTTACTGCTGAATTCTTTATCACTCTCCATTCAATTATTGGCTAATTAATGATAGATATTATGACTTAGATTCAAATATTTACAAACTTTATTGGAGTGAATCTAAAGAGGGATTTCCTTTGGGTTTTTTTTTGCTTTTCTTCTGTTCTTCTCTGTTAGTGGTGATTGTCTTGCTTCCCCTCGGCATAATTGAGTATTTCTGCAATTCAGCATCACATTGACTGTTATAGTTTATAATCTGAGGGGAATTTTTTCCTTCCCTGCCCCCCCCCCGTAAGAGAGACAGGAGCACGAAACAGGGAAGGGGGAGAAGGCGATTAGCATAACATTAGATTTAGCCAGCCTGACTGCATTCCTGGCTAATGGGCGATTGGAGAAGCTGGCTCTGCTCGGAGGGGAGAGGGGCAGTGTTGCGGGACGCTCCGGGGAGGACGGAGGCAGGGTCTGGGTGCAGGGCTTTGGCTGGAGAGAAGGCCTGGAGGCTTGCTGCCTGGCTGCCTGCCCTGGCTGGCCCGGACTGCTGAACTTTGGCTCGGCTTGAGGAGCTTCTTGCGACGCTACCACCTGGAAAACCACAGTGAGTTCTCCCATTCTCCTTTCGGCCACTCCCGTGACCTGGGACCGGCCCCAGGCCCTTTCTTCCCCGTGGAGGCTGCCGCGACTCGGCAGCGCCCCCTACTGACCACACCAGCGAACTGCAGGCTCTGCACCTCTGTGATCCAACAGCGCCCCCTGCAGGCCACGATTAGGACTGCGCTAATAGGACAGAGAAGTATTTGCCAGACTTTGTTTTTTTCTAGGACTACTGCATAGTCTTGTTGTGTTCTGTTACTGTTGTTTCTAACTGTTTTGCTAACATACATATATCTTTTAATAAAGGGTTGTTATCTCCTCTGTTTTTCCACACTTTCCTCGAGTAAAGCCCCGTAAATTTTAAAACCCACAATTGCAGAGAGAGAGGAGTCTTGTTTTGTCCCATAACTCATTCTCTTTAGAAAACCTTCCAGTCTCTTCAGACTGAGACATTGATTAAATTTCCAAAGAGGACAGCTCCAAAGTTGTCTGTGGACAGAAACACTAGACTGGATTTACTGATGAAAATATCACAAAACTATTTATCTTTCCTGTTGAATTTCAGCCTTGCTCTTTCCAAAATACATTGACTACTTGACATCAGGCATCCACAGTGTGCTCTTTTACACAATAGGCACAATACAGAACCATGCCATTTGCAGATTTATGAAAAATAAAATCAACAGCTATTGACTTCTTATTTTTAGGAGATCTTTTAGATGGATGTATTTTATCTCCTCTAAAATCTTTATTGATCTGTTTTACACACTTTTTTCAGCCACTACTATTACCACTTCATGCAGAGAACTTCAGATTCCCCTCTGGATAATTTTCTAAAACCAAGTTTCTGCTGAGCTAAACTGTGGTGAAATGCTTTGGGTAGATTGCAGGGAATGTCTTTCATGTCTTCCTAAGTAAATAAACCATCTCCAACTCAGAGAAAGTCAACTCCACTGCCATTAGGTCTATGGAAATAGAATGCCAAGAAACAGGGTACATACAGCTTCACACCAAAATGGCTTATGTTTAGTTTTCAGAAGATGCAAGATCTCTACAAAAGTGTTTTTCACAACACTATCTTTTCTAAAGTTTCCCTTGATATTCTGTGGCTGCGCAATTCACCTGTTTCAGTCTGTTGAATAAATAGCACACTCAAATATGATTTTTGTTATAACAGAGCTTCCATCTTTCACACAATAGTTAGCCAAAAAAAAAAAAAAGAGAAAAAAAAAGAAAAATCAGTAAAAGAGCTTTGGATTCACAATTATTTAGTATGAATACATTTTCATGGATTAGTTACCAGAACTGACACTGTTACTCTTTGGGAAACATTCTATTGATGGGCAATGAAACAGTGACATTGCCACAGCAGGGAAGGGAAAGTCGAGAGATTGTTCTCAGTCTGGTTTGCTTGATTAAGCAGTAGCCAGTGACATGGTTCATCTGTATTTACTTGACTATTTTTTTTACTGCTATGATTGATTGGTGGTGGCTAGAGTATGAGCAAAGGACCAAAGACATCAGCATTTGTTCTGATTTGGGGAAAGAAAACCAAGAGAAAACGTGGGCAAAATAAAAATGACAAGTCACTTGTAGACAGTAATCTGCATTCAAACTAGACAATAGGGCAGACACTTCTCACGCCTTGGATACTCTCACCCCAGTGGGCATGCTATGAAAATAGACACATGAAGGGCAAAAGTTCCACGTTAAAATGCAGGACCTTTTCTCTGCAGACAGAAATATGGTTATGAGAAAAAGCAAAAACCTAGGCAGAGTACACCGAGATAAACGTGGCTTGTGATACCATGAAATTGAATCAGTTTCAGATGTGCTAGATTGCCCCAGCATAGAAAATTATGAGAGGCTCTCTATCAACCTGAAATACCTCCTGAATCTTCAGTTGGCCGAAGAGGTTCAGCGTCTCCCCTGTCAACTTGTCTGAGTACAAATTTTACCATCACCTTCTTTCCCTGGGTCTTTGAGATGAAATCTCTGACAATAAGTCTCTGAGCAGGCATCCCCTATTTCATCAGCATCAATACCCTAACAGGCCTTGCCTTTAGACACTTAACCTCAGCAGAACAGCTCAGGATTACTGACTCCCTTTTTCCTCCTTAAAGGTTTTAAAATCACCTCCAATCTTCAGCACTTAAAGTTTGTCAAGGGCATTTTTCTGTTCACAGTTTTCACACTTGTTTTAAAGGAGTCTTGGCTCTACATTTCTTTCCTTCATTGTGTTTCTCTTAAATCTTTTCTGTTTAAGTATTTTAGTCAGGCATAGTAAAATTTGGTCTATAAACTAAGATATGCATTCATGAAGCAAATATTATAAGCTGTGATATAAAAATACACAATCACGGTAGCCATGTGCATGGACGTATTAGGTAATAGCATGTCAAAAGCAACAGTTGATAACATGTAAACTAGTCATATCTTCCATGCTATGTAGCTGTCGAAAGAGATGTAACAGTCAAATCATCTAGTTTGTGAAAGTTTAATTGTTCCATATAAAATCAAGTATAGCAGAAAAAGAAGACGATTAAAAAAGTAGGAATAAAAATTCACATAAAGGGTCATTTTCAAATATGTATTATCATCAATGATGGTATAGACCTTCTTCATCCACAAAGTGGATGTCGTAACACTAAAATGAAAAACTTCTCATAGATCAGCAGTTAAAAAGGAAAACTCTTACACCTAGAATAGTAAAAATTTCTGTTAGTTCCCTGAGTTTGACCTCAGTTAAAGGTTTCTCTAGAATATGTTTCTTCTTCCTCTTACTTCTTAAAATAAGTTTAGCTAGTATAGTTTAATGCAAATAGCAAAGCAAGTTAAATAAAAAGAGCACATTCTTCTAGCAGTTTAACAGTTGCTTTCACCAGTTACAGAACTGAAATAAAATATTTGTTTTAAATAAGTATTATGTAGCATGCCCTCAATTTCACCAGTCCACTGTGTAAATTTACTCATAAGAGTGCACGTATTATATTCAAAAAGGGTGAAAACAGGAACTGCGACAGAAATACCCACACTAAATGCACATAATAACAGAAAATAAGATATATGTTTGTGTTTTCATGAATTTATGGCAATTAAGGCCAGAGAGCTATTATATTGTGCCAGTTTTACAGGCTATTCCCTTTGATCTCACTAAATCACTTATGAGAGCAATAGCTTGCCTTTGACTGAAGCATAGCTTCTGTTTACCAAGAGCAACTCTTGCAGAAAAGAATTTCATCTTGATTTAAGCTATTAAGAAGTGGAAAATCAACTGCTTTGTTCAGTAACCTTTCCAAGGAGGTAATATCTGTTGTTGTACAGTGAATGTCTTATTTTTTGTAATAGTCAAGTGTGTGGCTTCAGCGTCAAAGTTCTCATTTTGTTGTCCTCTCCTAAATCAAGAAATGCTGCAGTATCCATTCACATTACTGTTTTTTACTTTAGAAAGTATTTATCTACAGCACACAAGTAATCATCTAATTTCATGGAGATAAACCTATTAACCATATTGAAACTCAGATTGTAGAACATTAATATTAAATAATTAAATAATTTTTCTTCTTCCTTTTTAAAATATGAACATCATTATTCAATGAAAAAAGACTATACATCCCACTAATGAAAAATTATTTGTCCATTTTACCACATCACCTCACTAGAGCAAATACGATTTGCTAGCCTATCCTGACACTTTTTCCAAGTCACTGCCTTCCATAGCACCATTACCTCTCCTGCCATTATTTATACCTGCATCCTTTTAATATGGAAATGTTCAGTTTTCTTCACTTCCACAGAACTTTATAGTTCTTGACCTCAAACCTGAAAAATGAAGTGTAAAACTAAAACAACAAAAGCTGTTAGTGTGGTATATTGTCCAAAAAACCCCAGCAGGAATCTTCCTAATTGTGCAGATCAAAAGAGGTAAGTCATTTCACATACTAATAAAATCTTATGGGTGTTTATCTTAAATATTTTTCTTGACCTAGTTTCATTTTGATATCCAGAAACTTCTGTAAGAATGCCAGTAAATAAATCTTTCAAAATTCAAATGAGACATTTTCTCAACGTGTGGAATTAGCAGACAATATGAGCAAATTTTTATAAATTTTTTCTAAATTTTTCTAGTAAATCGCTGTATAAAAGTGAGAGTTTTACATATTAATTGAAATTATTCATTTCAAAATCAGAGAAATATTTGAAAGTCACTGTTTGTTTTCTGATTTCTGTGTCTGAGTTGCTCTCTAAACACCTCTTGAGGAATATTAAAGCATACTCATAAGGTATGTGAGACCAAAAATTCTTGAAGGAAAACTGAACAATTAGAATTAAATAATTTAAAGTATGTTTTACTTCATCTTTTCTTTTTTTTTTTTTTAAATCTTCTTTTGCCCTGCTTTTTCTGTCTATGATCTAGCTTTGTTTTTTACAAAACTCCTTCCTTTGAGTAGACTAGGTTGCTCAGAGCCCCATCCAATCTGGTCTTGAACACTCTACAGAATTCTTTCTACATATCACAGAATCACAGCATATGCTGAGTTGGAAGGGATCCACGAGGATCATCAAGTCCTGCTATCAGCCCTGCACAGGACTGTCCCCAAGAGTCATACCATGTGCCTGAGAGTATCATCCAAATGCTTCTTGAACTCTGTCAGGCTTGGTGCTGTGACTGCTTCCCTGAGGAGCCTGTTCCAGTACCCAAGGGACATGAGTCTTCACCCTCTGGGTAAAGAACTTTTTCTAATATCCAACCTAAACCTCCCATGACACAACTTCAGGCCATTCCCTTGGGTCCTGTCACTGGTCACCACAGAGAACAGATCATTACCTGCCCCTCCTCTTCCCCTCCCAAGGAAGTTGTAGACTGCAATGAGGTTTCCCCTCAGTCTCCTCTTCTCCAGGCTGAACAGACCAAGTGACCTCAGTCACTCCTCATACAACTTCCCCTCAAGGCCCTTCACTATCTTTGTTGCACTCCTTTGGATGCTCTCTAATGGCTTAACATCTTTCTTATATTGTAGTGCCCAAAACTGCACACAATGTTCAAGGTGAGGCCACACCAGGGTAGAGCAGAGTGGGACAATCCCCTTCCTCGACCGGCTGGTGATACTTCATCTGATGTCCCCCAGGACACGGTTGGCCCTCCTGGCTGCCAGGGCACTGCTGACTCATATTCAACTTGCCATCAACCAGGACCCCCAGCTCCCTTTCTGTGATACTGCTTTCCAGCATCTCATTCCCCAGTCTGTTGTATATCTGGGATTGCCCCACCTCAGGTGCAGAATCTGCCACTTTCCCTTGTTGAATTTCATGTGGTTGCTGATTGCTCAGTCCTCTAATTTGTCGAGGTCTCTTTGTAGGGCCTCCCTGTCTTCGAGGGAGTCAATGTCTTTTGTGTCATCTGCAAACTTGCTTAGTATTGCTTCCAGTCCTGCATCCAAGTCATTTAAGATGATGCCAAAGAGCCTAAGATGGAGCCCTGTGGAACCTCGCTAATGACAGGTCACCAGTCTGATGTTTCCCCATTCACTACTACCTTCTGTGCTCGACCCGTGAGCCAGCTGCTCATCCATCACATGGTGTGTTTATCCAGCTGTGTGCTGGACATTTTGTCCATAAGGATCCTGTGAGAGACAGTATGGAAAGCTTTACTGTAATCTAAAAAGATTATATCAACTGGCTTTCCTAGATCAACTACGTGGGTTAGCTTGTCATAAAAGAATATTAGGTTTAATAAGCAGGACTTTCCTCTCATGAAGCTCAGGGCACTGAGGCCCCCTTCGTCCATCATACATGTTGAAGACAGAGGCAAAGAAAGCGTTAAACACCTCTGCCTTGTCTCTGTCCCTGTTTGTGAGGTGACCATCCTCATACTGTCACAGGCCAATGATATTTCCATACTGCTTATTGCCATTAATGTATTTGAAAAAACTCTTTTTATTGTCCCCCACATTTCTGGCAGCTTCAACTCCAGTTGAGCTTTGCCACATGAATTTTCTCCCTACAGTAAAAAGCAACATCTTCCCATGTCCCTTGACCTTGCTTCCACTGGACTCCTTCATTTTTTGTCTTATTTCTAAGAGAAGTTCCCTGCTCAGCCAAGCCAGCCTTCTGCCTCTCCTGGTTGACTTCCAACATTTGGGGTCCTGTGTCCTTAGGAGGTGATGTTTGGTTTGAAAAGTGACCAGCACTGATGGACCCCAGCACCATTTTCCCAGGGGACCTTACTAATTCACTTTTCAGCCCGAAGTCTGCTCTCCAGAGTAGAGGTTTCACTGGCACTTTTCCTCCTGTCAACAGAGATTTTAAACTTGATTGCTTTGTGGTCGCTGTGGCCAAGACAGCCACCGATCTCCCCTTTGAGACCCACTGGTCTCATGAGATCCAATCTGTTGACAAGCAGCAGATCAAGGAGGGCATCTTTCTGAGTAGCTCTTGTGGGAAGATGGCTGAGGGTAAAAATTAGAGGAAACTGAGAAATTATATTTACATCCTAACAGAAGTTACAATGGTAAGGAAATTGTAGGGTAAAATGCAGCTGCTACTCCCTGGATGGAATGACGTTGGCAGTTCCACAATGATTTCCCGCACAACATCTAAGCACCTACTAAGGGCGATGGAATGGAGGGTGGAGCACAGTGGAGACACCATGGCTCTGTAGAAATCCTTTCAGAGAAAGGAACTCCGTGGTCCTTCACAGTTGATAAACCACATAGCACCTGTCACCCAAGGGAGAGGGGAGAAGATGTCCTGCTGCTGAGCCAACAAATGTTGTTGCTGCTAGGATGAACTTGGTTCATTGAATCCTAATTGTAATATTAACTCACACCTCAATTTCAAAGTTACCCACCTCCAAAGTATGACCATCCCCACTGGGTGTGCACTTCATATTTTTTGACTGTATCTTTAAAAGGAAAGCAGAACAATTTTACATCAATCAGCAACAAAGATATTTACGACTAAAGTCACTCAGGTACCACTTAAACATAAGGAAAGAGTGTAAAAGTAAGTCAAGAATGAGGGAAAAGTTAGAGAAGACTCCATCATAATTGCTGTGATTAGTTGACGGGCTGAACTTCTCTTTTCCCCCCCATATAGGGAAGCATATGGGGTAAGAACTACACTCTACCTGTGCTGAATAATTTTATTGCTTTGAATATGCTTTTGCAGTAAGATGCTATCATCAGCAATCTTTGAACCTTAACCTGTCACAATTTTATATTGATAAAGAGTTCTATTCCATAAACTGTCCATGTGAGCCCTTCACAGGCACCAGCAATTGCTGGCAGGGGGTAACACACTCGAATAAAGTGGGAATACCTGCTGAGGGGTCTCCCATACGCTGTTGGCATAGTTCTCTAAAAAGGGCAGTTAAATCACCCCCGATCCAGGAGGACTGATCAGTGAAGGGTCTTGATAACAGGACACTGACAGACTGGTTCGACACAACCGTCTTGGCTTTCCTGGGGCCCTGACAGACAAATCGAACACTACAGGTCGAGGAAATCTCCCCTCACTAAGGGGAGGGGGAATCTTCCCTTTTCACATGACAGCTCCCTTAAGACCTATTCCATAAAGTTGCCATCCAGGTTTTTTAGGAATCTTCTGACCTGGGCTGTACCATCTGTGTGATGCTCCCAGTTAATTTCTGGCAAGTTGAAGTCCCCCATAAGGACATGGGCAGTTGACTTGGAAATGTCCCTTAGTTCCTTAAAGAATAATTCGTTGGCACCATCATCCTGGCTGGGAGGTCTATAGCAGACTCCCACAATGAAATTTGCATTATTTGTTTGCCCCTCGACTCTTACCCAGGGGCTCTCAATTGTGCCATTGCCAATTGTGAGCTCCATACATTCTAATCCCTCTATTACACACAGTGACACCTCTCCATCTCTTCTGCCCTGCTTATCCCTCCTGAAGAGCCTGTAACTATCCAGCAGGGTTCTCCAGTCAGGTCTCATCCCGCCAGGTTTCACTTACGCCAGTGATGTCAAATCTCTGGGACTGGGACAAAGCTTCAAGCTCCTCTTGTTTGTTCCTCATGCTGTGCACATTGTTGTAGAAACATTTTGGTGGTGGTACTGTAGCAAATACCTGTAGCAAGTTCTGACACGTCATCCCATTGCTCATCACTGATGAGCCTGTTTTTTGTCCCTTTGCCCCTTCCAAGCTAGTTTAAAGTTCTATCAACAAGCCCTGCTAGCTCCTGTGATAGAACTCTTTCCCCTATGGAGTCATGGAAAGTATTGTACAGCAATAATAACTGAATCTGCAAGTCAGCCTGAAAGTAAGAAACTGCAAATTAGTTTCTCTAAATTAGTGTATGTAATGGCAGTTGTATAAACAATGTCTGAAAGAAAGTGAGCCATAATCACATCTAGAGCACCTTCAATGCCATTCTTAATTCACTTAGTTGAACAAGAGAAAAAAAAAGCAAAATCTATGCAGCAGAAAGTCCTGCATTTCATCCAAAGGATTATTTCTGTGCGGTTTCCTATTGATTACCCTCATGTGTTTTAAGATCTCAAGAGTAGAGTATTGGATGTGGAATACACTACTATGATTTTTTTTCTCACTAAAGAATTTATACAGATTACCTACTTGGATTAAGTTTCTGCCTGAGTGTTTCTTTCAATTAATTCCATCCCCGTGGATGGATTCTTTTTTCAGCTGTCTAGGAAAAGTCTCACTTGCAGATAAATTCATACAGAAAATCTAAAATTAATTCTGACCTGTTAAGAGGTAAGAAGTGTGTCCTGGAAAATGTCTCTGGTCAATAGGCCTTTGGTATCTCATCTTTTAAAGATAACATCTTCCAGACCTGGAGGAAAGACCCCCCATGTGGGGAGGCAGTAGAAACTCTGGCAGGGTGCCAAAGTACCTGATTGCTTTCTCTTCTCTCCCACATTTTTTTTGAACTGCAAACCCTCAGAAAGGATGTACTCCGATCTCTAGAGGAAGCAAAATTTCCTGACCATAAATCAGTCTGCAAAGAACTACAGAAAGACAATATGTTGCTACAGTGCCTTAGCATGTGGGGTTGTTTCAATTTCTGTAAAATACGGGTGGTTCTAAGCATTTCAAGTTGCAGCTGCCCAATTACTGGATTTGTGGATGGCTAATGTAGTGCACAGTTTTGTTCTCTGTCTTTGGTGCTGAAACAAACTGCTAGTCAGCTTCTTAACGCAAGGTTTGTATGTGGTTTGTCCAAGTTCTTTTCATGAGCAATTTTGGAATAGAGTTACTGGAAGTACAACTTGAAATATACATTTGGAAAGTCTTCATATAAAGAATAAAAAACAGTGGTTAGATTTAAAAACTGTCTTTTGAATAAACTGACTGAGATTTACATTCCACAGATATGTGAATTGCTGCAGCAATCATTACAAGAAGAAATTATTAAAAGGGTTTTGATGATTGTGTCACTAAAAGTACTGCTCATCTTCACATGCAAATCTATCCAGAAGCAGACATGAGTGAGCTGAGAAGACACCTTCAGCTCCACAATTTTGAGAATCATTGTACATAAATTTCAGGTGAGTGCTTACCTATATCAGATGGCTGTGGTTTCCAGGGAGGTGCACCTTACAAGTGTCTTTCCCTTTTTGTTTTGTTTCCTTTGCTGCTTGTAGGATACAAGAGGACTTACCTTGTCTTTTGCCAGTTGTCGTTTGGGAACCCTCTTGTGCAAAAATATTTTTTACTGAAAAACATCCAGGGACTCTCTGCCACCTTTCCATAACCAAAACATACTGAGCAGCATGCCTGCCCTGCTGTAGGCTTCTGCTATGTCTCAGATTTATTGAAAGTTGATTTATATGCTAATGATTTAAGTGAGATCTTCACCTATTAAAAAAAAAAGGGCAAAAAAGAAGACTTATTATAACTGATTGTGCTGTCCCTGAGTGTCTGAAAAAAAGATGTGTTCAGGAGGCAGAATGAATGAAAGAGAAGATAAAATACAAACTTGTCTAATGCTAGCATTTAAAAAAAATACTTTGAGCAAGAGCAAAAATGAATTTATGGAGAATTGAGAATAATATGATGAAAGAAATAGATTCTGAAATTATTTTTTACATTACTGGGAAAAGACTGCCCCAAAGAATCCAACAAAGTGCCTTCGGTAAAAAGAAGACCACACAATAGTTTAATTAATGTGATATTTGTTGTCTTTGTCTGAACTAAAGTCAGAATTCCCAGTTCATATGAAGTTATAGTATTTGTCAGCATTTTAAAGTCTTAATTCACTTAATCTACAGTCTTCTGGACTTTCAACTCATGTCATGGTTGGGTCTCAGAACCAAAGGCAGGTAATTTTTTTCATTAAAAAGAGTCGTAGAGCATGAAAAAAAATTGAGACAGATTAAGACATGAAACGATACGATTTTGGAAACCTGATTTTTTATTTATTTATTTAATCTGTGACTTATTTGCTCTGCTTTAACATGGCTATGGAGGCAATGCTTGGGACATTCCTTAATTAAATGATACATTGTAAAAGGTACAGAATTCTCTCTCAGAAACCACATTTGTTGTTGGACCACCACTCTCAATTATTGGATCAAGAATTTGCAGGTCTCCTTCTGTTCTGCTTACATTTGGATGTATCAGTGTGCAAAAGATATTTTGGTGATTGACTTTTAGTTCCTGGGAACATTAAACAGCTTAGAACATCAAACAGCTTTGACATTTGACTGTCAAAATTTTCTACATTTTGACATTTGACTGTCAACAGTCTTTTTATTCTTATCTGAAAACTCAATTTCCTGGTAAATCTCTATAATACAAGTTTGGGCTTTTTGTTTTGGATTTTTTTTTCTTTTAAGGAAAAGGGGTAAAGAGGTTTTTAGTTTCAATTCTTTCCTAATATATTTCACTTAACTGAAAACTACATGTAGGATTCAAGGCTTTCCAGGGTCCTTTACTTCAAGATAGCAGTCTTTTTATTCTCTGATAGTCATTTCTGTTCGAATAATACACAGGGAATGTGTGCAGCATGTATAGAGACATGCAGATAAACATGCTGAGACAGGTATCCTGCCTCCCTTAATGGCTACATATTTCAGACTTGGTAAGGATAAAATCTCTTCTAGGTCATAAAGAAGGACTGTGGAGTAGAAAAGAGTCTTCATTTTTACACAGTTAATACCCTGTCCTGATTAGCTTCATATTCCTTTACCCTCACAACTTTTCACAGCTTCTATTGCAACTATGTCACAACTTTCAAGCAGTGTTCACTGCACAAGTGGATAGTGGGAAATCCTGATTTTATATCCAGTTTATAGAGTATATACAGTTCATACAGTATTTTTTAAACAAAATTCTTTGTTAGGTATTGGATCTATGTAGAGTATGTAACCGATGGTGTTGTGTTGTACCTGTTATCAAATAAAACACTTGTCTCATGTTTACCTTAAAACCATGTTCAGGTGAGGTTTAAGACAATCAAGAAAAAAATTTGAGCTTGAATATCATTGAATCATGTACCTAGTTCCCTTAACACTGTGACACAGGTTTTCAGGTAGTTGAGACAACTAAGATGTGGATTTCAAATACATATATCATACTCTAAAAAAGAAGATCGAATTTGCTGGAAGTCTACTTTTATGCTAAAATTAAAACTGTGAGGTTTTGAATGCAGTAAGTTTCATACAAGCAATAACTTAAGTAATTAATCTCTTCCTCATCTTCACTCAACTTTGAAATTTGGCTTCCTACTTACCTCAGAAAGACTCCTGGATCCTAGGAAGGTCATACAAGATATGAAGTAAAGAAAAAAAAAAGGAAGAATATAAAATATTCATATTTTTGCCGGTAAAAATATAATTATAATATTGTTGGCATAGTCATCATAAAATTAGTATGCTAGGATCAGAGATGCAAAAAAAATTTCCTAAGAGGAAGACCCCAAATTCTTTTCTTATATTCATTGTTTTATATCTCCAAGATTCAAAATATCTTCCAGTCAGACTGTAGCCATGTATAAACAAGGAGTTTCTCAACACATGGGCAAGTTCAGCATCCCTTGACTGATCATTTTTTAACAAATGTTTTTCCCTCTACTCATTTTCTTTTCTCTTTGAATTTTGTTAGTATTAATAGAAATGGATCTGGTCAGACATAAGCAATAAATATCCAAAAGAAGTTGTGTATCCAAAGAATTTTTATCAAGTTTCTGATGTGGCAGTGTGATTTTTGGTTGATTTGAAACACAGGTGGCTTTCAGCTAATATGGGAACACTACAGAATAATAGGTACTTGTAAACATCAGCAGTTTAATCCAAGCCCTATCAAAGAAAGAAGAAAGACTCCTAATAATTTCACTAGTTCTTTGATTGGGTCTGCACCAAAGCTATTGCAAGATCAAGGTGGGAACTGCAGCTCAATTTTAGGTTTTAAATTAGGTGCATGATATGTTTTGACCTGAGAAAATTGCCTAGATCTCTGGTTTTGAAAAGATGCAAGCACATTCATAGGAATACATACGTGGAAAATCTTTTAAGAGCACACAAGCACTTAGGACCTCTCTACACAACTGAGAATTTGAAATATTAAAAAAAATGTTAACTGCCTTTTATTAATGGTTTTTCTTGTTTAAGATGACCACAATAGATCTCATAATATATGATTCTGTAACAAAACAAAACAAAAACAAAAACAAAAACTAAAACAAAAAAAAAAAAAAAAAAAAAAAAAAAACACAGAAAAAATACCTGATATTTAAGGTCCCTTCCAACCCAAACCATTCAATGATTCTATGACAAGAGTTCCACAAGACGACATAAGGTTTAATTTCAATTTTTGGGTCCAGTGCCATATTGTAGATGCAAATCTATTCAGTTTCTGTGCACAGACATTCTTCTAACAAGAGCTGGCAGCAGAAAATCAGTGGCATCAAGTGCACAGAAAACAAGTAGCTCCTAATTATAATAAAATACTTCATCCTGAAAGAAAAAAACATATTTGAGAAACTGTCAGTTCTGTCATTAGTGTAATTTATAACAGCTGACATAAAGATACTCTGCATTGGACCTTGTTCAAACAATTTAAAATCACTTCTCCTGCCTTAAACAAATAAACCCATGACATAATAAAGTCAAAGGTCTTGGGCTGCTCTTGTTCATTACAGCAGATCTTTATAACCCAGTGTAGATGAGGTTGCATTGCCTTTAGAAATAACTTTCTGTCAATGTGGAAATTTTAAAAATAGCAATGAATTCATAATATATGCTATTTCTCTTCATGGCAAGGTAAGTGCCAGGAAAGCCAAAACTAAAACCAAACAACTGTAAAGCTTAATAAACTACAGCCAAGTTACTGTTTTCTGAAGTTTGTAGGTTAACACATATGCACCCAGCAACATAAAAACAAAATGGTAAAGGATGACTGTAGGCTGTAATTTTTATCATGCAATCATGCTTTTCATGTTGTCAGCACAATCTTTAAAACAAACATTTCCTCCTCACTATTTCAACACAAGATTTTTTTTTTTCAGAGATTCATATCAGCTTCATTCCAGTCTGAATTTATTCAGTTTGCACCCTTTATCATTATTCTAAGAGAATTCTTAATTTTCCCATCACACTAATCTATTATTTATAATTTTTATAGAAACTTTATTAGGTTTAATTTCTCCAAAGAAGCAAAAATTTCCTGTTGCTTATGTTATTCATATACCACTTTACCACTCCTTTTCAATTTCTCATCATTATGAAGGAAGTTCCAGCAAGGTCTTGTACAAAAACCTCTCTCTTACAGGGGCCTCATTCAAAAATTCCTTGAGCTGGGGTTGCTTTCTCCTTTATCATAACAGAGTCACTCTGTTACTGCATAATATGGCTAGGGCTTTCTCCTCACCTGTCATTTCCAGTTGTTCTCAGCTTACAGAGAAAAATCATATTAGTCCATAAATGATCTTAAATGTCACACCAATAAACTTTGTCCTATTTATATTACTAGTAGACTGCACACTTCAGACTGAGTCAAAAGGGCCAGCCATTTCTTCCACTTGCAAATTATCCACAAATATGTAAAGCAAAAACCTATCTATCTGTTACTTATAATGTGATAGTTTTTGACTCCACAGTCATAATTCAGATTTTGTTGTAAAAGGCACTATGTGCACAGGTCCCTTCCTTGAGGTATAACGTTAAGAAACTGTTGCTATGAATACGTATGATAGTATATAGCAAGATTGTTTGCAAATAATTATTACAAGTGCTGCTGTGAACACTCGCTGTACAGAATTTGCTGTTGTGTGCTGTGATTAACCAAAATTTCATAATGTTTTCAGCTCCTAAATAAGATAATTTTCACTCCCAAAACAAAATTTAAGGTGGACAAAAAGATTGAATGACATTAAGTTAATCCCCTACTCAATATCTGTTTAGTATATTAGTACTTCTGATTCCAGTTGTACATGGAAGAAAGTACTGGAAAAGATCTAAAAAGCAATAGACACTGAGTTCACAAATTTAAAGAAATAATGGTTGTTGAGAGAAAATTTTATCTCAAAAGAAAATTGTCCTCTGCTATCAGACCGTTACTGGAAAGAGAATGAGATATTAGGTGGTATCTTACTGGTTGAAAAAAAAGGAAGAAATTAAAGTCTGTGTTTTTTGTGAAAGAACCCTTTAGTTAACAGAGGTGAAGATATCAAAACAATAGCAAATCAAATTCCTTGAAGTTGTAAGAAGCTTACTGTATTGTGTTTCACTTAAAATCCACAATCCTTTATTAAGGAAGAAAATTTCTTCATGAAAAGAAACCTGGTTGACGGACGAGCCAACAAAGAAGTTATAGTTAATGAACTTTAATATGTGTGTAATATCTAATGTTTTGAGGAAGGAGGGTGGGCTAATAGGTTGTGAAGCAGCATATCCCAGTTATTCCAGATTCTTCAATAAAAGTACAAAATATTCTTATTTGGTTACCTTCTGGCAGTCAAAATGAGCAGAAACACATACCTACATAAAATATTAACTTTCAGCTCCATTCCAGGAGTGTGGAAGTAAAGACAGAAATGTAGTGAGAGAAACCTGCACACCCCCTTGGTTGTGAAGAGTCAGCATGATTTAGTATTATTTGCAGAAAAAGTATTTGGAAACACACGGACCTGGTATTGGATAAAAGCTTCCAATAAAGCAATAAAGTGCTAGACACCAAAATGTTAAGTGCTGTTTATTTAAGATTCTTGAATTTGATTTTTCAGAGCAAGCAGCCCACTCTCAAAACCACATTTTTAGATCCATTGTACTAGCATGGAACTTCTTTGGGTTTCTCCTTTACACTGAAATTGGGCAGAAATGTGCTGAGCTTTGTTTGACACGCCTCCAGACCTCTCCAAAAGTAGGATTCATTTCTAGGACTCCTACCAGAAATCTACAGCACATTTATTAAGTGGGAAATAGAAATCCATTGAGGTGCTCTCTGAGAGAGCAAGAGCAATGAGCCATTGCAGTATCTAATCTACATAATACTGAGAGTAACTGCATAGGAAGAGTGAACATAAGTTCACGGTAAGTTATATGAGCTTATGCTTGTCAAGAAACCCATTAAGGGAGCTAAACTTGAGACACAATTGGATAACTGAAATTTCTTGTGTAATATCAGAGTTAGTAAAATAATAACAAATGCATTACACAATCAAAAGCAAATTGAATTCTGTCAATTTTCTGTGCCCTTTCTATTTGTACTGTCTTCTAGTAATAGAAAAAAATGTATTTGTTTTCAAAGCATTCTTGAGGACAGAATGACAAAAAAAATTTTGATATAGCAGGGATTTTAGGTCCCGAAACTTGAAACATGGTGACCTTAAAAAACCCCAGTGCAGTAAGGTTTAATTAAATAAAATTAATTTAAGGTTAAAGGAAATCCATTCCTGAGATGTTCACAAATATTTTAAAATAAATACAATAAATTTCCATTGTTTAATATAGACATAGCCAGCAAAAATTGGTATGAAAAGCAGACCTATATAAGAACTGTTCCACCATCTAATGAGGAAACCAAGATTTCTTCTTTCCAGCTACAACTCCTCTAGATCCATACAAACAAACGTTTCATCTGGCAGGGTAGTATTAATTTAGAAGTCTTGAAAAATATTTTTGGATATAATTGTACACTGTACTAGCATGTATAGAGAAAGTCAATGTAAATGTATTGATTCTTTCCTGCAAACAAACATACCCTTTAACACAAGTACCCTGAATATAAAGTCAGCTTTATTAGCTGTTGTGCTGAAGTTTTCAACACTTCTTTACAAAACTGACCATGCCAATCTTTTCCAGGGACAAGGTATTTTCATTATGGTAGATGGATTCTCAGTACTCCTCCTCAAAGCAGTCCCAATATCTGATACATGAGATCACAGGGAAGAGAGAGACCCAGGGCAAATGTGTGAAATACATTCATAGTAGCAACAACAATAGAAAACCAAAATACACTGAATAGATTAAACACATCAATATTTAGGACTAGGAATTCACTTAGCAGTGAATTCTATGCTTTACATCATGCAAGATGGAAAGTTCAGGTTTAGCAAATTACAATTTAACTCCTCTCCTATCCATACAGTTAGTTCTTGACCTAAGAAGACCTGAATTTAGCACATTAGTATTGTTGGGTTTAACTTCGTTCATTATGCAGAAATCACACCATGTTCTCCTCAGAGCCTGGTAAATAGTTGGATGGTTGGTAAGGGTAGTACACAGATGGCTTTTGAAAAGGATAAGATCTAGTTGACTGGCTATGAGCAAAGATGACAAAGAGATAAAGGTTTTGTTGTTGTTTTTTTCTTTCTAAGATAAGTTTGAAGCAATGCTATGACTGGACTATGAGTTTAAGCAAGAGTATGAACTTAGGAAAAATATCAGGAAAGAGGTCTGATTTTCTAAACCTAGAACAAAGCATGCTTAAATGCTTCATAGTTTTGTTAAGCTGATTTTTCCTCTTCTCAGCTGAGTGTGCTAATCCCTCAGTGTGTTAAACTCCAAATATTAACTTGTTGAATAAGGACAGTACAATATTCTCCATAAACAATCTGGAGGAGTGTTTAAAGAAAACCAGACTGAAAACCAGATCAGAACTTCCACTCATGATAAGGAGTTGAATTCCACATTGCAAACATATCTGTATAAACGTACCTCCGGTTATTAAAAATTTTAAATGAAAAATGTTGTGGGTGGTACATTATCTGACAAGATCAGTAAGCTGGTGAAACTAACATCCATATGACAATAAATACGATATCTGATTATAAATTAAAATGACTATATAGAGAGAAGATATTTAAAATTATATAAGGTATCTAGAAAAAAAATTGTGTCTCTTTAAACACCATGTTGAATATGTTATACAGTCTCAAAGTAATATGCTTAGCTGAAAGTATATGAAAGCTATACTGACCTTAGGTTATCCATCTCAGTGCAAAGAATGCAAGTAAGTGCTTCATACACTTCGTCATTTTTATGTTATCTTTCTTCCTTTACATCAAAATATGCATAAAGTAACTTCAAAAGAAGCAGCAGTGAGAGATTGCCTGTTCTGAGAAGTAACACAGCAACCTGAAAGTTTCAGCCCTGAAAACTTCTTTGCTGTAACACCTCAACCTACATAAACTATTTTTTATACACCTGGTTTGTTGATGCATTCCACCATCCCACTCATTTTTTATGTGATTGCTGCTTTGAAGATGTTAAGGAAATAGGCTTGATTTTGACAGTTATTTCCTGGGACTTGGGTAGTGTGTTTCTTAATCTTTTGCAAAAGGCATTCTCCTTATTTGAATAAATCATAATCTGAGGTTACTTTTCTCTTATCACTTTTCTTTTGACTTATGAATTCTCTTTTTCATTTCCTCTGAGCTCTTTTACTAATTGACAGGTGGTCCTGATGTGGTTCACTACAGCAACCTCTCTGAAGTCACTGGCTGACTCTCCAGATGTTTAATTTCATCATTTTGATGTGCTTCAGTGACTTTCTAGGCTACTTCTACCTAGCACTGGTACACTTATCTCCCTCTTCTCTTCTTTTATCCCCTTAGAAAAAGTGGTTTGGGGGTTGTTGTTGTTGTCTCACAATTAAATTAATTCCCCTGGCATTAACTTCATGATTTTGAAGAATTCATCGCAAACTTAGTCATGGAAAGCCCTCAAATTTCATCCCATTTCCATCTGCAACATAAACATTTTTGCGACATCACATACAGTCATGAAGCTTGATAGTACACCATCTGGAAAAGTCAGCATTACACTGTGATCCCCACTGAGATTCAGGTTCTTTGGTTTATAGACGTGCAGAAAAAAATGCCTAGGATTTACAAATGTTATAATTGTCTCAAAATTTTTGTTTGAAAATGCATTTTATTTATTATCCCTGGGCACTGTGAATCTTCCTTTAGTTTGATGTGTATGACACCTACAATGACAAAATGTTCAGATCTCTACCATTTTGTCAAAGGAGCATTTTACAGGCTCTGAATAAAGAACATAATAATTGCTCTGCAACACCTGAAGACTCCTGTAAATTGTCTTGTGCTGCTAGCTGTCCTGTATTACATTTTTCATATCATAAATCTGTGAATAAATCACAGCTTTTAAGATGACATTCACTTACTTAATATAATGCTGTATATTTGATAGTCTTGAGTTAAATTGATTTACTTCCAGTTCTGCAATACATTAACTGCCTTGCCTAGGCAAATATCTACATTCAGCTTAAACTTTAAACTACAAATTTACATGAGGTAATCTCTTCTATTTACCAATTTTGATAGATAAAAATTTTTAATACTTGTTCTCCCACTTCATCCAGGTCTTAAAACTTAATTTCATATACAGAAATACTTCATGAAATTCCACCGTTCTTTGGATTTGTGGGAAGGATACATATCTAGAAAGTTTCAAGAGACCCCTTTCTTACAGCATTTCCAAACCCAAAATATCTGCCTATGGCCAATTTCCTGACAAGATTTACAGACATGCTTACCTTTGAATTGTTCAGATAAGTTTTGTGTTAACTTTAGAACTCAGCATTCTGGAATATCTACTTAGAAGCATCCATTTTAAATAAAGAACTGTCTTAGTTACTAAGGCAAAAGAGCTTTCATCAGTAGAAAAGGGGGTGTTTTTTGTTTGTTTGTGGTTTTGTTTTGTTTTTCTTTGCTTTGTTTTCTTTGCTTTCTTTTTCTGATAGGTATACTTCAGTTACTCTAATAGGATAGTGCAGGATTATACACTTTATTTAGAACTAGACTAGTGTTTTTCAAGGTGTATACTATGCCAAGATCATAGTAGTCCATGATTGCCTTTTCTAGTTTCCTCATGGTTTTGGAGTTCATACCCATGTAACTGTGCTTTCTATCACTGTAATATGTCAAATGCTATTTAATCATAGAATGGTTTGGGTTAGAAGCAACCTTAAAAATCATCTACTTCCAACTGCCCTGCCATGTGAAGGGACATCTTCTTCTAGACCAGGTTGCTCAGAGTTCCATCCAACCTGCCCTTGAACACTTCCAGAGATGGTACATCCACAATTATATGGGCAACTTGTTCCAGTGTTCCACCACTCTCTGAATAAAGAATTTCCCCCTAAGATCGAATCTAAATCTACTTTCTTTTAGTTTAAAACCATTACCCTTTTTCTTATCACTACATGCCCTTATAATATGCCACTCTCCATCTTTTTTTACAAGCCCCCTTTAGGTACTGGAAGGCTGCTCTAAGGTTTCCCTGGAGCTTTCTCTCCTCCAGGATGAACAACCCCAACTCCTTCAGTTTGTCTTGATCAGAGAGGTGCTCCAGTCCTCTGATCTTCTTAATGTCCCTCCTCTGGATGTGCTCCGTCAGCTGGATGCCATACTGCAGGTGGGATCTCATGAGAGCAGAGTAGAGAGGGACAATCAACACCCTTGACATGCTGGTCATGTCAAGTATTCAACCATCTTTTCCAGTATAGGTTGCAGTATTTCCATTGCAATGCGCTGGTTCAGGTTAACAGCAAGTATGGGCTAACAGAAAAACTCATTTGCAATAAAGAAAATTAAAGCTTGAATAAAATTATTCAGATTCAATCATGGAGTGAATATTTGACATTACAGAAAATCTTAGCTCTTATTTTTTAAATATGACCGGCTTTTTTTTCTTGATACCAGACGACACATAATTTTGAGGGAAAAAAAATCTTTTAGATGTAGTGTTTCCCTGCCTTGAAAGTGTGAAGTTTCACAAAGTAAATGAAGCTTAGCAAAAATAGATATGTGCCAAAAGCATGGGATCAAGAGTAGATACTTGGGAGCACCTGTAGTAAAGAGTTTAGGTATTTATTACAGGGTCCAAAATTGCAGAGTTTGTGTATCTAACCAAAATGAGAAGCAGTTCATGACTGAAATTAAAACCATTACTTAATGGTGAAATTATTTAAGAGTGAGATAATTTTCAGATTAAAAAGGCAAAAATGTGAACATTTTTTTCTATTTAATCAGTCAAAAATAGTCCTTCATCAGGAAAGTAGTGAAGAGAAAACAAAGTGTGAAGTCACGCAGCAGCGTGAACCTTATCGCATACTAGTTGTGAAAAGTAACATTTGGTTTCTTAAGGAAAAAATAAATTTAAACAAAACAAGAGAAATAGGAGTCATCACATATCTGTTCTGATTTTATTCCTGAACTGCAAATCCCCAAATGTCCTCAGTGAATTTGGGTGTTATACTGAAATCTTAACATATCACTTCAACATACCTCCATGAGATGATAGCTGGAACAGACATTCAAAAATACTGAGAATCTCTGAAGTCAGGGAAGAAAATTTTGACATTTCCAGTATAAATGTAAAGTACTTGCTATGATAAGCAGTCCTGATATGCAATAGTTAAAAACAATGAGATTCCACGCCTAAAATAGTGTCCATGCAAAGCACACTGGCCTAACAAAACCCAAATGGAGCATGTACAGGAAGATTTATACAGCTTATAAAAGTTACATAACTGTCATAATTGTAATAACTTATACATGCATCATGGCTGCATGACTCTTAAGTTGCTAATGCATTGAATATTTCACTTCTTGTACTTTCATATGATGATTTATTTTATCATTTGGGAAGGTTTTTTTCATTTCTCACATCTGAGTGAGCACCCACTAACAGCTAGTTCCATTCTGAGTTCCAGTTTTATTTAATAGAAGCTTAAAAAAGTAGAATTTAAAGTTCTGTAGTCTGCCTAATGACAGTTTCATTAATGGTGGCTGTTTTTCTATAAAGATCAATCCTAGAAACAAAAGATATAAACACATGAAAATAAAAATAAATAAGATAACAGATAGCTTTTAAGTTAAACACAAGGAAAACAGATTCTTTCTAAATCAAGGGGTAGGCATGCCAAACAATATTTTACAGATGAATATACTCCACAAAAATTAATTTAGTTCACAAATGTGAAAATGCAGAAAATTTAGACCTCTTTCTCTAAGTTTTGGTATCCATTGGGCAAAATGTTTACACTGGGGCAGTAGTTCTGTGCTCTAGTTATTTTTATTGGAAATACAATTCAGTAGCCAATGACTTTTAAGATAAAGGTTATCCTAAGATAGCCTGTCAGAGGAAAAGCTAAGGAAAAAAAAAGTGAAATCAGTTGAAACAGGGAAAATAGACTGTTGTACATTGTAGCAAAACAATATTGCATTGAAGCACATGAACATGTTTAACTTTCATGAAGAAATATGTTATTTAATAATATGTTAATGTATGAACCAAGCAAGTGGCGTGCGGTTGTGTCAGTGAAGATTTAGGATGGATATTAGGAAAAGGTTCATTACTCAAAGGGTGGTTGGGTGCTAGAAGAGGCTCCCCAGGGAAGTGGTCACAGCACCAAGCCTGACAGAGTTCAAAAACTGTTTGGACAATGCTCTCGGGCACATAGTGTGACTCTTGGGATGTCCTGTGCAGGGCCAGGAGTTGGACTTCAACGATCCTTGTGGGTCCCTTCCAATTCAGGATATTCTATGATTCTATATTTTAATGGATTTCACATATCACTGAGAAATAATTTCTCACACATCTAAAACCTGTTTAATATATTCATTAGTCTGCCCTCTATGTCCAAATACTGTCTCCTTCCAACTGACAACACTTAAGCAGAACAAGGTATCAAAAATGGCTAAAACTAGTTAGTTGAGAATTCCCTAGTTAGATCAAATCTGTAATCTGGCATCTCATGCACTATCTATGCCCATTAATTTTGGCAAAGGACATGAGAGGACTTCTCATTTGGCAAGAGAACAGACTGCACTATAATAATTAACAGAAGGCATGTTGCAACCCTATGTGTGTCTGAATCTGCTTCTAAATTTCTGTAAATTAAATAGCCCTGATTTTTTAGACTGAGAAAAGGTACATGTCAAAGACAACAAGGAGGCCAGCTTATTCTGAAACAGCCCAGCATACTTTTCTGTTCTGTGCCTGCCTAAGCACAGGATACCTGGACAGTTGTATTTTTGATTGATAATATCATATACTAATACAGATCCACCTCATTACACTTGCAATCCATCTTATTCATGAGGTTATTTAATAAACTATAGCCTCTTGGTAGGATAGCCATAATCAATGTACATAAACTATTTTTTTTATTAGTTATAATTATACGAGGTCATTTTTACTGGTGCAGCTAGATTGATAGATAGCTCTGTAATTGTTTTCAAAGACACAGACGGCTATAATACAATCAAGTGACAAAGGATTGATCCTTGCTACATCAAAATCAATTGAATCTGATGGCACACAGAAAGTCACAGAAAAGTTCAATAGACTTTAGGATAAGGACTAAACTAAAACCAGCTCACAACCTCCCCCCCTTTCTCTCTAAATTCTTGGTTTACTCTGTATTTAATAAAAAATCTTCAAACATTTAGAATTACCGCTTTTTTATTATAATTAATTCATACTGTGGAGACATTTTAAAAAGCCATTGGCACAGTCTTCTGTCAATAGTTTGGATTTTTGTTGATGCTACAAAGCTGAAAGGCTAAAATGTTATCTAAAATGGTGAAAAATCTAACCGCTTGTTTCAATGTGACAGATGTACTTGCCTTGAGCACTAACAAGGCATAGCTAATTACTAATACAGTTGCAGAAAAGGCACTCTGACAGTCATGATCTATGAACAAATTTGTCTTCCAAGTGACAAGTCAAACAGAGGTTATGGAGGATCTTGGACACTGGGTAGGTTATAAAAAAATTTTGCACTTTCATTTTTGTTGCTGTAGGGGAAATATTTCACCTTCAACTCAGATGACGTCTGAGGTCTTTTCATGCTCATACTCTTTCTATTAAAGGTCTGGATATTTATTTTTATATATTGCCAAGAGGTCTTTAGCCCAATAGATTCTTGAAATCTCATTTTTCCTAAATTATTTCATGATTTTTTATGATAGAGTATCTATCTTAGAGATATCAAATAATGAACAATTAAATCATGTATCATAAAAATCCAGCATTTAAAAAAAAATTATAATCTGTAACAATGCTGTAGGTAAATCTATTTTTAAGTGGTAATTGTCAAAATATCTGAAACCTTGTATCATCTTACCATTTCAAATACGGTGAAGATTTCTGAGAATTTGGGTTTTCATGAAAGTAAATGATGATAAACTGATGGCAATGCAAAAAATCAGAAAATTCTATTAAAATTTAACTTTTACCAAGTACTATTACTGAAATAAAGTCAAACCCATAGCTAAAAAATAATGCCGTTATCTTTGAGTCTACAATCCTAATTTTCAGTGTTTCATTCTTGACATGAAAACATTCTCAATTTCTTACATCTGAAAAGAGTTCAGATAAGACCAATTAAATATACTGTTCTTTATAGAGTTAAATAGTTATTACTACTTATGTTAAATGTGAAAGTATTTCTAATGATGAATCAGTTTTCTCACTGCTACACTGGCAGATGTAATTTCAGGACTGAAATATAATAGTGATTTGAAGGATTTTTTAATCAGCATTTACTCTCCTAAAGTACACATATTATCCGTATTTATTTCACAAATATTAGAAATCTCCCATAAGAGCTATCACAATGCCATTGGGTGTAATAAGATTGAATCATTTGGGTCAGATCCCAAATGGGATTAGGCTTTCTGGCACAAAACATTGCAGCAATTCAATGTTAGGCAGTGAGCCCAGGAGTGTAATTCAAGGATTTCTTACATTCCCACATTCTATGTACAATGACAGAGAAAAACTGGCACTTTGCAGTGGGACAAGAAGTATGACAAGAAGTACTTAAACCAGGCAACATGAGCACCAAACTCCCAATATTATGAAACATCATTTCTCTTTCCTGCTTTAAGTGCTCATGTCTCACCAAGTTTCTGAGATTAAAACAATTTCCTCCATTTTTTTTGTTTAAATCACACTGACCATTTCAATGGTTTTTGCTATCCTCAATGAATGCAGCAGGAAACCTCAGTTCAATAATATCATTAGTTTGATGTATTTCAAATTCACATTTGATATTTCTGATGAATAGATATTGACCACTAGGAAACAAACCTGTTTGTTTATTCACCTTTCATAAATCTTGCATTAAGGACTGCACAGAAATGCAACTCCAGTTGAAGCAATGGAGGGTCCTTCCTCAGCATTTTCTTTAAAATATGCATGCTTCTGCATTGCATAAGGAAAAAACAAACAAACAAATCAAAACTCTCAGTTGAAGTAAAAAACTAAGAAATCTCTCTTTGCTCTCTACAGAGGCTACGTGCATGCACAGTAATGTAAATCAAGGATGTTAATAAGCATTTTTCTTTTATGCAAGCCTCTGAACAGATAGATTTTGCTGATAATATTGGTGTAATGACATCCTGCTGTTAAACATTCATTCCTGACTGAACTGCAATTCTCTGTCCTCTCAGCTGTGCCAACACAATGCTGGGGCCATGATGTAAACAAGACTGGTAAACTAATCCAGACTGAAAGTAATTCTTCATTTAATAAGAGCTATGATATGCTCCAGGTAAATCCAGAAGTGCAATATTAGTGTACTACATTATATTCTGATGAGAATTAAATAAAGGGCTAGCTGAAATATTGCTGTCAGCACAGCATCTGCTCATGTGATCTTTTAGTCATAATAATAGTGCTAATTCACAGCATATCGAAGCAGACGTGGAAACTAACACACACAGTGCATCTTCTGAATATTTCCTATGAACTGCTCATGAGCAATCTGCAGGCCAAGAATTTATTCACTGAGGAAATAAATGAATATTTTCTAGGTAATGAATAAATCCACAAATTTTGCCATATGTTTGTGGACAACTGGTGAACAGAAAAAAAAAGTTGGTAAAATTTAACCCAATAAATAATTCATTACAAATTGCTTGCCTATTCTAAATTTAAACCCACAGATTTAACTGTCTCCAAGCTCTTTTCTATGAGTAACACTAGCACCCAGTGCCTTCATTCATTATATAATTTGACATCACCATTGGTTACCATCAAAGGCCTTACATTGAGGGAGCAGAGGAAAAGAGCAATCTTTTCTGGTTAAAATGTTAAATCAAGTTACATTTCACCTTACTATTTCAGCGCTGAAACCATCACCTGCATTCAAATGACCAGGAAACTGAGAGATCACAGGCATAGAATAATGCAGTGGGTTGGCTGCCACTTCATTTGCCTTGACCCCTACCTCGTAACCTACCACTAGTGAATTTTAGAGGAAAAATGACTAGAGAGAGAGAACCAGGCAGAGTGAAAGTCAACATCATCTCTCTCTCCGCAGGTCAATAGTTCAGCATCATCATTCCAGAATAACTAATCCTATTTCTGAAAACTCTTTCTACGCATGCAGTTGTTATCTAAAAGAGAATCTGTAGACCTTTTTAATGCTATCAAGTGGCAGAAGTTAAAGTAAAACAGAAGAATACAGAAATGAACCTCCACTGTACCCTTATCTGGAGGGAAGACGTATTTAATATCACCTTTGCTACTTAGGACACAGGAGAGTTTTGCATCATTCTTCCCAGGAAGCTCTGCTTGAGTGATTTATTTCACTTTAGTGATGTAAGAGTAGTTTACATTCCATAAATAACAAAGAAAACTAAAAGCTCAGAAAGAACAACTTGCTATGAACACCATCCAGGCAAAGAATACAATGGCTGCCACTGCAAATTATCCAGGAAACTAAGGTCTTAATTTACTTCAATGGGAAAGAAGACTAAAACAATATGATCTAGTGATGCTTTGTCTTATGCACAATTTTAATAAAAACAATTTATAAAACAAACTTTCTTTCCAGTACAATTTATTTTGTAACAATTTTCCTTGTATACTCCTTGCCCAAGCAACGCTGCAGATTTGGGTCATTGATGCATATGTTGGTGTGTGAATTTTGATTGGTTTGACACGGTTCAAGTTCTTCTGTAGTCTCAGGAGAGAAAAGATAGAGAGAAAAGTAAATACATACTGATCACCAAGGCCTTTTTATCCTCAGTTTAAGATGACAGAAACATTGGCGTACTTGGAGCTTAGCTGTAAAGATCCTACGTTCAGAAAAGTCAGAGTTCTTAAAAGGGACAGATAAAGGGATTATTCTGTATAAAACTAATTTTTTTATGATTTCATCCACTAAATGAGGGAACATCTGCAGTTACCCTACAAAGGAGGTTTTATAACAAAAATGCAGAAAGGATCATTATTAAACTTTTTTTTTACCTGACTGCACTATAACTGTTTGCAATCTGCAAACTTTCAGTAATAAGTATCCAGCCCTAATCTTTGGTAACAAGCATAATCACATAACATATGCTTGCATCATTGCAGCAAGCAGTGGGAGTGAATATTAAATTTTCAGAATCAAATCTAATATCACTATGTTATCACTCTAATGTAAATCTACCTTTACCAGTCCTTTTCTTCTTGGCCTCCTAGGATGTGTTTAAGTTAAAAAGTGAAGACATTTTGAAGAAATGCTCTAGATGTTTCTGAATAAATATTTACTGTATGGGTAAATATTATTAAGTCTTGGCACACTTACTCTAAATTCTTTCATAATGCTGATTTCAAAAATCAAAAAGAGGACTAGATTACCCTCAAGGATGTAAAAGCAAAAGGTACCCTGAAGATGCTGCCCACAGAGCACCATTAAGAATGTGATTCAATAAATATATCCTCAAAAAAACTAATTGAGATGTTTGGCCTCTTTTCAAAGGGCCTCCATCCACCTTCAACCATATGCTTAGCTGAGCTAATCTATCAAATTAGGAAAAATGCACATGTACGTAAAGTTCACGCTTGTACATTTTGGTTAGTTGTGGTCAATGCTGACAGTCACCAAATGTACGTTTCACACCCATAGTGTGAGACATCCAGAACAGCTGTCTTCTTGCCACTCAGTTGGCAACTATAATGACTTTTAAGAAATGTTTCATGGCATCAGTTTGTTCTTCAGCCCAGCTACTGACATTTTCGAATTACAGTAGAATAATTTCCAAATTAGTATATCTCTAACCACTGTTCTAGTTACAAAATTTTTAGAGCATATCTGAGTAAGAAGCACAAAAGGTAACGCAGAAAATGCCATTCTCCTCTCCCCAAATTGTGATATTCAAATTAATATCAATTCCTGTGTCTTATGATTCTTGAAGGTTTATGGCAAAATCCTACCTTCCTTCTAATAAATAAAGTTAACATTTAATGCCAAAGTCTGATTGTTCTGTTTACAGTGTTTCCAGGAAATGTGCAATACCACTTTTTCCTGTTTTCTTTCTCTTAAAAAATAAGGGAGTTAAAGGAATAAAAATAGTACAAAAAGATAAAGAAAGAAAAATAAATAAAGTCAGCAAGCAGGAAAAGAAAAACCTGTAAGTTAGAAAGCTAAATAAACTACGGAAAGAGGAGGTGCAAAATTACAAGTAACAAGTCAATCTATATAATTCAAAGTCCGATAATAGCCAGATTTAATTCCTTCTGTCTTCCATATTGTTACACTGTTCTCTAAAATGTCAGTCCTAACAGAAGGTATTACTATATTTAAAATATCTTTTTTTTCTACAAAAAAACTAACATAAATTTTAAGACCACATTTCCTAAATAGTACATACAGGAACATATATGTGCCTGGCTTTTCAGAAATTCTTAATTAGTCTGACAAATAGCTGTAGAGTGAGGCCAAAGAGGCAGATTAGTCCACCAAAGTTTATAGCAACACCCCAAGTTTTCATACATTTTATTCACCTCTCTTGTGAGTCCAGATAATCAATTGTAGATGGTTATTGTCCTCTAAGAGAAAAGAAATAATAATAATAATTAGTTATTTTAAATGATTTTTCATCATTATGATGTACAACTACGAGGCTTTTTCAATTTAATTACACTATTGTTATAAAGGTACCTTGTTTATAGGATTCTAATTATACAAATATTTTGAATGTGTAGAATGTGTTTGTGGAATAACTAAGATTTTATAAAGAAGTTAATATTAAGGGAATAAAAGGACAGAAAAAGCCTATTTCAGATAATCAGTGAGAAATGATTGCTGGCAAACTGGTAAGTAGAGACCTAGTATAAATGCATGCATTATTACAAAACCAGAACTCAGAGCTAATGTGACTCAGCTCCTAACACTTGGTGGTAAGTCACATTTTTTATTTAAGTATATTAAGGGCTTTGCCCTTTCTTATTTATTCGATAGTAACTTACACATTTGGAAATTGCTAGATCATTCTTGGAAGGCTGTAGAGCATGAATATAGATTTACTTTCGAGTTTACCTAGTGTAGCAGTTAATGGCAAGCCTCACAGATTGGGAAAAATATATTGGGAAAAATAATAAGAGTAAGTAGGTTCTCTGTCTTTTCTGTTTTCCTTTATTTCTCTAAAGTGGTCAATATAATATGTTATGGAAGTAAATTTCAGCTCTGATCAACAATAATGGAGGTCAGGCTTTGGCAGTTATATAAATCCAATGAGGTTAACTAGCCCATAAAATATAAGTGCTGAAGTGTTCATTTCTTTGTGGGTTATACTGCTAGGTGACTTACTTTTCCTGTTATAACCATTTTATTACAAGTTTCTACAGCAAAGGAAATGCTAAGTGATTTCTGGAGAAGATATGAACAATAAAAGTCACTATAGCTTTTATACTATAGATAATATTTGTGTGTACCAGAATGACCCAAATAGAGTTCTAACAGGCTTTTTCTACAGTGGAAAAATAAAAAATAGATCAGATGGACTTCTTCTATATTTAGTAAGCATTTTTTAAAATGACAGGTGAAATATATCTTTTTTTTCCTAATGATATATTTGATTCTGTGATTACAATAGCTTTCTAAACTATGGGGTGAGCTCTTTCTTCCTTTCTTTCTTTCTTTCTTTCTTTCTTTCTTTCTTTCTTTCTTTCTTTCTTTCTTTCTTTCTTTCTTTCTTTCTCTTTCTTTCTCTCTTTCTTTCTTTCTTTCTGAAGCCAAGGAATAAAATAGGAGCCTGGGAATGAACTAGTTATTAACACAACTTCCATTTTCCAGTGACCAATGGTGGGATGTTAGGATTTAAATTTTTATTATTTTATTGAGGAAAATATGCAGTATTTTCTCATAACTTTATATGAAACTTACTTTCTGCAGTTATTTCATTTCACGCAGAATTATGCTGGGAAACTTTCCTTATTTTGTGTGAAAGAAAAGTTTGTATGTGGGCTGAACCTGTGGCAGCAGAACTTTTCCTTTGAGAGAGGCATTTAAATCTTCCTTATATCTCTTATTTAACAGGAAAATCTCTTCAGCTTCCAAAACAGACATTTGCAAGCCAGAAGTTACACACTTGAGTTAGCATATCTTTAGATGATTTCTTCTGGAAAAATAAGAGAAAATGAAACAGCATTTAAATTAATTTTATATTACTGACTTTCAAAAGGAGTAATTGTGACACTGAATTTAATTTTCATTATTAATTAATTTTCATTATGGGATCAGTAATACAGTGACCAGTGCATTTTGGAAATTTGTAATTCTGTTTTTATATATAGTCCTATCAGTAAGCAGAATAGTTCGTGTGATAAATATGTAAGAGCTTTACTCTCAAGATACGAAAGTCTTTAAAATGCTAAAATCTGGCACAATTCTGAAATTAGCAGAATATTTAGCAAAGCATGGTACCCTTTTGAATTCAGTCTTCTATGTTGTTCATAAACAGCTTGAGTAATCAGACCCTAGGGTTTTGAAGTTAAATAAAAACTTCCAAGAGGAAGTGGTAACACTGGGTATATTCTGCACAGTTTACTGAATTTAAAGAAGGGGTTTACAGTTCCAGTTGTTGCATCAATCTCTGTCACTGACCTTTCACCGGGAAGCTGAACTCTCTCAACCTTTTTTGTCTTTTAACTCTTCAGTCTTTTTAGGCTGTAAAGCCTTCCAGAAGAACATCTAGCTTTTATAGAGTGCACAAGTAGACCCTCCTATGACGGATCCCCATTGAGTAGCTGTGACCTCCTGCTGGTATCATTGTACAGGTAGCAAATAACAGCAGTAACATCACAGGCTGGAGTTCTTCCATGAAGATTACATGTCTCCCAAGAAGTTCCTTATAGATTTGCATAAAAACAGAGGAAACTTTGCAAAGGCAGATAATGATTTCTTCACACAATAGTAGGAATATCACAACAGTCAAGTGTATTAAACAAGAATACTAAGCATATATTTATGAAATGGGAGATATCCTCAGAAAAAAGTCATTATGATAAATAATCACTGTTCATCTAAATCTATTTCTCTGCAGAGAATGCATTGATTTTTAAGCACTGAAATCGATAAGAACTTCTGCTTAAAAATTGATGGTGCAGTGTGGTCCATGTTGTCAATGGTTTACATTTATTCACTCTATTGTCTGAGATTTTCACTTGATTGTCTTTCAGATTAGGTGTCAAGATTCTTGAACTGCAGCCCAAAGTTGATCTTATGTGGGATAATGCTTTACAAGTTTCATTTCAGGCACACTACTACTCAAAGTAACAGCTACAGATCTGACTTAGAATAATTAATTTCCATCAGGAGAACTGTACTATGATTCCATACTCTATTACCCATCTGAATACCAGAATTTCTCAACGGGATTTTTTTTAATTGAATGTGGTAGCTCTGGAGTTCTTTATTTAGCAGTAGATGACTGCTATTTCATATGCAGAGCCTTTTCAAGTAGTCTGCTTTAATCCTTTGGAAGGGGAGTTGGTCTCTACTAGAGAACAGAATATCCCCCCTAAGATAGGAGGATCAGGAGGACTGATACACAAAGACCCATTGCTCTACATATTTCAGCCTTCTTAATGCACAAACAGCCAAGAAAAAATCAGTAAGGTTCTGGATCACCATGCTTGAGCACACAGAAGGCAACAGACAAGCTTGCATAAATGGAGAAGAGCAGAGAAATATTGTAAAGAAAATCAGTAGCCTGAAATACCTGAAACACCTGAAATATTGTTTTGAATTCAAGCTCATGGTCTGTCAAAGATTCTTTGTATTTTAGCTTAAACCTTTCCAGGAAGCTAATGAAATGGACATAAAAGTGGACTATACGAATGACAGATCTGATGCAAGGTGACTGTTCTGGTGAAGGTGTGGGAAAGGTTTTGGGGTGTTTGTTTTTGTTGTTGTTTTTTTGACTTTTGTATTTGTTATTTCTAGGACTGTCTGGGGCAACATACCTTTTCTGATAAGGACAAGTTTTCTAAAGTATAAATGGTGAGGATTTCCAGACATCTTTATGTGTGATCATATCTAAATTACACAGTTTAAAATTAACCTGATCACAACTCCTCAACCTAGTGAAAGACAAACTTGATCACCATAATGAAATAAAGAGTAGCGTATCAAAAGTATAAAATGTATAAGGAAGACTTTAGATTTTAAACTTCCTAAAAACAATGCTACAATATACAAGATACACACATTTGGCTAATAAACTAATAAAGCAGGTAAACTGATTTAATAAGAAAACAGATTTGCTTTGAAATTATTGAAGGAAGCAATAATTTAGCGTCTTTTAAATTGTAACTCATTATTGTATGAGTAAAATTGATTATAAATCTATTCCAAAGAAAGAATTCCTTTCTGTCTTTCTGCACCTCTAATTCTATAGAAAAATATCTTGATTGTTAGAAAAAATAATTACACAATAAGGTTTTATTAACCAGTCAAGAAGAACAAGGACATATTTAAAATAAAATTAAAGAGCAAGTATATTTTCTCCCTTCTCTAGGAATTGCTTGTCCTTACTATAAGTCTCTCAAACTCACAAAAAATCCCTCTTTACTGCATTGCTAAGTCTGATTTGCAAAAAGCAGGGTGAATAGTTCAGACAGGCATCTAAGCACACCCCGAATGAAATAGCTCTGATTCTTGTACTGTGCATGAACAAACAAGAGATGCATCCCATCAGACTCTCGACAGATCTGTCATTGTTTACCATTAGCTCTGTCATCTTCACATGCCTTGTCATTCTGTGCAGCAGGGCAGGGGTTGGCCCGCTGCCCAACTGCTGATGTATCTCCCTGCCTCTGTTGATGCTGCAGACAGCATAATTCCTGATGAAAGTGTGCTCCCTAGTGTTACAGTGCTACAAAGGCCAGGGAGCTACAGTTACAAAGGCAGAGAGGGGAAAAAAAGATCTCTACATATGACTTTAGAAGATTCTCCTGTCTCTGGAGGGCTTACTCTGTTCAGGATATCTGTGTTATTATGCATTTTATTTTCAAAATAAAAACGGATTCAGGCAATTTTCTCTTTTTTTTTCTTTTTTTTTTTAATGGTATGAAGTATTTAATTGTTTATGACTCAGCAACAACTTTTCAATCTGGCATAATAAAGACTGTGCTTAAAAAAAGCTCAGTGCCATAGCTATTTGAACAAATTAGTGGCTAATTTTTTATAATTTTTAATGTTTAGAGTGGCCTCCAGTTTCCAGCAACATTTGGGTTATCAGCATTCTTAACATAAGGCCTAAAAACCTCAGGTGTGCTGGTGGCTGAGTTGTGCCTATAATTCATTGCATCTGTTGTGTATTACAGGATGAAAGTTTAAAACCTATGTTTTTAACTCAAATGTTTCACAGACACTGCAGGACACAGTTATCCATATTCAACCCTTGTATGCTGACCCTATGGTGCTGACAAGTTAAGCCATCCAAACTTCAGCCTTTAAACTTAAGCAAGATTAAAGACCAAGCTTTTAATTTACCATTAAGGCTGTGTATAGTGGAGAGAGATGAATACCTCTAGGTAGCTGTCCATTTACCTGCATTAGAAACCCATTTTAACCTGGAATACATTACCCTATCATCAGATTAAAATAGATGTTGAATTTTCACATGACCAAAGTCAAACAAGGTGAAATCTGCTGTAAGTGCTAAATCATAAAATTTTTATGTGGCAAGATGTGAATACATGTAAAATTTTATATTTGCTCATTTTTCACAGATGTACATTGCTGCACAAGGCACCTCCACGCTGGGGAATAAAACACACGGTATTTAGTGATGTGAATGCGCATAATGCCAGAACTATTGACTGCAGTGAAGTCATCCCAGAGGCACAGCACACAGATCTGAATCCAGGTCAGTGGAAAGCCATAACTAGTCTCACATTCCTCTAGCACCTCTAACAGAAAGTACTTATTCTGGTGGCATCACAGTCTTCTGTCCAGTGACAGCATCACAAAGACAAAATGACAATCTGATGTCATAAATAGCAGAACTCATTACAAAGGGGCATTTTAAAGAATTTTCTAAAGAGCAAAATGGATTGAAAAAAATCCCGTGACTGCATTTAAGTGAGAGTTTAGAAACAGCAAATGTGGTAAAGTTTTAGGCATCTGCTTTGCAACCACAATCACTTTCTTAGTCATCCAAAGGAAATTATTTGCCTCTACAAGAACAGCAGCAAGAAGGAAGTCTATATTTTTCAAATGCACTTATATGATTAATATTGATATTCATACTCATGGAGAATAAATAGCTTACTATGCAAATAGCCCAGCTGAGTACAACAGCAATACTCAAAGTGTAGGAAAATTATATTTTCTGGAATACCATTCAAACTCTGACACAATACTAGAAAAATTGAAAATTAAATAAGTGATTGAAACCCCTACTTTCTACATTTCTCTTATGAAAAGTGCACATTGTGTTTGCTAACATATTCAAGCAAATATTTCAAGAGATCTGCTAATCATTACATGGGCTAGGGAGCTAAGTATAGCTTAACATCTATCAAAAATTAAACTAACATAATATTTGGGTGTGATGGAGTGTATAGTAGCTGATATCTTAGGCTCCTTTCCAATTACAAATTTATCTAGTCAGTAAATGTGTGGGATATTTAAAATTATGTCCTTTTTTTACTTCTTTGCTGACATTTCAATCAGTTGTTTTTAGGAAATTACTACCATCAGCAAAGATTCACATTTTATTTCATAGAGGAAATATGAACTGTGAAAAACATATTGACATAGACTTACCCCTTCATGTAATATTGTAGGAATTAAAGTCTTAAAATTTCATAAATACTTTTACTTTAGAGATTCTGTCAATTTTTCATTCTAAGAAGAAGTAGATATTTAATATATGCTATTCTTTGTCTCTCCTGCTTGGAGAACAAAATTTAAACACCTCATGCAATATGTTTAATTAATCAAGGACACATTTAGGGGTAGATAGGTATGTAAGTATTATATTCATCCCTCTTAGAGTTTCTTCAAAAATATTTTTAATTAATTTCTGAGAGCAAGAGAGTTTTCTCATATTTCCTATGCTTTGGTAACTCAGTCTTTGGTATTTCAATATTGTCACTGCTTAACAAAAAATAAACAATATTCTCATGGTTAAAAAAGCCCCTAATCCCACAGCACTTACCTCCTAGGAAGAACATTTTAGAATTCCTCTAGATTCATTGAGATTTTACAGTATCATGAGGAGACCCATCAAATAGTAGTGTAGGTCCCAGATTCTTCTGCGTTTTCAATTTAACTTTGATGTTTCAGTATGTATGTGATATATTAGGCGAGGATGGAGAAGGCGCCGTACCTATACTTTCTTTTTTTAATCTTAGTACAAGTTAGATGTTGCAATGAAATCAAAGAATGAGGGTCATTAAGAAAATTTACCACAGGAAACTTAGTAGACAGACTAATGACAAGAATTTGTCACACTGATGTAGGGGAAACAAACACGTGTAAAGCTGAAATGTTCAACTAAGAGGCTTTAAAGGTTTGAATCCATGTGATTCAAATATGGTGATTCTGGTTAGTATCAGGGACTGCCCGTGACTTCATTTAGGCTCCAATCTTACTTTTAAATGTGGGGTCATTTTGCCTCCTTGTTATGTTTTCTTTCCAGATGGATCTAAACAGTAAAGTTTAGATCTAGATCTAGATTAAAAAATTCTAGATTACTTTCACATCTCAAAGACTCCACATGGAAGAGGAAGAAAACAGGACATGAAAAACGATGTTGATGTCTTAATATCTCATCAGTGTTTCCATATTTCTCATTCTAATTAATATATGCTCGACTTTGGTACTAAGCTTTAACAAAGACAAATTATCTACCTTTTTCGGTTCTTTTATAGGAAGCCCTCATGCAGTAAACAGGAAATTACCCAGCAGGAAGTACTCTTCTAAGTCCGGGACACAATCAACCCATCTTCCCAGTACCCAAGTGCAATCAGGAGAGTTTTGCAATCATCACTGAATTATTCAATTTACTAAAACCAAATTATTTCATTTTCATTGGACTTATTGCCTTACTCAAAGCTTCCTACAATATAAGGTACAATAATGCTCTGTTTATATGGAGCATAATAATTATCATTTTTAGTTAATCTACCGTAATCCATCCATAATCGTTCTTAGTTAATTTTAACCTTTTAATTGTGATTTATGGAGAGCAGAGTCTGATGCTATGGGACCAATCTGACATTTATTCAAAAGACAATTTAATTCTTTTAAGATGGTTGCAGGAAACAAACTACAAACAACTAGTGGCATGAGTTCATTCATAACACCACTAATTTTTTAAAGTTTAGTATTCTGTATGTACCTGCGTTTAATTTGGTTTTTAACTGTCCTATATATTCTAAAAGGCAAGAGTTATATTTTAGTGAGCTGTTATAATCTACAGATCTGTTGCACTCTGAGTGACTTGCTCTTATCCTTCTATTTTTTTGCCAGCTATGAGGTTCATCTAGTGTGTTATCATTGCCCAAAAAATATGAAATCCCATTTGATTTTAAAATGTATATATTATAAAACACTTATGGTGACCCTTGAATTTTACTTACTGGTAACAAAATACTGAAATGCTTTCTTCTAGCAACTGACTTCATAACACAGACCACAAATCACTTTATTTCCTACCCATACATCTCCTAGCAAGTTCTCTAGGGGTACAGAGTTCAACCCAAATGAAACTCAAGTAATGATTTGGGTCCTACAGTGGGCCTCTACTTTTATTTCCACCTAAGATTTGAAATTGTACAAACAAGCAAACAAAAATAATACCTGTTGTGCCATATATTTTAAAGGCAAACCCCCTAACCAATCATTTAAAATAAAAAAAAAAATGAGAACATTACATATGGGAATTAATTTGATGGATGTGGTGCATAGTATATATTTTGGGAAAAAATTACCTTAAATCCACTATTTCGGTGGGCAATATATTTTACAAGGTATATAAAAGTCAGCTGATACTCACTATGAATACACTGTTTTAATTGAAGGTATACTTGCTCTTCATGATAAATGGCATGATGACAGCATTATAGATACATAGAAGTTTTATATATGTTTAAGTTTATTATATTAATGTTGTGAAGTATTGCTTTTGATACAGTTTTTTATATAATCCTCAAACAATATATACTAAGGACTAAGGAAGATATTCCAACTTATTATTCCACAGCAAGCTTCACATAACTTAGGACAATCTTTTCTTTTCCCTCAGTTCCCTTCTTTTTCTTCCCTACCCTTCAGATAATAGGTAGGTGACCTTAAGTACATAGCAATTTTTAATGGAAAAAATCAAGCCATTATATCAAAATACACAAGCAAAACCCATCTCAAAGGCAGAATTTGTGAAACCTCCTGAAGAAAGAGAAGTAAAAAATTATTTTTGTCTCTACCCAGCATGATCTGTGGTACTGATGCATAGTGGAGCTAGAGGAACAAAAAAGGCAATCCTACCTTTTCATTTTTATCACTGGCACTTTACAAAGGTGAGCATGACTTTCAGAATAGGGTACTATGTATAAGACTCTTTCCATAGGTTTCTACAGCTTTACTGTAGGAAAAGTCCTTGTTTCAAAGGGTCCCTGGTAGTGTTTTAGAAAAATCTGAAGATTTTCACTGGCAAAGAAACGTAAATTAATCTTTCTTACTGAATGGGTCTTCTCAGTTCTGAAGATTCCCCCCCTCCCTTGTTTTGAGACAGATGCACAAATACCTGAAGGGAGGTTGTAGGATGGTAGGGGTCAGCCTCTTCTTCCAGGTAACTAGGACAGGACAATATAGTCTCAAGCTGCACTAAGGAAGGTTTAGGTTGGACATTAGAAGGAATTTCTTCACAGAAAGAGTGATTAAACATTTGAATGGGCTGCACAGTGACGTAGTGGATTAACCATCCCTGGAGATGTTTAAGAAAAGACTGGACATGACATTTAGTGCCATAGTCTATTGACATGGTTGGTGGTTTGGTCAAAGGTTGGACTCAATGATCTCAGAGATCTTTTCCAACCTAATTGATTGATTCTGTGATTCTGTAATACTCTTCAAAAATCTGTTTCTTGGTCTACAGGCAGACAACAGTAAAGGTTCTATACCAGGTCGACAGCATTCCTTATTCACAGCCTGTATGTGAATTAGCTTCTGCATCACTTTCACTTGCACCCAACAGAGAAAAAAAGAGATCTGGCTCTCTCTGACACTCTGTTTCTACGTACCCGGTCTGATGTATAGAGACTGATGTTGACTCTGAAGTTTGCATCTATTTCAAAGCCTTCAAATTTTGACCACTTCTCAGAGAGTTTACAGGACTTTCTAGGACAGAAAACTTGCACCCAAAGCAATGTATCTCCTGAAGATACAGGGTCATCTGCCTTTCCCATACCTTGTTTCCACATGTTGGTGGAATAGTGCAAATATGATCTGTAATCATATATAAATTTCCTAAATGGTGAACACGTATACCTCTGTGCACTTCCATCTGTTAGGCAAGAACAGAATTTTGAACAAAAGAAGGTTTGATTTCCTTCAGTGAATCAGGATTCATGGTTATTCTCATCATATGGAACAGATTGTAACTCCTCCATCTTATTCTTTCTTAAGTCCTTTTACTCCATGTTACTCTCGTGCTTTGCCACTACCAGTTGAAATGTCATTTAATGAATTAGATGAAACAGTGCTGTCATCACAATCAGCATCAGCAGTTCTGTTTGACCTCTGGTTTTATAATGGTTCAATCTTTCTTACAAATTTAAGGTCAGATAAAATTTTAATACTTTTGACATTTGCAATTGTAAGCATATGCTTAGGACATAGACAAAAAGACGAAAAATATTGGGATTTAGTGAAAGGTTTCACAAAAAACCCACTCTCTTTTCTCCACTTGTAACCATTAAAAAACTCCAAAACAAACTAAATGAACCAAAGAAACAGATCTTTCTCCAACTAGTTACTGTTAAGTAAAAAATTTTTTGTGAAGAAATACTTTGTAAGAAAAAATGAAGGAGAAAAACAACTCAAAAATAAAGGAGTTTAAAAAAGGACTAGAGGAGTTAAAGAGGGATGAAGAGTAGCAGGTGAAAAGAAAAAAGTAAGCTTAAACATCAGGAAAATCTTCCTGACCATGACATTTTGCAAAGATTGTGAAATATACCAGTAAAATAGTGAAAACATTTAATTACTTAGAATAAGTAATGGGACAAAAAGCTAACTGTTGCAGTAAAAATTATTGCAGGACTTAACAGGCTATAAATCCACCTCTACATCTTAATACCTGGAGGGCTTTTGTAATTATAAATGCAGAGGTCTATTCAGCAGAGGATTTTTTTTGTGAATATCAAATGGTCATTCATATAACTTTGGCAATCAGTAACCAGTAAGATTTACCCTGTGAATCACAAAAAGGGCCATCAAATCAAACCTAAATGAAAGGGACTCTGCACTGGCAGAACATACTATTTAAATGGAAGATTAAGCTGCTACTTATCAAAATCAGGCCTCTGTGGCAGAGGACTGTGTGGAAGAACAGTTTTCAGAGAACATTGTTCCCTAAAGACAACAGTTCAGGTACGGCCCTCATCGTGAGAGGCTTTGGCAATGGCCTTCCTATACATCCCCAACTTTCTCTTCCATGGGGCTACATGTGAAGGTTTTTTTTTTCACTGCCCAGAACAAGAAGAACAATAAAGCTGAGGACCTGATGACAATATACTGTACTTCAGATGAAAGCAGACAATTGACATATATACAGCTCTCAAGCCCTTCTGAAGAAGGTGTAGGGTATGGTTCTGAGTTCACCAGTCAATCCTTCTACCACAGAGATGCTTTCTCAAAATGTCACGATTCAGAATCTGCAACTCTGGGTTTTCAAGTTGTTCTGTACAGAGGAAAAAGTGTACTCATTGCTCAGAAATAGAATATATATGAGCACATACTGTAGCCAAAATACAGAATACAAGAAGTTTTGCCAAAAGGATTTAAAATTGTTCAAGTGAAACAGCTGCTTTGATATTTTGATGCAAAAAATGAGGCTTGGTTTCCACCATTTGAGGTTTTTCAGTAGCAGTTCACTCAGCTTGGGTTTCATTGTAACCTCCTGGTTTCACTTAAAATCAACTATTAAACATTTTCTTTTGGTAAGGAATTTTCTTACTTGGTTTCTGTAGGAATGACATTGGAAAGTCTGAGCAAAGTCCAGACATATGTTTAAATTAGATTGCAGGAGTGGGGGAAGGAGGGCACTAGGCTTTTTGATCACCAAAGTTATTTTAAAGTTACAGTCTTTAAACCAGAAAATGCTTTTGCATTTTTGCTGAATAATATTTGTGTTTTTAAAGGATTTTAAAAAAATAGAATAAAGGCACAAAACAAACAAACAAGGAAAATCTAACAACACAAAACAAACAAACAAACAAAAACCTCAAAACCAAAGACATGAACTAAAGCTTGACTGCACTAATTCTCATGTCACAATACAGACACACATACCCAAGTTGTATATACCAAGGACTGATTCTATAAATCTTCAGGTGTGCTGGATAGCTCTGAAGCCAATCAATGGGCAGAGGCAGAAGTAAATAGCTCTAAACCTGAATCATTGCTGAGGAAGCAGAAGCATGTCAGCACATCTTGCCACAGCGCAGTTTTGTCATATGTTACAGAAACTTGTCCCTCTACTGAGCTGTGCTAAATACAAGGCAGAGCAACTACAATTAAAATAGAATATTTTATTGAAGAACTTGAGGGAAGCACTTTAGGTGGCAGAGAAGACAGTGGGAAGAAGGGTAATTAGTTCAGAAGATATTACAGAAAAGCTGGACTGAGAACATTGTCAGTGTAACAGGCATGTCTCCGATTCCCACTTTTTCCCTTAAACTGAGTTTTGCCAATTTATGTGTATTCACCCTTCAAAGTTAGATGTAATATATGAAAATGCACTGTGCTGAACAAAACATATCCTGCAATGACTAAAAGAAATTAGAAGGTTTTAAAAGCAGTAGCTCTGTAAAGAGTCTTTAGAGATATCCAGACTCCATGTGGCTACTTAAATAATATCAACTAGTTATATAGGATCTCCATTTGCATCTGCAGCTGATCTAGATTGGTGCATTTATTTAAAGCGCTATTCATTCGTATGGTTCAGGGGAAGAAACCAACTCTTCTCCTCCTTCACAACATAAAGGTCATTATAAAAAATAAAGTATATGCAGCATAAAAGGAGAACAATTACAAAGTGAAAAAAGAAGACAAGGATTAACATTTTGAAATAGCATAGACTCTTAAATAGGAGATAGAAATACATGTATTGGAGAATTCCATTAACTGTTTAATTGCTTTGTAGAATTAGTTCTCCAGCACACGCACGCACTTGCTTTCACACGCACACACAAAGTTTCTAGTTAGTGAAAGAGGGCAATTAAATTATTTCACCATTTAGCAGGTCATGGCCTGCTAAGGTAACTTCAGTCATTTTGTTCAGAGAATAGCAGCTTAGTTTTTTTTTAAGCCATTTCTCTAGCATCAAAACCTGCAAAAGTCTAACAGATAATAGTCTTGTAAAGTAAATTGAACCTTTTTGGCTTTTAGAAGGAAAAAAGTGGTAGTGAATGTGAAGAGTATTAAAGACATGTTTCAATGATGTCTGCTGACAAAAATGAGTTTTACTTTTCTGGATTTACCCTCCCCAAAAAAATGAAAAGAATGCCAGAGTGGAAAGAGATAAGAAATAATTCTAGAGAGAGAAAAAATCTTTTGCTCACCAAATTAAAATATAATAAATGTATTTCATTAGTATACAATCTTTCTGATCACTAAATCTATCAAGAGAAGAAGTAGGAAAACTATTCTTCTCCTATAAATCCATTGTGCCCGTATATAGGACTGTGACAGCAGTGAATCGAACCATTTACTGAGCTTTCATTTTGCTAACAGTTTCACTACATTGCTTGAAGTCACTCCTCATTTTAACAGCATCATTTGCAATTTAAAACAGTCCAATTTATCAAGAAGTTGTCCTAATAAGATTAAATCTTTTCTGCTGCCTTTGAGTAGGATTCATTACACAAAATGAATTTGATCCAAAACCAGCATCTAGACCACTGTTTGTAAATTGCTTAATTTTCCTGTTTGTATCTGGACAGAACTTGAGTTTCCCTTAGGCAATAGCAGTCATTTCTGCAAGTGGTAAGATGCTGTCTGTCAACCACATCTGAAAGCATGAGTAATATATTTGGGGTTTGGTTTCTGACTTCAAGTCAGAGAGTGAAAAAACCTAAAGAAACAAATGCATTGTCTTCAGCTAAAAATGAGTGTTGTCCTGCCCGAACTCTGCAATTCCTGGATGAAATAATTTTGAAATAATTCACACATTCTTTTTTACACTTATGTTTTTGAAATTGTGGTAGGAAATTTTGTTCTTCCCCCAAACCTCCAGTAGAAGGATTTCTACCACTAGTTTCTTTTCCAAAAATCAGCTTAATGTTGGATTGCTGATTTGGGAGAGAAAATTGAAGGCAGATTGTTTAGTGGCACATTCTGCACATAATTTCTGAGCAGCAATTAGAAAGGAATAATTTCAGTTTACAAGTCCAGCTGTCTTCCCAGGAAATCAGGAAGTATGCTTGAGGTGCAGCATACCTTTTCTCAGCTTGGAGTCCAAATCGAAAGTGAGCATATTGCCAACTTAGCTGTTCAGAGACAGCTGGCAACAACCTTGCAAATAGTGTGTGTTGAAAATAAAGGCAAATAAAATGTAACAAAAATGCATTTAAATTTCAATATTTATGAAAAATTTTCAATCCAGACAAGGTATAAAAGCCTTAAGGAAAGGGTTACTGCTTCCAGTGTGTCTTTGAAGATCAACTATTAGCTAAGACAAGGAGTATGTGTTGTCTAGGGCTTAAAGTTAAGAGCTGGCTGGCTTTGTATTGTATTTTTCACCACTGTTCATGACTTACTGTAAGAACTTGAAAAAGTCATCTGGCCAATCTGTTTCTATTCCCAAAAGAGCAAAGCAAAGCTAATGTACTTACCTCTATCCAGGACTTCTGTAAACCTTAGATGTACTTAACCCTCTATGTGATACTAGCAGATATCACTATTTTCAGTTATTTTGGATCAGATTCTGTCATCAGTGTTACTCACATGAATTTGACATCATCAGTGTGGGGGTTTTTTTATATTCAGGTGGGTGTAAATAGGAATTGAATTTGTGATGTATATTTATTTTAAACAGAATTTTTTTGTTTTCAAAAGGGAAGGGGAAAAGGAAGAGCGGACGGGGTGGAGCGGACGGGGAGGAGAAGGGGGAGGGGGAGATAGAGGGTTTAGGATTAGGGTTATGGGGGAGGGGAGGGAGAGATGGGGAGGAGAGGAGAGGGGAGGGGAGGGGAGGAGAGGACTAATGAATAATCACAATTTGTGAAATGTTAGTTTACCCTTCAGAAAGGCTGTTTTCATGACACTATTAGGCAAGAATTTACCGACTGGCTTCAAGTTTGATCTTTTTTTTTTTTCTTTTAATCAATAATCTAGACAACTTGCAAAGTTTTTTTTGTAAACCTAACTTTCATGAGTGTGGAGTTTGGTGGGCTAAGAAATCAGGGACCTTCCAAATGATCCCTGCACAGCTGGTCAGATGCAACATAAGATGAAAATCAGAAAAGCTGCCACTTAGATACCCTCTCAAAATTAAGAATAAGCACCTGGTAAGCATGCACAAGATACTAAAGAAGCTGTGGAGTTTAGTGACAAGAGCTACTGGGTTCTCTTATTCTTTTTTTTTTCTTTTGTCATAGCAATAACATATGGATGCCAGGAGGCTGTCACGTGGGGCAATGAAAACTGAAGGTAAATTAAAAACAGAAGGGGAATAAACTTTAGAAGAATTAAAAACTGCCAACACAGCCTGATGTCTAAAGTTGATAATGGATTTGTATTTCCTCTAGTCCCCTGAATTCTTTATCATTACATTTCCTTGTAAATTATTAGGGTTCCATTTGGCATGTGAGAACTTCTATATCATGTATCCTAGTGAATTACAAAGGGATCTGCTAGCAGAAAAATATATTGCCTCTTTTTAGGATTTAATATGTTGACTGCCCTCTAAAAATGCAGTCTCTATTGACACAAATTTAATGCATAACATCATCTGTTTGACATATAATTGACTTAATTTAATAATGCATGACAATATTTGATTAGGGATTGTGGTTCGTCCAAAGACATTGAAAAGGTGAACACACTTATGCAGCAAATAAGAGCACTATTTTTTGTTAAAAAAAAAAATGCTTATCACTAGTTTTTGTGTTTAAAGAGATCACTGCCCTATTAAAAAAACCTCTCTTTTATGCGTTTCTCCTTCCCCCCACCCCACAGCCCATAATTACTAGCAGCAAAAGTATTAGATAAAAAAAGCTAAACCAGCTTTTTTTTCCCCTAATTCTGATTTGCATATCTTCCTTATTTTGCTGTGTTTTGAGCACAGATCACCTCACATCTTCTCCCGAAAAGCCTTGATTTTTTTGAAAATTGCCATCACTTTGCAGGGGGAAAACAAGAGAAAAAATATCCACCTGATGAAAATAATGTCAAAATGAACAAAGACTGGTTGTTCTTTATGAAATTGTTTTAAATTTTTCTGGACACTGTTTACCTAAATATATGGACAAGACCACACTCCTTTAAAAGAATATAATTTTATATTAATAACTCTGTTCTTTGAAAATGTATTCCTTGATTGTTCTCTAATGCATCGATGCCGCCTCTCAAAACATTCTTTCAACATGGGAAAACATAGAATCCTATTATGCAGGTAAAGGAATGAGAGAATAAAGGTCTTAGCCTAATTCTACTGAAGTTTATGAGTCTGTCATTTATCTTGGTTGATTCTAGAATCCAGAGCTTCAAAAAAGACAAAGGTACATAAAGCAGGACTAATCAGAGATGTAATCATTGAATTGAAAAACTACCATTTCTAAAACCTCTGTTCAACAACAATCTCGATCTGGAAGAAACAAAGCTGCTTCTGGATGTATGCCTTATGGTGGGTTGACCCTGGCTGGATGCCCACTAAAGCCACTCTATCACTCTACTTAGCGAGTGGACAGTGGAGAGAAAATATAACGAAGGGTTCATGAGTTGAGATAAGGACTGGGAGAGATCACTCGCCGAATACCGTCATGGGCAAAACAGACTCGGCGTGAGGATATTGAATTTATTACCAACTAAAATCAGAACAGGATAATGAGAAGTAAAACAAATCTTAAAAACACCTTCCCCCACGTCTTCCTCCTTCCCAAGTTTTACCTCCTCCCCACCAGTGGCACGGGGAGGCAGAGAATGGAGGTTACAGTCAGTTCATCACAGGTTGTTCCTGCCACTGCTCAGAGAGAGGAGTTCTTCCCCTGCTCCAGGGTGGGGTCCCTCCCATGAGAGACAGTTTTCCACAAAATTCTCCAGCATGAGTCCTTCTCAGGGGCTACAGTTCTTCACGAACTTCTCCACTGTGGCTCCCTCTCCATGGGGAAAGATTTTTCTTTCAGTGTTTTACAGTACAGAAAACCATTTCAGAAAGTAATACCAAAGACTGGAAATACACACATTAGAAGAAAACCAGAATAAAAATTAAACTGAAGTATTTTAAATGTAAAATGTAACAATTTTTACAAAAATAGTCCAAAATTTATCAAACAAACAAACTCAAAAATTATTTGAAAGGAAAAGAAAAAGGAAGGATATTTTGTTAAGTGATTTTTTTTGGGACAGGAAGAAAAAATTATTTCTATAGAATTTCAGTAAATCAATATAAATTTTGATTATTTCCTACATTTACCAAAACAGGTGTAGAAAGAAGGAGTAGAATAGCAAACGTGAATAAAATATGAAAAAAACTAGGATTTTTCAATAGCTGTAGAATAAGTTATCACTCATAGATTTATGTTATGGATTGGCAAATATGTATCAGTAGCTGCTGTGAATTCTGTCTTGCTTTTCCTGTCAACAAAGACCATTCGGTTAAGAGTCCTTTGGCTTTCTTTTTGAGTTCTGCCTCATCTAGGTTTATCTTCTAATGTTGCACAGCACAATTTCTCCTAAGGCAGAATGAAAATAGGCAGACAGAGAAAACATGGATGAAGAGAGCATGTAGGTAGAAGGGAAATCAAAAGAATAGGGAAAGCAGAACAAGATCCTATTTTTCTAAATCATCCAATATTTCTGAATTGGTCATTCTCCCTCTCCCATATATGCTAGTTTAGATGTAATTAATGAATTTCCCTAACAAGATCAGAATTAGGTAAGTTACCTTTCTGCTAAGTTTCTTTTATACACTAGCTCTACTGCCTCTAAATGTTGAACCAATTTTAAAGTCTCCTGGTAAGGAGATAAGCTTGTGAGTGGCTATAGATTGCTTAACATCAGTGCAAATCTGAGCAGATGCCTCACTATGTTCAGAGAGAGCACTGGAAGAAAAGGGGACAATGGCACATCATCTCTTTCTTTATTCTGTTCATTGAATAACCTGTTGTTGAAATATCAGTTTTGGTCCATTGATTTCTGATTGGATCCCCCATGTGTTTACAACTCATCATTTAATGTCATGAGATTATCTTAGCATTCTTTCCTTTTAGACTAATTTAATCCATTTTTCATCCTTTTTATAGCAACTTTCATTGCTACTGTCTATTGTTTTACCTCATGGACTATGAAACACTTTCCAATAGCTGGAAAAGGACTGCAAATGTTTATTTCCCAAAACTGTAACATGTGGCTCTGAAGTGACCTTTAAACACAATGATTTCTTCTCCAATGGAGTCAAAGAAGTAACTTCTGGAGTCACTTTCCATTGATATTGATTTAGTTAAGTGAGGAATTAGGCCAAGAAAATCCAGCTGCTGGAAAGGAAGCAGGTTTAAAACTGGAATTCACCTTTGCAAATAGCATTCTATTCTGTTCAAGGTGGCACAAGTTCTGCATTGATAAGCTCCAGAGAACAGGTCCTTTAGAACATATTACTTCAAAAGTTAATGTGCCTCTAAGCCTTTTTATTCATTTGGCTTTCTTTTTTCTTTCTTTTCTTTTTTTAATTTTTTTTTTCTTTCTCATCTTATTTCCAAAAAAGTTATTCAAAATACCTTTTCAATTAACCCCTCAACCTGAAAGTATATAGTTTTGCAATGCTGACTGGATGCCCACTCTGGTTTTTTTGGTTGAGAGGAGAGGGTGAAAATTCTTTTGATCTTTCAGGTCAGCATGATGATGATCAGGAACTCATGTGTACTGATGAAATCTTCTTTAGTCTACTTGGCACTATTATTTTCCTTTATTCTTACAGCTATGGAATCTAGAATTAAACAGACTATCTAATGTCTAGTGTTATCATTTAGGTCAATGATAAGCAGGTCCTCATGCAGAAATAAATATTTCACAGAACGCAGAATTAAAGAATTGCAACAGACTTTTGATGACTGTTGACAACATTAGATAGTGTCAGCTGGGGTTTTGCCCTGGAGGACAGAGACACTACTACCACCGCGAATAACTTTTTCAGAACTACACAGCACTCTCAGGTTTTTTTGCTTGGTTGTTTTTTGTTTGTTTGTTTGTTTTGTTTTTGTTGGTTTTTTTTTAATAACTAATTTCTACTTTCAAAACTGTAATGCTCCTTGCTATACCGTCTAAAGTTACCTCTAAAGTTGCCTCTTCTCTCTTTATAACTGCACTTCAAGCAGTTGGCCATTACTAGACCTCCCCATACTGTCTTCCTTACTGCAAACTGATAATCTAGAATTTGAACATTACTCCTAGAGTAGTACCTATTCTATATGGAGTTTTTATGATCCTTGGCCACATACAGGCTACATGCAGGACTTGTGAACTATTAAGGAAAAATGAGAACAAGTAAAGCTCACTGTATATGACTTGAGGTGAAAAGTACATTGGGAAAGCAAATTTACAACTTTTTCATTATTATTTAGTCCCCATTGCACCACTTAAAGTGCATTAGCAATGGCAAGCAGTTCAGTATAAGACCATGACTCAGTGGTGACCTGCAGAAGCTGCCTTTTTTCATGCAGTTTCTCTTCTAGATCTTAATCTTAGATCAGCTTATAAATTCTTTGATAGCTTAATTTTCAACAAATGACAGTAAAAACAAGTGACAAGAGGTTGCTTAATATCAATTCAGATCTTGCTAATAACTCACTGAAATGCCTGGATGTTAACTATTTAAAAATTGGTTTGTGAGGAAAAAACAGATGCATGAGAGTAATCATTAGCCTTCAGATTCTGTATTTTGGTGCTAACCACTAGCTTTATATACCTGCAATAGCTAGAAGGAGAATAAAATCTCATAGTGGAATTTACGCATCATCCTTCTAGTATTGTACATGGGAAAATATAGATCAAAGCCTATAACACTGAATTTTAAAGAATACAATCAACAGACATTCAAATTCTTTTTCACTGCTTGTTTAGTTTAATTTATTACAACTCTTCTGTTATGGTGCTTTGAGATGTAAAATGAGAAGAATGCTACCAATGTAAACACTAAATAGATGAGAAGTGAGATTGAAAATTAAACATTTTAGAAAATAAAAATACAGGTTCATGAAATGAAACAAGTATGTGCTGAACCTGAACTAGGTAGAGTCTTGAAGTACAATAAATGATGTATCTGCCTGTACCTATGGTATTTTCATCTATATCTGTATAAAACATATGAAATAATTAAACATAACCTTCAAGAGAAGCATGCATGTAACTCCACATGAGAATCTTCCACATGAGAATTTTTTACTATTCTGAGTGATTTGTTCAAAGTAAAATAGCTGTAGAAAATTTGACCATCCCATTCATTCCTTCTTATTAATGAAGTCTAACTGCTAGGAAAAATTATTTCAAATGTGTCTCTACTAAGAAATACACTTTTAGGTTTTTCTTGCAGAGAAAAAAAAAAAGAAAAGAATTTTTATATGTGTCTGTGTAGTGATGTTTTGAACCTGAATTTACTAAAATACTATATAATAGGTATCCTAGAGAAGACAAAAAACCTATTTAGCCCAGTGCTTCATCTCTGACACTGATTCGCGGTAGCTTTCAAGGAAAAGCTTATTTAAAACAAAGCGAACACACTTTCCATTTGTGCCTTCCTGATTTCTGGGAGTCAATGTTACAAGAATATTCTGTACTTGAGGCTACAATAATAAGCCCACAGTAGGACTTTCTTCCAGGCCTTGTCTTACTGCTGCATTTTTTGCTTATGTCTTCCACATATTGCCACGAAAAAAGAAAAGCAGCTTCTTCATTCCATTGGTGATTTTCTAGATCTCAATTATATTTTCTTTATTTAGCCTCTCCTTGTTAGCTCTCCTGCAATTCTGACTGTCCTCACGGCCCTTTTTGTGTCTCACTCTACACCTGCACCAGCAAAAGAGCATGCAACATTTACCCTGTAACTGTTCCAGAGATTTATAATGCAACATTTACCCTGTAACTGTTCCAGAGATTTATACAATGGCAGAGTCACATCCTTCATCTTGTTCTTTATTGTCTTTCTGATAATTTCAACATTCTACTTGTTCTTTAAATTGCTTTTCAGCATGAGGTTGACATTTAGAAAACTGTACACAATTTCCTTGTGGAATACTGAAAGCTAATTTAGAGCCAATCATTTTGTGTGTATAATTAGGATGCATTTGGTATTTTTCCTCCTTGAAAATTATTTTGTATTTATCAACAATAAATTTCATTTGCCATTTTATTGTCATGAGAGTCATCTGTAGTATTTTGCAGTCAATTTTAGTTTTAACTATGTGAATAATTTTTTATTGCTAATAAAGCTTGACATCTCATTATCAATTCTTTTTCCCAATAATTTATGAATATGTTTAACAGCGGAAAACCCTGGTAATAGAATACTAATTCTATTTGCCATTATAGTTTCCACTAATGAGCGGCAATAGCCAAGTCAGGCCCATCCTTTCTCTCTAAAATTAGGATTCTTTTTTTCCAGTGTGCACCATATTATATTTGTCAGCACTGAATTTCCCTTGCTTTTATACTGTCCAGTCACACCGTATTGTACTGTCCTTTGCCATTCTTCAGTCAACTTTCAGCGTTGCTGCTGTTAATAACTCAGTATTCATTAGGGAGCTCTGTCCTTTGCTATTGACCCTCTCTCCAGGTCAGTTACAAACTTGTCAAACAACATGGGCTGTGGCATGGATCGTTGTGGCGCTCCAGGGTTTGACCTCAGTGAAAAAGCACTGCTTTACTGCCACTTTATTTCCCGTGTTTACCCAGTTATTTATCCATAGGAAGACCTTCCCCCTTATCTCATGGCAGATGGTTTTCTGTCTTATCCTTCTGATGAAGGATATTGTTGAAAGCCTTTGGAAAGTATATAAAGAAAATCTCCCTGTTCCACAGTTGTTGCCTTCAGGACACTGAAATTTTAGCTGCTGCTTTTAATAACCACTCCAGCTTTGATGCAGTTTCCTTTTTCAAAATTAAATATTGCTGTGAAATATTCTGAAGGGACATTTTAATCTTTCAAGAATATTAAAATTTATGTAATTTTCTATTACAAACAGGCTCTTCTGAATCCAGTTGCATGTACAGCTCAGGACTAAATTAAGAGATGTTTCTTGTCTTGTGAACTTTTTAATTATAAATGCCAATAAGCATGTATGTATGTTGTCTAATCACTTATTTCCTACATTGTTCCTTACCAGGATATTATCCAGTTTACGTGGAGATAACTGGAGTCTCTCTTTTATCGCTGTACTTTTGCTTTTAGCTGTTAGATTTTACATGAATGCTTCCTGTGCAACCTTCTTGACTGACTAGTTGATAGCGTAGTACTATTAATACTGTGCCTAGTCAAACCTTCACTTTAATTATGGGAATACCCTGTTGCTTGAACTTAACAGTTAAAGTATTTACCCTACTTCACCTCTTTAGCGTGCAATGTCATGCTTCCATGTAATACTTTGTCCTTTATTTCTGTATCATTTATGTCCTGCTATCACAGTATTTTGCTGACTCCTATCCTATTTCTGAGATATCTGTTATGTCATATCTCTCATAGAATCATGAATATTTCTATTTAATTACTTTTTATTCAAAGTTCCATAGAAGTACGTGAACAGTTGACCTCCATCTCTATGCTTCCCTTATAATTCTCTGCTGAAATGGAGAATGGTTTTTAAATAGTTAGACTGCTTTTAAATAATTCTCACCTGAATTTAACAAGGTCTGTTCTATATTTTTTCTTGAAGAAATGTTCATACTTTAATGAAAAAGAAAACTAGTTCATCAGGAGTTTTTGTAAGTTGGGCAGATCATGATGATGTTCAGTCATCTGATGGCGCTAAAACTTTCAATGTTAAATGACAGCAACCTTCCCTTCGGTAATGTCTGCTTGTTGTAAACACTGAAATTCTATTGGGTTTGCATAGCAAGATTTTGGTAGCAGGATGACTACAGGGGTGGCTTCTGTGAGAAGCTCATAGAGGCTTCTGTGAGAAGCTCATAGAAGCTCCTCCCATGTCTGAAAAAGCCAGCACCAGACAGGCCCAAGAAGGACCCACTCCAGGCCAAGTCCTAGCCCAATAGCAATGGTGGTAGTGCCTCTGGGATAAAAGATATAAGAAGGGGAAAAAATAAAAAACAAACACCTGCACAGACAATACCAGTGGAGAGAGAGGTGAGAATATGTGAGAGCAACAGCTCTGCAGACACCAAGGTCAGTGAAGAAGGAACAGGAGGAGGTGTTCTAAGCTCTGGGACAAAGGTTCCCCTGCAGCCTTTGGTGAAGACCATAGTGAGGCAGGCTATCCACCTGAAGCCAAAGAAGGTCCATGGTGGAGCAGATATCCACCTGCAGGCCATGGAGGACTCCACATCAGATCAGATGGATGCCCAAAGGAGGCTGTGATCCCATAGGAAACCTTCACTGGAGCAGGCTCCTGGAAGGGATCTGTGTCCTGTGGAGAGAGAAACCCATGCTGGAGCCGGTTTGCTGGTAGGGCTTGTGAACCCACAGAAGATCCACACTGGAGCAGCCTGTTCCTGAAGGACTGCATGCAAGGGAGGGACACACACTGGAGAAGTTTGTGAAGAACTGCAGCCCATGGAAAAGATTTAGGCTGGAGAAGTTCATGGAGGACTGTCTCCCATAGGAGGCACTCCACTCTTGAGCAGGGGAAGAGTGTCAGCAGTCCTTTCCCTGAGGAGGAAGGAGTGGTGATGTTAAGCCCAGGAATGGAGGGGGGGATGATTTAAAGTTTGTGTTTGCATCTCATTACCCTAATCTGATTTGATTGGTAATAAATTAAATTAATTCCCCCAAGTTCAGTCTGTTTTACCTGTGATGGCAACTGCTCTCCCTGCCATTATGAGCCCCAACCCGTGAGCCTTTTGTTATATTTTCTTCCCTTGAGGCGATAGAGTGGCTCTGGTGGGCATCTGGCGTCCAACCAGGATCAAGCCACCACAAAAACAAATCCATAACATGATATAATGACAAAAGTACATGTGAAGGACAAATACATTAAAAAAACCAAAACATATTTTATTCTATCTTGATGGGAAATTTCCTTCTGTTTCCCTTACCTCATTCATATCAAGAAGGCAGAGAATTTTCACTTTTTGAAAACAAATTTAGAGGATTCATAAAAACCCGAACTAAAAAATAGGAATATTATTTTTGACAATTTTTGTAAAGGAATAAAGGTGGTAAAAATAGTTTTTAATTCTTTTTTGTCAAATCTTTTTACTTTATATTTCAAGTAACTTTAAACTAAATGTTATATTCACCAGAAGAGCCTATACTATGCTACAGAATAGGTTTAATAGACTTTGCAACAATAGATAAATTGTCTTCAATGTGAGCTGTGAACATCTGTAAACCAGTTTTACTTCTAAAATGTGAAAAGATGTATTACTGTTAGTGTATTGACACAATTCTATTGTGTCTATTTGAGGACTTAGTTAACTATTTTCTTTCAAAAACTATTTAAATCAAGTGACTGTAGAAATTACTCCATTACTTGATATATGACATTCCTGACTTAAAGGCTGAGATAACAGTATATGTTAAAATTAGAATATTTTGGTTATTTGATCTACAAAGATTAGTGTAATTTAGTTTTTCACGTAATTCCTATTTTTAACTAACTTTTAACTATTATGCCAAAAGCAAAAGAAAACAAAAATACATCCACTAAAACTAGGGATGATAGACAAAAACTAATACTTAATTTTAATTTACTCATATTAATGTCTGCCATTATTGGTTATGTTTTCTCTTGTCTTTCTAACTGTTTATTACTATAAAGCACCCCCAGGTCTACAGCTGAAACCAACATGTAGGTGAGGCCTCTGACATCACTGTCAAACATTTTTTATCTGAGCTGAGGCTGAGCTGAGCTCTTGGCCAACACAAGTTGCCTTAGCCTAGGGCACATGCTTACGTAGCAGGACTGTTGCTGCTAGTAGTGGCTGTGTGTTTGGTAGGATTTCATTACACTCAGTTGCAATCGACTGATGCATCAATTAAAATTTCTAAGGCTTTCTTTTTTTTTTTTAAAGAACTTCTTCCCCATGTAATTTTGTGTGCTAAATACAATTTTTTCTCTGAAGAGCTACATAAGGGAAAGAAGCCAAACATACTAGCTTTGCCTGGTAAATGCCTGGAGATTTATTTGTGTGGGTTTTTTCTATACCTGAATTCCACAGGTTGTATCTGTCACCTCACATGAGATTTTGTACACCTTTTTCAGAACTTCATCCTTCGAAGTGTGCTGTAGTTAGCAGCCTTGGGATGTGTGGAAAACACTATATTTTTGTCCTTATGAACGTAATTAAAGTTATAGTCTAACACAAGTCTTACAATTACAGTCTGTCAAGTGCAGTTGACAAGGATGTTATGTAGTTTCAGATTAATATAAAAGGCAAAGAATTAAGAAACTGGTGTTATCCCTTATAAACAAACAAAAGCTATCCAATGAGAAACAAAATGTTTTATATATAGGATATGTGGCAACATTATATTTGAACACACTACCTGCAAAATACTAGTAGTAATTCTTCTAGTAAACAAAAAGTTGATGTATTTTTCAGTAATCCGATACTTAGAGCTACTCGCCCAGGATCTGGAGATCTAGGATGTAGTTTCTCCCTCTGTCTCACATGATAGGCAATCCATCTCATTTTCTAGGAGAAGCATCCAGTCAGCCTGCTATGTGATGTTTTATGATCATGTTCTTTCAGTCTCTTATTATATCACTGTGCATTAAGAAACATAAACAAGAATATGGTCAGCTACTTTGGACCTACAGCTACCTTCTTGACTCGAAAACCAGAAAAGAGCATATCTTAATTTAGCTCTTGCTCATCCCAAGTGAGAGCTTTAAACACAGGAATATCATAAATTTGGTATCATCTCCTTAGCATCTCATCAAACATAGATTTTCTTCATGTAATTTTTTTCAAGTACTTATTAGATCAGTGACAGAATTGCTGTACATCTTAATGTTTATGACAGTCACTTTGAGGGTGATTCCAATGCATGCTCCAATATTAGATTAATTTATATAGAAAGAATTCTAAGCAAAAAAAATACCAAAAAAGACCCCCACCTCTTTTGCTTTTTTATGCTAATGGATAGTTGTTCATGCATCCTTCTGCAGAACAACTCTTCCAGGAAGAATGATTTTCAGATATGGGTTCCTGTTTTCTATATCATTGGGCAGTTTTAGTGACTGGGCTGCTAGATAGAGAGTCAGGACAGTCAGTTGTGTAAGTCTGAACTTTATTTCTTCAGCCTTACTTCTAAGAGTCTGAAATGGAAAAGGTTCTACAAAGTGATGCATCAAGTAGACACATATTCTCTTTTAATTTCAGATGGACCCTCTTTATGAAAAGGGCTCAAACCAGAAAAGGTTCTGATTTCCTCAATGATGAATGTTGAATGATAAAATATTCATCCAGTTCCAGTAAGGAAACACAAAGTATGCATAATTGCTTTGCTCTGCTGACCTCCTTTTCCGTGGGCCGTGAAGCATAGACCTCTATAAGCACTTTATCAGGGATTCCCTGGGCTGGGCTAATCTGGACCAAGTTGGGCTGCCCTATAATAGTTTTTCAAGTCCTCACAGAGGAGAGCCTCTGCAGCCCTGGGCTGCATTATCACTTCCTTGTCAGTTTGATGGACCTGATGGAAGGATGACCTGAATTTTCTCTGCTCTGCCTCTAGGCACCCCATCTCTGACTTGTCTTTCATATTTATCAAGAGATATCAGCAGTCCTGGGGGAAAAAGAGAATATGTCATGGAGGCAACTCTCCATCTCATCCAGAGAAGACAGAAAAAATTCATCATTCTCTTTGAGCATCAGTCTCCACGGCATGAGGTTGCACATGCTCAACAATTTTGTGGAGTGGCTCCCCTCTGTTAGCATGAATTGTTGGTATTTACACCAGTAGATCTATCAGTAAAAATTGAAAGTGAATTACCTAATAAATACTAGTTGAAAGAGAGACGTATTTGAAATTTCAACTCGAGTTTTGATTTTTTTAAAAATATTTGGAAAATTCCTAAGTAAACATAAGATCTGCAAAAGTCTTTCGGCATGCAGAGACAATAAACACATAAACCTGAAAATTAAGGTACAGTAAGACAAAAATCTTTCCTAAAATAGCCATGGAAAATAAAAAACTAGGACATTCTCTTAAATGAGGTCCATTTCTTCTCTACAACTGTTTATTTATAAAAATAATTACATCCTCAGTCAAAGGATTTCAAAAGTAACACTCTCAGTTTTGTGGACTATGAAGAGACACTGCCGAAAAGTTCTAGACAGAGGAATTTTGAATGCTGGCAAAATAGTACTCGTGAGATTTATGGATTACTAAGAGAGCATGTAAGTGCATAATCATACTTACTGTTTCTGTATTCTACCCACCCAAAGCCACTAAGAATGTAATCTCATTAGGTTTAAATTGACTACATATTGCTTTGGCAATTTTTGTAAAAATCTGCGGTTTGGTGATTAAGAGAATGAAAGAAGAGGGTTAATAAACTCTCTAGTTTCAGTTGAATATAATTTTAATTATAAGACAATAGTCATGCTTTTAGGAAAATATATCTTTGAATACCCATACAAGGTAATACAGCACTGAGTATTTGACTTCAAGTCTAATACAACTGCACTCATGTGATTCTGTAATTCATTTGTCCTGTTTAGCAAAATAGTTACTATGTAACCCTTAACGGTGAGGAAGAAATTGATGATGAACACCATAGTAAGGGCTTAATGGGATAACAGAAAGAACATAGAGATTAAACAAAATAAACGGAAATGTTTTGTATCTTTTCTTAGTATTTAGAAGTAATTATGGAACGACAGAAAAATTCCTTAGCAGATGGCAAGTCTTCTTAATCAAGTAAATTAACAGATCATGCATTAAAAAAATAAAGCGGTGGGTTATTTGACACACACTGTAATTACATTGGACATATTGCTTTCAATAAACATTAAAGGACAAATTAACATTACAGTTGTGCCAACTATGCTTCTAAATCTGCTTTTCAAGCTTACAATTAAAATCCTAAATTATTACTGCAGCAAATTAACATTTTTAATAGGATTCAAACACTGGGATGATCAGCACTTACTTTTATTTGCCCCCCAAAAAAGACTTCTAAAAAATACAAATCTAAACAATATAGCACCTCTGTAAATACTAAATGGCTAGATGGCATATTATTGTATCCTTTAACACACATATTCTGTGTGTTAAAAAATCTACATCTTTTTAAAAGTAGTATGACACTGTCATGGAGTTGTTCTTTATATTAAACTATAAAATTGTACATAATAAAGATGCAATTTATTTTTCAGTCTTTGTACTTCATAGGTTTCCTACTGCGAAACTTAAGTTGATCCCATGTATTTATTTTATGAGAATCAGATCTGAAAACTGAACACAAAGATAATCTCTCTGTTGAATTCCAAGAGAAGTGAATCAGATTGTTTTTTATTTCCAAACCACTGTGTCTTTTTCCTTCAATCTGCGCACCTTCCCATCCCTTCCTGTGATTATTTCTGTCTTACTCTGGTCTTTACCTATATGTCTGAAACTTGAATCTGTTTTGGGTTTGTTTTTTATTTCTCTAGAAAATGAAGAGCCTAAGGAAACAGAAACTGTAGTGAAAGAACTTGTACTGAAAGAATCAGAGATTTTCCAGAAGATATGATTTCCAACACTGTGATGTCTGGCAGTTTTCTTCTCCATCTCAGCAATTTTAGCTATTTAAACTAGGATTTAAGGACATTATAACCCTGTTAATAAAACTAAACCAAGCTTTGGTTTTATCTAAATAAAACTCCCTGTACTTAGTTCCAGCATTAACTTCCTCTTCTGTTCCTGTTTTTCCTTAAAAAAGGTAAATTGAAAGTAGGATATGAATACTTTACTGTCTATTTGTACTTGCTCAATCTACCCCATTCATTTCAAGTTCCAGTTTATTTCCTGTGAAGCCTTCAAACACAAAATCATACTAAAATGAATTTCATTTTCCAGAAACTATCCCATTAACGTCCCTACAGATACCCAGCATTTCCTGGGTATTTTATATGGAAGTTTTGGTGGCTTGACAGGGATCTCATGGAAAAGATTAGACTGCTTTCATGCCATGAGACACTTCTGCTTACTGAAATGAGCGTAATGATACATTACAGATATTTTTGGAAGCATGAAGACAACTAGTGCAAATCTTGCTTAAAAAATAAATAATCATAGTATTATTTTTAGTTCAGTTACCAGGGTTAATTCACCTCCCCTGCCACCCCTATACCCTAAATTTAAAAGAAAAAGAAAAAAGAATTCATCTAATTTAAGTCATGTGAGCCAGGCAATGATAAAAGAGGGTCACTTATTATTTCTGTCCTTACAGGAATGCTCTGATCATGTGGTTAAACCAGAGTGAGATTTTATAATATCCAAATGCTTTTGAGTAATGCTTGATGTCAAAAGCTGCCTAAAATAAATTTTCAATGCTTTGAAAAATCTCTTTCAAATTTCTGATTATGTACTAAACACATGTATTTTTATTCTGAGAAGGTTATATATATATATATTTGAATCATTGAAGAATTAGGGCCTTATTCTCTTCTTTCTTAATAAACATGTAGTCTAATAAGAGTAATCCAAAATAGACCATTTTACCACTGTAATCAAAGCTATCAACAATTTTTCATTGTAAGGACCACTGTCCTGTCTTGTTTACAATGAGTTGGGATAAATTTTTAATCTCTCTCCAGCTTTTTTTGAAATACTGTTGTCATCTTCACTAGAAACATTTGTTTAACTTCAACCTTAAATGATATATTTGCGTTTCCATAGTTTAAAATGTTGTAGTACCATATTTGAAATCATATACTTCTGCTATACTTAACTAGTTATCTTCTATTGCAGTAATTATATCCCATATAAAAAAAGTACTACACAGCTTTAATGATGTATAACCCATCTCACTTGAGCATGCCATTATAGGGATTTTTTATGGCATTCTTAATGACATACTGTAACCAATTATCATACTTAATTTATAATAATAAATTTATGTAACGAATATTAATGTCATCTCTTTAAATACTCTATAGTAGAACTTTGTTTTTAATATAGTCATTCAACTATTTCAGTCTTAGAAACTATAACACCAATTTTTTTTTCTAAACCTTATTATGCTCTACATTATGGAGTTATGCAGGACTGGTGTTGTCTATGTAACTTCTTGTGAAAATATCTCACAGCAACCAAGGATTATAAATAAACTGCTTAAATCTTTTTTAATTAAGATCAAAATAACATATTCCAGGAGTGAAAACTTAGTCCCACTGAAGACAATTTATTCAACAAATTTGAGCAAGAAGTAGATCTTACTCAATTCGATATTCATTCTCGTTCAATAAATTGGTGTATCATTGATTCCTTCCTTCCTTCTACATCTGTCTTTCCTTTCCTTCCTTACAGTAAGATAATTAATAGACATATATAACTAATAATTAATACAAAATATAACATTAATAGTAAATATTTTATACACAAATATACATGTCAAACATCTAAATCATGCAAGATATATAACATGTGGAATGTTTCTATATTCAGAATGTCTTTTGTTTTCATATCCTTTGAATGACAGGGACATATTCACACTAATGGAGATGCAAAATTTTCATTTCTTATTACTTTGTATGTTGTCACTGCAGCAGAATGATGAGGAATACTACTGTTTTCCAATCATAAAGAATGTGTTTATAATGCAATGTCATAAATATACATCTTCTTTAATGAAATTTTTATACAAAGAATTTAATTGAGTAATTGTGGGGTTTTTTTAATAAATCCATTGTGTCTAAATAAAAACATTAATGCTTTCATCAAGTTCCCTGTGCAAAGATGAGTGGCCATTTAATATAAGGCTTATTTTCAAGTTTACAAAGAAGTTAAAGGCAGTATTCATGAACATGTTACCTACAATAACTGATTTCTAACAGACAGTTTGGTGTAAAAGTTGTGGAAGAGGTTTATCAGAAGACCAAATATGTTAGACACTCTATTCATATGTTAAATATTATCTAGAGGAGTTTGTTTAAGGTTCAGTATTTATAAGTTTTTTAACTTCATTTAACTTTATTTAAAAAAAAAATTTAAAGTTTTTTAGCTTTATTTAAAAGTATTTAAGGTTCAGTATATTAAAAGTATATGTAAAGTATATATAAGTATATTAAGAGTATTCAAAATTAAAAAAAATTAATAAATAAGAAGTTTCCAGTAATATTTAGTGAAGCTTTCAATTTGTCCCTAATTAATCTATTCTCTGAATTAATTTAGTAGGCAGACAAGTTTTCTGTTACATTTATTATACCCTGATCTCTCTTTGTGGTCCCACTACAGTAGAAAAGACAGCTGACCTAAGAGAACAGAAAAATCACTGGCTCAGACTCAAGATTTTCCTTCACCAGCATCTCTAATTTGATGTTCTGTCTGTTACTAAGCCCTGAATTTTCATGAAACTTTGAGATTTAATTGGATTTGACCAGTTTATTGTTTTCCTGTAGTTTACCTTTTTGTCCCACTGCACTGCAGATGGTTTCAGTTTTCATGTGAGAACTGACAGGTAGGCAAGCACTTTATACTAATTTCCATGGTCAAATAACTTTCTTAATGATGATTGTCCCATTTCCTCTCAAATATTATATCTGCTTATTAACACCGAAACAAAAGTGTGAAAAGAAGGCATATATGTCCTCATGTCCTGAGATGTGACCTCCATAGAGGTTAACTATTTTTCCTAAATCTTATTCTAGCCCTCCTTGGCCTTCTCTTTAACTTGGAAAAAAAGTGGCTTTATGGAAATCAATTGCACTGTGTTTTTTCTACTGAGTTTGCAAAGTGATGAAATATTGAGCAGAGAATTTTAAACAGTGTATTTCATTTATTTCCATTATTTTGGTTTTGGAGTGTTTGTCTCCCCCTCTCCCCATTTTCCTCATAGTTAGTATTTGATATGTGGAATCTGAAAATAAGACCTCTGTATCTACACATCTTGCCTGAACTGATCTGCACACAAATGTTAGACCCACTCCAGGCTGTTGGTTCCCTGATCACCATAATTAAGTACCCGTTTTAGGCCTGTCATGGACAATTAAGAAACTATTTTTCCATGAATCCAGACTGTGATATAAAAAAAGTTAGCTTCAGTCTTGTAATATGGAGCTGGGGAAGGTTCAAGGCAAGCAACAACACTTGTCACACGTGGAAACATCTTTAGGTCTCTTGATGAGATGTAGCCATGAAGTGGTCTAAGATATCTTGCCAAAATAAAATCTTGAGTATTGCATGGAGTACTCAAATATATAGCCAAATTTTAACATAAGCCAGTTTGTCAAGGCTCATTCTGTTCCATTAAATGAAATAGACAATTAATTGTTGCTTATTTATGTTTTCTACACCTTATTTATTTATTTATTCATTCACTCACTCATGAATCAAAAAATTAACATAGGCTGGTTTGTTTTAGAACTCCAGCAACAAATAGTTTAAAAAAGGCACTTGCTTATTTTCACATTTGTCATTCAAGGTCATCTGTAGGAAAGAGGGCTGAGTGTCTATTCTAAGGCTTTATTTTGCTATGTCTCTTCCATGCTCAGTCACCATGTTCAGAATAAACAATGGAACTTAAAAATCCCATCCAGTTAACAATAAGGAAAATAACCAGGAATATATTTTATACACCATGGCTCAGACTCCTGGTCATCATCTGATGAATTATGCATAGTTATGATAATAATAATAATATAATAATAATAATATGATAGTGATGTAAGAAATAATATGCGAAAAGATCTTTACTGTAAAAGGCCCATGAATAGAATTGTGACTAATAACTAAGAAATCAGACATTTTGAGAAAATTTTTACTGTATTTATTTTTAATAAATACCAGTTTTCTTGCTTTTGTGTTTTTGTTTTTATTTACTTTTTCCTTCCTTCAGAGTTCCAGTAGCAGATTTTGAGAAATAAGGTTTTCAATCCCTTTCTAAACAAAAAAATGAGAAGATCCATTTTTTGATTATTACTATGTCCTGTACACAATACAAATCTATGTATCTATCAAATACATTTTTGAACTCAACATTTTTGAAGCATTCTAGAAATACAGTCCTGAATTTCACAGAATCACAGCATATGCTGAGTTGGAAGGGACCTACAAGGATCATCAAATTCAACCCTTAGGCCTGACCAGGACAATCCCCAGGAGTCACACCATGTGCCCAAGAGTATCATCCAAATACATCTTAAACTCTCTTGGTGCTATGACCTATTCCCTGGGGAGCCTGTTCCAGTACCTAACCACCCTCTGGGAGAAGAACCTTTTTCTAATATGCAACCCAAACCTCCCCTGACACAAATTCAGGCCAGTTCTGTCACTGGTCACCAGAGAGAAGAGATCGGTGCCTGCTCCTCTTCTTCCCCTCACGAGGAAGTTGTAGACTGCAATGACCTCTCCCCCCAGTCTCCTCCAGGCTGAACAGATCAAGCGTCCTCAGCCACTCCTCATATGGCTTCCGCTCAAGGCCCTTCACCATCTTCATTACCCTTCTTTCAACACTCTCTAAGAGCTTAATATCTTTTTCACATTATGGTACCCAAAACTGCACACAATATTCAAGGTGAGGCTGCACCAGTGCAGAGCAGAGCAGGACAATCCCCTCCTTCGACCAACTGGCGATGCTTTGCCTGATGTCACCCAGGACAAGATTGACCCTCTTGGCTGCCAGGGCACTGCTGACTCATATTCAACTTGCTGCGGAGTGGGACCCCCAGGTCCCTCTCTATGACACCGTTTTCCAACATCTCATTCCCCAGTCTGTTTGTACATCTGGGGTTGTCCCATCCCAGGAGCAGAGTCCAGCACTTTCCCTTTTTGAAGTTCATATGATTGGTGACTGCCCAGTCCACTAATTTGTCGAGGTCGCTCTGTAGAGCCTCCCTGCCTTCAAGGGAGTCAATGGCTCGTCCCAGTTTTGTATCATCTGCAAACTTGCTGTATACCTTCCAGGACTGCATCCAAATCATTTGTGTTTCATACAGAGTACAATATGACAACACAGCAAAATATTTCAGACTGTCAGGAATTCCGTGTTCGAATTTTTTTCCATTAAATAGCTTGCTTTCACAGGAAGAAAGTAAAATTATGGATGTTAATGTAACTGAATATAAAAGGCAAATAAGTACTTAGAACATTTAGCCAGGACGTTTCCAAACAATTGCAGCTTGGGTTTCTGAAACTGTTTACAGAACTTCTTTTCTGGATTTTTGTTTCTGAATAAATTGTGCACTTTTTTTTTCCTGAAGAAGACAAAAATATTTTTCATTACCTCTAGGCAAGAATATGAAAAGAATTAGTTTGCCTATAAAAGTTTTCACTAAGCTTTTCCCTAAGAAATTTTAATCTTGATTTCCTTATATATATATATATATGTTAAAGGATTTTACCTATTCCTAAAACGTCTGTGAGACATGAAAATACGTTTAGGTGTCATTCCATCAAGACCTATGCATTTTCTTATATTTCCTATGGTGGTGTGAATGTGTGGTGTAAAATACAAACAGAGATACAGAGAAATCAAATTTCCTGCTAAATGCACTTTTATATATTCAGAAAGAAGTTTAATTTCTTCAAGCTTGCAAAGAATTGTCCTGTCAGATTTTAATATAGCAGGACTATGTAATATTTCACTGCTCCTGAGGTTGAAAAAGTTCCTCTTTTTTGAAAACTAACCTTAAAACAAACATCTTCAATTATTTTCTACATAAAAGTCATTAAAGGACCAAAGACATCCTGTGTTGACAAGCATTAGCAAAAAATATCAACGTAAAAAAGGAAAGTGACTTTAGAAATGCAGCTCTCCAGGACACCCTTTAGTTCAATTTTATTGAACAGGCTTTTCTATCAACCTAGCATGATTTTATTTCCTGTATGGATCAGCAGATTTACAAAGGTAGAAATACGACAAAGGTAGAATAAATTTTCTGCAGAAAAAAGCCTGTGAACAAAACTTCTGTAACATTTTGTGTACTGATTTTCTTGTTTCTGTGTTTTTATTTTAGGGCCATTCGATTTCAGAAAACTGAGTTGTAAGGCATTAAATTCACTAATTGACATATCTTTGAAGGATAAACAATAAGGTATAATGTAATATTATTTATGAAGATTTAGTGTGCTGGTTTTGGCTGATATAGAGTCAATTTTCTTCACAGTAGCTGGTATTGGGCTATGTTTTGGATTTGTGCTGGAAACAGTGTCAATAACACAAGGATGTTTTAGGTGAGTAGCACACAAGGCCTTTTCTGCTTTTCACACTACCAGGCTGGGGGTGCACAAGGAGTTGGGAAAGGGGACAGCCAGGACAGCTGACTCCAACTGACCAGAGGGATATCCCATACCATTATCATGCTCATCATATAGAACCGGGGAAGAAGAAAGGGAGTGACATTGGGAGTGGTGTCTTCCCGAGTCGTTGTTACATGTGATGGAGATCGGCTTGCTGAACACCTGCTCACCCGTGAGAAGTGATGAATGCATTCTTTGTTTTGCTTTGCTTGCATGCACAACTTTTACTTTACCTGTTAAACCGACTTTGTATCAACCCACGAATTCTCTCACTTTTACTCTTCCCCCACCATGGTGGGAGTGAGCAAGCAGCTGTGTGGGGCTTAGTTGCTGGTTGGGGTTAAACCATGACTCTTAGTGAGATTATTCTTTCAGTTCCACTGTGGTTTTGAGATGGGAAGCAATAAAAACACAGATATGCAATAATATGAACCCAAACTTCCATCTATCTAAGTAATTGACAAGCACTTGAAGTTTCTTCTTTAAAATCAGACGTCTTACACATTTAAAATACCATGTCTATTTCTTACACTATCTACTTTCCAGGCTTGGGATAGCGAAGTCTTTTTATAATCTTATTCATGCAAAACAAAATATTTATTTCCACTTTCAAAAATAGTGCCAGAATGGCTGCAACTCTTTTCCCCTATGGTACACTTGAAAATTCATGGCCTTTTACATTACATCAAATAAGCTATTTCTACAGCATGGGACAGTTAGAAAGCTTTTCAAAAAAGGGTCACAAATTAATAAACTTCGAATTGTGCACTTTTTGTTGCCCACAAATATTTTAATAAGCAAAGATAAAGTTCAAGTCATTGCCCACAAAGTGTTAGCGGCACCCTATAGAAAACTGGAGTTATGAGGTTATTCATAGTTTGACATGGGGTTACTCTACTCTTATTTAAAAAAAAGAAAAAAAAACAACCACTGAACAGTTTCTTTTTTTCTTTAGGAACAATGATGTTTTTATACATATGAATACTTGCAGTTAAGCTTTTAGATAATATGAAAGGTATACGATATTCAGGTAAATTGATGCAGAGGTGTTTTTTTGGTCAGATGTACTTTGCAAACAAAAGCGTACCTTTCTTCATACTAGATTGCTTTGTACTTTGCAAAACATCACTTCTATTTGTGCCTGCTCTAGAAATTAAACTGCCTCTAGCAAGTCACAGATAATATAATGCAAGTCTAGCCATTATTACTATTTTTTAAAGTGTAAATCTACATACAGGCATCATAAATTAAGTAATATAAATGATTAGGTAAAATATTTGAAACTGCATAAAATCTGACCTTGTTCTTTAAAAAAAAAAAAAAACAACAACAGAATAATTTTTCCCTAAAAGCAACAACAAATGGAAAGAGCAAGTGATTATATAAGATACTAAAAGAGGTCATGCTGGAACTGACAAAAAAGAACTACCTGAATTTTCAATCCCAAGTAACTTGCATTTAACATTTGACAGTGGAATTCAGAAGCATCTAAGACATACTGAGCAGAGTCACAAATTAATTGGTTTTACGTTCTGTTCTGCAGAGGGGGGCCTGTACCACCTCTGGATTTTCAGTTCTGTGCAGATTCCAGGCTGATCTCAGTAATACAGCTAGCAAGTAAAACAGTTTAATTAAAAATAATAATTGTAACTGCTTACAAGTGGCCTGAAATAACAACCAATATCATTAAGCCATGACTCATACACTGCAATTATCTTACATTGAAATGGATCATTTAAAATATAACTATTGCTCTTACTAAGCAATTTCTAAAAATCAACAATTAAAATGCCTATATTACATTTCTTTGATTATAACTGGCAAATATTTCTCCTTTTGTACTTTGAAATTACAATAGTATTTACTGATTACTCCAATTTTTAATCTTCCCTCAGCACATATAAAAAGCTAACTAACACAGTACAGCTGTTTTCTGATTGTATTCTTAGTGCTATTTTCTCCCACTACTCTTTTTCATGCTTAACACACATAGAATTTCCCATTTTGAAGTTTTTAAAATCATAAAGTTCATGGATTCAAGGATAGCACATGAGTAAATTCATGTGGTAATTATGCACCTTCATGAAGTTTTTTATCTGAGAAACATTTATCTTGACTAATACACGCAGTTAATGACAGCCACTAAAAGACGCAACTTCTCTCACTTTCTGGGAAGAAGCATTGACCATTACAAAAAAAAGTAGACCTTACGTGGGCTGAATCATCTGGTTAAATACCTCCCTTTCCTTCGTTCTGCCTCTTTGCTGGGTAAAAAACGGCTGGATGCCCAGATCCAGAGAGTGGCGGTGAATGGAGTTCCATTCAGCTGGCAGCCAGTCCCTATTGGTGTTACACAGGGCTCAGTATTTAGGCCAGTCCATCAATACCTTTTTTGATGATCTGTACGAGGTGATCAAATGCACACTCAGTTTGCAGAGGACACCAAGTTGGGTGGGAGTGTCAATCTGCTGGAGTGTGGGAAGGCTTTTCAAAGGGATCTGGACAGGCTGGATTGATGGACCAAGGCCAGTGGTGTGAAGTGAGGTGCTAGGTCCTGCATTTGGGTCACTATAACACCATGCATTGCTACAGGCTTGGAGCAGAGTAGTTGGAAAGCTGCCCAGTGGAAAATGACCTGGAGATGCTGGTCAACCGCCGCTGACCATAAGCTGGAAGTGTGCCCAGGTGTCCAAAGAGGCAAATAGTTTCCTGGCCTGTATCAGAAATAGTGTAACTAGGAGGACCCAAATCTTCGTTCGCAAAGCCTAGCCATGAATGAATGAACTAGGACCAGGGCAAATATTGTCCCTCTGTACTCGGTACTGGTGAGGCCACACCTCAAATGTTGTGCTCAGTTTTGGGCCCCTCAGTACAAGAAAGACATTGAGGTGCTGGCAGGGGTCCAGAGAAGGGCAACAAAGCTGGTGAAGGGTCTGGAGCACAAGTTCTTTGAGGAGATGGCATTGTTTACCCTGGAGAAAGGAGAGCTCAGTGGGACCTTGTTGCTCTCTACAACTGCCTGAAAGGAGGTTGTAGCCAGGTGGGGTCGGCCACTTCTCCCAGGCCTTTAGTGGTAAGACAAGAGGACATGGCCTCAAACTGCAGGGCAGTTCAGGATGGGCATGAGGAAGAATCTCACCACAGAAAGGATGATTAGACATTGGAACAGGCTGCTCAGGGAGGTGATGGAACCACCATCCCTGGAAGTGTTCAAGAAATGGACATAACAGTGCTGTGGTTTAGTTGTCATGGTGGTGTTTGGTCGAAGTTTGGATACAATGATCTTGAAGGTTATTTCCAACCTTGATGATTCTATGATTCTTAGGTGTTTCTGAAAACAGTTATCCTAATGGATAGGAAGAACTGTTTTGAGAATTCCCTCAGTGCTTACCCTGTTCATCCAGTATCAGCCACTGTCAAGTACTGAAAGGTTCTCTGGTAAAATCTCAAGATACTCTCTTAATAATATTCATAACTATAGGCATTCTGGAGAGGGCTGAAGTACATTTATGTCTATTCCCTATGCAATTTTTAAGAAATTAAGTAGTTTCTTTTCTTTTTCTGGAATACATTTGAAAATTATGCTGAAATTGTTACTAAATAAATAAAAATAAGAAAACCCTTCTAGAAGTTATATAGGTGTTTTTATCAATAATACTTTATATTAAATGCTATTGGTCTATTGTCCATTAATTGTTTTGTTTTGGGGTTGCTTTTTTTTCTGTTTGTTTTCTTTTATTGGTTCTTTTTGGGGTGAGGGGTGCGGTGGATTTTTTTTCCTGTTAGTGTGCTGTCCAAGATACAAGAGAAAAAACCTAGTGGGTAAACTTATGCTAGAAGAAAACATTATGTAGTTTTTTCCTCCATTTTTCACATGCATATTTTTTGCTTTCTACCCATTCAGGTATTTGTGCAGTTCGGATAATGTTTAGGCATGATCAATGAAATCATAAAAACAGCTACTACAAGCCAGCCAATATAATGATTAGTAATTGAAAAGTCCTACGATAAGCAAAACCTTTCCCATACTGTTTAGAGTACTTTCAGTCTTAAAGTAAAAGCTCAACAGAAATAAAGCAGATGTATCCTGAAGAACCTGCTTGGTTTTTCCACAGCTAGTGATCACACCTAAGTCACCTAGGTAGTAAAATCGTGTTTTGCATGTTAGGTTGAAAGAAAAATGCAGGCAATTCATCTAATTATGAACAGTAGCCAAGAGAAATGGTTTTTGGAATTTTTTATACTCCATATTCTGCAACTCTATCTTATTCAGCACATAGGCTACTTCTGGTGAAGAGTTTGGCTTTGAAAATTTGAAATGAGAAAGGAAAATGCTGTCTGCATATACCTTCAGGGTTGTGTTGCAAAAACACCCAAGGAATAACAGGTTATAGCTTAAGTTCAAAACCCAGGAGAGGAACAAATTATAGAAGTTGATTCTACTTTTGTGAAATCTTGTCTGTGATGGCCAGAACTTGGATTTTCTCTCTACCTCTTTCTATCTTTTAACTGAATGGGAAGGTAGTATGGTTAGAAAGAGCATTTCACATCTAATTTGAAAAACAGGAATCATTCAAAATTGCTTAAGCACACTAATGACAAATTTAAAAGTGTCTGGACCTATACATGAAGTTCAATGACTCTGAAATAATATTTTTAAAACAACAGTCAAGTGTAGGACATGATAAAAAAAACTCCATAAAACAGCTAAAAGCTTACATGAAAAGTTTGCACAGGATGAGCAGAGTAGTTCCAAGGAGAAAAATGGAGATTTTCATTTCCAATGTCTTGTCCTCAAACCAGTGTTTTGAGAAAAAAAGTGATAAGTATCTGAGGGCCCAGAAGCAAATTGAAGTAACTGAATGTTTTAATATCTTTGAGGGGTTGCAGTACCAAAATTTAAAACCGTGGTTTCACATTGATATAGTTATTTAGCTGTAGTTACCTGGGGAGTGCTACCATTGAGTGAGAACATGTATAACGCATCTGCAAGAATCCTAGTATCTGCCAGAATCCTAGTATCTGAAAACCAGGAAAGAGTTTATTTTCTTAAGCATCTTCCACATCAATTATCTAATAGCAATACAAAGTTCTCCAGAGATATTAAGAATTAGGCAGTGGGAAGGAACAAAGCACTTTCTTCTAACATATATTCTTTCTCCATAAATCATAGCCTCAAACCACTCAGCTCAAAACTCAGCATAAAACAATTCTCAGGAGACTTGCCTAATAAAATAGAGTCTAAGCCCCTCCCCCTCATTAAGGTCTCTAGTTTCTATATTGTACATTCATGCGTGCCTGACTTTAATATCCCATAATTCAGAAAAGTACACAGGAGACAGGGTATTGATATGATAGGGAGCTCCACATCTCTATGCATCTTAACCTGCTGAACTAAAGCTGACAGTCAGTCAGCTGCAGACATTCAGCTGCACTTCCATAAAATACAGAAGTAATGAATATTAGGTCCATCAACAGACAATACTAAGTCGGCTGTCACTTGGCCCATTTCTTACTGTAGACTCTAGACATTATTCACCCTGGAGGGTTTCAGGATCTGTCTGATGTTTTTCTTTGTATCCCAGTACAGTGGAGGTTTCAGAAAGGATTATTTTAACTTGTTAATCTGAATAGTGATCTAATAGGGGACAGCTGTGGCATCTGAGTCCCAGGGCTATTTATTGTCAATTAGTAAGAATCTTAAACATATTCCTTTCATTATTTACTTGACCTGTCCTTAAATAAAGGACAATACTCACCAGGGGGGAGAAAAATGAGTGTATGGCAAGGACCAGTGAAACGAACCCAAACAGAAAAACCATGAGGAAACTTCAAGATTAATTAGTGAAAGACTAAGGATAATGAATCTTTGTGATGTGAAGACAATTGATAACAAAAACAACATTTGATCATATAAGGTGCCCTAGGGGACATTACAGAAGAAATGCAAACTGTCAGATTTAAATCATGCATTACTGTTATACTGTATTTCTCTATAAGCCACTCTGGCAGTTTAGATTTTTTTGGTTGGTTGATTGGTTGGTTTTTTTAAGGAAACTTTATACTTCCAGAAAGTAGAGTCTTAAAAACCACATGTGGGAGGGTCAGCTATGAGATGAGAAACTCGGTATCTCATAGTGTGGGGCCAGCCTGCATGTGCCACCTGGGAGATAAGGATATGGAAGACAGGGCAACACCGCCACAGGGTCAGTGCTTGTGCCTGGACACCACAGAGAAATATCTGAGGCCATAATTTTCTTTATATGCTTAGAATACAAAGTACTTTCTGTAATTATACTGTAACAGAGGAGAAAAATTACATCTTCTATATGATAACATAATGTCCAAATATTTTTTTGATATGGCTTTGAAAATAGCAACAACAACCAAAAAAAAAAATTGAGGTCTTTTTATGCTTAGGGCATTTGAAGTGACTTGATAGTGAAGTGACTTATGAAGCCCAGTAAATATTGCAAACCAGCAAACATAGGCATTCATCCTGGATCGTGTTTGCTTCGAACATCTGAAATATACCATATTTTAAAAGGAGAAATGACATCACAGCATTGATTCCACACATGAGCCATGAATATATTGATGAATGGAAGCAGAGGTGGCACAGCTGGTTGTATTCTCTTAAAGAAGCCTGAAACATAGAAGCAGAAAATGAGATTGAGATCAGTCAGAGAATCAGAAAATGTTTTAGGCATTAGTTTAAGTTACTTATAATGTATTTATGATGAGACCAGTATATTCAGACATAATTTATCTGTAATAAGGTGCTCCATAAGGTTAGTCCAAAAGCATAAAACTTAACGCTAAACAAACATTTTCTGAGGACAACTACCTGTTGCAGATAGAGGTTACAAAAGGTCTTGGGAAAAAGATAAAATTACAATTAATACTGTTCATATAGTTTTAAAATTATCTTTAAATAAGTGAAAACTTCTTTCATCTTTTGTATTTGAATGTTCTCACATGCAATGTTAAAATAATTTAGGAAGACAAAGTTTGGTGTAGTCTCTCAAGAAATGTATTTTACTTTTTTTTTTTTAGAATTCAATAGTATTGGGAATGTTATATAGAGATCTTTGTTTGATAAATCAAGAAGTGCATAAGTATTGTATTATAGTGTGTAATGTGTTGAAGTGTTGCGGCACAAAGGAAAACAAAATCAGAAACAGAGAACTGAACCAAGGTGAAGCTGAATAAGAAAAATTGAACTTCTAGACTGGGAGGATGATCAAGCAGAAAGGAGGCTATCATCGAGGATAAAATGAATGATCCACTCTCTTAAAAGAATGCTGACATATCTGCTCTTGACACGGAGTTGTATACATTTTCCTGGAAATTGAAGTGAACATAATATAAAAATGTTAGTACTCTGAACATTGAAACATATACATTAGTAAAGAAGATTTTGAAAAAGAAAAAAAGTCAATCAAAAATGTAATATTTAACACAATTTTTAAAAGCCCCTTTTAACAGATATTTTGAAAAAAAAAATATTGTTTGGTCATACTTTCATTATCTATGGAAATAAATCAGAGACACACCCTAGAAAATTATAGCATTTTTTTAAAACCTGGTTATTTATTTAAGAAACTAAAGGGTTTGTAATTAGTAAAATAAGGACTTGATGGAAAAGAAAGCAGGGAATAGGAATTTTCTGAGAATGGAGGTTTGTCCCTCTTTCCCTGATGGGAAAAAGTGGGAAAGACTGTGACACAGGTCACGGTCCAAGAATAACTCATTCTGAAAGGAACCTCAGAAGGTCTCTAGTCCAGATGGCAGTATTGGTCCAAACAGGTTTCTCAGAGCTTTATCCAAAACTTCCAAGGATGAAGACTGTCTGGGCAAATTGTTAAAATTACTGTTTTCCTGAGGAAAAAAGCTCTTTTCTTATCCAATCTGAAACTTCTTTTTTTCAATTTAGGTCCCTTTCACCATGCTTGAATATAAAAAACCTGATTACATCTTTTTGATGACCCCCCTATAGGACCTGGGGTGGTCATGAGGTGTCCTCAAAACCATGTCTGACACTGCCTGTAAAAGATCTGTTCCATTCCTCCAGCCTCTCTGCATGGGGCAGCCATTCCAGACTAAAACCACCCTGATGGCTGCCATTGAGCTCAATGAAATTTGTCAATATCCTTTCTGTGCTGGGGGTCCTTAGCTAGGCACAGATGTTATCTAATGAATGCTGGTTAAAAGGACATAATATTTTTCCTCATTTTCCCAGCTCCTGATGGAGTAGCACTGGCTGCTGTTGTCTCCCTCTGTGTCCAGGGCTCACTGTTGGCTCAGGCTCATATTCCTTTTCACCAGGACAACCAGCTTCTTTCCACAGAGCTTTTCCTTAGCCAGGTGGCATCCAGTGCATATCACTGCAGAGAACTACTCCTTAAAAGGACCAGGACTTTGCATTTATCCTCGTTGAATTTGATGAGGTTCTTGTTTGTTCACTTCTCCCCTTTTGTGTAGGACTCCCCCATGAGACAGGCTGGCTTTCAAGCTTACTGACTGGTGCTCCCGCTGTCACGTCATCTGTCAACTTGATGAGAGGCGTCCTCTGTTGCTATTGATAATGATGTTAAGCAGGAGAAGTCACAGGGTAGACCTGTGCAGTACTTCACTTGTCCCTGGCCTCCAGCCCGAGTACTACCCATTAATTATGGCCCTCTGTTCCAAATCTTCCAAACAACTGTTTTGCAGATTCATTATCCACTCATCCATACTGCAATATCTTGGCTTGGGTTCAAGAATATTACGGGAGACGATGTCAAAAATCTTGCTAAAGTTGAGATAAATGACACCTACTGCTCTCTCCTTGTCAACAAATCCATTCATTTTGTTATAAAAGGCAAATAGTTGGGCCAGTATGATTTATCCCTGGACAATTCTTATTGACTACTTCCAATAACCTTTGTCTCCTTGAAATGTGCAGAAGCACATTCCAAGATTTTAAGGGTTTTCATGAAGGTTACTTCACATTCTTCCAGGGATGGAAGTAAGGCTGACCAACGTGTAGTTGCCTAGATCATCTTTTTGGTCTTTCTCACTTGTTTATGTTGCAGTGGTTTGCAGTAGGGTGATTTGTTTCATGCCATTTGTTCTGAGGTTTTTTTTTTATTTTGTTTTTTTTCTGCTGTTTTTCTTTTAAACTGAACCAACGTATTCACAAATTAGAAAATCCAATAAAAGATCCAGTCACTATTTAGATGTTATTACAGAATAATCCCTTGTTTATTACTGCTTGCATTCAGGGAAAGTGACTACCAGGTGACAAAGCTGTAAATACAATTTTTGTTGACAGAACTCCTTCCTCTGAACTAGATGACTAACTGCAACTGGTGACTATAAAGACTTATTCATGTTTTTCCAAACTATCTTTGGGCAAACAAATGTTTACTGAAATCCTTTTATGATTCTTTAAAGCATACACAATCTAATTATTTTAAAATTCTGGTTTAATATGTCATGACCAGTTATAAAAAACTGGAAAAATTAATGTGTTTAAGGCTTTCATTTTTGTTCAATGAAAAGAATGATCTCATTAAAAAAAACTCCCTTAATTTCTTATAAAGCTAGAAAAATATGTTAACCAGAACTGTTACTTTACTGAATGTTCTGAAAAATACTGTTGGACCACCAAGAAAGGGCTAAGTAGTATACTTTTGAAATGACATAAAATGTAATGAGTCAACTCCTTAAAGTAACATAAAGTAATTCTCTTTTATTTCCAAGTGCACACAGTTATGGGAAATCCGTCAAAGAACTAAACACAGGGATTGGGATAAATAAAATTGAATCTATTAATCCTAAAGCTTGATCCTTTTTCATTTAGTTTTCCCTTTTCCCAGGCATATATATCTCTTTTCTTCCCTTTCAAATTATATATGCTATTGTGGTTTTCATCACAGCCATATGCATTTCCTTCTCTCATGCTTAGATTTAATTCTTCTCTTTCTTCCTTCTGTTTCAGTCTCTCATATCTCAAACATGTTTTTATTTCTTTTTTTTCCTGTCTTTTCCCCTTTCTCTTGCCATTCATTTTCTTCTATGCCCCTTTTAGTTCATTTTGCCAGTGGTACCTCAAGTTCTATCCTCTTCTGCAGCTATGTTTCCTTCTCCTTTCACATTCACATATACAAGTCAAATATACAGGCAATGCCATATATTAATGACATGCACATTAAGGAAAGAATGCCTGGGAAATGTGAGTGAAGTTGCTTCCTTATCCACAAAAGTTGGGATAAACAGAAGGCTGCTTTTAATGAGGAAATACTACAGTGATTCCATTTGACCCTAATAGTTCACTGAAAAACATGTCTAATATAGGGTGGCCAATTTGAAACTTTGTAAAACTTTACAGACAAAGCCTAATTTTTCTGAATAGAATGGTTAAAACTGGAACATCTTATTCCCAAAAAGGTTATTTATACAAAACACATTATATCTATGTGAATGCATCTTACATTTTTTCATATGTTTGCTTTATAGCTAGAGCATTTCCATTGTTTTTTCCCTTCCAAACACACACACACAAAACGAATAATAAATAAATATTAATAATTTATTTTCTACTTTTTCAGTAGAATGACAATTCTTGAAAATCCTCTGAACTAATATCTTAAACTGGTAAATGCCTTGCAAATATTTAATACGATCAAGAATTCAATTAAAGAATATAGAAAAGAATATATAAATCATATTATTTATATATTATATATGTAGAATATACATATATATTATATATATGTAAAATGCACATTATTATTGTTCTTATGAAATTATAGACAATAAAAAGGTAATTGGTAGATGTGGTTCAAAGAGCACCTGTAAATGTTAGGTTGTAGTGAAGTTTAAGTTGACATTTACCTAAAATTAGATAAATCTTATTATTTTAAAAACTATATTTTATTAGTTCAGTCATCAGGATATTTTTAATTTATATAGTATATAGACCTGGAATAAATTATTCCAAGACTTATGTTACTTATAAGAAAAATCAGCAGCTTAACTTGGATAAGTGGTAATGTTAAAATCTGTTATCAGTCATACTTCAAATAGACTTTGATGTCTCATTCTCTATCCCTTCAGTCAGTCGAGGAGATGTAAATAGTACAGGTGCACACAATTACACTACTTGTCCTTCTGCCAAACCATCATCTAAAACATGACTGAAGATTACACACATCATTACAAAAATAGCTGGATTTTTTTTCTTAGTTAATATTCATTTTTTACAATGTAAGCACTTCAGCTATCACAAAGCATTTAGAAAAATGAGAGAGTTGCTAGTTCAGACATTTATCAGAGGTAAATCATAGTGAGTGTAATAATAATAATAATGGCCAGTCTTCGCGAACGAAGATTTTGGGAAAGGTCTTTTACCTTTCCAGCCTGCGCAGTGGATTTTTTAGGTGAGACACAGCTTGCACTGAACTGAGCCCACCCTTTAATCCTAAGGTTCATCTGCCGGGGCCAAGCAAGCTTGGACAATGGCAGTGAGGTCCTCAGGACGTAGGTTTGTTTAGAGTGTCCTTCTCATAGATGGATGGCCTCACAGGGCTAACGAGCTCCATCTGCCCGGGGGACTGGGAATCGAACCTGGGTTGCAGCGGTGAGAGTCCTGCATGCTAACCACTAGGCCACCAGGGGTCCCCTAGTGAGTGTATCTGCCTGAAATAATGTAGAAAAATATTTCAAAAGGATTTAATGGAGGCCCAATGTCCAGATGGATATCAGGGACAAGCAATGTCCTCCAGGTATCTACACTGGATCAGAACTGTTTAAAGTCTTTATCAGACACATACAGTGAGAGTGAGCGCATCCTTAGTAAGTTTGCAGATGAAAGGAAGATGAATGGTGCAGCTGACATGCCTGAAAGGACAGGATGCTGGGGAGCCATCCAGAGGGACCTGGTCGAGTTCAAGAAATGGGTCCATGGGAACCTCATGAAATTCAACAAGACCAAGTGCAAGGTCATGCACCTGGGTTGGGGCAATCCCAGACATGAGTAGAGAATGGAGGATGAACTCACTATGAGCAGTCTTTCCAAGAAAGATTTGGGAGTACTTACGGGTGAAAAGATTGACATGGGTCGGTAACATATGCTTGCTGAGGTTCAGGGGTTGATATGTGGGAAGAGAGATTACCATTGAAAACTGAGACAAAGAAAATCATTACATCTCTCAGCCTTTTTCATGTTGGTTGCCACCAGCTCCAATTTGGGGATGAACATTTTCTTCAATCTTCCTTTTCTAGCCCTTCTTATTATTCTTCACATCCCTCACCAAATTCAGCTTTCCTGGTCCCATCCCTATACAGAATCACAGAATATTCTCAGTTAGAAAGGACACACAAGGTTCATAGGGCTCAACCCTTAGCCTTCCACAGGACAGGCCCAAAAATCACACCATGTGCCTGAGAGCATTGTCCAAACACTTTCTTGAACTCTGTCAGGCTTAGTGCTATGACCACTTCCCTGAGGAGCCTGTTCCAGTGCCCATCCACCCTCTGGGTGAAGAAATTTCTTTCAATATCCAGCCTAAACCTCCCCTGAGGTCCATTCCCTCAAGTTCTGTCACTGGTCACCACAGAGAAGAGATTAGTGCTGTCCCTCTTCTTCCCCTCACGACTAAGTTGTAGACTGCAATGACCTCTCCCCTCAGTCTCTTCTTCTCCAGGCTGAACAGACCAAGTACCCTCAGCTGCTCCTCATATGGCTTCCCCCTCAAGGCCCTTCAAAACGTTTGTTGCCCTCCTTTGGACACTCTCTAACAGCTAATATCTTTCTTATATTGCAGTGCCCAAAACTGCACACAATATTGAAGGTGTGACCGCACCAGTGCAGAACAGAGTGGAACAATCCCCTCCCTTAACCAGCTGGAGATGCTTTGCCTGATGCCCCCCAGGACACTGTTGGCCCTCCTGGCTGCCAGGGCACTGCTGACTCATATTCAACTTGTTATGGACCAGGACACCCAGGTCCCTTTCTGCGGCACTGCTCTCCAGCTTCTCATCCCCTAGTCTATACATACATTCAGGGTTTCCCTGTTCCAGCTGCAGAATCCAGCACTTTCCCTTGTTGAAATTCATATGGTTGGTGATTGCCCAGTCCTTTAATTTGTCAAGGTCTCTTTGCAAGGCCTTTCTGTCTTCAAAGGAGTCAACAACTCCTCTCAATTTTATATCATCTGCAAACTTGCTTAATATCCCTTCAAGTCCTGCATTGAAGTCATTTATGAAGATGCCGAAGGGCAGAAGGCTTAAGATGGAACGTTGTGGAATCCCACTAGTGTCCAGTCACCAGCATCTGCTTAGTGTCCCTATATTTCTCCCAGGATGCACAGGAGGTTCTTACTGAGGCACACTGGTCCTAACTATGATTACAGACAAATCTACAATGCTTTACTCTCTCTTCATACGCAAAAACTATTTCAAATTACTGTTTTCTCACTCTCACTTAACTTTACTCCAGAATCCATCTTGAACTGGGCACAATTCCCAAAATAGAGTATGAAATACATTCAGTTTTTCCATCCTTATGTCTTTTTTTTCCACTCTAAGTTTTTTCTTGTCTAATTAAAACACCTTTTGGACAACTAAAGGGCTCAGCCTGTCAAGTAACACATTTAGAAAAGAAGTGTTTAATACATATAACCTTGGGCTCCTTTCCTCAGAAAGGTTATCTAACATTAATTTTTTATAAACTTTACTTGGAAAAAGTTCCAGAATGTACTTTCCAGAATAAAGTAGAGTACATTTTCTTTTTTTTTAAATATTGATTTTATTCTTCGGTGCAAAGAGGCCAACTTGTCATTTGAGCTGAGTTCAGGAGACTTCAATTAAAACTTGAGGCAATCAGGTCTTCAATTCAGTATTGCATTTTGAAATACAGTGATGCAATGTCAAAAATGAAGCACTGAAAATTCTCCCTGCACTTAAAAAGAAAAAAAATTAGGAAAAACCTCAACACTCCATTGCTCAAAACTTAGAGAATCATAATTTAAAGGCAACCAATTAATTGCAAAACTCGTAGATAAGTAGTCACAGGAAACAGTATCCATTGAGCAGCCCACAGTGCCAGTAAACTCTCACAAGCAACAGTTAGAAAGCTGTTTAACTTAGAACTTTTAGTGGTGACTAGTGCCATTGTATTGAGATACTGCACATTCAGAAATCAGTGTCAGACTCACAAGATCCCCAAGATCCTATAAAATTTTGCTCAAATCCAGAAGGAGAACAGTAGTAGTCAAAACTCATGTATCAAATTTAGCTTCAGGCTTTTCAATATGCTTTCATTGTCATGTGTTTAATGTATTTTGTAGCCTAAAGGACACAGCCCAAATGCATGAGAAAACACTCTAAAATAAAAAGAGCAAGCCATTCTAAGCTGTGTATACTACACTTCTTCATTAAAAGTCAAAACATTATTACACTTCCACATTGCTTGTTGAAACTATTCTGGGCATACACAAAAAATAACAGACATGTTCCCGGTAAAAGAGTCAGATTGGGGATGATTCATTAACTAGAAAGGAGCTGCAGTTGGTGATAAATATGAACTTCAGTAATAGTCTGGCTAGCTTTACTGAATATATTGTTATACTTTATATGTTGGAAGTACTTTCCATCTGAATGATGGTCTATGAAATGCCAGTATGTTGAGTTAATATCTTCAAGTAAGAAGATACTAAAGTATCTTATTTAAGACACTACAATTTAATTAACTTTTCATATAGTTTTATCTTTCTATTAATCTAATTACTTAGATATATTGATTTAAAAAATTATGAGTCTGGTAAATAAGAAATGCAAAATGAAGCTCACAAAGAATTACAGAACTTTGCTTGGTATAAGTTAGGATAATCGTTTTCTGCTTGTTATGTCTCTCTCTGATATTTAAAAAATCCTACCATATCTAAGAGTGAACTTAATGGAAATGTTCCCCTTCTGACCATATAAGAAGAATGCACCATATAACGCACCAATAATTCTTGGCTAGATTCCTGTAAGTAACACTGTCAACCCCAAGCCCTTTGCTTGTCATACAGGAGAAATTCACTGTTCACTTCCTCCGTGAATAAAATCCCAACACTTGAATGTTGCAACTCATAACAACTGCTGCAGAATCCCGCTGAGAACACGCGCCAGGAGCTTAATAAGAAAAAGTGATCAAACCTATTAATTTTTGCTATGTTTTTATAACCCCAACTATCATAAACTCTGAATGCTTTTTCCAGTATTAATTTTCCCAACATTATTTTTTTCATTGCCTAATAAATTGGTATCTTAAATCAATGCTAACTTTGTTCCACTGATAAACTAATAATTCAAAATGTATCTACTCACATTATATCCAAATTAGAAATTTTGCCTTTCTGAAGAGTACTATAACGATTTGTTTGATACTACTTTCAGGAGCGAAAATTGGTTGTTATTACATACTTCGTATATATACTCTCAAAAATAACTACAGGTCACTTTAAATGAACCTGCTTTTAAAAATATAAAGAACACTTACCACTTAAAGATCAATTCCTCTATAAGATATGTTGGATTAAAACCTGATAAAAAGGTCCATTTTTTTTCCTTAGTAGGTAGTAAATCCCAGAAGCTTAGTAGAAGGGCTTTATAAGTGTGTTAAGAAGAAAATGGAGCTGTCAAAATGGAGTATAGATAAGTTTATAATGAAGTAGGGCAAAGATTTTCAATACAAAAAAGCAAAATTTAAAATTCTTAGGCTTCATGGCACTGAAAATCAACAGAACAATTCCAATGTTCTTGTTTTCTTCTCTTGGCTTGTGAGTCATACTGCCACAATATTAAGAAACTTTGGAAATAACATTTGCTTCGATCCAATGCAAGACTATCCGATTGACTTCTTGTATCTTTTTGAACAAATATTTAATCTGAAATTCAGGAATTGGCATATGATACTCAGGTGGAACAGTTAGGAAAATTGTTACTTTTTTTCTGACCCTCAGCCAAGAGTTTTACATACAAGTCAACTTAGGTTGAAATACAGGCTGGTTTCAGTTTGCTGTGAGACAGTAGTGACACGCAAGGGAAAAAGGACAAAGTAGAACCATGCGCACACATTGCTAATTTGGTGTTTGAGAAAGCACTGAATAACAAATGTATTCTCCCTTTCTTTGCCTAACCTTTCCACCTATGGTATATCACAACTCATTAAATTATGTCACAGTTTACACCCTACATCAAATCTGAGATTTTTTTGCATGCTTACATTTCGGAAGGTGTGAAACCACATCAGGGACTTGTAGTCAACAGTCTAAAAAGCTGAATTCCAGATTTAAAAGTAGCATTTGTGTCCAAAGTATTGGTTTTAAAGTAGGCATAACCCCATTCTGTCACATGTCAAAATCGTAGGCTGTCTTTTCATTAGTTGTGTAGGGCTCAAATATACCCATAAAATCAACAACTAGAAAAGGTCATTGAGTGAATCAGTGAACCAGTTGGTACTTTCATAGAATTGTAGAATCACTGAAGTTGGAAAAGACCTCCAAGATCATCAAGTCCAATCTTTGACCTGATACCACTATGCCCACTAAACCGTATCACAAATTATCACATCCAGTTGTTTTTTGAACACTTCCAAGGATAGTGACTCTACCACTTCCCTGGTATTACAAAGACTCAGAAATACAACAGAGAAAAAGCATACCTGATTTCTTGACCTTGAACTGTAGCTCACAATTAGTTTAATGTGACTCCTCTAATAAAGAATTCTCATTACATGGAGTTTGGTACTGGCTCTTTTAAACCTTCAAAATTTGCAGAATTAGGTTGTACACTTGATAAAGATCCACTGGGAATTCTTTGTCTGCACTTAAAAAATTCATTTTGAGTCAAATAAGGTCAAAATTATGAAACAGATAATTCCCCTTCAGTAAGATAAATCAACAAGATGAATTAGACAAATCTCCAAGACTCAAAGTTAGAAACACCTACTTTAGAGATCTATACATAAAATCATAAAGCTTTAACCAGTTCCTGAATGCATAGAGTTCAAATAAAATACAGGCCACACAGAGAGATATGCAGATCTTTTTCATTTATGATGTCACTAAAAAAATACTTTTGTCTTTCCTCTACGTAACACAAATAGCTATTGTCTACAGAGAAGGAGAAAATAACTTCAGAAGTTAGTTTATAAGGGTATACTGTAGATTTCGGGTTTTTAGAGGCTAAAGATAGTATATTATAACAACTGAGAAAAACAAATAGTTCTTGATCTTGTAGCTTCCTCTTGGTAAAAAAAAAAATATAGGGGACAGTTGAGATCTTCTTGATCATAAAAATGGCTTCCCTTCTTGATCTCATAAAATGTAGGTCTGCTAATTCATGTAATGTTCTGTATCACCTTTCTGTTCCACTCTCCTTTCTACTCACAATGTAACTGAATGGTAAGATGAGTGGAGAAAATTTTTATATGACTGAGGGAAGCATAGAAAATGTTTGGTTCATACCCTGGTCTTACTCCAGAGTTGTTTCTTCAAGAATGACACAGGAATATTACTTCATATAATAATAAAATTTTAGGTAAATTTTGGATGTACCTGGAAAGGGACATCTAAACTGTGTAAATATGTACAGCATGGATCTTCAAATGCAAGGATTTTCCAAAGAGATGGTAACAATCTTTTTGCAAAATACATGTAGTTTTTTTCCATAATTACTTTCTTATGACATTTCTGATTGTCTTAATAAAGCTAAATCCACTCTTTTTAACAACCTTCCTATATGTATAAATATTTCCCTATTATATGTGACCTATAACCTCCAGGCCTCTGATTTGTTTTCTGTCTCTTGTCACTCTATCATTGTTTTCTGGAGTGGTTCAGTTTTCACAGACATTGCAAGAACAGGTCTTGTGGATGCAGCTAGTTTTGAAATCAAAGAGAAAAAATTCAGCTACAAATCCAGAACAAAGGAAGGAAATTTAAAATGGTGTCCTACTACAGTATCTAAACCAGGCTGCATTAGTTATATCTGGTGGGGGGAAATATCACTTAAAAATTATATGCTGTGCATGATGTTACAGCAAAACATATATTGTTTGTTTTATGAATCTATTGGATCTTTCTAACTCCTTGAAAATAAATATAAATAATTTTCACAACATTAATGAAGATTTGATATCTTTGGCAATATAGGAGCTAGCTGCTTCTCTTTTTCCTTTGCCTCATAAATCTTGCTGAGGAAGGTGTAGGTGCTTCAATACATTGTTGATTTTTATACCATCTTTTGGGCTCAGGATAATGAGTTACAAAAATAATATTGATCTCATACCAGCTAGGTAAATCTTCCATGACCTTGTATTTTCTTTGCTTTCCCTTACCCCCCGTCCCCTTAGGTTTGCTTTATTAATTTATCTAACATCCTATAGCAAGCTGCTTTCTGTATATAAATAATTCATGAAGATTGAAGGTAAAAAACCATGTTACTTACATGCTGCATTGCAATAAACTTCTTTTTACAGGTCCTCTAAGTTCAGATAAGTTCAATTACGAAGTTGTTCAATTATATTCTTATCCCTGTATTGATGTTCCTTCACTCCCTTTCTTCCTATTTTTCTTGAATGAACTCTGGGAAATAGTAGAATAAAAGGAATGTTTTAATCCCATCTTGCGTAGTAATCTCACTTTGATATTCCATAGGGATTCTGCAACCTTAAATTCCCCCCAAGATAGGTAGGAATAATGGTGTTCCTCTCAATGAAGATATTACTGAAGAGCAGAACATGTATTATTCCACACAGTCATAAAGTAAATATAGATATCTTACTTTTTGAGTGCAATCACAATAGGGGTTGCAGGAATTCACCATGATAGAAAGGGTGATCTTAAGAATCCAAAAGTAGAAACAAAGTTCCAAGTATCCGCTACAAATAACAAACAACCAAACACAATAAATTTCAAGGCATTATCTTGAAAACTGGAATTTCTTCTATGTTCATGCTTTTTTTCTTCCTCTGTCAGCAATCATTCCACAAAATCAGTATTTCTTGTAATCTTCAATTACTTAATAGGCAACGACAATCACTTCTGTCTTGCCACTCTGAGATTTATATATATTCTGAATGAAATATAAATTTGACATGAGGCGTAAGGATACTCACAGGTTTATAACAGTGTGGTCATAGACAATGAAGACTATTTTCCAGACTTCCCTTATTAAAATTAAACAAATTCCTCATCAGCTTTATTTTATTTTCTTCTCTTAACTCTGTACATGCCTAGGAGTTTCTGACCTCTTATTCTCCCTAAAAGTCCCTCTTTCAATTGTATTTGCCAAGTGACTGTTACAGATAATGGGTAGTAAAATTAAAAGTGAGTGTGGTACTTAGATGACATTTTTGTTTCCTTCTTGTTTCTAAGTCTCACTTATTACTCTTCTGGACAAGGCTTGAAAATAATGGACATATGGACATTCTCTAGAAATTCCTGGATTATTCTACTGTGACAATATATGTTTAAGCCTTTGGCAATGACATGGGAATAAAAGATTCTCCTAATGTACATTTAAAACAAACTCATCAAGAGTAACAAATGCCCTTAAAAGGGCAGAAGCAAAACACAAGCCCTTTTAAGTAGATTTATTGGAAAAAAAAAACCTTATTGTAGTATATTAATCTTTAGAAATAATCAGCATTATTGCCACTAAAAGGAAGCTCTATATTCACAAATGAGCAATCATATTCACTAATAAATACATTGTTAAAGCTCAGGAACAGATAGGCATTTTTAAAATTATTGATTGTAGGTAAAGAGACTTCTGAGGTAACATTATGGAAACCAGAGAAGAGGTAGACCTTGTTGCTGAATTGTCATATCTATTAAATATAAATAGAAACACAGATAATATCAGCCACAGGGCAAATAAAATTTCTTAAAACAACCACATAAATTTCTTCAGTCTAGTGGCCAGTTCCCGTCCACAGTGTTCACATGGCTCTTATAGTCAGGTAGATTCATTTACTGACTAGAAGTCATAATTAAAAACTGCTTCTGTATAGGTTGTATTTTGCTTAGGTCAGAGTTGTCAAATTCAGCAACTGGTGTGAAACAGAGACTTTTTTAAATGGAAACACTTAATTTTCATGAAATTCATTTGCATACTTTTATTAGTTACATGCTAACCTGCATCTGGCTGGACCTCTGTAGACTTCAATTATGTTTAATGATGTTCATATAAATGAACGATTCCACTAGCCCAACAAAATTTCAGGATCAGAGACCAAACCTTTTACCTGCATACGTTAAACTAAGTTTTGGTGTGTTCTCTTCTGATATTAAATACTTTACAAAGAGTTTACTTTAGCTGTATCTTGCTTGTATTTATGCTTGTTGCAACTTGACTGATATGCATGAAATTAATATGGAGACACAAAACTATTGCATATTAAATTCCCCATTGGGGAGGGAGGTATTAATAGTTAGTTTTAACATTTGTACAACTTTTTGGATAGTAATGATCAATCCCATACATTTTATAATGCACAAATCCTAAATTAAATTGATTACTTTCTGTAGGGGCAGAGAAATCCAGATGTATGATGTCAGTTTCAGAAATGGTATCTTTTTATCTATATTTTGATGATGTGAGCCAGTAATCAACGTTTTATTTTGCATTTTTTGAGGATGTGATGATTATACCATGCTTGGTGTTAGCAGAATGAACCAAATAAATTCTACCAATGTTCCTCTACAAGTTTTCTGTACCATAAAGAGAGGTAATTTCCAGTCCATTCCTTTAGCAAAAGAGTGTCTCTCAAGGGTAGAATATTTTGATTACTATATAAAAATATGCAATGTTTGTTTTACATACTTTCCATATCCTGAGGTAAATCTAGTAAAGTGGTGAGCCAGGAGAAAGAGCTGTATCAATTTTCTGGCACTGATACAATAAAAAATATTAAATATTCCTTCTAGTTTTAAAATTTATACCAATCTCCTTTTATGTCATAGAAATAATAAAGCTTTTAATATTGTCACTTTGCATACAAATCAGTTAGTAACAGGCATACAACAAACACCATAAGAGATGTTTATGGGTTGTAAACATAGAGGTATATAAAGCATTATATTTTGAATTTTTTTTTCAGAATTTAATCTGTAGACCCCCAAGTTTTCTGACCTCTAGACCTGCCACTAGAAAAGGGAAGTTTTGCCAATTCATGTGATTGGAACCATGATGGCATGCTGTGCTCATGACACAAGAATAGCAGGCTATCACTCTGATTCTGCACTCTATATCACTAATTAAGAAAGTGAGACGAGACAGCTTTAGGTGTTATGCTTCACTGCAGAAGAATTGTTCAAAACATTCAAATAAAAGGTGCTCTCTTGACTTGTTCTTTCAATGGACCATATCCTGAGGTCTCTCCTTGAGACTATTCTGCAAGCTGATATTTTCATTTAGGTGGGTAGTCACACTGAAAAAAGCCACTAGGATTGTGAAAACTTAAAAGTCTGCATCCCAAGACTGAAATGGTAATGTCATGATATGTTTAGATAAGGCATAATTTTAAGTGCAAGTTCTAATTAAATGAATGTCAAATGTAATCTTGCTTGAATTAACAGTCAGTAAAGATACAGAAAGTACTTTAGGCAGCAGCACAATTAAAAGATAAAAAAATATTGCATTACATTTCAAAAATTCTGTCATTGAACAAATGCCATTTATAAATAATTTCCATAGTGTTTAATGTATATAATATCTCTTTTTACGCAACATAAAGGAAGCAATCTCTGGTAATGCAAGTAATATTATGCAAGCTGTTGATTTAAAATGTCTGCAAGGGATACTGAGCTAGGTCTCCCTTTGCTGTAATAGCAATTTTGAAACTAGCCAAAACAGTGTTGCTCTTAAAACTTGTTATTACTATGCTACTGTTGTATGTTGGGCTGGGAGGCATTTAAATTGAAAAAGAGTGAGCTGGAAAAGACTCACAAATTCTCAATTCTGAGCCTTGCTTTAACTAATAGATCTAAATTAAAAATAAACTATCAAAAAAGTCATCATCATGGCTAGGCTTCGCGAACGAAGATTTGAGAAAGTCTCTACCCGCATTTGTTACAAGCGCGTTGGTGGCTAAAAAGGCCAATATGAGATAGACACGTCCGACTGCAAAAGACACAGCAGAAAGACTCCTTCGGTGGTAAATTCTGCAAGAATTTCTGTGTTGTCTTTTCTCCTCAAGAGTGATCCTGCGTGAGTTCTCAAAAGAAGCAGCAGCGTTATAGATAGCGTGTCTCCAGACCTCTCGATTGGAGGTCAGAATAGACCAGTTATGATGATCAATATGGCCAAGGTTGAGATGTTGTTTCAGGGAGTTCTTGTATCTTTTCTTCAGGGCTCCTCTCTTGCGGCAGCCAGTGGCAAGTTCACCGTAAAGCAGGATCTTAGGGAGGCGGTGGTCCTTCACCCTTCATCCTGCCCAACACAGCTGTGTTCTCAGCAACATGGTCTCAATATTTGTGACTGCTGCTTGTTCTAGAACACATGTACTGGAACCAGCGTATGGCCCCACGGTGCAGCACCGGAGGCAATCAAAAAAGTAGTGCCACACAAAAAAAACCCAAGCCAAACCAAAACAAAACCCTAAAAACCCAAACAACCCCATCTTAATAAATACTTAAATACTTAAGTCAAAGTTAAGTCGACTTTAAGTATGAAGGCATTTAAGTATCAAGTTGCAGTCCTGAAAACCTTGACTGGATTTATGATAACTACAATTTATGCAGCTGGATGAGCTTTTAGACTCAGCTGCTCCCAAGCAGACACAAAGCTAAAGAGGAAAACAATAATCAGCACCATCTCTCTATCTATAACTGGAAATAATTGTTTTTCAGAACCAGTATCTTGGTCTCAGTACGTACCTTCCTTATCAGGTGGAATATTCTTTCATTATAGTCACAGATCTTGACATTTCTCTGATACTATGGTAAACAAGTGTTATAGATTATAATCTGAGAGAGGAATTTTTCCTTCCCTGCTTCCCTGTAAGAGAAACAGGAGCACCAAACAGGGAAGGGGGAAGGGAAGGCAATTAGCCTAACAAAAGATTTAGCCAGCCTGGCTACATTTCTAGCTAATGGCCCATTGTAAGGCTGGCTCTGCTCGGACGGGAGGGAGGGAGTTCTGCTGGGCCCTCTCTGGAGGACAGAGACAGGGTCTGCAGGCAGAGCATTTGGAGAGAAGGCCTGGAAGCCTGTTTGCCTGACTGCCTGCCCTGGCCAGCCCGGACTGCTGATTTCAGCTTGGCCTGAGAGTTGTCTCTTGGCCCCGGCCCGGATCTGCTGTGTTTCATTGGAGAGTCTTTGTGCTCGCTAGGAGGAAAGAGAAGCTTCTTGAGACGCTACCACCTGGGAACCACAGTGAGTCCCTGGGGGCGAACTGCCTTCCTACTCTTTTCCCTCCATTTTAGGGGTGGGGGTCCCCCATCTTCCTTTCGGCTCCTCCTGTGATCTGAGACCGGCCCCAGGCCCCTCTTCCCCCGTGGTGGCCGCCGGAGCCCGGCAGTGCCCCCTGCCGACCACACCAGCGAACTGCAGGCCCTGCACCTTCAGTGACCCAACAACGCCCCCTACCGACCACAACAACAAACTGCAGGCTCTGCGCCTCTGCGATCCAACAGCGCCCCTGCAGGTCACGATTAGGACTGCGCTAATAGGACAGAGAAGTATTTACCAGACTTTGCTTTTCTAGGACCACTGTATAGTTTTGTTGTGTTCTGTTACTGTTTTTAACTGTTTTGCTAACATACATATATCTTTTAATAAAGGGTTGTTATCTCTTCTGTTTTCCACACTTCCTCGAGTAAAGCCCCGTAAATTTTGGATCCGCAATTGCTGAGAGAGAGGAGTTTTGTTTTGTCCCATAACTCATCCTCTTTAGCAAACCTTCCAGTCTTTTCAGACTGAGACAACAAGGCTCATTTAGTGTTGAAAGACTCAACTCCATACCATGACCTAACCATGCTAGGTACTGTCCCAAACAGATACATAGTATAACATATCTCCCCCCCAAATCCTCATATGTACTCACATGCATTCAATTGGAATTTCATTTGCACATGCGTTTGAAACACTGTGCTCAGATTTTCTGGAACTCCAGCTGTTTTGAGTGTACTGTCTTTCACTCCATTCCCACCTCTGCTTTCCATCTGTTTGCTTAGCCTAATTTAATAGAACCATAGAAAGGTATGGGTTGAAAGCAACATTTAGAGATCCTTGATTCCGAGTCCCATGCCACAGACAGTGACATAATTCACTGATCAGGTTCTTCCACAACTTCTCACTCTTATCATAAAATATTTCCTCCTTATGTCCAATCTAAATCATCTTTCTTCCACTTTAAAACCATTGCCCCTTGTCCTGTCACTGCAGGCCTTAGTAAAAAAGAGTATCTCTCCACCTTTCTGGTAAGACCCTTTTCCATGTTGGAAAGCCTCAATAAGGTCTCCTCAGGACCTTCTCTTCTCCAGGATGAACATCCCCAGCCCTCTCAGTCTTCACAGGAGATGTCTTCCCTCCTTCTGACCATTTTTGTCGCCCTCCTGTGGACCTGCTCTAAGAGGTCTATGTTGTGCTTGTAGTAGTGACTCCAGAGTGGAATGGAGTATTCCAGGTGGAATCTCATGAGAGTGGAGAGGAAAAATTCCCTCCCTTGATCTGCTGCTGGCCACAATTCTTTTGATGCAGCCCAGGATACGATTGCCTTTCTGAGCTGCAAGTGCACATTTTGGGCTCATATCTAGGACTTTCCACTTGACCTTGCTGTACTTCGTGAGGTTCATATTGGCCCACTTCTCCAGCCTGCTAAGGTCCCTCTGGATGGTATCCCTTCCCTGAAGAGTATCATATACCATTCCTTCCAGGTCTATAACAGTTGCATAAATTGTCCAAGAAGCCAGTTAGTTCCTGTTTTAGGTAAACAGGCATTTGTTTCTTGGTTTCTGTTATAAAAGTACAAAGGAGGAGGACATTTCCAATGCTTCCTAAAGCAGATATAGTGTTGTTTTAACTTGGAGGATATCGACTGCTTGATTCAAGGTGTGAAAAACACTGTCTTCTATCCAAGACAATTTTTTTTCCCTTCAAAAAGGAAATAAGTTTCTCTTCTTTTAGGAGAACATCAAATCTTTCACAGAGATAGAATTTCCTGGTACTAAACCACTGCATGACTGGATCATAGCTTTTTAATATGGCCTGGAGGTAAAAAAGTGTTTTGAATTGAAGCTACTATTTTTTTCAGGGTAAAAATATAACTTTCAGGAGGTGACAAAGCAAAGAAAAAAACATGCCTTATATCTCCTATGTATTAACTAATCCACAGTTTTGAGAAGCTCTTTTTCAAGACTTATAGAAACTTTTATCTCTATCTGCAGTTCTGCTAATACGTACTCACATTTTTGAGTATATCCCAGTTTCTTGTTTAGTAACTTAGTTGATCCTGGGATTTGTGTACAGCCTTATGGGACAAACATAAGAAATAGAATAAGATACCAAGGAAAGCTGAACATCTCAAAGATGTGCAGGCAAATAGCTTTCTGTAGTATCACTGACAAGCTGGTGCTCTCCAAGTGTTTACTGGAGACTTAAGAGTTAAGGAAATCTAGAAGACAATCACAGGAGAATTTTTATGATCCAAATAAAATTAAATAGCAAGGCTAACTCTGAAAATAAAAGAATAAAAATAAAAAAAAATTAGCAAATTTGTAGATGACATCAAGTTGGGGGGGAGTGTTGATCTGCTGGAAGGCAAGAGGGCTCTGCAGAGGGACCTGGACAGGTTGAATAGATGGGCCAATTCCCATGGTATGAGGTTCAACAAGGTCAAGTGCCAGGTACTGCATTTTGTCCACAACAACCCCATGGAACATTACAGGCTGGGGACAGAGTGGCTGGAGAGTGGCCAGGCGGAAAGGGATCTGAGGGTACTGATTGACAGGAAGCTGAACATGAGCCAGCAGTGTGCCCAGGTGGTCAAGAAGGCCAACGGCATCCTGGCCTGGATCAGCAATAGTATGGCCAGCAGGACCAGGGAAATGATTCTGTCCTTGTACTCAGCACTAATGAGGCCACACCTTGAGTACCGTGTCCACTTCTGGGCCCCTCAATTAAGGAAGGATATTGAGGTGCTGAAGTGTGCCTAAAGAAAAGCAACTAGGCTGGTGAAGGGTCTGGATCACAAGTCCTACGAGGAGTGGCTGAGGGAGTTGGGGTTGTTTAGCCTGGAGAAGAGGAGGCTCAGGGGAGACCTCATCATTCTCTACAACTACCTGAAAGGAGGTTTTAGCCAAGTGGGTATCAGTCTCTTCTCCCAGGCAACCAACAGTGAGACAAGAAGGCACAGTCTTAAGCTGTGCCAGGGGAGGTTTAAGTTAGACATTAGGAAGAAGTTCTTTCTAGAGAGAGTGACTGGGCATTGGAATGGGCTTCCCAGGGAGGTGGTGGAGTCACTGTCCCTGGAGGTATTTAAGAAAAGACTGGATGTGGCACTTAGTGCTGTGGTCTAGTTGACAAGGTGGTGTTACATTAAAGACTGGACTCAATGAACTCAGAGATCTTTTCCAACCTAGTTGATTCTGTGATTCTGTGAAATGCTTTCACGAATGATTGACCTGAGGGGCATGAACATCCTTCAACCTCATGTTGATTTTTCAGCAGTACAGTTCTCTCTCTAGTAAAATGAAGATAAAAATGGTGAATATCAAGCCCAGAAAGAACACAATGAGAAACATATTTTTCTACAAAAATAATCTTGTTCAACATCTTTGTCATTGACATGGACAGTGGGATTCAGCGCAAGTTTGCTGATCACACCAAGTTGTGTGGTGCGGTGGACACACTGGAGAGAAGAGATGCCATCCAGAGGAACCTTGACAGGCAGCTCCATGTGAACCTCATGAAGTTCAATAAAGTCAACTGCAAGGTCCTGCACAAGCATCTGTGTAATCCTAAACACAAATTATAGGCTGGGCAAAGAATGGATTGAAGGCAGCCCTGAGAAGAACGATTTTGGGGGTGTTAGCTGACAAGATATCCATGACCTAGCAATGTGAGCTTGCAGCCCAGAAAGCCAATTATATCCTGGGTTGCATCAAAAGAAGTGTGGCCAATGGGTCAAGGGAGATGATTCTGCCCTTCTACTTTACTTTCATGAGACCCCACCTGGACTGCTGCATCCAGCTCTGTGGCCCAAATAGAAGAAGGACATAAATCTGTTGGAGCAAGTCCAGAGGCCATGAAGATGATCAAAGGGCTGGAGCACCTGTCTTACGAAAGCAGGCTGAGAGAGTTGGGTCAGTTCATCCTGGAGAAGAGAAGGCTCTGGGGACACCTTAGAGCAACCTTTCAGTACCTTAATTGGGTCTACAAAAAGACTGGAGAGAAACTTTCACAAGAGCCTGTAGTGATAGGACAAAAGGGAATGGCCTTAAAGTAAGGAGAGGAGGTTTGGATTAGATATTAAGAAGAAATTCTTCATTGTGAGGCACCAGAACAGATTTCCCAGAGAAGTTGTGGATGCCCCATCCCTGGAAGTGTGTAAGGCCAGGTTGGATGGGGTTTTGAGCAGCCTGGTCTAATGAAAGGTGTCCCTGTCCATGGCAGGGCAGTTAGAACTAGATGATCTTTAAGGTCTCTTCCAACCCAAAACAATCTGTGATTCTATCCTATAGTTAATCAGACAAATGACTACAAAATAATAAATTAAACTAAGAGATGATGAGAAAAAGATCAAGAGTGCAAAAGAACATACCTGAAAGCAAATAAGTGCCAGATAAGTGAACACAGCCTTAGAAAAATTACTGAGAACTAAAATGGTCAACAAGGGCAGATACAATAACGGCCTTATGAAGTTGAAATTTAGGTGAAAAAAAAGGTGTTCAGGAACAAAATTTGTCTTTATTTTCAAACAGTCAACTTCTGATCAATAAAGTCGGTCATAATGAAAGTTATGTTTGGTGTTAAGTTTCTGAATGTAAGTTATGGATTTCTCCTTATTGCACTGCTGGATGAAGTCCTCTACAAACTTTGCCTTACAGTCTCACTCCTTTTATTCAGACTATCTCTGGTAGTTTCAACGTTAATTTTTATTGAAAAAAATTTGAAATTTGTAATTACTTCAAATTGAGTCCCTTTTTATTGCACTTTTCAATGCTTGGCATCTTTCCTGAGACTATATTTGTTCACCTGTTACTGGTTCTGCTTCTGAAATATTTTACTTGTATATTTTTCTTGATCTCCTCAGTGTGACCTCCTGATTTAGATTTGTTATTTCATACTGAGTTATTTGATTTCTTGTCTGTTACCATTTGTTTTATTCCAGTGTGTTTGTGACTGGTATAAGTGAATTTTTAACTTCCCCTGGAATTAATTGTCCTTCCATTCATAGATTATAGTTTAGAACTTCAAAATAAAAGGGCATATTTATAAAGCATCTGCTACTTGCAAAGTATAACACTTGTGTTCAAAAGGAAAACTGTTTAAAACTTTATGTGCAATCATACCCATAAGTTTTCCCTTCAGCTGTCATTTGAGATCATGCCTGTTTTCCAAGGCTGTATTGTATAAAAGCTAAAAGATGAGCTAGTCTATATTTCTAACAGAAAATTAAAGTTCTGGGTTGTCACACATAGTTGTTGTAACAACATGTGCTCAAATGCAAGAAACATAAGGAAAATAAAACAATAGAACACTCAAATTCAATAATTATTATGAAAAAAGTCACTAAATAAAAATTTATTGAAAAGTATAAAGAAAAAAAAGGGTTATTTTTTTTCCTATGCCCCCTTCTCTAACCTTTGCATAAATTTACACATTTTATGAGTAAACATAATACAAACCTTAAATCTATGGAACCTGTACTCCATATACTGTTTGTGGGGACAGTTCAATTTTTAAACAGCTAGGTATTTCTCAAAGAAATTTCCAAGCTGATAAAGAATAAGAATTACTCATCAGAATATATCAATTGCTGGACTGAGTCTTTCTATTTAATAATCCCTTTTGATTATGCTGTGCTTGAGTGTTCACTTGCTTGCTTTTAATGAGGAAAATAAGGACAGTCAGTGCAGGGTACTTTAGCATCCTCAATGTTTAGCCAAGTCCTAAGAGATGATCACCTGTATGATCAAGTGATTGTAGTGCTCTGGGCTTCCTCCTGCGCTCTGAGCCAATGCTTCTGTGCAAAGACAGTTGCTTGACTTCCATGCAGCTTGACTTTCCAATACCTGAAATGTTTTGTAACATACTGTGTGGTAGAATGGATGGAATGAGGGATGACTGTCACTACCAAACTGTGTAGATGTGATCCAAAATGTCCAAGACCTAAGTAGTGTTTTTCTTTCTCATGTATTTCCAGTTGAATACAGAGACTGTCTTTTTATTCTGTTTATGCAGAAGGCTGTTACCCCCAAGGAGGAAGAAGTATGAAAGCAGGAATGAAAGGAGACTTCTTATCTGTCAGTATCTTGCCAGTAAGGATGTTCCAGGACCTGAATGAGAAAGAAAGGGGTCAAGTGCACACAGAGGGATTTCTAAGTATAAGGACCAAATAGTTGGAAAGGCTTGGAAGTTCTGCAAGGGTAATGACATCTGCCAGGAAGAGAGTCCAAACGTCCTTCTGCCCAAGTCCTTGTCTTTTATTGAGAGCCTAAGATTATCCAAAGAAGTAGACTAGATATGCTCTCAATATCACTATCATGATTTTGGACTGCAGTGTGTCGCCCAACATTATTGTATCTAGCAAAATTACTTGACTTCTCAACAGTCTGAGTGGTCCTACCCACAAGGAAGGGATTGTCACATAAAAAGAATAAGAGCATTGATTTCTGAAGATTATTTAAATGTCTTATGAATATAAATATCACCCCTTGCTTTAAATTGTATATGAGTAGTACCATTATGTCAGCCTCAGTGAGCTGATGAGTGTGGGGCTTTAATACAAAGTTCAGGTGTAAAAAATTCCTCAAAAAATCCTCATGCACACCTTGACCAATGATTTATACAATTTTTCCAGGGTCTACTCAAACACTTCATTCAACTGAAAAAAAAAAATAAAATGCTTAGAATTGAAAAATTTCCATGTTCTATAAAAATAAGTTGTTTAAATTCGTTCTTGACTGCTCACTTAGGGATAAAATTATGAAAGCAACAGATTTTCTATTAAAATATTTATAGAATGAACTAGCAGCTTTCTTAGAGGAAGTTCCCTATTTATTCTGTTTGGGAATGGTAACAAGTAGGCTTGAAGGAACACTTAACCTTTAAATTAGGAAATTAAAATTCTTTACTACTCACTGCTAAATGCTAAAACTGAAGTTTCCTTTGCTAATTCACATAATAATAATGCCATACAGAATATTTGTCAAAAAATCCAAAGGTATTTTTTTACAAAATATATTCACTCACCCTGAAGAGACACCTTAAATGGTGTCTATTCACTCTACTACTGAAAAAGAAACAAACATTCTATTGGGAAAAGATGAACTACATTTCAGGCACAATTCCCTTTACAAAGGAAAAATATTTAAGTAATTTGTCATGCATTTTTGCATGCTTGTTGTCTCATCAGAATACACGTGAACAGGTTCCTTAATGAGACATATTTGTTTTATTTAGATAATATTCGTGAAGCACTTTGAGCATGTAAAGTGCTATGTAAGTGCTCAGTATTATTCAGACCAATCCACAGTCATAGCCTCTATTATTATTTGATTCGTGATGTAGCCTATTCTCAGACAAGGTATGAAAAAATAATTTCAAAATTGTATCTCATATAAGACTGTGACTTAGGTCTATTTAATTGTAAGCATAGTAAAGGGAAGCAGAATATCAGACTAAACTCCTCTTTGTAAAAAAAGCGGCAAAATTAAAGGGAGAAGGATTTGGTCTGAGGGGCTCTACAGTTATGATTAAGAATCCAGAGTACATGCACAGGTCATAAGTTCAAATTCAGTCCAGGTCACTAATGGCCAAAAATCATTACCAGCTGAAAGTTATTTAGTTGCCCATATGAAAATATGTTAGTGTTCTGAGATCATAGAGAAGAGAAATCTATATATTTAACATTGTCATGATATCAGGTAGTACTTGCCTTTCGGAAATGGCCTCAAGGCTGATTTTTAGCTCAAAGCCTTCCTGTTCCAAAACAACATAAATTAAGTTCTGCATTAGAACCTTCTAGATAAAGTTAGCACAAAGTCTTGGAGGTTAAAAACCAAATAGACAACGAGAAATTCTTTATTATATGTCGGGGAAAATAAATTTAATATACTACACCAACATGCAACACATCAGTTTATGATGATGACAATTCTTATGTTTGTTACATAGAGAGATTTAGGAAGTTTTTATGCTAGATCTTTACAAAGAAATGAGTTTGAGAAAATATTTCCAATCATAGAACAGTTATTTAAAACAAACTGAAAGAATAAGTACCAGTAAATCAGTAATATTATGGCTAGTCGAGATTTTTAAATGAGCTTTATTAAACCCTGGACATTTCAATTATGTATATAATTTACTAGTTAAACTCTATGTAATTAACTACTTAAGTGCTATTAAAATTCTTCTCATAGTCAGAGGAAGGAAATGTTCTTCAGAGGTTTGTGTGGAGACTTCTAATTCTCAATACATTTGCATTTGATACAGTGAACAGAGAGAACAGTGAAATAGCAAGGTTTGTGGATATTGCAGACACAGAACAGTTAAATCTGATTTAAAAGAGCTGCATAAGAATTTCACAAAACTCAAAGACTAGCTGATGGAATGAATCCAGTGAGGCACTTCCAAGAGAAGTGGTGGATATCTCACCCCTGGAGGTGGTCAAGGCCAGATTGGATGGGCCTTTGAGCAACTTGGTCTAGTGGAAGATGTCCCTGCCCATGGCAAGGGGGTGGAGCTGCATGATCTTTAAGGTCCCTTCCAACCTTTAACATTTGATGATTCTATGAAATTCTGTGTCAAATAATACACAGAGTAAAACATAACTGTGTCCAGACGAAAGGTCTGAAGTAAATATAACTCAATAGAGTTATGGTGAATAGGTCCTTCAAAATTTCAGTGTTCATCACTGATAGAAAAAGCATTCAGAATCATCAGAAGAGGAGATGAAAGAAAAGAACCAGAAAATATTGTTTGGCTACTGGTTAAATATTTTTAACTTGAGCATTTTATTTTCTGATGATGATAATTGGCAGAGTATAATGACGAAAAGCACATAGAAAAATTACAAAGGTGAGCAAAAGTTTTCACTTCTGTACAGGTCAAATTGACTGAAAAAATCAATCAAATATAAGCTTAAAATTGTAAAACTTTTGTGGATGATAAAACAGAGTTTTATTTCATAATTAATGAGGTGTTGGAAAAAATAGATAAACCTGCTGGTTTAGAGAATTCATTGTTTTCCACAATGCATGAATTAAGGGTCATCAAATGAAATAGTCAGGTACGAGTTTAAAGTAAAAAAAAAAAAGTATATATATTTTCATGTAACATGGAACAACATCGTAGCACTTACTATTCAGAATGTTGTGCATGTTAACAGCTGAGATGGGTTAAAAAGCAATTAGACAAATTCATGAGCAAAAAGTGTATCAAAAGCTATTAAACACAAAGAACAATTTCTAGTCAGGAATTCACAAACTAATGGAAGTTTAGAAACTACCCAATAAATAGTGTTAATGTAGATTTATCCTCCTACAAGGAATTCATAGGCTTGATTTCAGGTGGAAAACAAGGTCAAGGAAGAGTATAGTTTATAATACTTCTCAATAATGACATAGCAGTTTAAAATGTAACTGAGTGAGAGACAGGAGTTTGCTTTGGTCTAGACTAAGGAATATAGGATTTAGGGTTTTTTTAGCTTACGTGAAAAAAGCATCTTTTTGTCTGTGATATATGTAAAACCCTCACAGATTTACTTTAAAATAAATTTTACATCTGTCTTGACACCTCTTGATGAAAGACAGGCTTAAAAGGGCTGATAATTTGCCACAAGATGCCAAAGTCCAAATGCAAATCAAATATAGCTGAAGGGAAAATAATGTGCAGATAAGAATCTTAGCTCAGTAATTCCACAACACATGAAGAAGGAAGTCTACCAGACTCCATTTCCAGAAGTGCACACTGTCAACCATCACTTGACATCTCTTGACATCCATGTTTACTCCATGGCTCAAGCATGACAGCAGATATCACAGTGGGGAAAAAAAATTAATTTTAAATTAGTCCCATTCTTATTTTTGAAAGGTGATGCTCAAGCTTCTTTCTTCACAATTTACTTTATGCAATAATCTAAACTTGCTTCTCTCTTTCCCTCAAGCTATTTGTAGATGTCAGTCCTAAAATTGCACTGGTGGTTGTGCTTCAGTGGTTTTAAAAACTGTTACTTTCATCTGTTGCCATTTCAGATGGTCAGTCCTCAATGGGAGATTATTTTATACTCCATTACCTTGAAGTTGAACTTTGACTGAAGTATAGCTGTTATGCAACCTTACTCAAAGTCACAAATTTTCCTATCATTTAAAAGAACCAAATGCATTTTTGCTTCCTTGGTTCTTTCTCTGGCTCTGCCGGTTTATATGACCTCAGACTCTCAAAATCCATAATGACATTGCTGTTAAAATGAAAAAGTTGTGGGGTTTTTTTTCCAATTGGATTCAATTCAACTACATCTGCAGTTACTTCAGGTAACAGTATGACCTAACAAATTCATCTTCAATTTAAGAGCTATTTTAAAGAAAATTTATCTTATTAAATTTGTTTAAAGCTACCAGGATTTGAGCTTCTAGGCTGACAATTTAACAAGTCATAAAATGTCCTGTTCTTTGGTGACATGCTGCACAATGATGTCACATTTTTCACAAAGATGCTCTATTGAATTTGAACTAAAAAACATAGGCTGTAGGGAGAAAAAAGTGTGTTTTAAAAGGTTCACTTACTGACAGGCTTTTATAAAATCATTTATACTTTGAAGCCTGAGGTGTCTTAGTAAACTAGAATCCAAATAGTTTTGAAGATCAGAGCTAGGGTATCTAAATGCTTTTTCAGCATAACACTAGGTCTTTGAGCTCATTTATATTAACAATAGACAAAAATGCAGCCAGATAAAATCGGTATTACTTTCCATTTCCAGATGAGCCTTTTGCACTGAGTTCATGCATTTCTTGTCCTTTCCAAAATACCAAAAAGACAGAAGTTTCAGCTTATTGTAGATAAAACAGAATAAGCTTTGGAGACATTCTCAGCATACGTGTCCGTGTGTAATGGATTTGCATGGCCAGGTTTTGGTAGCAAGGGGGACTTCTGTGAGAAGCTGCTAGAAACTTTCCCCACATCAAACAGAGCCAATGCCAGCCAGCTCCAGGACAGACCTGCCACTGGCCAAGGCCAAGCCAATCAGAGAAGGTAGTAACACCTCTTGGATAATATATTTAAGAAGAAAAAAAGTTATTGTGCAGATGTAATTGCACTCAGAGAAGAAAGGAGTAAGAAAATGTGAGAGGAACAACTCTGCAGGCACCAAGGTCAGTGAAGAAGGAGGGGGAGGAGGTGCTCCAGGTGCCAGAGGTGAGGTTCCCCTGCAGCCTGAGATGAAGACCATGGTGAAGCAAGCTGTCCAGCTGCAGCCTATGAAGGTCAACAAGGGTGAAGACATCCACCTGCAGGTCATGGAGGAGATCCACACTGGAGCAGGTGGATGCCCAAAAGAAGGCTGTGATGCTGTGGGAAGCCTGCGCTGGAGCAGGCTCCTGGCAGGGACCTGAGATCTATGGAGAAAGAAGCCCATGCTGGAGAGGGTTTCTTGGCAGGACTTTTGATTGCATGGGGAACCCACACTAGAGCAGGCTGATCTTGAAGGACTGCAGCCCATGGAAAGGGACCCACATTAGGGCAGTTAATGAAGAGCTGTAGCCCATGGGAAGACTCACTCTGGAGAAGTTCTCACTCAGGAGAAGTGTCTCCTGCGGGAGGCACTCTTTGCTGGAGCAGGAGAAGGATTCCTCTCACTGAGCAGCAGCAGAAACAACCTGTGTGGTTTTAAGATTTGTTTTGTTTCTCATTATCTTGCTCTGACTTTGATTGGTAATAAATTCAATAAATTTCCCCAAGTCAAGTCTGTTTTGGCCATGTTGGGAATCAGTGAGTGATCTCTCCCTGTTCTTGTCTCATCTCATGAACCTTTTGTTATATTTTCTCTCCCTTGTCCACTTGTGGAGGGGTGTGATAGAGAAGCTTTGATGGACACCTGGCATCCAGCACCGTACAAACACCATGCAAACCTGTTTTTCCTCCATCAGCGAAACTGCAGGGTTTCAGCCTTTAGATAAATGCTGCACCCAGAGAAGACAAATCTGGGTTTCCTACCTGTTGAAATATACACACACATATATATATATTTTTCTACAACATTCAAATACTTCATTTTTACTGTTGATAAAGAATCTAGAGGTGACAAAACTTTGTTCTAAACCCAATATTTTTTGTGTGATTTTCTTCTGAAGGCTGCTGGACTAGAACCAAAAGTAGATTAATCATTCAATACTTATCACCCACTATTCCCTGGAACTGTATGAATGGCTGGCTCTGTGCTTTCATCCCCAAGACCACCACATCAGTCACGTAAGAAAACATACTGGTCAGCAGTGCATATGTTCATCATATATTCCATGCTATTTTCTTTTTTTCCATTAAAAATCCCTTCAAATCAAAAATAGAATCACATTTCCTTTTCATTAATCCTCACCATGTTTTCCTATCATATTCATAGAACACATTTCACAGTTTCTGTTTAATAGATGCAGCTTGATCTGACCAGAATTACATGAGCATGGTATGATACATCCAGTAAATTAAGTGTCAATAACAAGTGTGGCTGTGCTTAATTTGTGCTTGGGGACGACATTGTGAGCCCCAGTTTTGCCTGCATGCCATCAAAGCAGGACCTCCAGAGGAGCTGAAAGCGTAGTGCTGTACTAATGGCATACTATGCCTCTGGGTAGGCTTGAGGGTTCTGCACGCTCCAGAAGTTTCATATTCCCTCCCTGGGGTCTTAGGAAAGATAACTGAGGATAACCAAAACTTATAGTACTGATGTACTCAATAGGCTCAAAATAATCTTGGAAATACAACTTGCAGGGTATAGAAATTCCTTTTCATTTGCTAATGTAAAATAAGGTCTTGGTTAACAATGGCAAACTTAGATTGCTGCATATTGTATGAAAACGAGAAAAAAAATACCTCCAAAACTTGCACATTATAACAATATTGGTATTCCAGAAATGACAGCTGTAGAGATTCAAACAGTTGTGAGAGGTTAATAGAACTAATGCAACCCTTCCAGAGAAATTAATGTGAGGTTTGTTGAAGTGGAAGATTAAGTTGATTTTCCTTTTGATATTATTGTTTCACAATAAATGTGCTACCTGCTGCATTACAGCTTTTAGATATGTGACACTGAAACAGTTAGGAGCTAATACACTAACAGCATTCTACTTGCAAATCACAGCACACACAGAGGACTTGACTTACATGTCAACCTGGCAGCTGTCTTTCCATTTGCTATTTAATGAACCCAGCAGCTTCACTTATATTTTTTCATTCTAATTTTATTATGTGAGCTTTCAGAGGCCACACAGAACACTGCCTGCAAAAGAAGGTGGATGGGGCATTTTAAAGCCACATACAGTTATTTTCAAAAGAACAACTATTAGACACTACCCAGAGTTTCTGTCTTTATGAATCAAGTCATTCCAAAAAAGGATAAGTTTCATCATTTCATTCAACACTGTTCACTGCCCTTGTTAATCAGGAAAATCTACAGCATAGAACTACATTGCTATCTGTTAAGAAAAAGTTTTTTTAAAGCACTTCATTAGGATTTTATACTACTCTTTCTTTTATTTTCTTAATACATTTTTGCATAACTTTGGATACGGTCAGTACCACCGTGTATTTGCTCAGGATTCAGTAATAAAACCAATTCAGTAGAATTGGTTTTACTTTAAACCCATTAGGATGTACAAATGAAAAAACTTTATACAAGGGAAATAACAATGATAAGTATCAGAGAACTTGTTGGTATGAGAAGTCACTTACAAAAAGAGAAAGGGAACCTAGTCTGCAGCTTAAAGTCATGCACCTTTTGTATTCTACTTTTGCAATACTAAGTAGCTAATACCAAGTACCTAGTAATTACTAATATTAAATAGCAGAGATGCTACTTGACGTAAGGATTCTTGACTGAAAAAGGATGCCATTACCAATGTGCCCTAATTTTTGCCACAATGAATGTTTTAAGTACATCATTTTTCCCCCGACAAATTGCAAAGAATCACTTAGGTAGGTTCCCATTCAGTCTAGGTCTTCATTCTTCCCTTCCCAGACAGTCCCCCACTATATCTAACATCAGCATGAACAAAACAGCATCAACTTGGGGAATTCTACTTCATTTAATTTATCATTCATTTCTCATCACTGATTTGGGTACTGGGTTGGGATGACCTAACAAAAAATATAATTTACTTTCTTATCCCTTCCTAGTCTAAATTTTTATCATGTTTAACATGGGCTACACACAATCTATCCTATCTATTCTATTTATTTGGCGAAGCAACAGGCAACACAGGAGGCTAGGTATGTCTTGCTTTTTATCTGCTGCTCCATGCCTCTCACTTGTCTCTTCCACTGCTTTGGGATTCTTCATTTTCCACTGCTCTGACATATGTTGTCCATGGGCCACAGTGCTTCAGAGTTGTCCCTGCCTCAGTGTGGGTCACCCAATGTTGCAGCCCTTCAGGTTGCCTCTGTCATGGCACAGAGCACCCATGGCCACAGTTCCTCAGCATTCTCTTTTAATTTGGGTCCTCCACAGGCTGAAGTCCTTTAGGAGCATTCCTTCCCTGACAAGGGTCACCCAGAGCTAGAGTCCCACAGATGTGTCCCTAACCCAATATGAGGCACCTCTTTCCAGGACAGCATCTCCAGCCATGCCCTTAGCTGTCTCCTCATCAACGGTTTTTCGGTGATACCTTCTTAAAAGTGTATTCCTCTGCATGTCTCTACACCATCCAGAGCCTCACCAGATTCTCAGGCCTGCTGATCTTCCTTAAAAATATACTACAGGGTCCCCCATCAGGCTGCAATGTTGACAGGTGATGGGTTGCTCACACCAGTGTCAGATTGGGCTGGAATCAGAACAGGACAATTCATGGCCTCTTCCACAAAGGTCACCTGCAACCCCTTGCTTCAAAAACCTTACCCTTTATACTTCATACAGTCACAATGTCTCTGGATATGACTCTGGATACTAGCCATACTAAAGTTACATTCTGTAGCACGCACCATGGCAGTCCAAAATTCCCTTAATCTTTTTAAGTCTACAGGCTTATTTTTCATCCTACAAAATGGAGATACTGGTATTTTCAAATCTTCCAGTTGTCTTTTGGAGCTCACTGTTCAACTAGCTGTCATATACTCAGACGGCAATCATATATTAAACTAGGACAGAGCTCTGAATTTTCCTTCTGTAGGTAGCTTTAACTGTCAATCAATCAAGGCTAATCACATTAATGACATTCATAAATAAAGTCAAAGCACAATGAAGAACAAACACCTTCCAGAAAAAAACCCCAATAAATAAATAATATTTCAAAAACACAAGATGAGAAAAACAAAGGGAAATTTATCTTGGAAAAGTCAGGCTAATGCATCTGAGAAAAGCAAATCTGAAATGCTGGCATTTAACATGATATACCTTTGAGAAGCTGTAACATTTGCAAGAGGCCATGGACTGATGATGGAACTGACATAAGGGTAGAGCATCCTGAATCAGAGACATAACAGTCACTTTATTACACTCTAATGCAAGGTAGGCACTATGCTGCAAAAAGATAAAGCTGAAGTTGAACCCTGCAGGTCACTCTGAAGACCGGTGAAGAGAAGCCTTTGTCAGAGTGCTACAAGGGTTGATGTAGAAGGAAAGGAAGACGAAAATCAAAAATTATCTATGAAGAAGGATTAGGGCAAGATAGTATACATATGCTCATTTATTTGGTTATTTAAAAGAGAATTTAGGCTGTGGAAGAAGATCTTCAAGAAAAACAATGGAAACATTTCTTCTGGGTTATGCCTTTAAAAAACAGTGTGGAGAAACTTTGCATTTACAATACAAACCCTTTCTGACTGAGAATTGACTGATAACTGGTTGCTCAAATGTCAAGATAAGTACTTGTATCTAAACTTCTGTGACTTCATTTTCACATTTCTCCATCAATATCTGAGGTTCAAAAAAAAGAAACTTCACAAAAAAAAATCAAAGAAATTTCTTCATATGATTTAATCACATCATTATGTGAATACACTGTACCAGACTGCTTATGCAAAACCACAGAAAAGCAATCAATACTAGGGAGCACTTATTTGTAAGGGTTTGCTTGGTAAAAAAATCCAAGTAAAATTTTAAGCAGCTACAGGAGTTATTATACTCTGTGGGCCAAATACCAAGAACTCTGTGGCACTATTTTAGCTGATCACTATGTGGTTGACCTCAGTCTTCCCAATGTGGAATTGCCTTAGAACAACACAAAAGCTAGTGCTGACAGCAAGGGAACTTTGAAAGAGAAGCAGCATGAAAAATATCAGTCCTTCCCAGTTCAGCAATTATTACAGTAATTTTTTAACTGAAATGGACTTCTGCCAAGGTGTCTCAGCTGAAAGTACTTGAAAATGTAACTTTAATATTGCCTTATACTCAGGAATCTGAAGCAGTTTAGAGCTGGTGTACTGGTTGCTCATTGTAGTAGTAACAATTCTTAATGTGTAGCTGCAACACTATGACATCTGCAGTAGCACAGTGTTTTTGTGTTCCAAGGAGGGAACTATTCCGGTGCCTTCAGTATCAGGATGGTTACTGTAGCTTTTTACTAAAAACAAATTACTGTACATCACCTACAAGGTGAATATGGTCATCAGCTCAAATCTAACCTGACAGTAGAGTTTTTTACAAAACTATTGTGTGACTGCAGTCAAAGAATATCTAAGAAAAAGTGAGGAGGATAGCATACAGATAATACTGCTTTCTCTGTGTGAGAATGCCTCTACTCTTTAGAGGCTTGAACGGCTTGCAGCATTTACTGCTGCTAAAAATCTACTGAGTTAGAAAATGGATAGAGCAGTTTCAACTTGGTCAGTCCTTGCTAACTTACAAGTGATGTTACAAAGTTCTGAGCTCCAGGAAAAGTGCAAATCTTAACACTTTGCCTGAATCTCTGAATAAGTCACAAGTTCTGTAGTATCTGTTTTCACCTTACTTGCCAAACACAGTTTTGAAAAATGCTGGTCACGACTTCTTTTTTTCTTTCTTTCTTTGATGATGTAATAGATTCTTACATAGAGTTTTTGGAACTAGCTATTCTGCTAGTAAGTAGAAGGCTGCAGCACCAAGCATTACCGCTCACTGACAGCAATTCTTAGTTGAAAGCTTTCGTGTGTTCCTTAAAAGAGAACATAAAAGTAATTAAAAGTTATATATTTTACGAAAAAAAAAACATGGAAGAGAATAAAATTCAAAGCAGCAGATATATTTTTAAATGTTATCTTTAGCCCAGGTTTTGTCCATCCTACATAGGCTTGAAGGGTCCTAATGACAGATATAAATCAATGGATTAAGTGTTCTGCACTTTGTTCATCAGAAGGAAGTGTGGTTGTAGGATGAACCTCACATGCCGTGAGGGTTTGGTAGCCTGGTAGCCTATGCAATCTGAAAGCTTTGTCTACCCTGTGGGTATAACCCAAGTAGTGCTTATTCCTGTGCAATCAGGACTGGTTGATCTTTAACCCACACAGATTTGAAAAACAGGGTAAAATGAAGAAAAAGGAAGAAAATAAGGAAAATAAATAAACAAAAAAGGTTATTTCCTGCATACCCTGTATGAAGAGTGAAGAACTTAAATTAAATTGTAGTCCTAATACTAGTCGTGATGGACAAACTTTTAGCATCCCCACTACTGAATGGGATGTTGAACACTTCTGTTTCAACCCACCCTGCATTTTGGCTTGCTCATGAGGGCACAATACTGGTAGTTCATGTGTATAACCTGGCTCTTTTTCAACATGCCTGTTATTCAGTCAGTTGTTTCCTGGCTGTATGGATTCACAGGATTTTAATTTTTTTATCAATTCATTTGTAGAACTTTTCAGTTCTCATTACTGAACTTCTCACAGTTTCTTCTGATTCCAGTCACAAACTTTATCATAGTCCCACTGGAATGAATTCTATCATTTGGCACTACAATATTTTATCATAATGTAGTACCATCTGAAAATGTGCTGAAGGTACAGTCCATTCCATAATCCAGATGAGCATTGAATAATATCAGTCAAGCATTGATCCTTGGGCTGTTTATGTGCTATTGGCTGGCAACCAAATATCAAGCCAACAATTGCTACCATTTTAGACCCCTTGTCCAGCCAACATTTAACCCATCCAATAATCTGTTCATGCAGTCCATATTTTCCTAGTTTTCAAAATCAAATGCTGCAGGAGATGGTTGCAAAAGCCTTACTGGAATCAAGGTACTGTGCAGCCATTGCTTTTCCCTCAGCCACATAGCTATGCTTCATTACAGAAACCCATCACGTTAGTCAAGTAGAACAGAAACCATGTAGTATGATTTTTTTTACTTGTTTTTTCCCTCATTTTGGTGAATGCACGGAAAAACATGTTTGATAAAGATTCCAAGGATTAAGATAAAATGACACTGATGTTAAAAACAGAATTGGAAGGCTTAATTGCTAAAATAACATTTTGGAGAAAATGACTACTTTAAAACAAAACAAAACAAAAAATAATAAAAATTTAAAAAAAAAGACAACAAGGTTTGATAAACACACAGTGAAAAATTTCACATGGAAGGTAATGGTGTCCAAGGAAAAATGGGAAAGAAGATACTTCCTTTTAAAATACTTTAAAAGGCTAAATTGAAAGGAGGGAAAACATAAAGGCTGATGAAAGGAAAGATCCTGTCAAAAAATGTGAGATAAGGACTTTAGCTCTCATATTTCTCGTATTGATGAAAACATATAGCTCACTTATTAAATAGGGCAAATCAAAGAGATTCAAATGAAGTCTAGACAATCAAGTCAAAAGAAATTCACATCATTATCTTAAATCATGGTGAAATCAGCTGGCAATTCACATAAGAGGAATAGTACTACTTCTATCCAGCACTCGAGTCAGGCCCCAGGAATTTCACATTTTAAAATATTTTGCATTCCTTTGACTTTCCTTCATATTTGAAACTAAAGGTTACAGTGGGACCAAGCCATCTCTTTTCATTTTTAAGGGATACAAACTTAGTTTCTGTCTAAACCAGTTTTCTTAAATGAAAGAAACATTTCTCATACAACAAAGATTAGAAGGTGCTGAGGCTTTAAATACATGAAATATTACAAGGCTGTGGTAAAGTTATGGAAGTTTGATGATAAAATAACTCAAATGTGTGACTGTTTGCTGACTAAGGAACCCCAAAAGAGGAAAAATTGAGTTCATGGAGTTGCAGTGATTTATAGTACAGACATTAAAGAAGGACCAATCTTGATGAGCATTTGGGATTAATTAGAATGAAAAGTAGTATACAAGGAATCAGTCATTAGCAAAATGTTTTTGCTCTGTCTTTAAGTCAAGATACCAAAACAGAGTTATCACTTCATTAAAACTGTGATGATGATGATGATGATGATAAAATATGCATTCCACAGCAGTCGTGGTACACGCATGTAAGAGACCTGTATTGGGTTTGCATGGCCAGGTTTTGGTAGCGGGGGGCTACAGGGGTGGTTTCTGTCAGAAGCTGCTAGAAGCTTCCCCCACGTCCAGCAAAGCCAATGCCAGCCGGTTCCGGGATGGAACTGCCACTGGCCAAAGTCAAGCTAATCAGGAATGATAGTAACACCTCTGTGATCACATGTTCAAGAAGGAAAAAAGTAAGTTATTGGGCAGAGAAAAACAGCAGATAGAGAAGAGAGGAGTGAGAACATGTGAACAACAATGTAGACACCAAGGTCAGTAGAGAAGGAGGGGGAGGAGGTTTCCAGAGCTGAGGTTCCCCTGCAGCCCGTGGTGCAGACCATGGTGAGATGGGCTGTCCCCTTACAGCCCATGGAGGACCATTGGGGTGCAAAGATCCACCTGCAGCCTGTAGAGGAGACCTACACTAGAGCAGGTGGATGCCCAAAGGAGGCTGTGACCCCACGGGAGGCCCATGCTGGAGCAGGGTTCTGGCAGGGACCTTCTGACCCGTGAAGAGAGGAGCCCATGATGGAGCAGGTTTTCCTGGTAGGACTTGTGACCCCGTGGGGAACCCATGTTGGAGTGGCCTGTGTCTGAAGGACTGCATCCTATGGAAAAGTGACCCAGTTCATGAAGAATTTTTCCCTGTGGGATGGACTCGTGTTGGAGAAGTTTGTGGAGAACTGTGTCCTGTTTGAGGTACCCCACACGGGAGCAGGGGAAGGACTCCTCTCCCTGAGCAGCAGCAGGAACAACCTGTGATGAACTGACTATAAGCCTCATTCCCTGTCTCTCTGCGCTGTTGCGGGAAGAGGAAGTAGGAAGTAGAACTCAGGAAGGAGGGAGAGGTGGGAGGAAGGTGTTTTTAAGTTTTATTTTACTTCTCATTCTCCTGCTCTGATTCTGTTAGTAATAAATTTATTAATATCCCCACTTCAAGTCTGTTTTGCCCATGACGGTGACAGGTAAGTGATCTCTCACTGTTCTTATCTCAACTCATGAACCCTACGTTATATTTTTTCTACTCTGTCCAGTTGTTGAGGTGAGTGAGAGACCGGCTTTAGTGGGTACCTGGTGTCCAGCCACAGTCAACCCACTGCAAGATCATAAAGATCTTTTCCTGTTGCCACTTCAGAATAGCTTTAGATTTACATTACATTCAGAAATTTCTGAGGAAATTTATTAACACATATTTGCAGCTATTATGTGATGAATGGTGATAATTCAAAACCCACCGATTTTTTTTGTCTGTTTCCCTTCAGTTAGACAAACTGAACTCAATGTAAGCAAAGAACTAATTTACTTCATGGAAAATTGTGACTATCAACTGTAGAAAACACCAAAATAGAAGTGCATCAGGCTAACGCATTGTGTCCTTGCACCAAGAAACATTAAAGTGCTTCTTAACTAAGTTTTCACTTTATACTCAAATAAAACAGACCCCGTACCCACCCCAATAGGTTATGTTCTTCTTACCTCCAATACTATCACAGTGGATAAAATACTGTTATTTAAAATGAAATGTCAGGGCAAACTGTTTCAAAGAAAGCCAGTGATGAACCTACATTGAAATAGTGGGGTAACTTTTTACCAGGTAAAAAACTCCTCTCTGGGAGAATTTCACTTTGAAAATACTGACAGCGTCAGTTCTGCATTTTAGTATAATTATTTAGTAGGCTTGTTGTTCATGATGACTGGATAATTTCAGAGATTAGCAGGTCATTTGTAACCATGGAAATCATGTTGCCTGCATATCTAATAGACTAATTTCCACATGAAGCAAGGCAGTAGTTCTGTTTATTTACTTGCTTGTTAAATGCTATTTTGAACTACCTTGTTTTCCTTAGGGGAATTGTCACTCAATTTCTGAAAAGAAAAACAAAAAAGTAATGCTATGTCCTTACTGAACCTCAATGAATATGCACATTCTTTTTTTTTTCAGTAAATATATATTTGACCTTATTTGTATAGTCACACCTTTGCTTGTTCTTGTCTTTTACATTTTAGGTAGAGACTGAAAATTTTTAAGATTATATATGTTAAAGACATCCCTTAGGTTTCAAAATTTCTAGTTACTAACCTCAGTACATAGGGCTGTGAATTAATGATTGAGTCAGAGCAGCTTAATGGTGGTTAGAATTCACTAGTCAATTGATTGGATATGTATGTTTCTTGTTTTATCCCATCTGTGGGACAAAATGTTTAAATCATCTTAATTTCAACATAGTAAATATGTCAAACTAAGAGTTCATAAGAAAAGATAGGAGAAGCTTGAAGACATAATGGAGTTTCTGGATTTTTCCATATCCACCAGTGGTGAACAGTAGTGTCAAGCTCCTAGCTCGGACGAATGAAATGACAATCATACAGATTTTTTAGAATAGGAAATATATAGTCCAAACTCTGGATTGTAAACATTTTAAATTGTTCATTATGAGGTTGTTGGGGCTTTTTTTTGGTTGGTTTCTTGATTTGGGTTTTGATTTCAGTTGTTTTGTGTGTGGGGGGGTTATGCAAAGTTTTGTTAAAGAGATCTGGGATCTCAAACCATTTGCTTTTCTATTACTTGATGCAATCAAGACTCAAAGGGCCTGTTTTTTACATACAAGATGTTCATCATAACTATAAAGTACCATTCGAGCAGACGTGTCTTAAAAGGTCACAAACCCCATCAGTCAGAAGGTGACTCACCTATTCCCTGAAGTGTTTTCTCTGCTTTCACAACTATGATGGTGTCTTCATAACTAGGGCTTAAATCTTTCTTATGAACAAACCAACAAATTCCCAATGGATTAAACTCACTTTGTATTATATTCCTTCTGTCACTAACTTAGTTAAAATACTTTAATTTTCCCAGACTACTTCTTTAATTTGAAGATCACATTGTGGTCAATTGACAACCTAACTGTCTTCTTCACTTATCTCAAAGCTGTCTATAAGATATTATCAATCACTTGTAAAAATTATGTTACTCTGTTGACACCTAAATTATTTTAATAGGTAAATTACACTGCAATATGATGTTGAAATATTAAATGAAAAACATTTTCCAAAATTTGCTTCCCAAACTTTCCCAATCGAAAGAACACTTAGAAAATAAAAGAGGAACTAGAGAAAATTGTAACATTTAGGTTTAAACCACAAAGCATTAGGATCAGAATTGTCATTTCAATCCAATCAGATAAATATATTTAATAGAGAAATTGCAATTAATATCATGTGGAAATCAACCAGTTACTCATAACCAATGAACAAAGAATATATTCCCTACTTCATCAAAATTTCTCTATAGGAATGAATAGATATCACTGTTTAAATGTTAAACAATATCAAATGCTCCTCAGGAACAGTAGTTCATTCTTCAAGACTCTCAAAAAATCTTGATAACTGACATGCTTTCATCTTTGCTGTGCTGTAGTGGTCTTGCACTTTTCATATCATAGAACAGTTTGGGTTGGAAGGGAACCTTGAATATCATGTAGTTCCAATCCGTTTGCAATGTGCAGGAACACCCTCCACTGGACCAGGTTCCTTAGAGCCCCATCCAACCTGGCCTTGAACAATTCCAGGGATGGGGCATGCAAAACTCACAACTTCCCTGGACAACCTGTTCCAGTGCCTCACAGTAAAGAATTTTTTCCTAATATCTAATCCAAACCTACTCTCTTTCAACTTGAACCCATTCCCCCTTACATGCTCTTGTAAATAATCTTGTCCTATTTCTCCTATAAGTTCCCTTCAGATACTGGAAGGCTACAGTAAGGTCACCCCAAATCCTTCTCTTTCCAAGGAACAATCCCAACTTTCTCAGTCTTTCCTGATAGGAGAGGTACCCCATCCCTCTGATCAACTTGATGGCCCTCCTCTGGACTTGCTCCAGTAGGTCCTTGTCCTTGTGATGTTGGGGGACTCCCAAGCTGGATGCAGTGCTCCCAGTGGGGTCTCACCAGAGCAGAGTGGAGAGGAAGAATCACCTCCTTCGACCTGCTGGCCATGCCACTTTTGATGCAGCCCAGGATACTCTTGCCTTTCTGGGCTATGAATGCACATTGCCAGCTCATGTCCAGCCTCTCATCCACCAGCATTCACCAATCCTGCTTGGCAGGATTGTTCTTGATACCAGGAGTTGCCCAAGCCAGGTGCAGCATCTTGCACTTGGTCTTCTTAAACCTCACAAGGTTCTTATGCACCCACTTCTCAAGCTTGTCCAGGTCACTCTGGATGGCATCCCATCCTTCAGGTGTGTCAGCAGCACCACTCCTCTTGGTGTCATCTGCAAATTTGCTGAGGGTGTTCTCAATTCCTTCATCTTGTCATTAATGAAGATATTAAATAACACTACTCCCAGTACAGACCCTTGAGAAACACCACTCATCACTGATGCGCATTGAGACTCTGAGCCGTTGGCTATCACCCTCTGGATACGATCATCCAACCAATTCCTAATTCACCTAACAATCCATTTATTGAATCCATTACTCTCCAATTTGGAGAGAGTGTGTTGTGAGGACTGTGTCAAAGGCTTTATAGAAGTCCAGATAAATGACATCTGCAGCTCTTCCCTTGTCTACTGACTTAGTTACTCCATCATAGAAAGCCACTACATTGGTCAGACAGGATTTTCCATTAGTGAAGCCATGCTAGTTGTCTCAAATCACCTCCCTGCCCTCCATGTGTCTTGGCATAACTTCCTAGGAGGATCTGTTTCACGATTTTCCCAGGCACAGAGGTGAGGCTGACAGGTCAGTAATTTCCAGTGTTGTCTTTTCTTCTCCTTTTAAAGATATGTACTATGTTTCCCTTTTTCCAGTCAACCAGGACTTCACCTGACTGCCATGACTTTTTGAATGTCATGGAAATATACATATATCTAATATATCTAATATACAGTCAGATGGTAACAGAAGAGAACTCACAAGCAAACATATTGAAACAAATGTAGAGACTGGCAAAACAGGAGTAGCCTTGATCTTCCTCTCTTCATAAAATTTCATTAAGGAGCAATTAAATAGCATGTCATCAATAGTAATAAGCTCATTTTTATAAACTACGCTAAGCAATGGCCACAAATCTTAGTTAAACATTAAATAATTTGTGCTAAGTTTCATAGTAATTTTCAACTAAAATATCAATCTAAAAATCTATGATCAGTTTATTATTAACTTGAAGACACTGTAGAGTTGCTCTACTGGAAGTTTAACTACTATGGCCACTATTAGTTATTTCTTCTTTCATTATTTTTTTTACAGCAGCAGATATACAAATTATATTCTATATTTAGACTGTCATACACTTTTCTTTAAAATAGGATACAGAAGAAAAATTCTCATACAAGTTATTGCTACATTCAAATTTTTACAAAACACCCACAAGATAATAGGCTACGCTAAAACCCTCTCATGCATGACATCTATATCTTGGGCAACCAAGTACAAAGCTGAATTAGTTTTTTTCTATCTCTGAGGCTATGAAACACTTCCCTGGCTGCATACACGATGTCACTTCTGAATCCTGTAGAGAAAACTGAATTTTTTTCATGCTGCCACAGTGAATTCAGGGAGAAAGAGGAAGACTGGGCAAAGTCAGAGAGATTTCAGACTGTAAAGGCAGGCAGCTTAGACTTCAACTTTGGATGCTCCATCCACCATCCAAAACCAAACTGGACAAAGACCTGAGTAATTTGGTCTAACCTCAGATCTGATTGTGCTTTGAGCAGAAGGTCAAACTAGAGTCATCATGAAGTCCTTTCCAGCCTGAACAATCCTGTAATCATGGGATCCTATGAAAGAAGATAAATGAGGTCAATCAGACACCAAGAAATGAGGCTTCTGGAAAATCTGTCAGACTGACATGTGTCACTATAGCCTGAAGCAACTGGATGTTTTTTTGAATGGTGGGATTGTACTTTATTGTTATTATTTCATGGCTTTTATGTCTTAATTTCCTGTCGTTGTTTGACTCTGAGAAAAAAGTGACATGCTTTCCTCCCCTTGCTCTCTCACTAATCTACTACAGTAGGTACCACTGATTGTCTTGTCTCCAAAAGTTTCCTGAGAGTCTCCCCAGCAGTCACTGCTCTCCTGAGGGAAAAATAAAGGAGAATGAAAGGACTGAGATCTGGCTGATGGAAGACAGAACTGGAAGCAATGCCTACCTCACACATTTTCCACTGATATTCCATCTTAATATCTATCTCAAATATTCACTCTGTGCTGTATATAATGAAACAGGGTCAAGCAGCCAGTACTTTTGTAATTCAGTGTAATAATATAATTTTCTTATATTATTAATTTATGTGTAATATGGATAGTAGATTAAGAATTTAACTGCATTCTATAAGTATGAAGGAAACATAATTTATTTATTTCATTCAAGTCTTAACTTTTGAATAAACTGATACTCACAAGACTTGAATATATGTTTGATCCTGAGAAAGAAAAAAAAAATCTTTATTTGTTTTAAAGACTGTTTAAAGTTTTGAAATTTAACCATGGTGGAATTGTTACCAAATTTCTCTATTCGGTAAAACTCTGCTGGACCAGCTCCCACTTGTAATCATAGGTATTATTTCTCTTCCATTTGCATTCACATAATACTGTAGGAGAAACTTCAGCAGATATGTCGTATAACATTATCATCCCTTTGAAAATCAAGTACCATGTATGGCTTTTTCCTCTGCTCAATTATTAAAAGATTACAGAAATTAGTAGTGAAAATGGGTTGAATTCCTTATTAATAATGACATTCCATTTATTTTTTGTGCCAAATTTACTATTCCATGAAAAAAATTACTTAATACTATTGGAAAACCTTTTTTCTTCACACTGCTTCTTATGCATGCAGTGATCCCTAAACGTGTTTATAAAGACTCACATTATCAACATCTAGGTTTTCTGTATAACTCATTTCTCTGCTGGTGTCAAAAGAACATTGACTATCTATACCTGCTGGACAGGTATAAATTACAGTTTTAAGTAATTTAGATGTGTTAGGTTGTAACAGATCAGTCAGCTGATGACAGGACAGAAAGAAATAGCCTCAAGCTGTGCCAGGGGAGTTTCAGGTTGGACATCAGGAAGAATTTCTTCACTGAAAGTGTGGCTAAGCATTGGAATGTGCTGCCCAGGGAGGTGGTGGAGTCACCATCCCTGAAGGTGTTCAGGAAGCAACAGGACATGGCACTTAGTACCATGGTTTAGTTGACAAAGTGATGTTCATTCAAAGATCAAACTCGATGATCTTCAGGGTCTTTTCCAACCTTAATGATTGTAGAAGACACACAAAACTAGTTGTATGTTTAATCTCATACTGTTTGACTCACTTGACATCATTGTCTTGTTTTGTTAGGTCTTTATAGTCTTTTTACTATCTTTGTTCACCAGTTTCTACCTAATATAGTAAGGTCATGCAGAGCCACTATAATATAATTTTTAAATTCCACTTTTGTTCTTATCAGTGAATATTTTATTTTAAATGTCCTAGAAAGGGTATTAGCTGCACACTTTAAGCAAAGTGATTGTTTGTAAGAGCCATTTAAAATCTTTATTTAAAAAACAAATCCAAAACTTAACATTTTAGATATTTGAATTATTTTTTTTAATTTTTAAGAAATCTGCCTTTCTAATGATTTATGACATGCTCTGTGATCTGAATTTTCTTGGATGGTTCTGATGGAGAAGAGAGTGAACATTTTTTCATGTGGCATCAAAAATGAGAAGACAGCAAGGCAAAAAAAAGTTAGTAAAGTAAAATAACAAAGAAACAATAGGCACCCAAAGGGGAAAAAAACCCAACACTGTTTCCTGAAGAAAATATGGAATGGAATATTAAAGTTCAAGAAAGTGAAAACTTACTATGTATCTTCACCATGCATTCCAGATGGATATTTCTGAAGTGTTATAGTGATAATAAAAGTATGTATTCTGCTATATACTACAAAATAAATCAAATGAAGTCACACCTTCCTGATGTCAGAGGAATAATAAAAGAGAATTAGTTAGCTAAAAGATATGGTTTGAAATTCACAGAATCATGCAGAATCAATCAGGTTGGAAAGGACCTCCGAGATCATCAAGTCCAACCCTTGATCCAACACGGCCATGGTTACTAGACCATGGCACTAAGTGTCATATCTAGTCTCATCTTAAAAACCTCCAGAGACAGTGAATCCACCACCTTCCCGGCCAGCCCATTCCAATGTCTGATTACTCTCTCCATAAAAATTTTTTTCCTAATACCCAACCTAAACCTCCCCTGGCACAGCTTGTGATTGTGCCGTCTTGTCCTACTGCTGGTTGCCCGGGAGAAGAGACTGACATCCACCTGGTTACGACCTCCTTTCAGGGAGTTGTAAAGAGTGATGAGGTCTCCCCTGAGCCTCCTCTTCTCCAGACTAAACAACTTCAGCTCCCTCAGCCCCTCCTCATAGGACTTGTGCTCGAGTCCCTTCACCAGCTTTTTTGCTCTTCTCTGGACCTGCTCCAGCACCTCAATATCCTTCCTGAACTGAGGGGCCCAGAACTGGACACAGTACTCCAGGTGTGGCCTCACCAGCACTGAGTACAGGTGAAGAATCACTTCCCTGGTCCTGTTGGCCACACTGTTCCTGATCCAGACCAGGATGCCATTGGCCTTCTCGGCCACCTGGGCACACTGCTGGCTCAGGTTCAGGGTTTTCTACTGAAAAACTATTGTTTTCCTGGAGGATTCTTATAGACTGACCTACTGTCCATAATGAAAAGATGAGGTTTCCATTCGATCAATTGAATTAATGTTTTAATGTAGATAGTAATAATAATAGCAAATGCATTGCATGTCTTAAGCGGTTCTATTTTTCCATACTTCCTATCGTCTATTTTTCCATTACTGCCTATTTTCTTTTATGCTAGTAACAATAAATTAAGGAAGACAATACTTGACTGTTCATATAATTCATATGTCACATGAATTCCTTATTTGGTATGTGTTCTGGGATAAAGATAAGAATTCTGCTGAGATTTTGGTATTTCTGAAATGATCTCATACACAGAAAGAACTAGGCTGAATTAGAACTTATTACACATTATTCAAGAAATAGAAACCTTCAGATAACTATATGCTGGGTTTTGGACTGCTTTCAAAGTTGTTATTATGGACATAAAGCAACTATGATATACAAAGAGAAATCAGGAAGCTGCAAAGACTGAAAGTCAAAGAAAATTAGAGATTTCAATTGCTCCTATGTAGCCTGGGTAAAATTCAAGAAAAGCTGTAGGTGTTGTTTTTAGAAATTATATTTACCTTTTCTTGGAGGCTCAGAGATACCGCAAGGAAAAAGACAACTCCAGATCTAATCTTGAATATCACACTAGCTTTAGTTCAAAACATATCTTTCAGGTTTCATCTCTACAGTAAGATCTCAGAAAACTTCCCACATTTTTTCACCTTCCTTCCCCTTCCTCTTTCTCAATACGTTCAGATTTCTCCTAGAAGAAAACTGCGTGTAGGAAAGGAACTATGAAACATTTTGGAAGTTGCAACCAGATAGCTGGGGGAGGATGAGGGGTAGGATTCCAGAGGGCACAATAAAATGCACTTGCCACTTTTTAGATTAACTTTCAAGTTGTTATTTTATGGACACAGTGATCAAAATATATTCTAGTTCTATACCTTGTATGAAGAAAAAATTGACAAAATTATCTGAAAGGGGGAACTGCATAAATGTGAGAAAGATAATTATTATGAAAGTGTAGAATGGATGAGTCTTAAAATGGATTTCATATTTATGGGGTAAATAGGCATTAAAAAACAAAGTTACATCCAAATATGAAAGACATAAAAGACCATAAACCTGGAAATTCAAATTTAAAACCATAATAAGTCAGGTCAAGGAGTATGTCAAGAATCTATATGTTAAAGTTATAAAGGCTCATAATAAAATCTTTTTCAAACAAATCAAAAGCAGAAGGCTTCTCAGAGAATGAAAGGTAGCAGCAGATAATGGAAGCTTATGAGGAACATGCAGGTAAGGAATTTGGATGAGAAGACTGCAGAAAAGACAAGTGAAATTCTGGAATTGTGCTCAATCCAAAAATAATACGGAAGATTTCCACATCAGAACTTAATTTTACAGCATGAATTTGAGGAAGTACTTCCAATGGAAGCTTTCATAAGCGAGATTTAAAAAAAAGAAAAAAAAGTCTAAATAAGCAAGTAGCTGAACTGAAAAAAAAATTAATAATTTTCAACAAATATTTAAAGAACTCTGATATAAAACTATGAGGATCTTTATGACTATGTGTAACCTATTTCTTAAATCAATAGGGAAAGGAGTGGAAGGTGGCAAATATAACAGAACTTTCAAAATGGCTGTTGGTGAAAACTAAGGATTTGACTGATAGCTACTAGTCTAGTTGGTAAACCCTATATAAAGAAAGGAATTAGTAAACACAGGTAGATTAAGAATATTGATAAGGAATTAATATGGGTTTTGTAAAGGAAAATCACGCCTTACAAATCTATCTGCATTTCAAAGTGCCACTGAGTAGATAGATAAGTATGATCTAATATCTTTCTATTTTCAAAAAGCTTTCAATGAGCTCTCACATGAATTTCTTAAGTTTGGACATTGACTGCTCAATATATGCATAAATGTTTAATGGCCAGTCTTCGCAAACGAAGATTTTGGGAAAGGTCTTTTACCTTTCCAGCCTGCGCAGTGGATTTTTTAGGTGAGACACAGCTTGCGCTGAACTGAGCCCACCCTTTAATCCTAAGGTTCATCTGCCAGGGCCAAGCAAGCTTGGACAATGGCAGTGAGGTCCTCAGGACGTAGGTTTGTTTAGAGTGACCTTCTCATAGATGGATGGCCTCACAGGGCTAATGAGCTCCATCTGCCCGGGGGACTGGGATTCGAACCTGGGTCGCAGCAGTGAGAGTCCTGCATGCTAACCACTAGGCCACCAGGGGTCCCCGCATAAATGTTTGGAAACATGATAAATAGCAATGCAGTGATGTTTTCAAATAACTCATAATTACTCCACATAGTCAAAATCAAAGCTGTCTGTAAGGAGCTCAAGAGGATTTCTCCATAGTCAGTGTCTCAAGGATAAAATAGTATATGAAATGTAAGATTAGTAAGCATAGAATAATGCACACAAAAGGAAAACAAAACCACAAAACTTAGTTATAGTCATAATCTCTAAATTGGGTATACAGAGAGGTCTTCGACCAACAAGGACTGGTCTCTGCATATGTTTAATATTCATAGATGACTTCTGTAAATAATTACAATCTGGACTGTTGCATAAAAAATTTGGTCCATGATTTAAAACCAGAATATGGCAGAACTAGAAAGAAAGCTACAGAGAAGAACAACAATTATTGTAATATGTAATCTCTCCCACGTAAAATGTAACTGAGTCTGGAAAGATATGACTAAGGAAAAATAGGATCAAAATCTGTAGTATTTTGAAAAAGAAATGGTAAATGTGGCTAGGAATCATATTGTCTTTATTTTAACATTAGACTTACAGGTTGAACTCAACTGCTTATCAGATATATAATAAAAAAGCACTGTTTTCCTCACACAGCACATTAATACAGTGTTGAATTCTTTGTTACAGCCATTTTGGAGGTCAAAGGTGCAAATGTGTTCAGAAAAGGGATTTAATACATCTCTTAGGGATTTAGGCCTGTAGTGGATATTAAATGCAACACTTCAGGCGTAATTTTTACAGGAAGATTTTAAATGGCTAATTACCAGAAATCAAGACTTGACTAAAAGGTGTATCACCCTGTGCTTCCTACATTTCCCAAGCATTAATGTTACTACCAAGGACAGGATGCTAAAATGTGTTTAACTTTGCTTTGATTCTATAAAGCAGTTTCTGCGTTCTTTGTCTAATTACAAATAAATCATGAAAAGAAAGGGGTTAAACATAGACAGCAGGGCTGTTTAAAATATTTGAACATGCTCTCTTAACCATTCTGCACATGCAACCTTAAGCTCTTTAGTTATTAAAGAATTTTGTTTCTCAGACTTATCTTCTGTCACAATTTCTCCCTTTCATGAGATGATGATAGAGCTATTTGTTTTAGGGTGAAATGTACCACTCTGAAGATGGCAAATAATCTTTTTTTTAGGGTAAATGAATTCTAAGGAAATTATCCTAGAATTAGACAGATAGTTTTTAAATATCTATACAATATAAAATTCAAGCAAACTTGTGCCTTGAAATGCGGTGCAGAAGATAAAGATAAATCTCATGTCAAGTGTCTAATGAAATCCATGGAAACTGAGATCCATGGACCCACTTTGCTAGGACCCAAACATGTTAGTTTTGGAAGTCAGTGCTTTACAGAACAGAAAACTTACACAGGAATGCAAAACAGCAAGCAAATGTCATGAATCATTTGTAGCAGTGGTTCTTCTGCTATCTCGCATTATGAATATCTCTGTCAAGACACTTGCTGAGACAATAAAAGCAGAGCACACTGTAGCATGGTCTCTTTCTTTCTGAATATTGTTCAGCAGATCATGAATGATGAAAATTCAGATAATATAAGAAGGATAATGGAAGAAAAAAACCTTCATTTCTAAGTAAAGGAACTTTGGCAGAGTTGAAATTATCTGAACAAAACAAAAAATAACCCCTGGAAACTATGTGCAAACTATTTTCTATCCTCTTCAAGCACTGGCCATAATTAAGTCAAGAGTTAACATCCATGTGTTAAGAAAAAAAAATTTGGAGTTCTTTATTCAGTTTGTGATAAGTCAGAAAACATAAGAAAACCCAAACTGTGGAAATAATGTTCAATGTCTGAATTATAATTGTTCCAAAGGTAGGGAATGATTTTTTTTTTCTGACAAATTAAGATTGCTACCTACATAGTGTAAAAAGAAGAAATAAAAAGTTCTATTGCTCTTGCTACAATCATCAGGTTGTCTGAATGGCAGAAAAATATTTTCTAAATGTTCAAAGCCATTTAATATTTACCACACTGTAGTCACTTGAATTATTGCTTAATCTTGCCTCTAATTCTTTCACTGACACACAGTTGGAAGACTGTAAAAAACCAGCTTACATTGAAGCAAGACAGGAAGCACTATTACAGTGTAATGGTATTAAATGTGTTCTTCACAACCTATTGTAAAATTCACTCTTAGGAATAAAAGTTCTAGAAACCACTAGGACTCTACTATAGGTGCTGCAGGATTGACACCTCAGTAACGCATATAGCTTTATCTTGCATAGCAGTAAATTTTGAGTTATCAAGGTCAACTTCATGGCATATTTTCATGCCATGAATGATATTCTAGATCAGTGGACTTCTGTATTGTTTAATGCTAATATTTTCTAAGTGGATACAATCTAATCTGTCAACCCTGAGAATGAGAAAATATTGGTACTACTTTTAGAGGAATCACAGAACTGTGTAAGATGGAAAACACTTCTAGAGGTCAGCTAGTCCAACATTCTCAATCAAAGCAGGGATAACGTTGTTCAAATGTAGCAAAATATGGCTGTAAGATGGTTTGGGCATTGTTTGCCTACTAAGCACATGTAAAACCAGAATCATAATCTCTGTGCCTATAACTATATTAGCAAGCTAAGTATGATCAGCGCATGGGTTCACATACAGCATACAGCAGTGGTCCACATAATAATAATTCACTGCATAGTTATTTCATTGCCTGACATGATTTTTGGCTCACATTCTTGTAGACAAAAACTACAATACAAGACAATAGCTGCAACTACACTAATGATCAGAAGACTGCAGAGTCCTGGGAGTGTTCTCAGTAGGCAATAAAGATGAGACAGTTCTCTTTGGGATGGAGAGAAAATTCGGCTGTATAAACTCAAACTGTATTGTTAAACCTGCTCTTGGGTTGAGAGATGAGCCTTTGGATTTTTCCAGTCACCAGAATATGCTCAATCAGCTGGTTAGCCAAGTAACAGGAAAATTTCTTTTCCCCATTGCCAAATCTAGTATTCTTCTGCTTCGTTAAAATAACGTGATTAAATGGTGTTTGCTGACTCAGTACATTTACTATGCAGTTTGAATAAGATTAGTACCATTTTCTACTGCTCAAGTGGGTTTTGTGTATATCTGTATATGTGTGTGTTGTATATTTTCGCTGTCATTTCTTACAGGGTAGTATTTTGCAGCTTGTGGGAAAATGGTTGTACCAGTTAATGCTGCTTGAAGAGAGGATAAATTTGTGCTCAGGGCTGCCAAGATTCCTGTTTCCTCTTGTATGAAGACAGCTTTATCCAGACACAATCCTTTGAATAAGAGTATCCTTAGTAGTAAAATGCTTGCAATAAATATAGGATAAACACAAGCCCTTTCTACTCATATAATAAATATTTCCCTATTTTCCCAGTGCCAAGAAAAGCTCCCCATCTGACCCTGATCTATCTATATCACCATTACATCAAGAGCACTGATACAAATTGTCCTAAGTTACTAGCAAAGGCTGTTAACTTTCAAATTCAGAACTTAAAATAAGTGCTTTAACTCATTTTACATATAGACCAGAGAAACTATCCCTAAGATTTTATTAACTGCCTGTAGCTCAGAGAATCAAAGATGAATCTGGCCTCACTGAAGAAAGCTAATGAAATATGTCAACCTGAAATCCTGCCTGCCTTTCTGAGCACTCTTTTTGGTTTTCGGCTGGGATACTAAGGACACATACTGTCCTGTCTCACTCACTACAAGTAATCCTTCCTTAGAAGCAAGATTCAAGGGTGACTCTACAAAAATATGACTCTGGACAACCACCTGCCTCTCACAAAAAAAAAAGGGTTAAAACTTTAATATACTTTAACTTCCTTTTCTGAACAGTAGTAACATATTCCTTCCTCAAAATCAGTAAGCAGAGTAAATAATCATGAACACCAGATGTCCACACTGACTTTGGAAGTCAGAAAGATAAAATTCCATGTGCACATAAGAACATATTCTCAGCATTAGCAGAATGAAATAGAGACATCAGATAAGTGAAAACAGATGTTGTTAAAATGTCAAGTGCAGCAGATGTGTGGATACAAGACAGACTTTGAAAAGATTAAACTTTGATCCTGGTTAGGCTGTAGGAATTTATGTTAATCAGGTAGAAACAGTAATCTACTTTGGACAAGTTATTTCCACCTTTACTATAATATGCTATTGTGTATTTTTCTCAATAGTACTACCTCTGAAATATTAACCAGTTGAGCATGAGTGCTGGCAGCATTTCAGCTGTGTATGTTTTGTGTTGTGTTCCCATAAACCTGCTCTCATGAACTGCCAGAGTGCTCAGTAAATGCTTTCGTAGTCATGTACCCACATTTTTATCCAATGGAAAGAGGAAGCAATGGAGGAGAGGGAAGAATGCTGTATGACAAGATACACTCTCAGGTCCCATCCTGATACGCAGTCAGCGTATAACCAGGCACCATGAAGCAGATCCATGTTCCACAGTTTTGATGTGGCTCATATTTTTCACATCTTCCATTTAAACGGCAAATATTCTTCCTCTTCAGTTTACACAAAACCTTCCAAATATGTATTTAGGTAGAAACTCTGACTTGATTGTGATTTCAGAGTTATGTCTAGATGTTTCCACATGCCTGCTGTGAGTTTTACTTAAACAAGGAGTATGTTTTTGATGTGTGTGTCTGTTTCAAAGTATTAGGACCGCATTGTGTCAACAGTCACAACCCTGACTACGGGCTACTAACTGTCTCGTATATATCTGCCAGACAAAGGAACAAAGAAACAACTAAAGGAAGCACTGTACTTCAGAGGTGCTCTGTGGTGTTCTCTCTACAGGGGAACAAAAAGGTCTCAGGTCTCATTTTGGTCCTAGATACTTACATTCTTTTATCGCTCCACATAACATCTTTCTCTGAACTCATCGCCCATGCCTACATATTCTGTGAGTAACATTGATACAGTGTGGAACTAAGGTTCCCCAGGGACTCCTACCATTCCACTGATGACTTGGAGCTGGTAGGCTCAGCTATGCATATCTGTGGTGTAAAATCTGCCACATGCTTGTCTCTTTGGGGCTGAGATCTTTCATTTGTCTCAAAATCAGGAGAGAGACATGGGGGTTTTTATAATTCTCAAGCCTCCATGGAGGTGAAATCTCAATTCCACTCTGTCTAGGCTCTCTTCTCTTTACTTTTCCATAGGAAGGGTATTTTGTCAGCCGTCATATTCTCCTCACACGCACCATCTGGATAAACCAACCGAATCCACCAGAGGTCCAAAACAAATGTTCTGTCCCTTTAAAACCACATGTTGCACACAGCTGACACGCAGGGTAGTAACAGCTAAAGATATTTAGCTATACTGGATATTGATTTCTTGTTACCATTAAGTGTTAAGAAGCACCTTTTAGTATCTGAATGTAAACAGTCCTTAGTTTAGGTCACTAAGAACAACAGCCTTACTCAGATTTTTAGATGACAGAAATTTACAGCAAATAGGTATTGCTCACCTTATTTTGACCGTTACTATTCTTTTGCTCCTGATAGTAACCACTAAGGTTAAAAAAATGCTGCAACAATACCATTTTGACTCATCCTCTTTTTGTATTGTTCAACAAAACTATTTGTTTTTTAGGTAAGATTTTCTACTGAATTAGGCTGATGGAGGCACTCCTTCTGGTGTCAGTGTGGCACTTTAATATCTCAGCTCTTTGTGACCTAATGACTTTAAAGTCATTATAGAATAGTTTTATTTTTTTAGTCAGTTCAGAATATTCTTATCCATTCCTATTGGTTTGATTTACACTTGGGTTATACATTCAAGTTTTTCTAACAGTCATGTACAGACTTGACCATTTTGCCATCTGATTGTATCAACAAGGAAAATTGAGTACTTAACTGGGAATTGACAAGTAGACACAATGCTACCAGGCTAATGTTGTCTTGTAAGTTGTATGTTAATATCTATTTTAGCAAAATTAATCTTATTTTGTAGTGCTTCAGGATGGAATATAAATAAGAAACTAAATACTTTTAATTAATACCTTATTGAATATGGGTGTCTCTTTTCCATATCCATTCAAATAAACCCAAGTAAAGACCCAAAAAATCCAGTTGCATTAAATGTTCTTCTTTACTCTATATGTGTTTGAAATTTGTGCAACCGATACCAATTTATTTGATAAAGCAAACTACAGGTATCTTTTGGGAGATGCCATTAGTTTATCATGATTATAGCTTATACATTGAGGATGTTATCAACAGTTGGAAAGGGGAGTAATAAGGAGGAAAAGAAAAGAAAGCAAATATTGGGTGTTCCTCTTCTTGAGGATCATACCATCTCTGAACAGTAGATCCTCAACATTCTTGAGGATCATACCAATAGACTTCTAGGAGTTGAACAAATTACTGGTAAGTCACATCCTTTTCTCCATGTTTTTGGACTTTCTCTGGTGTTACTACATGTCATTATTTAAGCAGCATCGTGACAATGCCCCAGGGCATCTCTCTGCTGGGGCAAATAAACTTCCTAGTTCTTCACTGGGTGGAGGCTTAGGAGCATGACTGGCATGAAAGGTCAGTTGGCCATTCCTGTTTTTTCGATTAGACAGTAATACAGTGTTTCTGACAGTTTCAGAGAATCCATCATTGGATACTTCTTGCTTTAACATATGTCTACAGAAAATCAGATTTTGAAAAACTCATTCAGGTACCAGAATCCAAAACTGTGTGAACACCTTGCCTTACCAGGCATTCTATTTTCAGCATTGCTGAGAAGTCTAGAGCTGTGCTGTGGTTACATTCACATATTTCTCAGTGTCAGAAGAAATTCAAATGGTGTAAAAAACAATGAACATGCATATATGGGTACTCTGCTTGTACAGTAGTAGTATGTTTTTCAAATGCTACACTCTGATCTTCAAATGACCCTTAACTGCCTAAAATATGTAATTGTCTTCCACTGAGAATAAGACCAGCCTTGAGCACAGCACTATGCAATGTACTAAGGAGATTCAGCACCCACAGTGATGATGTGTTCTGATGTGAACATTAACAGCTGTTATTCTTCAGCAGTGAGTTTCTGTTGAGCATGTATAAACTGTTTAAAGAATGAAACCATTTAAATCACCATTAGAGGTGGCATAAGGGTCATTTTTGACACAAGAAATAATACCCGCAAAATGTGAAGTTCTTATATCAATGCATTGGGCATTTCAAAGTATTATGACATTTCTCTGTCTCAAGCAGTATTTAAAATAGAAAAATTTACTACTCTGGCTTCATGATCAGAACTACACTTTTATGGTAGAAAATTTTCAGAAACGTTCATGAAGATGTTTACCATAACAATTTTCAAGTGAAACAGGAAAGTTTGGCAAAGCTGATATAACAGACACAGCTTTGCACAGCAGGGAGTATCAGGCAGCTCTAAAAATAGAGCTACTGGTACTAGTTCTGCCTAGAATAACATGCCTGAAAGAAGAATACACATTTACACAGCTGGCTTTACATGACTCTTATTTATGCAATAAAACAAAAGGAAATTACCTCTTCTGAGGTTTTATTATTTTATCAGGCACTCATTAAATAATAATTAGTTCAAAGTCTAAATGTGTATCATGAGTCATTTCTACATATGCATATTTATCCTTTTTGAAAGAGCAATTGTCTCCTCGAGGTAATGTAGAACATCAGTGATCTGTGCACTGCTCTAACAACTTTTCAGTTTTGTAGACTCAGTTTCAGCAGTTGTATAGCCTTTTTTTTTTCCTTCAATGTCAGAGTGGGGGGATCCTTCCTATCTGGGATTATTGAAGCTGAATTTGGTCAGAAGTTATCAACTGAACACTTAAATAGTGAGACTTTAGGATTCCAGTCTTTCAGGACTTTATTTCTTCTTGAAAGCTCTCTCTCCCTGACTCTTTTTTTTTTTTTTCAAAAATAGTAGTGGATTGATACCTATGTGTGTGTACCATTATTCTAAATTTTTTTCTCCACAAAGTCTATCCAGAAAGCATCACAGACAGTGTGTTTCATTTAATTTTTCCCTAGCAAGTCCTTAATGGAATTTAATCGTGTTTCCTTTATCTGTAACCTTTATGCTCCCTCAAGGAGTTTCCTCCTTTCTTCAATACTCCCTAGTATTATTAAGATGTTAATCTCATTTATGTCCTCTTTTCTAATTATTCCATACCTGCAGAGATGACAAGCAATCTTTCTACCAACAGCATTACATAAAGACGAGACAGGTTTTTTTTAAGCATAAAAGAAATAGCAGTCAATCAAATACTGTTTTCCTGAGAAATCTTTCTTCATTTTTCTACAATCCTTTATAACCCTGTGAATGAGAAAAATCCTACCATTTGTAAAGGTTGTAATTTAAATAATAGTAATAAAAACCCATGCAGTCTGACACCTCAGACTTCTTTACAATTATTTTTATTTAGGCAATTTACTTTTTCTTAGTTGCTGACTTGCTCAATGTAACAAAAACTTATTACTATGAGGAAACTACAAAACAAGGTATATATCTTTTGCTCCAAGAGCTGAAAGAAATTGAACTACCTTTCAGTTCATCTGTGACTAAATATATGGTGGTCTTACATGGTTGTTCCCATCCTATTTATTTTTACAGATTCATCTCAGGTTCTACTACATCTCCAAAAATAAATTAGAAAGAAAACAAAGATTTCTACATGTGAGGCTTTTTCAGCCAATGTGTCAGACTGGCAAAATGCCCTCTTTGAAGACAGAGTAGAGCTGACATATAACTATTGCCCTTACCGTTGTTGCTACTGACACTGGAGTCTGCACCCTCCTTGGAGAACTGAAAACAATTTTGGTGTGACAATCTGAGAAGTTACCAATGGTATTCTACAAATACTGTGAGGTCACAGATTTTGACCTATACAGAGCCAAGTAAACCTCTGGAGGGCGTTGTGTTTTACAGGACAAATGTTTTCATTGATTTTTTAAATTAGCATTTTACTGCAACATAGAACAGATCAGTAGCCATGAAAAACAAAAGTCACATTACAGTAGGGAGAAAAGTAACACAGCCCAAGATGTGGCTTGGGTTTTTTTTCATTTTCTTTTACACAAGATTTTCCAGAGTCACAGCAGGAAGGTAAATGCAAAGATAAAGAATGAGAAATAATACGGTGTAATTATCCCAAATAAAAAATACGTCATGTTTGTTCTATGTGGTATTGAGTACTTCTTAAAAGGTCTGAAAGGGTTAATACTATTTCTTTAGCATATATCCTGGTTTAGTCTTTATTAACAGTGTGATATGTGCAATATTTTTACCTTTTTCTGCATTTCTGTAAAGACAATTTTTAAAACTATTTTGCAAAATAAGCACCAAAGTTAGTTCCTGATTAAATTTCAAAACATTTTCCAGACATCATCAAAGTTTATTAAGTTGGATAGCCAATGGCTGGATTTTTTAAGGCAAATACCTCATAAAAAGAGCTTGTTCTCAAATACATTCATTCTGAGGCTGCTGTTTATCAACAAAATAAGTCACTGTATTTGCAGACATATCTTAATGTCCAGGGAAGTAAACTGATATTTTCATAAATTTCTCTTAGTAATTTGACAGAAATTGAGGTGAAAAACACAATGATTGGTTTGTCCCTCACACGTGTAGAGCATCTTGTGTTGTCATCGGTTCATTTAGGCAGGGACTTAGCACTGTGTCATAGCACAAGTGTCCATCTCTCGACCTCCTTCGTATGAAGAGGGGATGCACAGGACTCATTAGAGAACAGAGATCTGATGAGATTTAAAATTGGTTCATTTTACAAACTACTTTAAATATCTATGGAAACATTTTTTCATTAGATAGAACCAGAGTATTGAAGTCCACAGACAAGATTTCCCAAGGCATTTCCCATTTTTAGATTATTGCTATCATTTTTCCTGTTAATTCAATAGAAGCCTTTTTTTTATTACTCCTGTGACAGATTTTCCTGGTTGTAGGAAGGATTAAGAGTTGTCACCCTAGATATTATTGTGATACATCTTCAAAAAATCACACCCATTTCATTTTTGAAAAGTTGTCTTCCTTATGGTTTATTTAACATGATACAGTGTCAAAATATGAACTTCTATATTTTTCATGCATCAAGAAGAATTGCAGCGTAATGAATGCATTGAGACAATCTGGTTAGATAACTGTGAAGAGTATTTCATAATACAAAATTACTGACATTAAATAATACCTTTTAACAACAGAGACTTGAAAACCAAGGACTTGTAAAAGCCATAAAATTCACAGTGTTTTTCAAGGTATATTGGAAAACCTTTCTTTACAAGAAAGTTTTTAAATAAAGTTACTCCTTTTGCTGCCTTTACTTGTTTTGTCTCTCATTTTAGCATTGAAATAGAGAAGAGAAAAAAATAACATACAACTAAAAAAGCTCTATATTTTTACTGGTAATTAGTATTAGATCTTTAACAGAATTCAAATATTACATCTTACCAAATGTTTGTTCTTGCATAGGAATCTTGATTTTTAAACATAAGTTTTTACATGGAAAAAAAGTCTATCCTCCAACTGAAGAAATAATGTGGAGGAGACTCACAAATGAAAAAAATATGAGTGCATTTCTTCAACAGTTATGAATTCATTACAGCACGCTCTTACTTCAGACATAAGGAATTCTAAGAAATCATGTATTTTCAAGATTAACTGGTAAAACATTAGGCCTAATGTATATGGAATATTTTTACATACTCAGAACCATGGTGGTAGTTTCATATATAAACAAGCAAAGAGAAAGGAAGGTCAAGGGAAATTCTCCAACATATTTGTCAAAACCTAGGAAAAGACGAACTTGGGAATCCTGGCCCATAGCCCAATATCTTGGACCACAAAATAAATACTTCACTCTAACATATCCAATCTAGCCAAAGCATTTTAATCTACATTTTAACCTACAGAACTGACAGGAAATTAGTTCTAAAATTGATCCCCATTGGTGTTTTAGGCAACTATATATTAATCCCTCTGCAAACCACACAATGCACAATTTTCATCTTACATTCATTTTTCATCATGCGCACAGTATTTCCTATTAAAATAGTTACAGTACTATCTGGTATAATTTTGGGGAGGTTTCTGTAGTTCAATGCTGCTGCTGATAGCGAGGACCCTTCTCTAAATAGTTCATCATTAATCTCCTCAAATAAGAAGATGGGGGAAGGTGGTAATGGCAAGTGTGTGCCAGGTTCTGAGTGCAGCAGGAGGGTAGAGGCTGTCTGTGCCAGGTGCTCCCCTGCTCTCAGTATCTCCCAGTTGGGCAGCAAAATCAACCCACTCCCACAGCCATGTTGGCTTCATTGCCTACTGACCCCTGACTGAAAGCGCACTCCCATGGAAAATCATTAATAAAAGTTGTGATGCTAAATGCTAAATGTGATGCTAAAATGAATTCTTGACCCTCGATAATAAAATCAGAGGTATACCTAGTGTTCTGCAGATTATGACTATTGCTCATGTGTTTACTTCTTTTTTCCCTAGCTGAAGTGAGAGGAAAAATCAAATTCACATTAATTAAGCTTCATGTAAGACTGGTATTGGTAGATACAGTTAATTTTCATCTTCTACCGAAGAGATTAGAGTTCATATCTCAAAGGTAATTGAAAGCCCATATTTGAAGGAAATAATTCATTTCAGTTCAGAAGCAGGATTTACTTAACCTGCAGTGAATGAAGGAGTGGCACAGTGAGTTTAGCTAATATAACAGCTTTATGCTTTTCAGATATTTTTCCACTGAAATTTCCCTCCTGCTTCCTGTGTTTGACATTTTAAGGAGCACATTTAGTTGAGTTTTTCAATGAGTCTCTATGGTAACAGTAAAAATGCCCAATCAAAATACTTTACCTTCTCTGCCTTCTTGCCTGTTCACTCAGCAGAAGCTGCAAAGCAGAGAAGTGAGAACCACTGGTCCTTTCAAGTGTAATGTCAGTGTGTTATAAAGTAGGAAGAAATGATCAGTAGATTTCAGGACTAGTAATGATCACACTAGTTAGAGAAAAAATTAATCATCTGCCAAGTAGCATCAAAAAACTCTCATTTCAAAATTAAATTTTTTTTATATAAAATTGAATAATTGATATTTTCTTTTTCATTAAATGGAAGAGTTGTTCTTTCAGTTTTTCAGCCAACACTGGGCTCTACTGGAGTATAGCAGCAGGTGCAATATATTTATAAGGTCCTTTTACTGTAAGTACACCACAAAATGCCATTTTTCTGGCAATGTATTCAGTAACAACCTCAACCTGATTTTTGCAGCTTTAAAATAAAGACATTTGTTAATACACTGCCTGAAGTAAATAAATAAATAAACAAATAAATAAATAATTAAAAATATACAGAATTAAACAGTATTTTCAGGAAACCATGGCAGCCTACTGAAATCTATTGAGGGGATTTTAGTGAACAGATATTGTTGAAGTAAAAATGGCTTTTCCATCTATTATTGCTTCTTTCAGGAGATACCAGAGGCTCAGATGACATGCCCTAAAATGTAACTGACTCGGTGTATCACCATTTCCCCTAGAAACTATTTAGTTGTATTAGATACAGTTTAGAAAGCTATTCAGAATGCCCTTGGTCACCTCCCTCACCATTGTCAGAGTGGTGGTGCCAGGTTAGAGGTTGCCAGAGTTTGCCCACCAAGAAAGCCCTCAGGGGCACATCCTTGCCAGCCCAGCATGGCAGGCTGGGAGCTGGAGAGCTGGACCACATCACAGGGCTGCCGCAAGGCCCTATTTGTGACGCCTGGTCATAGCAGTCTGCTCCACACAAAGAGCCAGGCATCACAGAAGCAGATTTGTTTTACTATTCTAATCAACCTAGTGTAAACACTAACGTGGTTATTCATAGCTTAACCTTTTGAAGGTCACCCATCATTAATAAAAAGTCATATGTTTATGAAAATACACCCATAATTAATAGTCTTTTCAGCAATGCAGAAACAAACTAATGTTTTAGTGTGATTAAGAAAATGCACTTTTCTCTGGCATTTGGTACTAAGTGGACAGCTTCTCAGTTTGGTTTCTAATGAACCCTGACTATTATCTTTAAATCAGCTGAGGATCTCCTTGGAAAGGGATGATGACATTTTCTTAGGGGGTAAATAGATAAATTAGCCATGAACAGATTCATTGTGTCCAAAACAGATTTAAGTCACTCATTTTGCCCCTTTTCATGAAAGACTGAATGGGACAAAGGCAGGAAAGCAAAATACAGCACAAAAGATGAAATCTCAACTGGAGTGTTTGTGCTAGGTTTCTATTAGCAAATAATCAGTGTTTGTCCAACTTTTAACCAGACAGGTGGCTTGATCAAGTTTTGCTGAAAAGATCATGGTAAATGCAGTAACAGAGAAATCACTCTGGGTATACTGCAAGTCCAGAATAACTCCAATTCACAAATGCAATATCAAAAATAAAACATTATACCAAAGAATGGACAGAATACATACAAAAGTAAAACTTAATAGATTAATTATGTGTGAAAAGCTGACATTCTGCAAGCATTTAAAACAAACCTTGAGATTTGCATAACATGATGACTTTTAGAAAAGCTCAAAGAGGTCTAAAACCAAAATTCAGCTGGAAATGAAAACCACAATTAATGCTGTATGTCTATTAGCATTATGGTGCTAAGGAAAATTCCCTGTCCAACCATCAAGGAGCCACTCTTGCAGTCACATTCAACCACCCAAGCTGGGACTGAGGGTCCTTCGCAGCTACACCCCCCACACTCACAGTAAGACCGGGTTTCCTTACCACCTCAACCCCAGGTTTCCCATAGCGGAGTCTGAGACATCCAGATTCTTAAAATAATTTAATCTTGGTGCAATAACTAAATAACAAAATAAGAGCTCGTGCTGGTGTCTCTGAGGAGGGATCCCGAACAAAGGGACCCCTGGGGTTTTATACCCTAATAGTCTAAGGACAGAAAAGTCTGGGACTCATCAGCTCCTGCCATGTCTCTGAGTCTCTGGTCTCCTGGATGGGCCACAGGTCCCTGTGCCCTTGTTAGGCAAAGGGTCAACAGTTCACAGCCTCTTGCCTTGGGCTCTTGCCACCCAGACAGAGCTCAATCTGCAGCTGGCACTGCTAGCTTGCACACCAAGCTACCTGCATTAAATGTATCCCTCAACAACAGAGTCAAAGTTGACTAAAAAATTACAAACAGTGCAGTTTCGTAAAAGAGAGGCTGTAGAAGAATCATTGGCTTTGTTTCTCAGAATTTTTATTAAAAGGGCATGTAAAGTCAAGCAGATAAGTGACAAATGGCCTCTGGCCAGCTTCTTAAACAGTAACATAAATAACTAGATTTTTTTTTTCAGTGAAACATTTCCAAATAAAGCATCGGTAGCTATTGATAAAAGATATCAGAAGTGAAAAGGATTTCTAAATTCCAGTTAAGTAGATCTATGTCCATCGTAGATGTTATTCATGAGTTTTTAGCATTGTATTGAATTTTTGACAAAAAGGGTTGTTGCAAATTCAAGATCTAAAAAATGGCTAGTATATTTAGATCAAGACATAATGTAATATGAGGAGATAATGAAGGAGATAATCAAAGGCATGGTTATAATACAGAACTACAAAGAAACTGATTATTCTCATTAGCTTTCAGAAGTAAATTAACATGCAAATTATTATTAAAGCTTTCAAGTGAAACAATGAATTTTTTTTTTACTGTCTTACTTTATTTACCTCATGAAAGGAAGTGTAATTCACAATCAAAGTCAGTATAGTAAGTTCACTATATAAATGCTTCTCCACACTGTAGCTATTCCGATACAGAGAAGAGTGATGTAAAGGCCTTTGCCTTTCCATTCTTCTAGTCTGTCTTACTGTTGTGTTTTAACCCCAGCCAGCAGCTCAGCCCCACACAGCCCCTGCTCACCTTTCCCCAGTGAGATGGGGTAAGAATCAGATGAGTGAAAGTGAGAAAACTCATGGGTTAGGATAAGGATAGTTTAATAGATAAAGCAAAAGTTGCATTCACAAGCAAAACAAAGCAAGAAATTAATTTACTGCTTTGGGTGGGCAGGCAAGTGTTCAGCCATCCCCCAAATGTCCCCTTGCTTCCTTCTTCTTTTCCCTGCGTTTGTTGTTGAGAACATCGTACAGCATAGGATATCCCTTTGGTCAGTTGGGATATCCCTTTGGTCAGCTGTCCCAGCTGTATCCTCTCCCATTTCCTTGTGCAGCCCCAGCCTATTTGCTGGTGGGGTGGGGTGAGGAAAGGCCTTGACTCTGTACAAGCACTGCTCAGCAACAGCTGAAACATTCCTGGGTTATCAACAATGTTTCTACCACAAATCCACAACACAGCCCCATACCAGCTACTATGAGGGTAATTAACACTATCCCAGCCCAAACTAGCGTAGTCTCCACCCCTCATGTCATACCATTTAGGTCATGCTCATATGCCACACTATCTAAGCTGCAAACCATCTTCTCTCACACACCCTGCCACCATGACCACACTACGTTGGGGCACATCCCTGGGTGATTTCCTGAAACAGTTTGATAACATTCAGAAAAGCCGGGAGCAGATTCTTGAGACGCACCAGTATAAGCATTCTGACTACCTAAGCATGTTCAAGTTACTGAAGAGTCATTCCAAAAAGTCAGAAAACACCTACTCCACAGAAGAACAGAAAGGTTCCATTCTTTGTTTTGTTCACAAGTTGGTTCTTGGAGGAGAAGAGGGGAAAAGTGTAGTTGTTGATTGTTTCCATGAAATTGTTCCCAAAGCACTGAGACAACAGCAGTGCAGGTAACAGATATCAGATATGATGAAGCTCTTAAGATTCTCAAAAATGCTTTAAGATGTTCTTTTTATCTAAACAAAGAAAATATACATAGCAGCTATATATGGTTACCCATTTTTACATGAAAGAATAGAAAATAGTAAAGGCAAGAAATCTGTTTCAACACTTCTAAAACTATTCTGTCCTATGACAGGAAAATAGCACAGAGAAGGCTTGTGAAGGCATTCATCTACTTTTTATAATACTGATGACAACCAATCTGAAATTCGATGTCATATAATTTAAAATTAAAAATTTTGTTTGTCATGTGTCATTGGCTAAACTGTGTATCTGTCATAGACACATAACATTTTAAGAACCTACCTGAGCAATGAAATACATTTGTTGTTGTAAATTAAGATTAAAGGTAAAAATTTTGTGTATAATCAGATTAAAAAATCAGTTTATGAAACATGATAACTCAAGGTTAAATATGCTTTGTAATGCAAGACAATGGTACACCTTGTATTTCATGTTGTTAGAGTACTGGTCCAGTGGTCTTAATATAGGAGAAAGTGAACACAGACTTGCTGTAACAGTTTTTGACAAAAATAGAGACATAGGAAAGTGTACAAAGTTTGGGGGTTTGTTGTTGTTGTTTTTAAATTGCCACTGTTCATAGCCTTCCCAAGTCAATCTGTCTCTTAAATTCTCAGCTTGTGCCATAGATGAGGTCAAGCACCGAGGCAGTCATAATCTTCTAAATTAAATGACTGTCTCCACAAGAGATCCCACTCCTTTAGCAGCATGCAGTTAACAGATTACTGGAGCATTACTGCAGTAGACTAGGAAAGTCTAGGTATCAACTCCAACAGCAGAATTCTATGGAAATGGCAATTTCAGAAATAAGCCATATGAGTCACAAATGAGGTAAGTAAACTCAGAAAATCCTTTCAAGATGAGTATTTCCCTCAGCACTCTCCTACAGATTCTGAAACTGAGATTAGTGAAATGGTGTATTTTACTGAATCCCTAGAGTGTCATAATTTAATAGTATTTCACAGCTACAGCACATCATCACATTACATTACACTCTCCCTGTCACCATACAAACTACAATACTATGAAGTGATAACACAGTGTAATGAGACATACAATACAGTGTAATGTGATATACAAGAAAGTCAATGCAGCATATCTCAAAAATTACCCTCATTTAAAGGGAAACCCAATGCATATTTCATATTAATGCACAGGTCATTCATTTTCTCCATTTTTTGGGATGTGTTTAATCACTGTGCATCTTGATACTTCCACAGAGAACTTTAATATTGTAGTCAGAAGCAATCATATTTTACTAAGAAAGCTGAAATCATGACATGCAACTTTCTAAAAGAACTTTAAAAGTCTTTGAAAAAAATGTTTTTACAAAAAGAGAGTTCAGGCAATCTTATAGGACCCTCATTTCTCTGAGAGATGATATACATGACAATTAACTACATTATGTCCACAGAACTGAAAATCAGGTTGATTTGTGCTAGTTCCTTCCACATACATGTGCCCACTCACATCCTTATACCTTGGTTATCCCATGAATACGTTTACGGATAGATATCTAATCTATCCAAAATCCCTAACTGCTGTTGACATGTTAGTAAGGGAATTTCTGCCTTTGCAACAGCAAGAGATGGTAAAAAAGTAGTAAAAAACTTCTCAAAAAAAGCTACTAGGGAGAAACTTACTTGCACATGGGTCTCACTACACATAGTAAGTCTAGCCAAAGAAAAAACACTCAAGAATAACCTAATTAGAGGAAAATTATACTAACATTACATTCTTTATCACTTAAAAGGAACCTAGATGAGAGCCAGACAAAACACGCTTATCAGATCTGTGCAGTATATGGGTAAATTAGCTGACTTTATTGTACCAAAATGAATGTTTTGTATTGTCAGTTCTTAAAATCTGTAGTAAGATTGCCCAGATAGCCTAAAGAAGATGATTTTCTCTCACATCCCTCTACATTCATCAGGAGCTGTGTCAACCTTCAGCATACCCTCTTCCATCTTACAAAGCTAGATGTTTTTCACCTTCTGTCAGCTGAGAAAGGAAGATATAAATAGCAAAGAGGAGAGAAAACTATGCACTAATCCATCCCATTGCCGTCTTCCACCTTCACACATGTGAAGAGATTTCCTTCAGTATGTTTCATTGAGAATCGCAGGGTCAGCAGTGGGACAGCAGGAAATGGAACTTAGCCTAGGGAAACTTTTGTTCTGTGTCTATCAAAAATTCATTGAACACGATTATTATAATACAAATTAAGTCAGAATATATTTCAGAAAAAAAAATAACATACGTGCACCTAGTCTTCAACCTCTGTAAAATAAGTATTTGGTGTCCTTGAACACACAAGGTAATATTTTCATAGTATTTTCACATTTTAACTCAGTCTTTTAGCAGGTCCTAAATATATATTTTACTAATTTGAAATCATGACATGATTTTCTAATTCTTACTGTTCTGCAAAACTTGTATAAGTAGCACTAAATTTGAACCAGATTTTCTGAATCTTGCTGAGATGTATTAATTTAGGATTATTACTGTCAAGAGTGAAATATTCTCCTAAACATGCTGCTTCACATGAGAAAACTTCACAGTTGAACTGGCATTCCATTACATCAAACTAGCAAAGTTACTGCCATTTAAAATAATCAGTAAAAATGACTATTTTTATGGAATGTAAAGCTGCCTGTTCTCAATCAGCACAACCTCAGAACACTTGTCCCAGTCCAGAAAATTCAGTGTTTATGAATAGCATTCTCTTCTTTACTAAAATTTTTCAAAAGCCAGAAATATAATGCTATTTCAAAAAAATCCATTCGCAGAAAAACATTTTGATCAATTTCTTTATAGTTATTAATAGAGTAGGTGGTTTGGCTGATTTTCCTTTTCTTTTTTCCTTCATGGAATTAAAGCTGATATCTTACTTAAATATAATTATTTGCATATTCAGGTATTCAGATTAAAATATATTGGGATGGACAACTGCAGAAAATGAAATTCATCCAGAGGCTTGTGCTACTCCAGGACTCACTCACATGATGCAGATTTCACAGCTAGTGGTCCATAATACAAAAAAAGAGGTCCTCTAAGACATCATGACTTCTGCATCAGATTTGGAAATAAAAATAATTAAAAATACCAAACTATTTAAACTAAAAATCCCCAACTTTATACTGCCGATAAATCAAACAAAACTGTAGAGATATGCAGGATGGAAGCTAAATCAACAGTGAAAAGACTATTGTAGTTTCCATTTTTGGTTAATCACAAATCATCTGTGACTTCAGGTGTCTTCCTAAGCACACCACACTCCTATTCTCAGTACCTTTCCTTTTGGTGCTGGTGACTGAGCTGCAAAGGTGAAACTAAAGTGTAGAACCTTAGGCCACCATTCCTCAGGATTTTTATTTACTGGCAGTGAAGTGCAGAGGTCAATAAAGCTAAGATGACCCCGGGGAAGGTGAGAAAACTGGAATGTTTTATTGGACTTACAATTTCATATTTAAAGGGTTTAGGGTTTACATATTTAACAGGGGGTTTACATATTCATCGGGGGGTTGCATGTTCATTTTATTACAATTAGAGGGTTTCACAAGGATGAGGTAAGGGAAAAACCCAGGTTGACAATCTCGGGGTCTTAGGAATTACCTCATGGGAAAAACCCATTTTATCTTAGGGGATTTTACAGGGGGGATTAGGTATTTGGATCTACAGGATGCAAAGGATACAGAGAATACATATGCAAAGGGAGGAACACAGTTGGTTTTATGCAGAGGTCTGATGAGATCAGGATGTGGCTCTCTGGCTCGGGCAGGCCATGCGATAACATCATGTAATATCTCTTTACATTCTGCTGAAGAAGGCAGGAAGAGTCCTTTGAGCCTGTGCAGTGGATTTTTTAGGTGAGACACTGGAGCCACCCTTTAATCCTAAGGTTCATCTGCCAGGGCCTAGCAAGCTTGGACGGTGGCAGTGAGGGAAGAGTCCACAGAGATGAGGTTTGTTAAGAAGGCTTTTCCCAGCTTCTGTAGCCCATGGACTTTTGCAGAGACCACTCAAATCTCTCTCTGCAGATATCATATTTTAGAACCCAACAGTGAAGCAACATACAAACTATTTCTGTCAAAATACAGAGTCTGAATGCCCAGAAAAAAAAAACTGAGTAATTTTTTAAAGAAAGATATCTTAACTATTTTAACGCTATTAAGGGAACTAGAGCAGACAAAAGTTGCAGTGTTTACAGATATTAAATTTGCAAACAAATATACAAGTATATTACTAATTGATTAACAGAGCTGAGGAGACGACATTTATCAATGAATCATTTAAAATATTGCTGCCATGAACTAGAAGAGTCTCACTTTGGAATTTAATATCCTTTGCCTAAGTTATCTTAGTTATTCTACACGAAAAGGCTGTACCTTCTTTCCTATTCTGGCAAGACCTCTATCATCCTCATGAAACAGCAAAAGTTTTCTTTAGCTTTAGCCATCCTTTATACTTCACACAGGATTAATCCTCAGAGATGAATGTGGCCAAAGGCACTAGATAGAAAGCAGAGTTATTATTTTGGCAGGTTGTTAAACTCTTTTATTTTGGAATCTAACATTGTCTTTGTTGTTACAAGGAAAGCTGTTCAGCATTCTTGTAGTATTTGTTCCATTCCAGTTTCCTGACATATAGTCCTTTTGTAAGTACTTCAGAGGCTAGTGTCTGTGTTAAAAAAGGCCATTTTATGTTTGCAGTAAGGTCTTTCTGCCTAGAGTCATAATAAGAAGGGGAATGAGATATGCTGAAAAATTCTAACAGTGATGCCTGGTTTTATTCTTCTCCATACACATGTAGTTGGGAGGATTTTGCTCTACATATTTATCTCCTTTGGAGAAACTTCCTATATATTTCCCCAAGACAGACCTAACAGCTATATGGTAAAGATACCAAAGCATTTTTTCCATCTTGTTCCTTTTTGTACCATACTTTTGAACATTAACTTAGTACTTTCGTTCAGACCTATAGCACTCACTCTGTACCATGCTAACAAAGTAAGAAGTTATGAATTGTTTTTATTTATAAGAAGTTATGTAATGGCCTCTGCTGTGGATGTTCAAATCCTGGAATATAATACTAAACTAACATGCACAATCAAAAAGCAATCAGTTGAATTATTCCTTAGTTTATACAAAGTTTTTTTTATCCATTCAATGCAGAATATCTCAATCTCATTTTAAATTACTACAATTTCATTAATTTCTCTTTAGCATATTCTCTTTCATGCATCCTAAAAAACATCCTAACATAGTGTAAACAGAAATCTTAATTTATAAACTGCTATATATTTCCAGAACTTATATAAAACAAAGACATACTTTTGCAAGCTGCAGAGTTCTTTATCAGGATTATTGACAGCAGATTTGAAAAGAGTAGAACCTATCTTTGTTGACCTGTCCATAGCTGAAATAATGGCATAGAACACTAAATCAACTTCTCTTAGGAGATCAAATAAATTTTCTTTCAAGATTAATGGACCACTGCTAGTATGAAGAAGATTAAAACTAGAAGCAAAGAGACAAGACAGTCTAGGGTTGCCACACGGTTCATTTCCATGGAATTTGTCAGTGAGCAGAGCCAAGAAGTCAAGCATTTGGGTAAACAGTTCAACATGAAATTGCTTACTGAATGCTATCAGACATTACGGTCAAATACATCTGCTGCACAGTTAAGCAGTAGATAGAGTGATTTAGCACTGCATACAAATCATTGGGATTCTGTGTGTTGGTACCAACTGAAAGGCTGGCAACCATAAGTTTGCCAGTCACTGAGTGTCACTTTGTCATTTACATCACATTGGTATTCAGACAGTGGTAAGCAACCTCAAAAGTGAATTTATTGCTGCAAGAAAGTCAATATTTTACGATAACCGTAGGAATTCTGAAGCAGTAATTTAAAAGTCTACTTTGTGCAAACCATTTACTGTTTTATACACATGTATATTGCTGCTCATTGCCACGGATACCCAAAACCAAAGTAGTTCTATGAAGATCTTAATTTTAAACACTAGGTCTTTTACAAAGTAAACTGCCAGTGTTTAGTTTAGTTAGTAAAACTGAGTTATTAGAGACCTTCTTGACTTTCCTAGAACAATTATTTACTGTACATGGTTCATTTGTCTCTCTCTTTTTAATTTTCTTGAAACAACATTTTATAAAGTTTTTTACCCTGAAATGTGCCACCAAGTAGTCAAATCAAACCATCATATTTTCTTTGGAAATATCAGTCTTGCAAATAACTACCCCTCTGAAAAATAAATGCAAGTTAAGCCCACAAAATGAAAAGTAAGGAATGCTCAGCTTTTTTCCAGTTTCTTTGTAGTACATAAAATACTAACTGAACTTAAATTTCAGTATCCTTTCAACACTGTCTATGTATCAAAACAGAGAAACATTCTACTAAACTCAAACACACAAATTACATAAATACTCTCTTTGTCTTGTCTTTGGAAGTACAGAAATCCCTAGACTTGACAACTATCCTGCTGATACTCAGCATTCCTGTAACTCAAACTTACCCAATCACATGACTACGGCAATTTACCTACATTGAGTTGTCTTTTTTACATAATTTGTCTTTCATGCTATGGATGGACTGAGTCTTATCCTTTGATACTTCTAAATCAGATTTATTATTTATAAATTGATGACAGTATATGGTATCTGGGAAAAAAGAAGTTTTCATCAAAGCCACAAATCTATTCAGCAAAATTTGAATTCTATCCCATTGACATGTATTTCCCACCTGACACTGCCTTTTTGTCTTCATCTCAAGGTACATTTCAGGAGATATTTCTGCAGCTGCAATATAAAAGATGTAAAAGACAGCAATAAGCCTTGTTTTCATTAAAGTTCTGCAATTTGCGAGAGGGTGCATTAATTTTGAACAGAGAAGGAAGCGTTTCTCAGCAACTAATAATGGTAGCTCACAAGTCTGATTATGTCAGTGCTGGCTCCTAGAAAAGACCAACCAATATAATTGATCTTGTAACATTTAAAGGCTCTTCACTTCAAGCGTATTTTATTGCTGCCTGGCTACAATTATGTTGACCAGAAGTGAGGCCAGCGCTGGGGTTCAGAACTCAGAGGAAAATCAGTTCAGCATGTAACCACTTCACTCCTAATGGGAGAAGTTGCATGGGAAATTAATTTTCAGGATCACATTAAGTCAGACTGCAGAAACTATTGTGGGATTCACTTGGATAAAATTACTCTAGCTGCTGGAAAGATGAGTGTCAGTAATGCTATTTATTAAACAAAATGAATAACGTTTGGAAGCCATGGAAACCAGTGAACTAAAATTGGGTAGATGCACTAAGTGCAAGAGGTCACCAAGAGCTTTTAAGACAATCAAAAGACTTCAAGTACAAAGCTAGATTAGATAAATTCCTAAGCATTTTTATCCATCTTCTATCTCATAGAAAGTAGCAAAGCAAAATTAACACAGAAAATACCAGAATATATAATCAAGGAACTAAACCTTCAACCCTGCTATAGAAGAATATTTTCATCCTTTGAATATCAGCCTCAGTTAAACTTCCATTCTTCTTTATGATTCCAAGACAAATTCATTACCTAGCTAAACTGCAATACAGGAAAAAAAAAACACACGAAAATGCCCTAACTAGAATTAAAATTTTTGAAAAATGCATAGAGAGATGTACAGATGTAGTTCGGAAAGGTGTTAACCATGCAAGTAAAACATAAGATTTTTGACATAAATAAAATCAGAAAAGATAATGGATTAAAAAAGATTTAAAGACACATGTCTCTGAATGACAGGGAGTTTATTTTGTTTTTCTCTGGAAGACTACTATACTCTAAATCTTCCAAAATATCACATCCATGTTTAGCTTTAAAACATTAGTTCAATTGATAAGTGGAACTATTTACACTGCACCCAGTTAAGACCTTACGACTACAAGTGAGAGAAGTAGAAGGAAAAAATATAAAAATGCCCAATAGTTATGTTTTCTAAAAGGCCAATAGTGACCACTGCTTTTGAAATCCAGCAAAATATTTTTATTTTGAATTTTGCTTAAGTAATTACTTGATAAAAGAAGAAAAAAAATGCTAGATAACTATAGTTATTATAAAAATTCTACAACACACTTCATATCTGTTTTAAAATGCAAAAGAAATAAACAAAATTGCATTCACACCACTTTTTTTTTAAGGCAATTGTTCAGAATATCTTAACTTGGAAATGAGATCTCAGTTCTTTCACAGAGCACTTTGCATTGCTTTATGGGCAATATAGCACTTACTACACTCAAACTACTGTTTCATTAGCCATATTATCTGTAGGGATAATGGTGACATGTATTTTGCCTTAAAAATATGTGTTTAAATGCAACTTTATTAACTGATATGACTAAAGAAAATAGGGATTTTACAGATTTAAAAAAGCAATTAGCCTCCAGATTTACTCTGCTGCAAAAGAGCAAAAAAGATAGTGTTAGTTCCAGCAGGAGCACTCAAAATGCCATCTTACTGTGTTTCATTTGAAGCCATATTACATTATAAGGTACAAATAGAGTGAGAGTTAATCAAGCATACCTAGTATCTAATACAGCTGACAGTTCTCTAAGATGATATAAGTGGTTCATTTTACCCATTAGTGGGAACATCATGAGGATGAAAATGTCCTTTAATACTCAACTTCCATAAATAGGCCATCTGTTTTCCATTAGATCAATATGAATATGTACTGAAATAAAGCCAGTCTTACATTTGTTAATAGCAACATCCTTTACTATCCCTAGAATTAGTTAGTTAGTTCACCTTTAAAAACTCAGAGCCACATTTATTTGTCATATTCCCTGTTATGGAGCACCCGCATTGTGCGGCATATCCATATATTACTGCACTGTAAACACTTCTGCTCTAAACTGATGCAAAAATTAATGATTATGTGAGCATGCTGGCAGGGAAGAGAGCAGCACCTTCAGCTGAGATATCCAGTGGGGAAAAAAATACAAAAAGGACATTCTGAATGACACAATTACACGTTTCTCAACTGCTCACGTCCAGGATTTTCTCCCAGATCCTAAAAGTCTTTTTCTTATTGGATGGGCAGGAATCGATACAACATTTCTCTTCCCTTCCATGTTTTTCACAAAATGGCAACATTAAGGTGATATCATTCAAAAGAGAGACTAGTCCCATTTCAGATCTTGCAATCAGAATTGGATGGATCTACTTCCACTGTACAGAGAGGACTGTACCCCCATGGTGCCACAGATTTACAGTAGTATATCTCCTTGGTTCATACCAGTAAATCTGTCTCCATGAAGAATGTTCTGAAGAAATCTGTTTGTATTACTGTCTCCTTGTACTCTGAAAACACAGGTGGATTTAAAGACAATAGATGTAAAAGCGTCTTAGCAATATAAAAGACATTACATACTTTGTTTAAGTCTCTACCTGAAGTATTTTTTAAAAGCTTTCTGTTATTTTAATTGGTACAGGATCTTAACAGGTGTTCTTTTCATTGTAGTAGTGTTGGGGTTTTATTACCGGCATATATTATATAATTAATTTGTGATCAGAAAAAAAAGAAAATTGTAAGCCAAATGGGTAAAATACTATCCATGATTAGTGAGGAACTAATTATATAAAGGATACATGTCACCAACCATTTTCATTCAATTTTTATGGCTCTCATAAACTAAAGCCATTATCTTAATCAGGTAAGGGGGTTATTATTTTTCACTCATTTCCTTATCGTTATGTCTTTGAGGAATTTGAGAAGCCCACTTCAGAACTGTTTTCTGTAAAGACTGGATCCCTGCAAGATAGGTAGAGAAACTGATATATATTTCTCATATAATTATATGTGTATATATATGTGTATACAGATACATATATAAGGCCACAAATTGTAAGCAAATGTAAAAGGTAGGACTGAAGACAAAAAAGATGAGATGTGGATGTTAAGAACTGAGGAAGTAGAAGTCAATGTCTCCTCATCATAGGGGAAGATGTTATTAAGAACACAGTCTTTTTTCCCTGAAGGAGGAAAATCCTCATGAAGTAATGCAAAAAATAACTAATTTTGTCATTTGCTGAAGCCAAAAGCCACCAGTACATCCTCCAATATCCTTTTCCATTAGCCAAGTTGCAAAGGCTTAATCTGATTCATTCTGTGGTAACTTTCCAGACTGGCATCTGCCTCTGTGACAATGATGCCTGATTATTGTCAGTCCCTGCTCTCAAGCTTGCAGCTTGCTCAGAGTGCTGTAACATGATTAAGTGGCTTAGGCAAATCTGATGCTAATGCCTGCATCCTTTGTTTTTACTGCTATTTGTCTGAAGATTAACCTAGATGTGCTAAGGTAAAATCAAGGTGCATGCTGCAGTGTTCTGCTAAGCCTGTGCTGTGCAGAATAAGGAGTAGGTTGTCTTTCTTTCTACACAAACTAAAGTACACAAACTCTTTTTTTTTTTTCCGATGTGCCTCTCCTCCCTCTCTGGCTTTCTTCTCAGACCCTTTTGGATGAGGCAGACTTTAGATACAGCATGCAGGTTTAAATGTTGTCTGACAGGAAACAGCTGAAGTCATTATTATACACGCCTTGCAATTTATATTTCAATATGGAACTGATAAACTTCATGGGGCAGCTCTTCAGCTGATGTAAGTCATCATAGCATCTTTAACTTCAATGAACCTTTTTAATTTTACCGTAGAGATAGCTTTTTTGCTGTTTACCATATTTAGAACTGCTACTCAGCAACTCAAGTACTGCTTTTGAAGCTCTGATTGAAATTACTGCTCATTACAGCCTCTGCTATTTTTTAAATACAATCATCCACATAAAATGCACAAGCATTTTATCTCTTCTAATATTATTGCATTTTAAGTTTTTTCTCCTACAAGATTGCATATGACTTGATTAATCTCATTCTATGCTTTAATTATTTGCTTGGCCAATTGTCCTAATATTCTCCATATCACAGTGCAGTATGCTCCATATTTTTGAAGAACCTTTGCCTCCTTTTCATTCATGTAATTTTTAACCTTAGGAAGATCAATTCAGAAATATTGAATTATACCCATCTACTTTTAAGATAAAATTGATGTTTTCTCTAGATTGCTGTCATTTAGAGTGAGAACCATCTCCACTAACTTTGCCAACCACAGTTTAGATGTCCAGTCCAATTAAGTCACCTAACTCCCCCTGTCACCAATGGAAGGAGGCAAGTTGAAAGTTGATATAAATCACATTTCAGGGCCATCCACCCCCCTTCATTGATTATACAGGAGAAAGAGATCTAGGAAAGGCACCATTTTAAAAACCAGCAAGGGAATGATAGGGAAAGGAGTGAAAGTCTCCACTGTTGCTCAGCAGTGCACTGATCAGGGTATCAAATAAGGAGGGTTTTCTTCTCACCTTTCCAAAATCACTCAGTTTAAGTGCTCCATTTTGCACTGAAGACACTACTATAAATTGTAGGAGGTGGTGCACACTGCCTCATTTAACAGCCCTAATCACTCTGTCACTGAGTCATTCCCATTTTTGTTAGCCCAACCTTAGGGAGTACATAAGTGTGACAAGCAAAATAAAAGAACTTCTGAGCAGATTTTGACCGTTATCACTGTGCTCCCTTAGCTCCATCTGGCTCAAGAAGTGTGGTGAGTCTGGCTGAGCTGGAATTTATTTCCCCATAGTAGCTCTGCATTGGTAGCTAGAGGAGTGTTGATAACACATCCATGTTTTGGCTACTGCTGAGCACAGCACTGTAACATTCAATCGAGGGCGAGATCCTGGGAGGGGACACAAGTAGGCCAGCTGACCCACACTGACCAAGGGGATATTCCAGACCATATGACGTCAACCCAGATATGAAAGCTGAGGCAAGGAGCAGGACTGGAGGCATTCATTGTCTCTGATGGCCGCCTGCTGACAACCTTTACGTGTGCTGGAGCCCTGCTTCTCAGAGAAGTGGCTTACCATCCCTGCTTACGAGAAGTAGAGATTAACTGCTGACTTCTGCTTCGTGCGTGTGCACACTGCTTTTGCTTTCTTTTTTTGCATAAATATAAACTGCCTTATTGCAACCCACAATTTGTGTTGTTTTCTTTTTCCACCTTACTCTCTCCCCCATCCAGCTGGGAAGGGGAGGGATAGAGCAGCTGGGTGGGCACCTGGCATTCAGCCAAGGTGAACCCACTGCAAGAAGCAACTCACGACAAATCTGTGTCATCTGTCACAGCTGCTGTATCCACTGCGACAAGGGAAGAACCCAATATGACATTTTGTGAATTAAGCATGCTTCTAAACTGAGGCCGTATGGTTAATTCCCACTAAAAGGACAAGCAAAAGAGTCAATCCACTTCAGTCACCATGGTGTAACAAACCACATGAAGTTCACCCATTCAACTAGATTTCAAAAAAAAAACCCCAAAATCGAACAACAAAAACCACGAGCAGCTTCTCAGGATTTCACATATTGTTGTGAGCACTGGTGCCACCTCAGCTCCCTTGTCCAGAGGGAAGCTCTCCAAAGCAAAGTCTCATCCTCATAGCTGCTCAAGCTGATTGACTTGGATATTGGAACTCAAGTGACCACTGATACACAAGTGTTTAGCTTCATGAGAGTTAACAATTCTTAATCATAATCTTGCTCATGGAACAAGAATCATTTGGCCAAATGACATTATTTTTGTTTTACAGTACATGCCACAGTACATCCTACATAGAAGGTAAATTCCTCTGTTTTTAAAACTTTCCTTCTTAGTATGATTGACAATTCTGCATGCAACTAGATTTATAGACAAAATTAATTTCAAGTCTCCATCACAAACAACTTTCTGTTCGAATGTATTGTTAAGATAATTAATTCAGTGTCTGCTTGCAAGGCAACCTGTTGATTAGTAACATAATTTTTCCAATATTACTTTTTACATGCTTTCAGATTGCCTTTATGCACTGCAAAATATTTGTGCCAAAAGAGTGTAGATTTTCATAGACAGTAGAAACTCTGTGATACAATAGACATTACGATCCTAATAAATTAGTCCTTTTCACAGCAAACAAAATCACAAAGTTCTTTTTGATAACCAAAAAAATGCCTGCACAAAAAGGAACTTCAGAGTACACTAGCTCAAGGCCTCACCTCACTTAGTAACAACTCAGTATCATTATCCTAGAATAGGCTCATAACTGTAAATTTAATTCATTTTCTCTCCCTTTTCTAGAGAAATATATTTATCAAGTTGGACAAAGAAAATGCAGCTAAATTTGTTAATTCATGTAGAAAACAGAGAGAATGCAGAAGGCCTTGGTAGGAAAAGTAAAGCCTTGGAACAGTTCTTAGACTAGCTGTTTGATCTGTGACTTGATTCTGGACATACAGAATCTTAATTTTTTTATACTTAATTTAAATAATTTTATGTAATCCATTCTGTACTTCTCTTACTCAATAAAGATAAGTATGGAAAACTGTTAAATGAAATAATTAAATTCTACAAACATGATTTGGCTGGTAATGATACAGATGCTTCACCCTTGCGTAACAATATCTTCTTAGATAACCACAACATATTTAATCTCCTATGCTCATAGACAGATCTTTAGGAGAAAAAAAAATTTCATGTGATTAGATAACAAAATGCTTGCATATATCGAACCGAACAGAAACTTTGAGTTCTGAAAAGACATTTATCCTACTTACTGTGGATTGTACTTATCTTGACATGGTATGATAGGAATTACTCCTATCCCTGAGGTGAGTTGAATTTGCCATAACGGGGTAAAAAGTTTGTGTCAATCACCCAACAAACTCCATACCATCCATTACAGGATCAAGGCTTCAGTATTTTAGGGTGTAGGATAGTTAGGCATTACTCTTTTTAGACATGCAGCACAAGCACCCAGGTGGAAGACAGAAATTAAAGCCAGGCACACTGAGGAAAAATTGGGCTTTGCCATAAACTATAGCTTTAGACAGCAAATTATGAGATGACAGCTCTCCAAATCCCCAATGCAAAGACTCTCTTTCTACCAAGGCACTTTTTGGATACTATCTAGTGTTGCTTGCATCAAAGACACTATACAGGTGACTTCTATAGCTCCCTACAAGGCAGGACCTCTGGTACTTTCTACTTTGTCTTCTCTCACCTCTGTTCCAAGAAATAGCAACATAAGGTCATGATGCTTTCTCAAAAAAGAGAAAGGTTGTAGGCAATTTGTGCCTACAATCCACTTCCTAGCTGTCCTTGCTCTGTCTTGAATTACTTAGCTATGCATCTGAAAACCTCTTCAGCAGCATCCAGGGAAGGTACTGGAACAGTAAGAAGACTCAAAGACCCTCAAGATGGTCTTCAGCCAACACAAACACTATTTCACAGATCTCATGAAATAAGATACCTTCAATTATTTTCTGTGTTCTGTGTCTGAAGAAACAAATTCAGAATGAATATGAAGGAAATAGTGCCACCTGCTGTGGTACCAATAATGTTTCCTCCAGTACGCAAGTCAGGGAAAACTGCAGAAGCTGAAATTCAAACAGGATGAATTCCTCAATAGTCAACAATAATTAGATCACAAAGGAAATTATCACTTGCAAATGTAATTATTGTGGAGGATTTTTTTTTACTAAGTTAAAGGGTTTTTTTAATTACATTTTCATTGAGATATTAGACATGGTCCTGTTGATCATCACATTAAAGTATACTTGTCTTTGTTATGCTACTTTGTTTACTTTGGTAGACACTGAAACTAAATTCTTTCTGATGTTTGCATCTATGTAGTGAGGCATACAATATGCATATCACTGTGTTTTGATCCCTCTTTAACTTTCTGCTGTCACAAAGCCAATGTATATATTTAGAGATTTTTCCTCTACAGTACTAGTTCTTTCTTCTTGACAGAAAATTGATTTTTCTCATTCTGATACATCAACAAAAATAAATCTGATGCCATATTACTCAAGAGCTTACAATATCATCAACTACAGCTTTAGAACAAGTCATTAGAGGCAGAGACATTAGACTAACTACAAGCAGTCTGAAGAAGTTTTTAATTACAGAATTTAAGAAAACCTTGTAGTTTTCTGCTTATAACAAGTTACAGATATCCATTCTTTGCTGTATGTACTGAACAGTGTACAAAGAAGTGAAACTTCTTTTTTCTTTGGAAATAATACTGAGAAATATATCCTACTGTAAATGATATCCCATCATCCTCATCTTGAGGCAAGATGGAAACTAACATTTATTTCTGCATTCACTTATTTTGAAGATCCTTCTAAGTGCAACACTTTAAAATGACTGCTTTTGTTGCGAGTTTTTACCCTAAGTTTACAGAGATAAATGCTGTTCTGACGACATCTCACCATCATCATGACCTATGATCTGTTCCTTTACAGAAGGCATACATTGACTTACACAGAGTGTGCTGATGCCTTCAGGTAACATGGTGCAGCAGAAGTGTCCACATCACATATTTACAAACTAGTTCTATTCTTTTATTGAGCTGTCTCTAGAAAACTATTTCAGGATAGAACTCAATTACTGTTGAGCTCTCTTCCTCTGCAAGCAGACACACAAGTCAGGTTTGTAAGACACACATATGTGATGCTGCATGGTGATGCACAACCTGGTCTACCTATGCTTCATTGTGCAAGGATCCTGTGGGCTTCAGCCCACTTAAACTCTCACAATAAATCTATTGTTGTACAAAGACAAACCGGTAAGGATTGCTGCTTCTGATACCACTGTCTTGGAAATGAATGTGTGTGAAAGACATTGCCTCTAACAATATCAACTGATGCATATCATGATGTCAAGGGTTTTACTTTGTAAAATGTAAATTTTATATAGTGAGCCAGAAAAAATTTTAAGGCCTCACTTTCTGAGACAAAGGAATATTTTATGTTTTTCCTTAAAGACAAAATGAAGTGACAGATTTAACATTAGTACTCTAGCTTCTACCATCTAAAGGCAACAAGTGAGAAGAAAGATGTCCTTATTCTTAGAGTGGTCTCTAGGCTTTTCTAATTTACACACGGGCCAGAGAATCAACCAGAGAAAAACTTCAAAAGATGAGTTGAAACCACTCTTTCTACCTATAACGATATTTTCTCTGTTTAAACCAAATTAGGATCAATTCTGCAAAGCAACTTATACTACCCTTGTTAATGAAGATGGGGTACTTCTCACAGAAGCTAGTAATGTGCCTTTTATAATACATCTTTTCTCAAATTGGGACCCCACACGGGCTGTGTGGCGGCTTCCGCCCAGGGCAGGACCCCGCGCAGGTCACGCGCTGGTTTCCCCTCGGGTCGGGACCCCACGCGGGCTGTGCGGCGGCTGATGACGCCGCCCTTGTTGCCCACACAGAAGCAGCTCTGCAGCATTTAACATCCTGCTTTGCAGATGCTGCTGAGCTCTTTGGGCTGGAAGTCAGCTTAAAGAAGACTGAAGTTCTCCATCAACCTGCACCTCAGGAAGTCCTCCATCATTCCCACATCACCATTGGCCAATCAGAACTCAAATCAGTCCAACAGCTTAATTACCTAGGCAGCCTCATCTCCTCGGATGGTAAGATTGACAGGGAGATAGACAACAGGTTAGCAAAGGCATATAGTGCTTTTGGAAAACTCCATAAAAGAGTTTGGCATAATAAACACTTGAAGAAAAGTACCAAGATCAGTGTTTACAGAGCCATAGTGCTGTCTACTCTTTTATATGGTTCTGAATCATGGGTCATCTACCACCACCACCTGCGTCTCCTAGAACGCTTCCATCAACGCTGCCTCCGTACAAACCTAAACATCCACTGGTCAGACTATGTGACCAACACATCTGTTCTTGAACAGGCAACAATCACAAGTATTGAGGCCATGCTACTGAGAACGCAGCTGCGATGGGCAGGGCACGTCTCCAGGATGAAGGACCACCGCCTCCCTAAGATCTTGCTTTACGGTGAACTTGCCACTGGCTGCCGCAAGAAAGGAGCCCTGAAGAAAAGATACAAGGACTCCCTGAAGCAACAACTCAGCCTCGGGCACATTGATCACCATAACTGGTCTACTCTGGCCTCCAATCGGGAGGCCTGGAGACACACCATTTATAATGCTGCTGATGCTTTTGAGAAAGCACACAGGATCACCCTTGAGGAAAAAGATATCGCAGAAAGAATCGAGCCTTGCAGAATATACCACCCAAGGAGTCTTTCTGCTGTGCCTTTTGCAACCGGACATGCCTTTCTTGTATTGGCCTTTTTAGCCACCAACGCGCTTGCAAAAAACGTGGGTAGAGCCCTTCCCAAATCTTTGTTCGCGAAGCCTAGCCATGATTTCCCAAATTTGTTGTCAATTCAACTAAATTCTTATATTTTTGGAATTTTCTGTAGTGTTTTAAAAATATGATATTACAAACTAAATTGATTTGACTAGCAAGCTTTCTAAATAGTTTATTTTGGAAGTGATAGGATTGTTAAAACTTCATAAATTAAAAGTTAATTGGTCCTAAGCTCTAACATGACATAAACCAAACTTACAGAATTTAGATTGCCTTCATATTAGTATATTTGACCTTAGAGTAATGAGCTGATCTTAAGAAAATATTATTTTAAATTACTCTGTGTAGTTTTCTATCTAGTCAACAGTGGTATCCTTAGAAAATACTAACATACACTACATTTTGAATAATTTCTTTCCTTTTCCCTCCTTCAGGCAACAAATTTTGGTTTATTTCATAATCCCAACATCACAGTTATCTCTATTAACCTCTATTTTTGTTGTATACAAAATTATTTAGGTTGCCTAAAGCAATCAAGAAGAAAACAATGTGGATTCACTCAATAGGCACAGTTTCATAGTTATTTTTCTTGCTTTTGATTGCTAAATAGGTAAGATTCTTTCCTTTAATATCGCTTCCTCTGCATTATTTTATCTACCTTCATTGTTTATCTACATCATTGTTCCTAAGACAGTTCTTTCTACCTTTTCTGGGTGAAGGCATGCAGTCCAATCACACGCAGAGACACAGAAGTTCTATCCGACTTTACAGCCTGCTCTGATCCACATACTCGTCAGCACAGGGTTTACCTCACCCACCTTTAGATATGTCCATGCCTACATGTGAGCAAGATACTGTAGTCTCTCTTTATTGTCAATGGAAAGAATTAAAGAATCTTCAGGACATGATTAACCACCTAAAGTAGATGACTGAAACAGGTTAGACAAACCAAAGCCTAAAAATGTCCGTTTCTTCTCTCTGGTGAGTGTATTCTGAAGTTGTAGATATATATTGTTTAGGTATCTATATTTGATCAAGCTAATCCCACCTGTAAATTCAATTAGTGTTTGACCTTTAGGTATGATGCCTTCTGGTGCACTGTGTAATTGCAAAGGACACTGCTGCAGCTTCCTTTTAATAAGGCAGTAAGACTATTCTTAATTACTGTGGGTGCCAAGTGTCTTTTCTGGGGAGAAGAATTGGCTGGGAGTCAGTGGAGAAAAGAAGTAGAGGGATGCAAAGAGTTTGGAGAGACTGGAGAGATATACACCTTATCTGGTGCATAAAATCAAACAGCAGTAAAGAAAATTTTAATTGCTTTTCTTAGCTGAGAAATATCCAGATGAGACCATGAAGGCTAAAAGTCAAGGCATGTCCTTTCTGAGATGATCTGTACAGCCATTGAAGTCTTCTCAGGCATATATCTCTTACAGGTCCTCTTCAACCACAACGCATGTAAGATGTCACTCAAGCTGGATCCTTCTAGATGTAAAAAAGAAAGTATTCTTGGCAGTGCATTCTCAGTGAAGTCTCCTTAATCTGAAATAGTCCAAATCTAATGCCCTTGAGGGCATGCTGCAAGACATATTTTTCTCAGAGAGCTGCTGAAGCGGCAAACTTGAGCAAGAGGTGATGTATAGTGAAAATGAAAAAACTTTAATCTTCATTATTTATCAGCTAAATGGTGATTGAATATTATGCGATGTAGTAGATTGCCATTCATTTCAACACACTGATTGGTTCTTTTTTTAAAGAAAACACTTATCAAGATCATCTAATGTGTTAAATGAAAGTCTTTTGTCACTTTAGGATTTAAAATCAGTGGTAAATGGAAAACCTTCTGAAAGACTATGGCTGAAGTGTTGGTACATGAAAACAAATTATATACCTCTAATATGACAAAAATGTGCTACTAGCACATTATACAGCCTAACCTGGCAAACTAACAGATATTTTTATTTTCCATCTAATTTTCTCTACTTTAGCTGTCTTTTGATCCTGCAAACACTTGCATGTATACATAACCACTCAAAGGCTAAGCTCTAAATCTATGTTTATTTTGCTAAATTGAGAAACATTCCCAAGTTCCCTCATGTAAGTGTACAATACAGCCCTACCCAAGCTCCATATGGGAGCACTGTCTTCTCCATGCATAAACATGCACATGCGTGTGCATGTCCATGGATGCACATATGGAGTGGTGGGACAGGAAGAAAGCCTGCACGGTCTCTGTGCATTCTTCCCATGTGCCGTGAACATGAGGGCACCCAGCAGCTGAGAGTGGACTCAGCCTATAACTGTTTGTGTGAACACAGATAAGCACATACATTTTCAGTGTGAACTGAACTGGAGGTTTAGTTTATGAACACTAGGCTGTCAAAATCTGTAGAACCTTTTAAATTTTTTCCAATTTTTGCCCTAAGGCAAAATTTGCATGGAGATCACAGTTTTCTTTCTGTTGATAGAGATAGAGCCTAACATATCGTGAGCTGCTGTAAAGGAATAATAACAAAACTTTCAAGCATTGATACCCAGGAGTTTTTTTTAAATAATTTTTAGAGACAAAACACTGCTTTAAGTATTCCGTCCTTCTAATTGTTTGTTCTTTCTTTCTTTCTCTTTCTTTCTTTCTTTCTTTTCTTTCTTTATTTCTTCCTCTCACTCTTTCTTTCTTTATTTATTTCTTCCTCTCACTCTTTCTTTCTTTCTCTCTCTCTTTCTTTCTTCTAAAGTAGCACCTGTGAGAGGAAATGACTCATTCAGGTAGGACTTCCTGTCACTACGATTTTGTGGTGTCTCCATTCCTGACGATATACTGAAGCACCAGGCTAAATCTTCTATACACTAACTCCTGTAGGTCACAGATTCCTGTATCTGCTGCATAAAACGTCATGTGCAAGGGTCTGGAGGAAGGTGACAAAAGAGGAGAAGCAAAGAAAGTAGAAACAAAAGAAATTATTTAAACAATATTAAATTCATATTAGAAGTTATTATGAAATTGTTAACTCCTCCAAATGTCATAATTTCACCCCCAATAAAATCATTGGGAGGGGAGTGCGTGTGTGTGTGATTGTTTTGTTGCTAAAATTGTTTGTTGCTAAAAGTTTATCTGAAGCTTCATTTGGACCCATTTCTGTAAAGACACCATTGTAAAGTGGAGAGAGATTTATTAAAAAATAACAAGAATATTCAAGTTAATTGCTTCAAAATAACACATTAATAACGACAAACGAAATCTTCTTTCTTTAATATTGGAAAACTACTGAGCTATTTATGCTGGAATTTTCCAAAATGATTCATCCTAGAGTAGACATCTGGCATGGGGCATGTCAGTCTGAACAGTTTAAATATGGCAATTATAAGTGATTCAAAACAGGGTCTCAAAGGTAAAAGTTTTGGTCAACCTTAACTAAAAGCATTTAGTGGAACTAAAATAATAAGAATCTGTAAAATCAAAATCTTTATAGCATGTGATTAAATAGACCTGTATGGTTTCCTCAAGACCTCTTCATGTGTACATAATTATGGGTACTTGGTTAGAAAAATGCCTTTGAAAAAAAAATCATTAAAAGTCTTAAAAAGAAAAAAAAAGGGCAACCAAAAAAAAACTAACAAAAAAACCCCCACCTCCAAACAGTTAAAGCTGTCATTCATTTTCAGAGTTCAAAAGACAATCATTGACTAATTATCCACAAAAAACTGTACTATTGTTTGAATTGTAGACATTTTAGTTGAAAAACACTTTTATTTCCTTAATGGCTTCACTAAATGTCTTTTTTTTTTTCATGGCATTTTGTAATACACTGCATAAAAGCTCCTGGATGCAACAAGAAAAAAGGAATTTTTCTTAGTTTATCTTAGGAGTCAAAGGCATTGCAGACTTTAACAGAAGAATACTGTGGACTGACTTTCAATGGAGAGAATTTATCTCTGTATTTTTAGTAATTGAAAAAACTAAGAGAAATGCTTTGGAACATTATTGCACATCATTTTCAAGGCATTCTGAATCCTTTTCATTGAGTTATTTCCTAAAACTCTTCATTGCGACACTAAGATACCTTCTGGACATCTAGATCAGTCTCTGCCTTCAGCTGGAAAGGAGTAGAATTCACTTCATGAATGTTATGACTTCTCAAAAGCATAATGAAAATAAACAGTTGGTTTTGCGAACTCAAAAGATTTTCAGCATTCTTTAATTCTACTGTGTCTCCTCCTGTCATACTAGTCATGTTTATAGTTGTGCTTTGGGAATTTCTAGATCCTTTCTGAAATTATTAAACAGCACTGATTTATCCACACTAACTTCATATTTATTAGAAAAATGTGAAGTTACTGAACAGCTGATGCTTATTTTGACATCCAGTTCTTGTAGACTGGAAATAATGTCTGTATTTGTGAGATCCAGAAGACTTGTTTGGAATGCCACAGGTAATCTGTCGATTTGTAATGCATAGCTCTGTAGCAGAAGCTGGTTACTTGTAGTATACAGGGTAATCTTTTCACAAAATATTGAGGCAATCTTCAAGACAGACTAAAAAGCTGCAGCAGCACTATCATCTTAAGCAAAAGAACACTACTCAAATAATGACTGACTTTTCCATCTGTGAGGTCATTAGGCAAAAATCAGTCTTTTTTTTTTCACTGAATTAGGAATAGAGGCTAAGAAAAGTGAGTTTTGTCATTTTGGTTTGATTTGGTTTTACCAGGTAGATACTTATAAAATAAAAAACTAGACATCTCTCACAAATCCTCAGCATTTTTGCTCAGTAGGTATTAAGGTTCTTGAACTGAAAGAAATAGGATGACTGCTTCTCCCAGTTTAAAAAGGGGAAACATCAACAGAAAAACTGTTTACTAGGGCTATAGTGAACCAGCTACTATACTGTGTAGGAAATGAATTTTAATTTTCACAAAATTGCTTAGTAGATTGGTTTGCTTGGCCAAGTAATTATTCCAGTTAATAGCTTTTCAGGAGATTTTGTCATTGCAGATGTATCGAAATTCATATTCTGCAGTAAAAATACAAGTAGTTTTTAAATCAAGACCTGGTTAAAGGAATTTTGGTACATATGTAACTATTGCAGCATTTTTCCAGCAATTAAGTGGGTAGGTGGATCCCTTAAGATTTAAAATAGATCCAAAATATTCAAGATACTATTCTCCAAGAAGAGTCATTAGGCATTTTTTGTCTTAATCCACTGATATTTAAATATTTCACAACACCCTCTACATTTTCAAGTAGCATATTGTATCTTAAAGGTGTTATTAAAACTTCTGGGAAAACTCCTCATGGAAAGCTTTGCAGAATGTCGACTATTGTTGAGAAACTAGGAAATGTTTATTGTGCCAAACTTTAATCTTTATACAAATATAACTGATTATTAATAATTTTTAAACATCAGAATAACTGAAAAATTTTCATACTGGCATGTGCATTTTTCAATAATAATTTTCTATACCTTTTTTAGTAATTTTATAGGCAGAGGGAGAAATTTTCTCTTTCCCAGAGATGAAATTCTACAATCACAGTGTATGCTTTTACTTACATCTTCAAATGCCCTTTTGGGTTTATATTCAGACTTCATCTCATCCTAAAGAAACCATTCAATGTGGGTCAGGAGAATGTTAAATGTGCTTAAAGTGATTAGCTCAGGTGTGGACTTCTACATTTTATGTGTTTAAAGTTAGAGCAGACAAATACACTTCTGAAACAGGTTTAATAGATTCTCACTTCCTATCACGTGGAAGCAATTTTTCCTGTAATTTGCTGCTGCATAAACAATTACACAATTCATTCTTCTGACCATTGTGATACAAAGGAGTAAATATATATATATATACACACATATAACATGTATAACACCATATGGTTGGTTTATCACATTAGAATTAAAGCATACAAAGTAGTTTCATTTTATGTCCTTAATTAGGGCCTTCCTTTTTATTTTTTCAGCTGCTTTTTGCTGACAGCAATGTCAATGCTACTTTAAAAGGTAAGGTTTGTTCAAGCAAGTGATGATATCTGTATTTCATAAGAACTCAAGCCAAACACGATAGAACAAATCTGTTCCAGAAAAATAGCCTTAAAAACCGGCACAAATGGACAAAACTTTTCTTGCAACTGCTAAAACTTTTAATATGCTTCATTTTTTTCAGCTCCTTGTGAACCATCCTATAATTATAAATGGCACTGATGTCAGGTATTTTCTGTTCATACATTTATCCATAAATTTGCCGATCTGGGCATATTTAGGATATTAGTGGCTATTTTCTTTCCACATATAAGAAACAAGTAGTCTTTTTTCTTTTCGTTTCTTTAATATTATTTGCTTTAAAAAACAAGTCTAGGTTTCTGAATTTTATTCTGAGTACTATCCATCTTTCATAAAATTTTTTCCCTATATGCTGTCATTTTCACTTGTAAAAAGTCTCAAACAATATTTCACTGTTTTCCCCCCACTTTGGTAGCACAGTAAAATCCCAGTCAATCTGTTTGCAAGAATTATTGTTTACCAAGGGAACAGAAAATCAGTCACTCACTAACTCCTGAAATCACTCAGGTTATGTAATACAATTTTATTTTAACTAAGAGACATAGAGTATTTCAAGACACAGATGCCCTAACAAAAATATCTCTAAACTTTTGCAAGGTTTTTTAATTTCCCCAGTGGTCATTACAATAACCTTGTTTGACTTTAGGTAATTCACTTCAAATCAGGTTTCAATTTCTCTGCCAGTGCAATGACAACAACAATTCCTCCCTTCCACTTGTAAAATGCTAAAAGTCAGTCAAGAAACAATAACCAACAGCAATAAATTATTGGCAAAAGTAATAGCTGTACTCTATAAAAACTCAAAATTAGATTTTTTTTTTCACTGCTAAAATAATTTTCCAGAAGTCTTAATTTGGAAATTTCAAAATGTTTTTCAGTTTGTTAAGAAGTTTTGTCCCCCAGAACTGCTATAACACCTGCTAGGAGTTGTTATTCAGCTATCTTGCCTATTGCCCCCCATGGCAGTGAGTTTAGAACTAGATGATCTTTAATGTTCCTTCCAAACCAATTCTATAATTGATGATTGATGTCCTTCTTAGGAAAATTTTGTTGGCCAGTGTTACATTTCCATGGGCAATATGCTCATAATTCATCCCAACAAATTAACCTAAATTTTCTCAGATATATTTATAGTGAAATGTCTCCAGTTCATCAGTGGAGGCAACCACAAACAGCCCCTTCATCTCCTCCTACAAAAAAGTGAGAGGTCTAACATTCACTATTGCTCTCTAAGAAACAGCCTGAAATGAAGAATTTTATTCTTCCTCCAATTTAAACTGAAAAATACTGTTTAAGAAACTGCATTTTTTTATAACCTTGTCCTCATTTACTTTGACACTTCTGAGTCTGAGTCAATGAAAGGGCTATCAAAAGTCTGTAAAAAAAAGAGTCATTGGAATTCCCTGACTCCATTCCCAATTTACACAGTGTTTTGAGCACTTTTACAGTGTTAGATACTTTGGGAGAATTAAGTGGGAAAATATCTTGTTGGTGATCCTTAGTGTCTTCATTTTAAGTGAAACAGTCAATTACTGTTGCATTTACCTTGGGAGGAGTTTGACCTCTACAGAGGTCTCCTCTTTTTCTTAAGTGATGCTCAGAGAGGTCTTTTTGTGTGTCTAAAAGGACACAGCTAAAATGACAGTCATATATCTTAACTTTGGGCATCTAACTTAGGTGTCTAAGGACACCAGCTCATCTGTGGCATTTAGAGTCATTTAAAAGCTATCAGTGTAAATCAGCCACTATATCAACTGGTGGGGAGGAAATTCTGAAGTGTTGCATCTAAAACCATCTGAAACATTTATCTTAAGGAGGGGTGTAACTAGCCTAGACTGAGGCCAGCTGGATTGTACCTAAAATTAGGTGCTTAACTGCTTCAGTACAGGCATTCTGAGTCATACTCTGAATCACCCTGTACATCACTGTCTATAGAGATTAAAAAACTCTTAAAATTAAATATTCAGCTTTTAAGTACTTGAAGTCATGGCAAATATATCGAGCAGTCTGAGTAATCTTGTGTAGGTGGCATTTATTCACTTTCTCATAGCGGCCATGGCTTTGATGGTATCACCAAGGAAGTGGGAGCAGAGGAAATGAGATGCTTCATCACGCCTATTTGAGTTTCTGATAGATTTGTACCTTCTAGACAAAGGACATCTGAGAGCAAGATTCAGCCAGATAGTGGTACCTGTGACCTAGGATTGCAGTACACTCCACAGACATGGGCATGCCTAGCTGTTTGGATTCACTGTGACTGCTCAGTGTGCTCATGTAGGCACTGTAGGCACTTACAAAAACTCACTGTTTTTGTAAGCTCGGTAGCAGTTGATATACTTTTTTTCATATATATATATATATGTATGTATATTCAGTATTGTTGGCTTTACTTTCATGAAGCATAAATTTTGGCCATTATTCACATCTGCAACAAAGAAGGAATCAAAACTTCTATCAACATCTAAAACACTTAGTGAGGTTTCCCAATGTGGGGTAACTGGAAAAAAACAAAACCAAAACAAAAGGCAAAAACCTTCTTGACTATTACTTTGTTAGTAATCCATTCTTCAGAATGTATTGAAGAATGAAGAATGGATTAAGAACGGTACTTTCTTTAGCCCCATCACTTCAGAGAGACTGTAAACTGAGAAAGCTACAGAGGATTATTTATTTTTTCTTGTGTTCAAGTGGTATCTCCAATGTGACAAGAAATTTATGTCGATAAAATCACAAAATCAAATTCAAATAAATCAGTATGGAAACAAAGACTATTTAGATAGGCCAAAGTTAATAAACATGGAAGCTGTTTGAAACATAGCTGGACATTAATTTAAAAAAACCACCCTATAACAATGAGTCAATTAAAATAAAAGATCAATGCAATTTGAAGGTTAAATATGTATATAAGTCTGATTGTATTGCTGTATTAAATGTAATTGTTATTAATAAGTTAGATATTTTATAATAAATGCCATATGTAGTTAATTGCAAACAGAAATCACAGAACTTGGAATGGTAATATTAGACTGACAATTCCATTAACCTCAGCAGATCTCAAACTTACATGGGTGCACAGTCTGCTGAAGGACAAAGGTAGATGCAGTCTTTTCTTACCTCTCATAGTATCAATTAAAGGAAAACTGAAAACTATTACCATTCTAACTAGGACTACAATTGTCTTCTTGTACACAGAAGAGAACTATTTAAAGCAAATAATAACTCTGCACACATTAGGCATAAAAACAGATTTCAGTTAAGGATGTTTGAACATTGTAAAAAAATCATATATCTGTGTCTAGGACAGCAATGAAGTTCCACATTTACTCAGAAAAAATGGGTAGAAAGACCGGGTCAATTTCAGCAACGTATCTTTCAATTTCAGTTTAAAGGTGTTTAGAAAACACTTCATGTTGTGAACATTGAAGATCAAAGGTGTCAAAGTGGTTTAATACACTAGGTCCTTTTTTCCCCCTCAGGAGACTAACTTTCACTTCTGATTTATAGTACACATTAAATTAGTTTGGTAGTAGTATCCATTAATTCCCTTGTCCATATATGTGTCCGGATCCCAAAACCACTAAGTAATTTTGTGTGATTGGCAAGCTTTACTCAGGAGAAACTCTGGTCAGAGAAAGTTCATTGCAGGTCACTACTGACCTGAACTAGGAGAACCTGATATAGAACGCTCACAGTGTACTGTGAGTTTTGTTTCTCTGTACTTAGTATGAGCCTAAGTGGAAAAACTAGTGAATGACCAGAAGCCCCTGAATTCACCATAGAACTTATGACCATAACTCACTGTATTTTCCCTGTTTTTAAAATCTCTTGACATTCCAGTTCATATCAGTAAACTCATGCTGACATAAGAGCAAATTTCTTCAAGATACATTCATAAAAGCAACACACTTCTGCTCTCTTATAGGTTTTGTTACTCTTGATACTGGAATAAAGTGTATTCTAATATTCATAAAACAAGTGCAGCTGATGTCATCTAGTGTTGTAGTGAAATTTCTTTGTTGTTTATTGATGATTGTACCTATTGAACCTATATTTTATCTGTAATCCTCCAATCTATTTCATTTTCCAGTACAGAAAAAGCATGCTTTGTGGTTTTGTGAATTTTGTCTTGCAGGCTTATGGCAGAAATTGTTTAGAAGAGCAGAGTTTTGTATCTTCCTCATAACTGAGACATTTTGCAGTAGTATCACTTGGCTTAAATTTTCAAGTTCAGCTAAGTTTAAATACTAACTATCCACTATTTGATATAGTTTAACCAGTTTTTGTGAACAGCATTTCTTGTTAACTGAACAGGCCCAGTGAAAATCAAGCGTTTATGGATACTAATAAAATTGTCCTGGTTCTAGTGTTGTGTATGTCTTATTCATTTTTTAGAAAACCAGTGTAAAAGATGCTAATCTCCACTTGACTGGCAAGGCTTTTCTGTCCTTCAAGTAGCTCTGCTAATCTTATTACACAGGTGAAGGAATCATTGCCTGAGAAGCAGGGTTTTGGAAAATCCATATTTCAGCACAGCAGCCTAAACAGCGTGTTCAAAGCAGCTGCTGAGCACGGAGCTATCCTTCTCATGCAATGCCGTGCCTAGGCAAGAAGCCCTGCACAGTTTGAGTGTCTTGCTCTTAACTGTTTGGCTATAATCAGCCCTTGCCCTTGAGCACATTTGGTAAATACAAAATATTGCATTCTCTCCATAAAGAGTATTACGAACATATTAAGCTTCCCTTTGAAGACAATTTATGAGATAGAAAATGTCTGTCTTCTTTAGGAAAGGGCAGAGCCAGCACCTGGTACATACAAATCATTGCCTGGTTTGGGATACAGGGAATATGGCTGTAAGAGAACCCCTGTCAAGGTTGTCACTTTAGGACTAAAATCACTGTGTCAGAAAGATCTGGTTTAGTTACTAATTTGGGTTTTGTCACAAACAGGCAATATAGCAGGAGGTGTGATAAAGAAGCTTAGTTTACTCTCTTCACTTGGAATCGAGGTTATTATAAAAGGACTGTAGAGGGTGAAGGTTTCAGAAAAAGACCTTCCCTTTTTTTTTTTTAATTGCTAAATATTCAAAAGACTTCTAAAGGGCCACACTATCTCAGGATTAGCAAGAAGCTTTCCAGAGACCTGACTTATGTTTGGTAGCAAAATCCTGCTATCGTTTCCTCCAGGGAGAGACTGATTATCTTAAATTTCATTATTTTCAGAATTCTACCTGTTGGTACTACTGCTATTGCATCTTTTCTTCTTTAGAAGAAAGCAACAACAAGAATATGAAGCACAAAAAGTAACAGATAAAATTGTATCTTTGTGACCCATAAAAATATATAGACAAGTTAAAAAAATATGTTTCAATAATGACAAAGCACATGGGAATTTAGCGTGATACCTGTTGCTTCAGTATCATGATACATGCCTGTAGTTTTAAAAACATATTTATAGCTGGCCTATGTTTACCTACAGACAGAGCTCAGTCTGCCAGCACCAGTAATAATGAACACAGCCACAAGTTTATTTGGGGGTACAGCTGTTGAAATGCTCATGTTGCCACTGGCATGCACTGTGTGCATTGAAAAAGCAACATGAGCATCCAGAAAATCTGAAGAAAATCAGACCCACACAATGTGGTGATACAAATGGAGAAACCCCTCATTCAGCCGCATGTAGAAACAGCATACAGCAGATACTGCTAGGAGGTTAAACACAGAAAAGGTTTTATGCAATTCCAGCAATGATAGTCTATGGCAAAACATATACAGATCTGCCACAAGTATAATTTACTCCTCCCTGTCCTTACAATTTGGAAGATACATTACCAATTATATTTGGAAACTCTCAGAGAAAAACCAAACTATTCCCCAGTTAAGGTGAACTTACCATTCACCTAAGAAATGGACATTCATAACTCCATCTTTGACTTTTTATGAGCAAAGATGAGCACAAAAAGCAGCTTTGCCTATGCAAAAAGGATATAGGTAGCTGTCAACCATGTAAATTGATATATTTTCAGGTGAGAAATGTACCCATTATAACAGAGTTTCACTGTGAGAATTTCACAGATATTATGAATGCCTTTGAAATGCTCTGTCTGATGAGGAACTACAGTATTTCTAAGAATTTTAAACTCATAAGCAGGATATGTATGAATAGCAAAAGTTAAATTCAAAGCTATGCACTTTTAAAAACACAATCCCCTTTGTTTTCTGGGTTTTTTTTTCTATTTCTTTCAATCTTGAAGTGTTTCATATTAAATTTCCTACACACTATATGTGTTTTGCCTTTTATATGGTTTTCCTGGCAAGACTAGATGCTGAGATTTGCAAACTTCAGAAATAATTTCCAAACCTTAGAAATAAGTAAGAAAATAGAAAATAAGAATAAAACTCTGAAGTATTATATGAAGCAAAACTAGACTAGTTGCACCAGACTACAATACCTGAAAGTCACTCTTCATGGTACACAGGGACTCTTAATTCCTTCGGTAATTACAAGGAGTTTCCTGTATGAATGACAATACTATGTGAATGCACACAGCAAGACATGAGAAATTATACAAAAAAAGTTGGTTTTTTTAATGTGATACTCAACATGAAGCAATTGTAAAAGTATAACAAACTTGGTACAACATATTGCTGAGACATGAAATAGTGCAATGATGGAGGAAGAAAAGACAAATTACTTTTAATATTGTTCTCAGGCATGACAGCAATTATTAGGACTGTTCAGGCCCATTCTTTAGATAATTCCTTTGTTTCATATCTAATTTGTTTTTAAATTTCTGGAGAATTTAGATATACAGCTTTCTTATATAATGGGACAAAAATAAGCAAGATTATACCTGTATCAAAGTTGTCTCCAGATGTAGCATTTTTTATAGCAACGTGCCCAGTAGGACACTTATATTTGAGTATAGCAGTGCAATACAACCTATGAATACGTATATGAATAATATGCCAGTTAGGATTGCTGCTGTTCAAAAGAGAAAATCTAATGTATTGAAAGGAAATTCTATATTGCTAACTGATTAACATTTTAGTTCCACTTTCTTTCTTCTCATTGATTGAATGATATTTTGTGGAGCTCCTACAGCTTCATGCTATAAAAAACCCAAGAATTCTAAGGTACAGCTCTCCTTCATTTTTGCATTAATTTAAAAAAAATAACTGTTTGCCATCATATATTACCAATCATATTAAAAATAATTAGATTTATGAATGCAAATTAGACAGGAGTCAAAGAATGAAGACATAGAATGATGACAATTATCATAATATCTCAAAATACTTATACATTAAGTACAACAGGAAAAAGCTAAAACTATTTAAGAGGCAGTAGTATGGGTATACCTTAAAAATCCAGAAAGTACGTGGACACACAAGAGTTGAAAAACGTATCCATTTTGATGTATCTTTATAATATAATCAACTGCAATTCTTTCCTCAAGTCTGTATAATCAGAAATGATTTTTCATAGCCTAAAGTCTAAAAGAAATCATCATACTAACTGCTGAGTTTTCTAAAGTGTAACTGGACAGCCTAAAATGGGAAGAATAATGTGTTCCAGGGGAGCAAGTTCTAAAATATTCTATGGCAGATGGATTTTTCTCTGGAACAACTAGATTACAGATTACATTTTATTTTAAATTTATATTCTGTTTTCTTAATTATTTAATTAATTTTTCTATTCATGGTTTTTCCTTGTTAAAAGGACATAAAAAGGATTTTAATTTGATATTAGAATGAGAAACATTGCAACACCTATTACAGACAGAGAATGTGGCAAGCTCTAGAGTTAATACTGCCTGATGACTTCTATTTTAAAATCCAATTTTCCATTCAATTTCATATATCTTTGCCAAAATATAACCTTTTGCTGAATGCATCATTATTATCAGAATTTCTACCATTATTATTATCAATATTATGAGAAAGAGAATTTCAAGAGAAGAGCTGTGCTATTTTTCAGAATAAGATTGGGCAAATGTTGCCCAGATGTTTCACTACCTGCACATCAATTTATTTAATTTCTATCAAAATCTCCTTAATAGAAGTAGCCTTCTGTTTGCTGAATATAGCATGTATCATGAGGGGGCATAAAAAATTTTGGTTTGCCCATTTACAGAGTTTTGGAGTAATCTTCTTTCTGACATTTTCTGGAATTTAAATGCTTATATATGAAAACTTAATAGTCACTAAGTATACTATTTTGCATGCAATTATGTAAAATAGTTTAGAGGAAAAAAAGCGTAAATAATCTTCTAGTATTTTTATCTCATACGTAGCTTTTGCCTTCCTATTCCATGGGTGGCTATTAACTGTCTTCAGTGGCTTACAATCTGGATTTATTGAAATGCACTTTTTTTATTCATATTGCCTACAACCCATCTTCCCAGCACTGTAAATGAGGTGTTGATAGAGCTGTGGGACCACCATTTCAGGTAGCTTGTTCCCAAGGAAACAAGGCCAGTGGAGGTTATCCAGAGAATTATTACAGAAATGTCTGAAGCACAGTCTGCCATCTACTCAGTGGGGTTCCTGCAGGAAGGTTGACCGGGAACTAAAGGCACTGAGGTGGTGCTGCTCGTGGAGAGGCAGAAACACCAGTGCAGGGTTTCAGCTGTGTGACTGAGATTAGCGAAATTGATGAGCCTTTTGTTATGGTACTGCCACTGCTAATAACAGACTGTAAGCTTCCTACTGAGTTTGTGAGGCCTCAGGAGTGATGTTTGTCAGGTATTCTATGTCTGAAATTTTCTTGACCTACCTGCTTATCTGTCTGATTTGATTTAGCTGACAGAAATTTCTTTAATCGACCAGGTGTCTACAGCTAATTTACTTTTTTCTAACTTGATGTGGTTTAAAACTCATAATTTTATACATATAGAAATACTCAGAAATTATTCTATGTAGCATGAGGTACTTACAGCTCTATCACAATATAATGTAGAGAAAGACAAGTCTGGCACAGCAACAGAAGTCTTGAGAAAGGGAGACAGAAATGTGGTATAGGGAAGAACAGGCACAGGCTTACCATGGGAAACCTCACATGTATAAACCACTCACCAATGATCAGCTAAAGAAATGCAGACCTGGTGATGAACAAAACTGGTTTTAGAGCTAATAAAGCAAGCAAAGAAATGGTATCTATTGTGTACAAAAGACACCATATAGAGCAAACTCAGATGTAATTTTCAAATATGTCTTCAAAACAATGAAAAAGAAAAATGTACAAAAATATTAGCAATATGTTAAAGCAACAATAAAATACCCAACCCCACATGGAGCCTAACTGATGACAAAGAAAACTATCAACATGAACTGACCACTCCCTCTGCCGTGCTACACCAACCGGGAAGGGACCATTTCTCCCTGAAAGAGACTTCCTCCTGCAGCCCCCAGCAATGACATGAGGTGATATAGAATAACCACCATGTCCTGGCCATGCCCCACTCCTGGCTACTGCAAAAATTAACCCACTCCTGGCCAGCATCAAGACAATAAAATATGCTATTTCTTTACCTTTGAACAATATTTTGGGCACATCACTAAAGACCCGTTGTCTGATTGTGGTGATAAGTAAATGAAAAACAACCTGATTCCTTGTATTCAGGAGGTCAATAGGTACTCTTCTAACTCTAAATTATCTCCACCTTTGGCTAACTGGAAGATGTGTGGCTCTTTCCTCCTGAAGTGTGATGCTTAGATTCTTGACTTTCATATGTTTGTGAAAAGGAAAACATTGTATGCCACTCTATCTTGCTGTATTTCTAATAAACCAGCCACAAGTATAAGAAACATAATTTATGATTACAAGGAAATGAACTTCTTTTTCTTGTGTGTTGTTTCTTAGTTTAGCATGGATCAAAAGTCAAATAGAGTCATTCAGGATAATGATCCTCCTCAAGGGCAAAATTCACTGTAGTTACTTAAAGACCAGGTAATTATGCTTGAAAAAGCATAGCATGAATTTCAGACTCGAGTTTAACAGCAAGTCCCAGAGCAACACTACAGTCCCTGTGCTATCACAACCTAAATCTATAACCTAAGGAGCTATTATAGTCTCTTCCATGGCACTTAAGAAGTTTTCCTTTTCTTTTTTTTTTTTTTGCCTGCAAAGCTGAAAAATTGGCAGTCAACTTCCTCCCTTTCTCCTTATGAACCCAAGACTGGTTGTGAAGTAGCATGATAAAGTACGCGCTATAGCCTGTGATCAAATACAAATTTTCTAAATAAATATAACATGTTATAAGAGTAGAGATAATGTTCCAAAACCCAAATCTGAAATGTTCTAGATAGGATTTATTAACAAAACTGGAAAGAAAGAGAATTGGTTTTGTTCTAAGACTGGGTTTCTTTTTCTAATAAAGCCATACCACAAAGGGGCAATATTTTCATTGATGCTCTCTAACTTAGCTTCGATGACCACTTCTCTTGAATGACTGGACTGGAATCTCAGATTCATAGCTCTAGGTAGATGACAGTTTGAAACAGTCAAAGTTCTCTTGAACTTTGGCCTACAGTAAATTAGTCTAAATAGCAACTAATCTGAATACAGATTAAAGTGACTTCCTTTGAGATTTTTGCAAAGATAGATAAATGTTTGGAAGTTTAAAAACACATTAAAAGGTATTAATTATGCTGAAAACTGTGAGAAAATATATGCCTTTACTGCATTATTGTGTCAATAACTTTACAGGTTTTAAGAGTCTGTCATGATAGTCATCTAGAATAACTGCTCCTAAGTAAGTTATCAAAGAATAATAATTATTTTCTCTACAGTGCCATATGTTGCTCTTCTAACAAGCCACAATGCAGCAGCCTGAGAATAGACAGTTATAAATATCCTGCAGAGTATCTCATTCCACCGTTGTCTCTCTAAATGAAGGACAGAGCTCTTATAATTGGGGAATGTAACCTCTAGAAAAGGAGGCAAAACACATTCCCTGAGGTAACTCTGACCCTGTTATTCAATCACTGAAATGAGGCAATATAACTTTCAAAGCACCTTTGTACCTGGCAACCACAGCACTGCTTTCTATCAGGAAACAGCAAGCTTTAAAATGTGCTGGCTAACGTGTGAACAAATTAGCATGAAATGAAGCTTGTGGAAGAGATGTTACTAACTTGAAAGGTACAGTAATTTTTAATATAAGCTTAGCACATCAGTTCCATAACAGTAGACTTTCCAAGATGACACTGTTTTTCTATACAGATCATAGCAGAAAAATATAACCCAATTCCTTTTTGCACAAAAAATCTGTCACCTCTGAAATGGAAAAGTAGCCATATTGTACCACTGAAGTAAGGGTAAATCAAGGACAGAAATTTATTGTTTTGACTAAAACAAATGAAAGGATATCTCAAACAATGAGATAGTCATCTATATCCATGCCTTGATGTGACCAGTGAAGGTCAGCTTTGTGTGTCCTTCTTGAGGTTTATCTCAGATAGTGGTCTGTTAGCACTAGCTTGTCTCTGTTCAGATTTTACATGGAGATTACAATCTTGATTTAGCTTCCTTGATCTAAAAACACTCTTATTTTTGCAGTAAACACTGTTTTAAGCACTGTTTTTCATTAACATGAGCTGCCCTTGCATCTTCAACAGCCATAAAGAAAACTGGCACCTTGAATGCTCGATCTTTTTCTATTGGACAACAATCACATTAGATCACTTATGCTTTCATATCTGAAACCAGAATGTGGTAGCAACCCACAGACCCCAACCTCTCCTATGAAGACAGGCTGAGAGAGTTGGGGTTGTTCAGACTGGAGAAGAGAAGGATTCAGGGAGACTTTAGAGGAGCCTTCCTGTACATGAAGGTGACTACAAGAAAGTTAAAAAGGGACTTTTTTCAAGGGCATGTCGTGACAGGACAAGGGGTAATAGCTTTAAAAAGAAAGAGGGTAAATTTAGATTATATAGAAGAAAAGATTTTTTATAATGAGAACGGCAAAACACTGGAACAGATTGCCAAGAGTGGTGGTGGGTGTCTCATCCCTGTAAACATTCAAGATCAGACTGGATGGGGTTCTGAGCAACCTGATATTCTTGAAAATGTCCCTGCTCATTGCAGAGGGGTTGGACCAGATGACCTTCAAGGGTCCCTTTCAACCCAAACCATTCCGTAGTTCTCAGCATTCACCACTGGCCATTGTTGGGACACCAGAAAAGCCATTCTGACTTTCTGAGGTGTATGTTTTTAGGGAGAAGTTAAAAAAAAAGTTAGATGTGGAATTCATCTTATCTAAGTTCAGCTATTTGAAAGTTAGGCATTTGGCCTAAAGCTGGTTGCCTAGATTTCCTCTATAATCAACTGGAAAAGGGAATTGACTCAGAAGAGCCTATATGCAGATATTTAGGACAGACAGGCCCAGGGTTGTGCAGGGTTGTCCCTTTCTCCCTCTCTTCCCTCTATCTACAGAAATCTAATTTTTGTCTGAATTTTAATCTTGTTTCAGTCAAAACTGCATTGGACCTAATTCATAAAAAAAGTGTATGCATGTGTCTCCATGTTCATTCCTGTTCAGGGATGCTCTTTTGCAACATAAAAGGCACTATGTAAAGATTAGCATGTTAGTGTATGTTACTATTTCTGTGAGAGTGCTTTTTTGTTTGGTGGGGTACTTGGTTTTTTTTGGACAAACCAAAGTGAAAAGCAATAGTTAGCTTAATACAGCATCCCTTGAAAAGTAACATATGGTGGACTGTAACAGTTTTGTATTTCAGAACTTCAGACTCAATAGGGTAAGTCTAGTACTCTTACCAGTCCAAGAACTACATGTCTATTTAGCATGATTGTCAAATTAAAATAATTTTTTTCTGACAGCTAAATTGAGGACAAATAAATGACAATTTAATTTGTAACCCTTTTTCCGTTTGGGTGATACTCATGAGAGTCTGTCTCTGCAGCCTGTCAGACAAGCTTGCCCCAGACAGTCCTTGAGACACACACACACACACACACACACACACACACACAAAATCTGTAGATCAGATAAAACAAAATAGCCTTCTATCAGAATGCAGAAAAGCTCCTATGAAAGAGTTTTTAAAGGCCTGTACTGATTGCTGTGAACTAAATATAGGCTTTGTCATATAAACAGAATTTCAAAACAATTGACATCTACGAAACATACACCAGAGGGTTGTTAATGTGGTAAGTAGATGGAATCGAGCTAAGACGGAGATGAGTCCAGACCTAGAGCATTTATTCTTAGAATGATTTTGCGAAGACTTTAGGCATAGCTAGTATCTAGTGGGCTAAAGTGATTTAGTAAGTTTATATAGCTCAGACTGAAACATATGGACTCCCCAGTATGAAAGTACCATAAGTGCTGACTGAAGTGCTTTTCTGGGCAAAATTGTTTTAACTGGAATTAAAACTCTTTGCAGGAGGCACATATCATGTTCCAGGCTTCTAAGATCTCCAATGATCTCCTCTGTCTGACAGTGGCCCCCTGACACCCCTGAAGTCACTGAGAAGGCAAATGACATATGTAGATATGGCAGACAAAACACAAACTGGGACACCTGTACTGCATCTGCAGCCATGGAACAGCATCCTAATGCTGTTTACAGAGAATGGAAATCTAAGGATAAGGCTTGAGTTACTCCAGGGCTGGACTGAGCAGCTTCCAACCAAGCACCACCATATGCATTTTGTTCTTCTCTCCCACAGTATTGTTAGTTATTCAGTGTTCTTTTTAATTTGTGTCAAGTGATCTTTCCATAATCATAAACTCTGAAAAAAACCTACCAGGTAGCAACTCTGAGAGTACTTTCACAAATACAAATCATATTCTTGCTGTGTTATCAAGCTACATCCTAAATGATAAATTCAATATCTTTCATAGATAGCAAAAAGTCTTCCTGCTCAGCAATTCTAGATGAGTCTATGAGATCTACAACCTCTGAAAATACTAATTTCAGAAGTCTGGCACAGAAAAAAGGACTCCTGGTCTAACCTTGGAGAAATACCACAGGTCACATGTACTGATTTTTTTAACTCTTCCGATACATCACATTAAAGAACAGGTTATTTCTGAAAATAGAGATAACATTTTCATGCATATTTTTGGTCTCTAGAAAAATAAGCTGTAACTCAGGAAACCAGAATTAAATTAGAAATTCCAAAAGCCTGCAAATGCAACTGGTCCTGGGCATGTATCTAGGAAGAAAGTAGAGCAAGAGAAACAGTCTGATCTATCTACCAAATGCTATGAGACGTTTGTAGCAATGCATGTGCCAGAGCTGGGTATCAGTCCATGAAGGGCATGTATCCAAGGGAAGTTGGATGCTTGGTCAGCCTCTGCATTGATGAAATAGAAGAGCAAGGCAGAAAATTATCTAAAACTTTAAGGTGAAAAAGAGAGGATGAGAAGAAAAGAGGAGGAGTAAAGGTCCAGTCTCCTGAACCAAACTGTCTTGAGGTTTCTGGCATAAGAATTTTATTCAAGTTACTCAACTCCTTCGGACAGCAGCAGAATATTCCAGAATTGATCCTGTCACTTACTATTCTGTCCTACAGACTCAAGGAATTGAGAATCCTTTTCTGTCCTCATTTTATATGATGACTATCCACCCAAAATGGATTTCCCTACACGGTTCCCTTGTTTCATTATTCATTTCTGTGAATCCTCCCCATGACTCTTATTGGCTATTCCTGCTATTTCAAGTGCCAGGTTGCTGCTCTTGTTTTTACAGTACAATTCAAGTCATCAAGTGCTGTTGTGCCATAAATTGTTTCTGACTGCTGTAGTCAGTCACAGGCAGAAAGTTGCCACAAGACCAAGCTTCCTTATTAGGAGGCAAACAGAGCTTTTCAAGACAGTAGCTGGTAAGATAAAGAAGGAAACACTCATGGTGATAGGCACTGGGCACGTAGCTAGGCAGAACATTCAGGAGACAGAGAAATGTGGCCCAAGGAATAAAATGAGACAAAACTCAGCAGAACAAAATAGATTGGAAGAACAGATTGGAAAACTGTAAACATAAGAACTGCAGTTAGGCAGGGAAAATAGGGCTGTGACCAACCACTCTGCAAAGAATTGGCTTTCATGAAAGAGAAAAACAATATCCTCAATTATTTCTCCTTCTAAAGCACTTCAACCTTAAATACTGGCTTGAACTTTCAATTGTAGACAGAATATTGTTACTCATTACCTGACCCAACAAATAAACACCACTCTGTAACAGCTACAAGAATTAAACTAACTATACAAAACCCTACAGTTTGGTAGAGAAGTAGTTCCTAGTAGCTTCTACCTAAAGTTATAAAATTACCATGTTTGAAAAACTCAAGCTTTCTCTTACAGCCATAATTCTGCTTTCTTCTCCTGCACCAAAAATGACCATCCCTTAGACTAGCTCTGGGTGAAAGCATGAACCAAATCTTGAGGGACAAGAAAAGGGCACTTAGACAGCTGAAGTTTTCTTTGGTGAATATCAAAAGGCCTGTTGCACACATTGAAGAAATCTCAGCTCCTCGAAATAATAGATATGCAAATTCTTTACAATGAAGACTTTTGTGTAACCTAAATATAGGGCTTACAACTAGCTAGTCACCCAGTCTCCTTTTAAAACCTGTCTCTGCATCCTATTTTTTCCCATTTCTTTAAATTTTTTTCTGTGGTGTTGATGTTGCCAGTCTCTCATTGAGCCATTTGCTAGGATGTCCCTCACTTCCCTATTCTTTTCTCAGCTTGCAATTGTGAAATGAATTACCTATTCACTAACCAGAGAAGATTTCATTCTCACAAATCCCATCTTTCTTTTTTCGTGTCTTACATATTTGCACACATATTTTGGTAAAAAAAAATAAGACCTTGATATAAATTAATATGATTCTTTCAATTTTTAAGAAAACCTTCAGAGTTGAATCCTATTCCAGTTTAGTTGAGAAGTTTCTGGTTACTTTATATAAGTGAATTTGTGTCTTCTTTAGTAAAACAATGTTAAAATCATATATTTCTAAAGTATTCACACATGGTTATTTCCACTGAGTTAAACAGTATTGTCTGGTTCTGGCCTAACCTTTTGTCCTCTTTAAAGACAGCACATTTAAGAGAAACAAGTAGAATAAACAAGATGCATGCTAAACATATTTTGCTTTATTTACACTCACCCACCTGTATTTAAAGGAGAGAGCTAAAAAGAGTACAGGAAAGGCTTTTCTCTGTGAAAACTAATCCAGAAATCATCTCTACCTCCACTACAGCCAGCTGGAGTCACAGGCAGGCAGAGGAGATCTCTTGGCTTTTGCAGCAACTTTCCACTCCATAAGTCCTTGCAGTACAAAAGTGGCATGACCATGGTGAATGGCACCAAATCACATTTTCATTACTGTAAAACATGATCCTGCAGTGAGGGAAGAACAACTACAACAAAAATATTATTATTTTTGATCTGGTGCCATAAAAATTATTCTCAAGGTCCATCTACTGGTAGGAAACTGTCTCTTAAGGTCGTGTCCTAACTCTGCACAGAAGGTAAGCCTTCTCCTATGTTCAGCTGGTCTAATTTGTAATACTTTCCAAGTAGATGCCCTATCTTTGTGGGAATAGAGCAAATTACTGTGTTCACAGAATCACAGAATATGCCAAGTTGGAAGGGACCCACAAGGCTCATAGCGTCCAACTCCTGGCCCTGCACAGGACCATCCCCAAGAGTCACACTATGTACCTGAGAGTATTGTCCAAATGCTTCTTGAACTCTCTCAGGCTTGGTGCTGTGATCACTTCCCTGGGGAGCCTCTTCCAGTGCCTAACCACCCTCTGGGGAAGGAATCTTTTTCTAATATTCGACCTAAACCTCCCCTGACACAACTTCAAGCCATTGCCTCTGGTCCTGTCACTGGTGTCCAGGCAGAAGAGATCAGTACCTGCCCCTCCTCTTCCCCTCACAAGGAAGTTGTAACTGTAATGAGGTCACCCCTCAGTCTCCCCTTCTCCATTCTGAACAGACCAAATGACCTCAGCTGCTCCTCATAGGGCTTCTCCTCAAGGCCCTTCACCATCTTCATTGACCTCCTTTGGACACTCTCTAACAGCTTGGTATCTTTCTTATATTGAAATGCCCAAAATTGCACAAAATATTCAAGGTTATTGATATTGCCAATACAAGATATCAATAATGATTCTGTGGGCTGTACACATGAGACTGACCATTTTATTTTCAGTTCTAAATAAAATGTATGCTACCATAACAATTTATGTCAATTTACGGAATGAAGATACTGTACTTTCTACTGTTAACCACAACATGTAGTTTCATTGCTACTTTTTGAAAAATCATAACCATTCCTAATATAGTAAAAAACAGTAACTTATCCAGTCTCAATTTCCTTGTACATATTGACAACTTCATCCTCTGAGACTGAAGACATCCATCCAAATCCTTCTGGAACCCCAACTCCTAAGTTCTCTGAGGTAAAATAATTTAATTTTACCTGTGAGATCTGTATTTTTTTAGAAAATATCTTAAAAAACAAGATACAAATGTTGTGACTGGGTTTTAAAAAATAAAAAGCAACACTTGTACCCTCCCATGTGATTCTAATTCTCTCCTCTGACCACCTAGGTAAGGACATAGCTGTGTCCTCTCCATGTCAGCGCACCAATCAGCAGCAACTTCCAGGAACTGCAGTAATGCAAGTCTATCCCAGAACAACAGGGGAGAAAGAAAATGAACATTGTACATCCTCTCTGAGTGCTGTGAAATACGAACATGCTATTACAAGTTCTCTACAGCATGCTATTTTTTCAAAGTTTGTTTCAATCCAGTAATGAGGCAAGACTCTTAATCTCATCTTCAAAATCCCCAAAGATCATTTTGTTTTGTTTTCCCTTTAGTCTACCACAGCTTGTTTTGTTGGGATTCTATTGTTTTTGTTTTGTAGGTTATTTCAATCCTGTATGTGACTGTGTACATTGTCTCTTTTTCCCTCTCAAGATCACATTAGTATTTATTTTTATCAGCAAATAGTATCAGTTCCTTGTACTACAGAGTGAGCAAGCTAATACTTCAGTAAATTGTTGCCTCCTGTTACATCTGTTCTGCTCTGTTCACTAATTGCCTGTCACAACCACTGAGCCATGGTGCCAGCCATGCTGCCACTTCCTCTTTGGTCAGCTTGTCGGCTCCTATTAATCTGAGCCCTGTTGCTTTTTCCACAGCCAATGTTTTTGCACTCTGAATATAATGAAAATCTATTACCTTGGTTTTGTATGAAAGTGACAAAATTATAATTCAAAAGAGAAAAAGTTAATGACTTTTTGTGTGAAAGTTGACAGTTTCCTACTGTAGCAGCAAATTATTTTCTTTGATACTGCTTCACTTTCAGGACTATATATAAAGGTTTACATATCTTTTCATCTGATGCAATATTATTAATATTATCATTCATTATTAATTCTTATTATTGCATTATGTGGAAAGAAACTTCCAGAATGAAACTTTGTGAACACGAAAAAGCTAAATCTGAGCATAAGAAATAGTAATATCTAAAATATAACAATTTTAAAGTCAGGAGTATACTACTGATTTTTATACTGAATTTTGTCAGTTTTTTTCCCTTGGGAGGGAAAGCAGTTGGTTTGAAACTGATCTATTTTTGCTAACTTGATAATTTTTGCAAAACATTTGTATTCTCCAGTAGCCCAGAGTATAGAAATGAAAGATCACATCATAAAAGATACAGAATAACAGAACCGTAGAATCAGAGTCATTTACATCAGAAGAGACTATTAAGATCATTGAGTCCAACCATCCAAATCAACCTCTAAACCATGTTTCATGCCACATCTAAATGTCTTTTAAATACCTCCAGGGATGGTGACTCAACTGCTTTCCTGGGCCACCTCTTCTAATGCTTGAAAACTCTTTTCTGAAGAAACATCACTGCCCTAGTTCTGCAGGCCACACTATTTTTGATATAACTCAGGATGCCACTGGCCTTCTTGGCCACCTGGGCACAATTCTGGCTCATATTGAGCAGCTGTAGACCAGCCCCCCGGTCCTTTTCCACCAGGCAGCTTTCCAGCTACTCTTCCCACAGCCTGCAGCGCTGCATGGGGTTATTGTGACCCAAGTGCATTTTGCCTTGTTGAACCTCATGCAGTTGGCCTCAGCCTATTGATCCAGCCTGTCCAGATCCATCTGCAGAGCCTTCCTACTCTCTAGCAGATCAATACTCCCGCCCATCTTGGTGTTATCTGCAAACTGACTGAGAATGCTCTCAATCCCCTTGTCCAGATCATCGATAAAGATATTATTAAACAGGACTGGCCCCAGTACTGAGCCCTGGGGAATGCCACTTGTGAGCAGCTGCCAGATGTATGTAAATCCGGATTTCACCATCACTCTTTGGGCCTGGCCATCCAGTCAATTTTTTACCCAGTGAAGAGTGCACCTATCCAAACCATGAGCATCCAGTTTCTCCAGGAGAATGCTGTCAGAAACAGTGTCAAAGGCTTTACCAAAGTCCAGGCAGACAACATCCACAGCCTTTCTCTCATCCACTAAGTGGGTCACCCTGTCATAGAAGGGGATCAGGTTGGTCAAGCAGGACCTGCCTTTCATAAACCACTGTTGGCTGGGCCTGAGCCACTGGTTGATCTGTATGTGTTGGGTGATGGCACTCAAGATTATCTGCTCCATGACCTTCCCTGGCACTGAGGTTGGGCTTACAGGCTTGTATTTCCCCTATCCTCCTTCCTGCCCTTCTTCTGTACGGGCATCACGTTGGCAAGCCTCGAGTCAACTGGGACCTTCCCTGTTGGCCAGGACTGCTGGTAAATGATGGAAAGTGGCTCGGTGAGCACCTCAGCCAGCTCCCTCGGCACCCTTGGGTGGATCTTATCTGGCCCCATAGACTTGTGTGTGCAATGCATATACATACACTCACGCATAAATATTATCTATATATATATGCATATGTATGCAGATATTTCCATGTAAATCAATTACAGTGATAGTAAGAGCCATACCAGATTTATCTTCAAAATCCATTATTGGTCTTGGTTTCTAGGCTACGGTGACCTGAGGATACAAAGTTCTGGAAAAATAACTCAGTAAAACTCCTCTACACAATTTTGTAAGCTCCCCTTCTTACCGCTGGAAGAATATTTAATTGCACAAGGCAACACTGAGGATTTTAGGTTCTGCAAGGTCTTATGAGCAGCAGAGAATCTGCTTAGTTCATTAACACCTTGTCCTGGGACTCTGAAAGTAAGAATTACCATGTATGCTCTCTGTTCTGTTGCAGAACTCTGTTTTTTCTTTTGCATATAAGAAAAGAAGTCATGGCTCAGTGACACCCCTATTGTTTTTACATACTGTATGAACACAGGAAAAAAAAAAATGCTGTCTCCAGTAATATTTACAGTCTAGTTTGACACATATGGCTAGATAACAATGTTCTATTTAGCTGGAAAGGTAGACAAAAGGGAAAGATATGACTATCATGACAAAAAAATTATCTCAGTTCGAAAAGATCCTTGACTGGTGTCAAGTGTTTTGTGGACACCATGGAGACTTTTCAAAGAAGATTTTGTATTTTGCTATTGAAAAACTTAAAGCAGAAAAAAGTATTAAAAAATTTTAAACTGTTAATATTTATAGGAAGGTCCTTAAAAAATATTTATGAAAAGTTATGAATTTCACCACAGCCAACCAATTAGACATGTGAGTTAACAGGTCAACGGTATTGGATAGCTTGTAAATAGTACTGAGAAAGGCTAGGGAAAGTCTTGAAAGAGGAGGAAATTAATTCTGAAAAAAAAAGTAGGATGCCTAAGAAGAAAGTATGAGGGAGAATAGATTCTGGACAAGTTAATACAAGTGGATCAAACACATGAACAAAATTACTACAGGGAAATATTTTACCAAGGATCCATGGTACTGTCTGTATGCATTTTCTTCCCCTCCAAACTCAAAGATAAATACGAGATATTTACCTGTGTTTTACACAAGACTGTGCTCGCCAAAATAACTTCTGATTCTCAACAGAGTTCAACAAGATAAGTCATGCATATGGACCACTACCTTTGAGCAGCTCGAATGTAGCAGAGCAACAGCGTATTCCCCCGGAATTGTTTGTCATGAAGTAAGTTTTTAACAAAATGTAGATATTATATGTCCCTCAAGGAAATGAGAGCTCAAGTGACACATAAATTACAAGACTTGCAGAGAGCGTGACGTTCTCACAAGTAATTAAGAGTGGCTATAACAGATCTTCCTTTTTTAGAATAAAATGAACTTTCAGTTTTTTAAATTATGCACAAGGAAAAAATAATAGAAATATCATTTCAGAATAATCAAAATAATTTTGCTGCACGAATTTCTAAGTGTGACTTCACATGAGAATCAAAGTCCTAAAGCTTTGGGGCTAAGCATATGTGCCCAGATTATAAAAAACTGAGGGATGCTTTCCCCAGGTGGGGAATTTTGGCTGTTTATGCTATCCAGAATCACCCATCCTTGCTGTGGTCTTGATGAATTAGTGTGCTTCCAAAGAGTTCCTGAGTGCAGTTCAGGGGTTAGGGTGGATAAGAGACTTTTAACAGACCTACTGGAGCTGAATATTATATTTACAGGCAGGTTTAAGTCTTTTTTGCCCTCGGTGCTGGAGAACAGCACAGAGCATCTTTAGTTTATTAGCAAGCATTATTCTCAGAGGTCCAAAAGAGCAATGACAAGGCAAAGCCACCTTTCCACCCCATTTCCCTGAGCTGTGCCCATGAGCAGGAGGCTCTGGCACAGGAGTTTTGGGATTCTTGGCTCTGTGGCAAACTCCGTGGAGCCTATGAGAAGCCCTGGCCGCACAGTAATCTGCCTGACATTCAGGATGTTTTCTAGCAAGACCTGGAGAGTTAGCCTGGATCGAGGAGCTCCTTCTTTTAGGAATGAAACGAATTTATGATCTCTCTTTATTTGTTCAAAAATAAGAAACAAATATGTAAAAATTCTGCAGTTAGGAACAAAATTCAAATAAGGTATTTTGTAGACTGGTAAACAGCTGACCAGTGGTCATTCCATTATTGACAAGGTTAGCATGGATTTTGATACTCTGCAACACTGAAGAAAAAAAAGGAAGAAAAAGAAAGAAAAAGGAAACAAATCCAAACCCCACAGCATTTATACAACCCAAATACATCAAAAGTCAAAGACATCAGAAATATTTACATTTATAAAATTACTTAGCTTCTGCTTGAACTTCTTATACAAGGGGCATACACATTAAAAAGCAACCTGAAAACAAGAGCATTTTTCAGAGGCCTAGGAAGAAGTAAAGCTCATCATATAAGTAAATACATTCTCAAGAAGAGAAGCCCATGTGAATGAAAACATGATGATATAGTAAAGAACAAGCTGCATGACATGACACTTCATTTCTGGAGCACCTGGCGATCAATAACTTAGTCTGTGTAATATTATCCACATCTATTTAGAAAGTATGACCTGAAGAATGAGTTGATGTACATCACATTTTCTTTCAAGTAACTGGGATGTAATGGAAAATCTGTAGACGAGATCGTTGATTTTTTTTCTCCAATTAAAAATGTGATATTATGATGAAATTTATCTGAAACATAACTTCAATGAAATTATAGTTGGGATGAACTTGTGTCTATGCATTTACTTATTTAAATTGGCATGTATGTTCTTTTAAATCTTTCCTTCATTCTGCTTTGCAAGTTTAAAAAGAATTGCCTTATACAGGGACTACTTGATTATTTCAGTTACTGTGTTCCTGTGCATTTTGAAAAGTAGAATTCCTAAATATTGTCTCTCCTGTTTCACTGCTTAAGCACTTAGATTGCCAGAGGGCTAGACTGGAATCATTCAGGACATGATGAGACTCTGGATTTCCGTGAGCTTTATCAGCCAGTCAGAATTCAGACAATGCAGCAAATATATTAGAATGAAATGTCAATTACAACGCTCTTCAGTGTTACAAGTTTCTGAGGATGATGGGGAAGTAAATGCATGATGGTTGGAGAAATTACTTTCTTTGTAGTTTAGCTGTAATACAGGCAGTCAGCAAAGGGAGAAATCTTATTTTCTGTTCAATTTATTTAAGGGTCTGCACATCTGTGCAAAGCTCAGACAACAGGACACGCTTCCTTAACCAGGTCAGGGTACCCAGCCAATTCCTACAGTAACATGCTACTATTTTCAATAGGATGTCTTTCTGTGTAAGAATTACTTCTTCTAGTAAAAAGAGAACAATGCCTCTAAGAGTAATTTCTCTTGCACAAATGTCCTCCACAATATTTATTCTCCCATTGAATTAACATTATCTTGGATAGAAATTGGAACTTTATTTTAATGAGATTTCTGCAAAGACAAGCCGTTAATCTGGAATGACCTTACTATAACATCTCTTAATTGTTGATGGCAGCAAATGAAATGTGAATGGACACAGAACAAATTGCTTCATTAATGATATAGTCTATACCTAAGGAACTGTAAGCCACATTTCCAATTCACGGATCATTTCATCTCATCATTTAACTCCCACAATGAGATTGCATTGTTCATATTAGCTAATAGTATACTTACTTGTCATATTATAAGGATATGCTGTTTAGCAGCTTATAGTAGATATTACTAATCATGTAAAATATTGTCTTCACTTCCAAATACAGAAAGATCAGCATATTTTAAAAATATGATGTGTCTGAGCATATTTTAAAAATATGAAGTGACTTGAGAACACATCAGAAGGCCACATCAGCAACTGGATTTCCAGTGAGAGACCCCTGCATTAGCCAAATAGCCTATTCAGAAGTCTACTTTTTTGGCAGTAGGGCATCACAGGTCTCACTGAAAAGTGAAAGTAAAAATAAAAGTATTGATGAGCAATGCAGCTATCAGATATAAACTGATCTAAACATTGGAAAAGAAGTAACATTCAGTTTCAGAGTCTGATACTAACATAATTGTTGTTGAAGTGTGAAAATTACAATGGTAAAGTTCTTCCTGGGAGATTTAGCAATTTTGGCAATCAAACAAATTTATGAGTGTGGTACTGTGTAGCTTCATACAATTAATTTCCTTTAAAAGTAATTATTAAATGGCTCACCACAACCACAAAGGCAAGCACACAAAAATAGGAAATGACAGAATCGAGCTCCATTTGTAGCTTCAGTTCAGCATCTTTGCACTTGTAATAAGTTCTTAACTAAAATTATATAGACAATGGTGACAAATCCAGAAAGTCTACTTAACTTTCATTTTAACTTCAAATCATATGTCGTTTTATTACTACTTTCTTTTCCATTCAGCATCCAGGCTGTGCACTGCAAAAAGGAGATATAAAAACATAATGAGAATAATTATTAGATTATCAGCATGACAGAAATACAAAGGCTGAAATCTCAGCTGTGGGGTAAAATATCTCTTAAAATAAAAGAAGATAATGGAAAAGGATGCTTAAAGAAATAAAAAATATTTTTAAATAAGCAAATAATTCTGAATTTGAAAATCAATAGGTTTTATTTTAGGTCTTTTAAACTGTCAGTCTGGACCAAGAGCTTCTGATGGAAAGCATAGCTGATGAAGCTAAGTTATTCTTTGTGTGGATGATGCTCAGTCATCCCCATCTGAAGCAGATGCATGATGTCTTACAGTGAAGAATTCAGAATTACTAGCAAATCACAAGAATTATCTGAAACACATACCTCCCAGTCCAGCCCTACTGCTCCAGTACCAAAGTCATGGTTTCAGCTGCTGTACTTCAGCCATGGATCAAGGTCTATGAGACTTGTGAACTTGCTCTGTACCTGAACAGGCAGAAAATTCAACAGCAGGCTTCTTGATGGCACATTTCATCATCATGTACCACTTAGCTGTATATGAACCTGAGGCTTTTCAGAGTCTAATAATTTATTCCAAACTAACTATGAGCATAGAAGAAAAGCACCCTGATGAATGTAGTGCTCCTGCTCCTAAGCCCAAAGGAATTAGAACACTTCAAAGAAGCAAATTATAATATTATTTGTTAAAAAAAAATGTTTTTCTTCTCTTAAATTTTTTTGCATTTTAAATGACTGAGACATTTTTACTGAAGTATTAAAATAAAATAGCTACTCAAAATGTGGAAAAATTTATGCCAAAGTTATTAGTGTTTGGGGAAGTTATAATAGGCTTATAATGAAAATATTATACACCAAACTTTACCCACAATAATAGGTGTTATTTCTGCTCTCCAAGTTCAAGATAGGAAGCATCTTAGGATCTGAATAACCATTATGAGATCATTCTTTTTTAAGACAGTACGTTGTAGTATGTAGAATAATTGAGTGTGCTCTCAGATTGATGGTTTAGCCTGACTGTCACTCACTGTTCTCTTTGCACTCAGAGCTTCCTTTGAGACAAAACTAGGTATGGCTGAGGGATAGTTTGCTCTAGTCTACAGGACTGAAGCTTGTTGTAATAAGGTAATTAAAGTTTACCTTGTTTCACACCCTCTAGAACGATTCCAGGCACCTTTCTAACCTCAAACAAGTCTATGTGCCATCATACTGCATTTTGAGACATGAGGCATATGCTGTTACCTACTCTCCATAAAAACCCTATGAGCAGACTCTGACATCTCCATCTTTATGTATTTCAAAACAAAATGTCATTAAAAGCCTGCTGGGCCATAGGGTCACAGAGCAGAGCTGGACCAGGTGATACATAACATTGATGCGTCCAGCCCTCTGGAGAGGAGGTTGCACGGGGAGGTGACTCATCTTGCACCACCTGGCCTGGGAGCTAACAAAATCAATCTCTGAGCAGATATTTTAGTAGCACCGTCATAGCCAGAACCAAGTCTACATTGATTTAGAGAATGCACTGATGGTAAAAATATTAATTTTTCATTTGGTCAGGCCTGTGTGCGTTGATTCAGAAAGTAAACATTTTAAAGTGTCTTTCATCCTTTAAAATAATGCTTTTGGTGAGATCAAAGGCAATATGAGTAATAAAGTTTAGCAGGAAAAATGTAGATGAGTAATTACACAGAAATCTATACACCTCCATGCAATCTCATTTGAAAACACTGTGGAGAATTTTTCGCAATGGACATCCCTCTCTGTCTCTCTACTGGGGACAATAAACCTTGGAGATTAAATGAAGGAAAGAGGGAAATGAGCCATTTAGTTCTATTAACTATTCTAACCTGACATGTGTGGAATTATATGATAATTACTATTGAAAGGTAGAATATACCATTTGGATAGGGCAAAAATGGTCAGGCAATATCAAACTACTGTTCATTTCAAACTAGACCATGATCTCTTAGCACTGCCAATTTTAAGAATCTTGCCAAGTCACTGAGGAAGCTGAATCAACAAAAATGAATTTGTGATTGATTAGGATTAAGTCATGGTATTCCATTTTTTCAAAGACAGAGATATTGAGGTTATTTAAAGGTTATTAAATATATTCTTCTGTGTATATTTAAGCATTACCTTAATCGCATCAACACTATTCAAGAACAGATGTTTCTACTATAGCTCAAGAAGATTTTGAAATACAAGCCCTATATTTAATGATCAATTAACATTGTGAAGGTGAAAACCCAAAAAGGCTAAATCCAAAATGCCACTATTTACAGTTGATTATGTGTCCCATTTCTACCACTATTATTCAGTCTGCTAGTAAACACTGCAAACTCTAGATTTGTCATATAAATTCAAACAACCAAAAATTTTAAACTTTGAAATTTTAAACTTGAGACATCATGCAAAATGCCTCAAGCAACTTGAATTAAAGAGGGTCTTCACACTGCAGAATGTCAGATTTTGGCCCTGTCTAAGTAGACACCAGATTGATAAAGGTTGTTTCAGATAATATCTCTACCTCTGTGCAAGTTATAAAATTCCTATGAAATATCACAGTGATCCTCAGGTGCAATAATGAATTAATAAAAATAAAAGTCAGAATTGAGTATGTAGAGGAGAAAATACCTCATAAATGAAAAATGACCCAGAACTTGTAGGCCTTGAGTAATTTCTCTAACAGCTGCAAAAATGTCAACAGCAGTAAAACATAAAAAGCCAGCCCTGATTTAATTAATAGTACTCTGCTACACTGCAGAGGGAATTGTGCTAGCATACAGTCAAAGGACAGACACTGCCTTTAAAATTCAAATATGTGAACTAGAACTTTTCCTCAGCTTCAACTTACCTGCTGCTACCTACCCAAGTGAAGCTGGCCGGCTGGAGATCATTAATTCGTGGTCTCTACGAATCTTTCATTTTCTCAGTGAGTGGAGCACAGCATGCTGGAGCACATTCTACTCACAGCAAGAGTATCACAGAATCCAGTGACTCTGGAGGAACGATTGTTGATTATGCTAATTCTGCACTTACAGTATCAATTGAAAAACATCCTCACACCACTGCAGGTTGAGAGCTACTGTATGTGTGTCCTTGAGCTTTTTGTTTTCCAATGACTGGTGCCTTCAGTTAATAATTTAACCTGTCTTTAAAGCTACTTCTGAAAAATGGAAAGCAAATATACTGTCTGTGAAAGGAAAAAAAAATAGCACTGTGATTAAGATACTAAATGAAGACTCAGCAAATCTGGGTTAGATATTTAGCTCTTCTTACAGAAGCCCTGACGAACCTGGGCAAACCAGTAGAAGAAGCGCAAGAAAAGCACTTAACAGAGGCACGAGGAAACTGTCTTGTCTATTCAAGAGTAAGCTGTCTGAGCAGAGAGATTGTTGCAGGTATGGTACTCATATACCAGGGCATCACTAAGGATTCTTGGTGCTACTTTTATATAGCTATACATTATAGGTCAAATAATATTTTGGGATGCAATAAATTTAACATCATAATGTCCAGACTGTCTGAAAGCAGTAGAAAGCTCCCCTTTCTTGGTTCACATAGTGAAGAAACAGACGAGACACGGGGCTGACTGCAGTGCCCTGGCCACACCTTTTTCCTTGTCTTTGCCCTGCTCTCCCATGTAGCACTAAAAATCCATTATGCTGATAGAAGCTAGAGTAATCAAAAAAGTTGAATGTCTGAAGAACTGGAATCCTACCACAACCTGGAAGCATTTCTAATAGCTAAGATCTCATTAAAAGATAGTGTTTGCATGTAAAGCTAGACAATAGTGAGATAGGCCTTGCAGGTTGTGATGGACAGTGCACCTGAACTTTTCATCCACTGGAGACCTACAGGTTTATGGTTCAGCAGCCAAGGACATGACACTGCTTAATTTTGAACTGCAGAAATGCAGCCCAGTACTACAGTTTCCTTCTTTTGCTTTTCTTCCAATGCAGGTGACCTTATTCTATCAGGATATTAACAATGAATGCAACTGCTTCAGATACTGTTATTGAAGTTAATTTCTGGCAAAAAACCTCTCTGTGTCCTTCTAGGCAGCAACAACTGCTAAATGTCAAGCAAATGTAAATAGCAAATATTACAGAAGTCAAGAGTCTTGTAGGGGCAGAAGGTAATTCCATTACACTTTAAAGGTACTAGAGATGCAATAATTGTCTTGTTATTTTCTTTCCCAGTCTCTTAGCTAAAATAGAATCAAAATTTTGTAATCTATTTCAAATAGGCAATAAATCTCTGATCTCTAGTATTCTCTATTAATTTTTACCAAAGAAAGAAATCAATGCAAAAGGCATATGGTGAAGATCATAATGTTCTTTCACTCAAGACATCTTTGAAAGCCTTCAGAAAACACCACAGAAAAGGGATCAATGAATCTTTGATAAAATTCTTCAACCATCCTCCCAGCCCCAGAGGCAGTTCCCTTTCTCACTGATAGAAAACCTATGCAAACATCCATCTTTTCTTCTGGTCCCTCAAGCAAGTCCTGTTTCTCGTTTGCAAAGTTTCAGAACCTGCAGTTCCTTTAAAAAGCCCAAAAACCTATTGCTGAACAGGAAGAATGATTCATTCCTGGAAGAGCTTGTAGCTTTTCTGAACTACCCTCTGCGTGGCAACAGGGTCACTACTGGCATGCCCCAACTATGGTAGCATAGCCCTAGTGTGTCCCTCTACATTCTCCTTCCTTTATATCCCTCAAATAAAAAAGGGATACAAAGGATCTGTCCAACCTTTTGTCATCAAGGGCTTTGTAAATCTAGTTTTAGCCTTCATTTGCTTTTAAATTTCTCCTGAATTCCACATGTTCCATATCTCTCAGCCAGATATGCAATTACTCAAACAACTGATTACTATATGTATTCCCCAAAGGAAATGTGGAAAGACTAACATGCTCTTTTTAGCCCATCTCTACTTTCCGGTTGGGAAGCATAAAATTCCTTATCTATTTCTTCTTCGATTAAACAATCTTTTCTCTTTCTAACTGTAACTGTATCACTAAAAAGCAGCTAAGGAACTACCAGTAATGCAGTGAGGAATCGATAGCCTATAGGCTTCTGTTAGACTGAGACAGACTCATCGAACATATATAGTCTTAGGAGAAATTTTCCCAATTTTTATCCAATTTTCCTCTATAAAATTCCACAGTCGATTGACCCTGACTAGATGCCAGGTGCCTATCAAGCCGCTCTGTCACTTTCCCTCCTTAGCTGGACAGGGAAGAGAAAATGTAACAAAAGGGCCATGGGCTGAGAAAAGGACAGGGAGAGATCATTCACCAATTATCATCACAGAATGACAGAATGACAGAATCACAAAATGGGTAAGGTTGGAAGGGACCACAGTGGATCATCTGGTCCAACCTCCCTGCTTGAGCAGGGTTGTCTCAGAGCACATGACAGGGGATTTTGTCCAGGCAGTCCCCTAATCATATTTGTAGCCCTCTGCTGGACCTGTTCCAGGAGCTCCATGTCTCTTGTACTGAGGAGTCCAGAACTGGCAGTCTGGACCAAGAGCCAGTTTTAATTCCAGATGGGCCTTGGCCTTCCCTGTCTCATTTCTACTTACTCTGGCAACCTCTCTATATTCATTCAGGTGGCTCGACCTGCTTCCATCTCTTGTGTATTTCCTGTTTATGTTTGAGGAATGACAGGAGTTCTTTATTCATCTACACAGGTCTTTTGCCCCCTTTGCCTGATTTCTTGCTCATCAGGACGCATCATTCTTGAACCTGGAGGAAATGATCCTTGAATATCAACAAACTTTCTAGGATCCCTCCTCCCTGCAGGTTCTGTTCCATCAGATCATTGGATTCTTCCAAGAAGATCCCTGAAGAGGATAAAGACCTGAAGTCCATAGCTGGGATCTTAATTGCTGCCCTGCTCCCTCTTCACCAGATACTGAACTCCAGAATCTTATGGTCACTGTAGTCGTCTGCCCCCAACCTTCATACCTCCAGCACAGTACTCCTTTTTGGTTCCTTCATCACCCATATCAGGATGTTGTCATCAGTGCTTTCTAGGAACCTCCTGCACTGTTTGTGCTTCACTACATTGCTTCTACAGCAGATGTCAGGGTGGTTAAAGTCCTCCACAAGAACCAGGGACTGTGACTGTGAGGCTACTTCCAGTCTGTAGAAGGCCTCATCCACTTCCTCCTAATCAAGCGACGTGTAGCAAGCACACACAACAGTGTCACTCTCACTAGTTTGCCCTTTAATCTTAACCCAAAAGTTCTCAACTCACTCGTCATCCACCCCAAGACAAGATCCATACATTCAAAGTGTTCTTACATAGAGAGCAACACCACCACCACACCTTTCTGGTCTGTCTCTCCCAAGCACTGTGTAGCCCTTCATGAAAACATTCAGTCATGCAAGCTATCCCACCATGTCTCTGTAATCGCAATGACATCAAAGATCTGTGACTGTGCACAAATCTCTAGTTTCCCCTTTTTGTTCCCCCTACGGCATGCCATGCTGTACAGGCACTTTAGAGAAGTATTCGATAGTGTCAGTATCCCAGTGGGGGTGAGAAGTCCCCATAGTCCTGTCTTGTGGTTATATCTTCGGCTGCTTATGTTTGCTTGAGATATTCCCTCTTTAGTCTCCTTTTGCTATTAGGGTGGTTGCTATAGTTCCCCCCTCCCACACCTTATCTCTGTCGATCCTGGCTATGTCCCTATCAGACAAAACAGACTTGACTTGGGGAAAATAATTTAATTTTGATCACTCTTTTTGATTACATCACTATTATTTCCCCAAACAGAACTGATCAAAGAATTCTACCACATGATATTTTCTTGGAAAATGTGGTCAATGAGCACAAACTATTTAATAAACAATAAACTTTGGTTCAAGAGGGTTTTGTGGAATTGAAGGCAGATCTGAAGGGACAAATAAATCTACGGTGAATTCCAAGTACGTTTGCATTCAACACCCTTCAGGAGGAAAGGTGTTCTCATTCCGAAATCAGGTGTATTTCAAAACCGTTTTCTAACAGACATGCCCACAACTTCAGAACCTTGCCATGGGACACAGGTTCCTCCTTCTGACCCATTTGTTCAAAGCAGTGAGATAACCCCATTGTTGCAAGAACTGCAAAAGCTTTATGCAGCTTGAATGGCTGCAGATAATGTTAAACTACTATATCCTAAATTTTTTTAAACCCCTGCTTTTTTGCTTTTTTATGTTTCTTTTACTACACAACTTAAAGCTTGCCCTTGCCCAAAGATTCTATTGTAACCTGTTTGCTAACTTGTTGCTCAAGATTTCCTCATCATTAGTTGTAGCAAATGTTTATTCCCTGTTTCTTTTCATCCCCTCTCCTTCTCTTTAATAATTTAACAGATCTTATGCACAATTTTAATGCTCATTTCCCAGTTGTAGAACATCATGGTTCTCTATCTTTCCACTCTGTTTAACATGTTGAAAATTCAGTATCATTAAAGTATGAGATCTGTCTTTCCCCGAAAGGTGAAAAGGGTTTGCCGCTCAAAATCTTGGTCCTGTTCAGGATGTCACCATATCCTCCAGCTATCCTCTTCAGTACAGGAGGCAGAACATGCAAATGGAAATTCAACTTTTCTCAATATGTCATGTCCAAAAGACTACCTATGACCCGATCACTTCCCACACATGCCATTTCTCAGTATCGTCTGTATTCATGCTTATGAAACACAAAGCATTCATTTCTTCTCTCTGAAGGATTTGCATTTTGAGGCTGGTTTGTGCTAAAACCCACTTATACAGGCCCTTAAATCATGCAACACTCAGTGTTAGGATGTTCAGAAACACTATAGACAAATAATGTCTGTGGAAATATCCACAATAACAAAACTGGAAAATAAAAACAGTAATCAGGGAGATGCAGCTGTATTATTTATCTAGAAAAGTTCAGTTACCTTTTAAATCATGAACTTGATACCTTGAACATTACACAGAAGTAGTACTGAGAATCCACAAAATGTTAGCAAACCCGGTGAATAATATGTTTTATGTCTATTTTAACTCTAGAAGAAAGTTGTCATAGGCTTAAAATAAAACTGAAGTATAGAATTAGGTGCTACATCAAGGACCACTTTCTACATCTAAAGCTTTCCCAGGCTTTTACTGTAAGAGAAAAAAATGACAGTGATATATCACCTGGCAGATGAATTATAGATTTTGCATATGGTTCTCTACAGTTTCAATAACTGGGACTGCACATATGCCTGCTGTGATATTCTAGGAAAATGTTTTCACTGTAAGAGGTTCTGATTGAAGCTTCAACTATCACTGGATATGGACATCTGCCTTATTCATCTCTAGGGAGACACATTATTGGCATGAAACTTCTTCAGGTTATTATCTTCTGATGTTACTACTCAGGTACTTATTTCTTAGACTTGTCTTAATTTGCCAGAACCAGGGTTACCCTTTATATTACTAGATACAAAAGAATCTCTACAACTTTTAAAAGTTGATCTTTCTTGGGAGTTGATTTCCTCTGGAGCTGCTCTCTGCACCAAGTACACGATTAGCATAATACATAGGACACTCTGAAGTCCAAGAGATCTTTTGAGGTGGAGGAGACCTTTCATGTCTTTCCACTTTTAAGAAAGAAAGAATTCAGCTATGTGACCACTGAATTTGTTTTTATGTTTCTGTTGCAGCTCACTTCCGCTGTTTGTGTTTTGACCACCTTTGCCCAACTCATTGAAAAATGGCTTCCACTTTTGTTTCATCTGAAAACTTACTGAGGGTGCTCTCTGCCCTATTGTCCAGGTCAATAAAGAAGATATTAAAGAATACTGGCACCAGTATCAACCTCTGTGGTACACTACTCCTGCCTGGCATCCAGATGGACTCCATTCCACTGATAATAACTTTTTGAGCCCAAAAATTCGGCCGATTTGTAAATCACTTTACTATCCATTTTTCTAGTCCATAGTTCATAAACTTGTCTGTGAGGAGCTTATAGCAGACAATCTCAAAAACTTCGTTAAAGTCAAGACAAACAAGATTCACTGTTCTCCCTCATCCACTGAGCCACTCATCGCATCATGGAAGGCTATGAGTTTGGTGAGATATGTGTTCCTTTCCATATTCAGCAGCTGTCCTGCATTTACTCAAATCTTTCTGGTTTCAGCCAATGATGTACGGCCTGCATACTCAGGCCCTGAGACCGGTTTGTGGTTTGGTTTCATCTGTACCATCAAGCTCAAGCTCTCTTAGTCTTCAAAACAGGTGACCACAAAAGCAGGTGTCTATTCCAAGTGAGCCATTGGGATAACTCTAAAAATATGACTGAGAATTACTCTCGATGGCACTAGTAACACAAAGAAAAAGTGTAACAGAGAATATTCTAATAATGCAATAACGTATAAAAAGCTTCCAGTGCCTGGAAATATTTCCTGATGTCATTTAATCCGTGCTTCAAGCATAGCTTTTGTGACCCAAGACGACAGAATATGTACCTCAGTGTATTACAATATAACACCAAGGTGACTTTCATGGGACTATATTGAGTTACAACATATGCAGACACAAGTCTACTAAATATTTTTTTAAAAATGAGGTGGGGTATTTATATATACCTCTGACTACAGTTCCTGGTTGGGACACAGTCTTTATTCTACAAGGTCTAATTCATGTCCCTTTAAACCTTTGGCAGGATGTTAATCGTCATTGCACACCTATCCCAAGGCTGAGGCAAGGCTTCTTACCCTAGATTACACAATGTCATACTAATCACATAGTGTATTTGCTACTGGTTTTAACTTTCCAGGCCTGTCCTGCTCTGAGGTTTGCATCAAGCTGTGTAAGATGACCAGCAGAAGACTAAAAAGACACCTTCTTGCCCTTTTTACTATCAAGTTAAGAGTTGAAATAAGACAGGTGCTTGCCTTCCCGTCTGTGTTTGGACCTACCTATATTGGCAACGAACTCTTGGTATAACATCACATAGCACTGATTCAATATTTTGACAGGTTTATATGAACCTGTGGCATTCAATACTATGGTGCAAGTACAAAAGAAAAAAAGGTCCTCTTGCTTTAAGAATCTTTCAAATGAAAACTGGAACAGTCAAGCTAACTGTTTCAGCATGCCCTACATGATCCCATTGAAAACTGAATGTTGTAGAGAGTGAGTGCATGTGTCGAGCTGGGCCTGGCATACCTTCAGACATTACATTTGCCCATTAGTCACCCACAGATCTGCTTTAAGTTCAGCTGCATCTCTGCTGAATCTCCTCAGCTTTGTGAACAAAAATGAGACTAATTCTCCCTGCATCCCCTGTGAAGGTATCACAGCACATCCAGCATGCATCCAGCATGCATCCAGGCTGCATCAGCCAGTAACAGTGTGTGTTTTAGTATGAAATACAGACATGGCTCTCTTCCCATGGAAGGCAAACTGGTACACTGCTGATGACTGTTTGCCTCCTGCACTGATGTGTACTCTGATAGGTGCTTACATTTTCTTAAAGACACTTGCTTATTTATGTAAACAGTACATTATGATTTCCTGTAATCTTATTTTCAAATAGAACTCAGAGTATTTTACACGTATTATGCTATATATGTAACATCTTAATATTGTAAATTTTTACAATAAGCTAATACTGAAATTCTAGGATTTTATTCAAAATAAGATGAGTTGTATTAGCTACGTGTTAAGGTTGATTAGGTTAGAATTTGTAAAAAAAAAGCATTAGGAAGTTTGATTCTATACAGTCCCTTGCTCATAACCTACAGAACATTTTATTGTTTTATATCACACACCTATTATTTTCAATGTCTTTCAAGATACCACATTAAAGGTCATTGCTGGATATAAAGTTATGACTGAGGAAAGAAGAGAGAGAAGTTATATTTTTTTCAACTGATGAGCAGACCAGGCTTAGGAAAAAAAGATCAAGAATGATATCTTTGTCACTACTGCATATACGCAGGATGATTCAAACTATCCTGGAGTCAAGTGCCGCATTTATAAGATAAATGCTTCCTAGATGCAATTCTGTGTCTTGGCAGTGACAGCACTCCTTCCTCACTTGCTGCTGTGTAATACAATCCTATTCCTTTCATTAAAGTTGTAGAAATAAAAATGGAAAATCATTTGTCCTTTAGTTATTGCATAGATATACATAGAACATACACTTAGATCTAAGTACTGCAGGGGATTTATTTATGAGGATAGCTGCAGAGGAGAGAAAGTTCTTGCTTTTCAAATTTAGTGAGAACTAACAAAGCAAATCCTGCTCTCAGGAAAAGACAAGGACTGTTCTTTCCATACTGTTCTGAGAAAATTGGTAGAATAGGTGAAGGTAACACCCTCTCCATTGAGTAGCCATTTGAAAACACAATCTGTTTTAAAGCACTCTGTAGACAGATATTCCCATTAACTGTAACCACCTGTTTGTGAAGAGATCTGAAAGATATAATTTTTCCTTCAACCTCTCCTGATGCTGAATATTTTCTCTTTTTCCCTCTGTCAAACAAATGGGTTACAGCTAAGCCATGGAAGCACTTCCTGACTCTTTATTGTTGTTGTAAGCCCCAGCCATATCTCTGAGTGAAACCCATTTAGCCATCACTACCATATACTATTCCCACAAAAAAACAGATATAGAGTGGACATGCCAACAGTGCAGATGAGCGCAGATGCAGGCAGAGCTAATGCTGTGGAATGTGTTTCTGCAGGTAAGTTCAGCAAGGTAAGAAAGCTTACCACTGTTTTCCACTTGCAGACTATTACTTATGTCTGCATCATAACAAATCACAGCAAATTATAAATGTCTTGCCTGGTTACATGAATTAAGTATGCACAGATGTGCCATCATTGGGTAGATGGAACTGCAGTGTTAAGATAAAGTCAGTGGTGACTCAATCCTGCCTTCTTTGTTACAAAAGTACTGGTTTTCTAAAATGTCCTTCTTAAAGGATCAGAATATCACACAACATCCCTAGAAATTAAAAATGTGAGAAAAGCTCTTTTAGAGCAAAATAACAGTGTGTAGTTTTGGAGGTACAATACAAGATTATTATAGTTATTTCAAGTTATAAAATTACCTACAAACCTCAGCACTTCAGTGCTTTTTTTCACTTGAACTTTACAAACTAGCACCTTCAGTTAAAGAAAGAAATTTCATCAGCAGTGGTATGCTCTGAATGAAACACAAAAGAAGAGGTATACTAGAAGCAATGAGTCTGTCCTCTAAAACTAGCATAGACAGTAGTCTATGGGAGTCTCTGCTAGACCTACAGTCATAGCAGTTACACGCAGAATCTATACAATGTTTGGTAGTTCTACCCTCTGCCAGTGTCATTGCAGGCTGGGGCCAACTGGAAAGGAAAGGTACACAAAAAGTCTTCAGAAAAAATTTGCAGATCCTCATATGATACCAATTATCATTCTTATAGAGAGTTCTGCACTCAGAGTAGTGAAGCTATGTAAAATAATTAGCAAAGTGAGGGTGTTTTGTTTTGTTTTTCCACTACAATATTCAGAACCCATTTTTTCTTTTGGGAGTATGTGTATAAAAGTTTCCAAAATATCCTGTCTGAAAGTAGTCTTCTGAAGTTTACTGGTTTCTATTTAAAAACTTTTCACAGACTTTTAAGAAGCAGCACATGACAGATATTCATTCAGTCCTAATTAGTTGCACTCGCATTTTATATAGGTGCACAAAAACTCCAGCTCCAGGAAAGGTTCTGCCTCACTAATGAATTAAAATGGTCTGCTATTGTGTGACCAGTCCCCCATCACAGGTTGAAAGCATATGCACCGTCAAATGTGAGACCAAAGGGGCGTGAAGGCTACAAGGACACTGATGTCCCTTCCTGTCCCAGCCCATCTGCTGTGATTCCTTTGCTAGATGAAAGGATTTACCTTGGGTTATGTCTATTTACTCTGACAGGATACTAGGTGTGCTTGTGACAAAGCAGGAGAAGACTCCATTAACATTAGAAGACTCCATACAAACAAGCCTGAGTGGGTCTAACTTTTCAGGTAAAGAGTTAATATTCACCCAAGATATTCTGCCATGGGTAGTAGTGTGTTTGCATGCAATCTGACATTTCTGGCAGCTATGTACCAATCAATGGAAACAGTACACATATTTGTATTTCACTTTACTATTTTTGTCTACCAAATAATACCAAATATATTTCAGTTTCATTCTATCCGGCATGCTAAAAAATGCTGTCATGGATAAAAATTACTTGGCACTGTGAATCTTAATTTACTAGCATCAACTCTGCAAGATATTTCTGTCAATGGACTGATTGAAACGACAGCAGGGCATTCACATTTCTGCTTCATTTTTATATATAGTTACCGTGTTTCTTTAAATCGTAAAATAAGAGCACTTTATTAATGAAACTCCTGATTCTCACATGCCTTTTTAAGAAGCACTTGCGAACATTCAGACAACACAGTTTACTAGAGAAATCCCATTAGAGAAAGACATGGGATGGGGTCAGTCGTAGTATCTGACTGCTTCCAGTGCAGTTGTGGTAACTTTATCCTCATAACTCCAAATAATGCAATAATTACCAGCTGCTCTGTGGGTTGCTATTGTGAAGACCCGTTAACCACAGTCCTTGGGAATCACCTTGATGAAACTTCATGCTTTTACTTTTTAAATTAACATTTGGCTGGAAACTTTGGCAGACATCTTTATAAAAACTAATTACATGTTCAGCCTTCATATGACCTGGCAGATTCAGAAAACCAGTCTAAGAGCTACAGATTTATTCTTTGGTGTGTTTTTTAATCTTCCTACATCCACAGCTAACCCTCTTAGAATGTTTACAAACATTACAGTAGTTCATGGTCTCTACCCTTGCTGTGTTCTCCATGGACATCCAGCTTTACATCTGGACAAGTAATCAGCTTGGGCAAACCATATAGCTCAGAGAAAACCAACAAATTTGATTTTGGTTTGATTTAAATTGCCTGAAAGTCTGACTGTTAATTGCACTCTGAACTTCTTCAGAAAGTCATTGATGTAGCTTGACATACTCTCCACAATATGGTTTATCTGTTCCCAGATGAATGGCATCCTCTCTGGGCTGCAACCAGAATACCCTACCCTCCTAAAAAATCATCCTAAACCCCCTGGCTTTCCAGTATAAGGGCTACTTCCTCATTTAATTGAAATTCACATGCAACTATTCAAGACCCTTTAGCAAACTGTACTGTGTGTATATTTGTTCTAACATTCTATCATCCTGAACTATATATCCAACTTTTCCCCCAGTGTATAATAGTACTGGAAAAATTAAATATTGATTTTCCCATATTACTTTAAATTATTTAGGGAAAAATGCATTTTTTTGAAATTATGGCTTTCAATATAGTGCAGTAGCTTTTATTCAGATTTATTAGGTACCATGTTTTACAGTATGAAAATACTGTGGACACTGAACAGTACAGTTTCAGTACAGCCTTTGCATTACTATGTTGATCATGCAATAAGAACAGTCAGAAATAATTTGCTAATAAAATTGCATGAGTTTCAATTATGGAATTATGTGGTTGTTTTTTTTCATTGAATTCTACCCTAAATTAAAAAATACTGCAATTAAAGACTTGGAACCTGAACGCCTTTACTTATTAATGGAATCTGTGTGACATAAGTTACTCAGTGTAATCCCACAATGGTCCTCTTTTCCTAGTGTGCTTCAGTTTTATTCAAAGAATATGTCTTTCGATAAAACGTCACTTTACTCTAAAGACCACTTACTCAATTTGCCAGTCAGATTTTGGCTGATACTGAAAACAAGGATGGTCATTAGTGTACTTATTGTGGAAAATTTATAATGCAGTCAGTCTGTCCGGCTTTGTTATGAGACCATCAAGGAATGAACAACCATATCAGATGGAAAAAATTTTCAGTTACTTTTGGTCTGGTGTTAAATTGGAAAGGGTGACCATGAAGAGTTATTGATCCTCTTACCAAGCTCTCGGCAACACAGTTTTCAGTCCCATACTCTAGGACAAATTATCACCTATACTGCACTGAGGATTTGCATTCCCCAGGCTGTGTTTTCTTAATGTTTGGTAACTAGAGTATTTATTCTTTATAAGAACAATACAAAACAAAATGCTGTCACTACTGCTCTGTGAAATAAGTCATACTAAATATACAGATATATACAAATTAAATGACAATGTAGAACCTCAAATAACAAAAATCCCACCCTCAAACCTCCTCTAAATTCATACCATAAAACACAAATTTCCTCTTAGGAAGTTGTAATGACTGTAAAAGATCCAAAAAGGTAAGCAATTTCCATAAGCAAGGTGTATATTCTATAAATTAATGCAGATCATATCCTGTAAGATATATGTATCAAATTTATTTAATGATTTTTTTTCATATCCTTTCTTCCAAATTTTTATAGGACTTTTAAATTGCATTACAAAGAACTAAGAGCAGGGTAACGGTGTGTGCTTAAAGTGCCACAAAGAAGAGAGAGGCTGTTAATTTGTAAGATATGGCTCTTCCCAAGACCTCCAGCTTTGAGAAAAAGAGTAGCTATAAAGGAAATCCTGATGGGGGAACTTTTCAGTTATCTGGTTCATTGGGTGCCCAGAGACAAAAACACATGCATTTAATACACAGTATTTTGGTCATGACTTCCTCAGTCCTTGTTGCTACAGCTCTTCCACTTGCACAGGAAACGTAAATATTCACTGTTCTATAAAGTCTGAGGAAACCTCAAAGTATAGTCACTGAAAGGTTCCCTCATGGTTCCACCCTTCATCTGCTGACACCACAAAGGAAGGGGAAAATCTACAAAGCAGTTAATTTCTTGGACTTCCACTACCCCGAGCACTGCTTTAGAAAAAAGGCTCCAGGATCAAGGCACAAAAGGAAAATTAAGTTGCCATTAAGTGTTGGGAACTAGAAGAAAGGGTGAAGATGGTTGAATTTGTTTTTCGTCATAATTAAAGAAAAACTAAGTCAATTACTTTTTTTTTCAGAATTCTGAGTGTGGGGTTTTTTTTCAGTCAACAGCACAGTTTTTCATGGAAGAAATTCAGAGATGACACAGTAAATAAAATCTGTTTCTAATTTTGTATGGGCAGAATATGCCAACAAATATTTGCTATCAGATTTTTTTTGTTTGATACTATTTATTATTTTTCATGAGATTTTTAAAAAAAAATTAAGAATTTCAATAATAATAAATAAAAATAATAAGGACAGTCAACTTGAGATCTTCTGGCCAGAGTACTGCAATGTTCACAACAGAGCTTATTTGTGTGTTAAGCTTGAACAAAGCATTGCAATATATGACTTAAATATCTTATCAGTATAAATAATAATGAAGAGCAAAAGCAAGCAACTAGTCGATGGACAAAAAACATTCACAAGATGAGGAAACCCTTCATACAAAGTGATTTTTTCCAAAAGACAACTTCTGATTCAAAAGCTCAGAGACATTTTTCAAAATTGTCCCTTTGCTGGATTGTGTGAAACCTTTGCAAAACAAACCACTTCTATTTCAAATCAACTTTGACCAACTATAGTAGTTTAAAATCATAGGATGTATCTATGTACTTAAAATTTTTACAACAGTTTTAACACAAGCTTCAATGTGAAGACTATTTTTAACAATGACTGAATGTGAGAGAGAATAATTTTGTTGGTTTTTTTTCTTTTTCATCAAAGGATTAAAATAAAGAAGAGTTTACACCAAAAAGGAAAAAAAAATGGGCAAAACTGACTCAATGTTAGGATTTTTGGTTCACCTGAAATACTTCAAAATAGAAAAATAAAATCTTTCCATTTATTAAATTTGAAATTCAGTTATGGAAACACCGTCATATATCCTTCACCAAGCTACAGTAGTAGCTAATGAATATTTTCATTCTTCACTCTCTGAATAAGCCTTTTGCGGCTAAGGTGAGACTGCAATGTTGTCGTGGGTAGGCACCCACTAAAGTAGCTCTGAGCTGGGAGAGGTCACACAGGCAAAACAGACTCAACATGGCATTAATACTAAAATTTATTACTAACAGGATAAGATCTAAAGAGTGAGAAATAAAATAGTCTTAAACACACTTTCCACCCACCCCTCCTTCCTTCCGTAGTCTCCCTCCTCCCCCTGCAGCAGTGCAGGGGACAAGTCCACCCCTCGGGTAACAGGTCTTCCAAATCTGCTGTCCCGTAGGTCACTCTTCCATGGGCTGCAGGGGGACAGCCTGCTCCACCATGGTCCTTACTATGGTTACAGGGGTGCCACAGCTCTGAGTCCTTCCCCTGCTCCGTGGGGTCCCTACCACAGGTAACAGTCCTTGATGGACCTCTCCAATGTGGGTCCACCCCTCAGGCAGTAGTTCTTCCATATCTACTGTCCCGAAGGTCACTTCTCTATGGGGTGCAGCGGGGGGTGTCTCTGCACCCCGATGGTCCTTCATAGGATGCAGTCCTCCATAGGGTGAGCCGTACCAATGTGGATCCCCCACAGGGCCATGAGTCCTACCCTTGAATAACCTGCTCCGGTGTGGATTTTCCTCTCCACAAGCCACAAGTCCCTTGAAGGACTTTGCTTCATTCTGGGCCTTCCACGGGGGTAATGACCTTCTTGCATGCATCCATCTGCTCCAGCACGGACTCGGCTGCACCGCGGCAGGCAGCCCCGGCTCCGACCGCCCCTTTGCAGGGGCCGCCGCTCAGCTCAGCTGGCACTGCCAAGAGCAGCATGGGCGGCTTGGCCGGGGCACCGCTGCTTGCTTTGGGCTGGGTGCTGAGACGCCCGGGCCGGGCTGCCATCGCCCACCCCCCACAGTGGGGGAGGTGGCCAGGCCGCCTGAGACCTTCGGTCAGCTCTCCCCTGGATGGAATTTCATCTGCACAACAAACTTGTTCTTAAATACGTTATCACAGAGGCATAATTATTGGCTCTCCCTTGGCCAGCAGCAGGAAGCCCCTCCTGTAGCCAGCTATCATTGGCTTCACTGGGGGGGAAACTTCTAGCAGCTTCTAACTGAAGCCACCCTATGTAGCTCCCCCCGCTACCAAAAACCCAGCCACCTCAACCCACGACAAATGTATTATCTGAACTCAGCCTGGGGTACTTTACAGAAGGGAAGCCAGCCTCTGAATATCTGGTATCCTTGCTTAACAGTTAGAGCTTCAAAACTTTTATGTCCCCACAATTTCCAATTCTCACCTCAGTGAATTAACGCTCAGAGGCAGGAGAGTGTAAATCTAAATTAGGATTATCAAGATTACAAAACTCCCTCCTGTGGACATGAAGGTGCAATCCCTGATCACTGTTGAGGCTCCCCAGCCCTTAGAAGTGTGAATGCCCTGGATAAGACTCTTCTGAAGCCACCTTCTCCAGAAGCACCGTGTGTACTTTTAATTTGTGGATGCACTACAGTTAATGTGGTATAATACAATAGTTAAACACTTCTGTTACCTGTAATTTAATAAAACTTTTAACTATAATAAAATTAAGGAAATAAAGACATTTATCCAGACCAAAAAGATACACTAATACTAGTGGTTTTTACAAGGGTTTGTGAGCCTGGAAAATGTAAATTTTACTGCAGACTAAAAGTCAAAAACACCTCTGTTGTTATGGTTAACACAGGAAAGTATAGGCTACTTATTTTTCCTGTGATCTATTCAAGAAGAACCTAGACTAGCCAGGCAAGACAGCAAATTCTGCATCAATGTTGACAGAGATGTCTACATACTCTGATATGCATACTGGCCTGATAGATTTCATAGAAGCTAATAAAGCCACATGTCTTTAGGATTCAATTTACAAATTATGTTAGATTCAGCAATGACATTTTTCATCTTGATTTTTTTTTTCTCTATTGTCTCATATGCTGTTCCTTTTTCATCTTCGAGCACCCGTATTCAAAGTCAGCTTCTATTTCATGGGCATGAATCCATGAATTCCAGTATTCATCCTTTTTAGGTTCTGTCATGCAGCAGCCTTTACATAGCAACAATCGGGTAAGAAAAAAAGGCATCTCTTTATAAAACATCTCTTATCCACAGCAGATGTCTCCTGTGTCCAAAATGACAGATACATCAATGCCAGCATTTCAGACATTAGTATTCACAGGTAAATCTTGTATTACCTACCAAGCTTAGGCTTCAGACAAAGTAAAAACAAGGTTTTACAGAAAGCTGCTAAGCCAACAACTCACATACAAAAGACAGAAAAGCATAGAAGCATAGCAGTTTAGGAGGGACAGAAGGGGAAAGGAAGAAGCTTGCTTTTTTTTTCTTTTTTTTTTTAATAAAAACAAAAAAATATGCCTTCAGGAGGCTGAGGAACTCACAGCTGCAATGAGTTTCCAGATATGCATGAGCACTGGATGAGCATGTATGCACTCACATATAACATGGCTAGAGCTTCCCACTGCAGAGTGAGTGTTTTAATGCCAGTCAAGCGAGGCTGCCTAGGGTACACTGAGTGTAGTAATTGACATGACTTTCAGTGAAAGCAAGCCCACAGGAACACCCAAAAAATGAGTGCCAAGAGAATGTTAAAATGGAAACTTATATATAGTTTTAACTCTAGGGAGGTATGGTTGGTAGGAAGAAGTAATATCTTTTATTAAACCAGCTGATATGGTTGAAAAAGCACGAATACTTTCAGGCTCAGAGTCCCTTCATCAAATCCCTACTGATCCTCCTAAAATTCGCAAATTTTTATCGTCCACTCACATGAAAACTGTTGAAAAGAAATTTCTCAAACGTCAATGAAGCATTCTTTTTTCCTTTCACCATTTCTTTTTTTTCCTTTCACCATATTTGGGCTTGTGTTTTTAACTTTGAATGAAAGGAACTGATAAAGTAGACTTGGACAATGTGTATAATAAAAATATACTATAAGTGAATTGAATCATTGAAAAGCAAAATATTTCAGTTTTGGTTTTGGACCATATCAGAATTACATCTGAAACATACTGACCCAAAGCACACTGACTTGAAAAAATTTTGTAAATATATATGGGAAATACATAGCTAAACTGGAGAATAAAACTAGAGCAGAAAAAGACCTCATCTTTTTAATAGGTTTTTCCTGGGATTTATTATAAATCTTGGCAGCTTGTGCTGACAAAAAACTTGGGGCACCTATGCATAAGTATATTCACACATCTCTCCCTACTCCAATCAGTATTGGCTTTAGCTCACACTTTAATCTTTGTATTAAAAAAAATGCCCCAGCTGTAACACAATCCAGAAATGACCCATGTCTCAGAAGTGATGATTTCAACAATAACTGAAATATGAAAAAGTCAGCATTTGAAGAAATAGTGAAGGTTTAACTTTTTTTTCTTATACCCAGGAATTTTAAGTAAAGTGCTTAGAAAATCGGTGAATCTTACTTTTTTATTATTATTATTATTAAAAAGAACACATTAGCTAAAAGATTACAAAGTTTTCAGGAAGTTTCTGGTGAACAAAGAGTGGAAAATTTAATAGTTTTTTTTCTGTTTGTTTGTTATCAAAATAAGCCAAGCAAACAAAGATGGAAAATTATTCTGAGATAGCTGTTCAGGGAACACCTGAATAAGCACACCAACTGTAGATGGTGGACATGAATTCAGACAGACTTAGACAGGCTGCATAGCTGATGCTAAAGGTGTTTCTAGGGGCATAAATATCCAGGTCAGTAAGCAAAATTCAGGAGATTTATTTTATACTGTTCAATTTAGCAAAACATTTGACTTGGCTTCCATGTGAAGGGGTGAAGATGATGCCAACTGGATAGGGGAAGGGTACTCTATGATTCGATGTATAACCATGTTAACATGCCCAGGTTTGGTCCAAGTCGTTTGATACATCATGTAGACCTGACACATCCATGTGTCTGTGTGACACTACTTGGTGACACGTAGAAATAACAGCTAAGCTTAGAGAAGCAGTGGTGTACTTATCAATATGCTCTGCCCATAGCTGATTAGCCATTTCCTTATCAGAGTACTATCAACGCTCTTCCATTCCCTAATCCAAAGACAACTTGAGAATGTCTGCATGTTACTTTGTATGAGAACAGCCTAAGAGACAGATGATAAGCAACAGATAGTTTAAGCCAGATTATTATGAAAAAATCACTTATCCAATAGGTCTATTTTTCAGGACATGACTTGTATGTATCTGTGCATGGAAGATTTGGGCAAGTACATGAAAACACAAAATCAGAGTTAGTCTTTGTGGGAGCAGGCAAATTCATTAGTCTGAATGAATGTAGACAGTCTTATAGAAGGACTTTGTCCTGAAGTTGATTTCTCACAACAAGCTTTAGAGAAGTAAGGAACTTGCTTGCAGCAGGAAGTAAAAGAAAAAAAAAGCTGATAGAAAGAAAACAAAATAATTCAGTATGTAATGGCAACACTTTTTTCTTGTTTTGGTGGAACACTTATCACCATCAGAGATGACAGTGAGCAGTGCTGTGGAAACTTTACAGGGACTTTGAAACCTTTCTTCTATTTATCTGTCTGCTGAAGGTCAGACCATTTTGATAAAGATAGTTCAACATAAACAAAGCAATTATTTTCTCCTAACTTTTCAAAAAAATGTTTCAGAGCTTTAAATAGAATATGAGGGGCATCTTATGACAATCACATATCTGAAAAATTTAAGAAGTCCAGAGCTATCTTCATCTATTTTGCTAGAAATCACTGTAACCATCTCAGAAGCAATCTTGTCTTACATTTATGTCATAATGGAGACAAAAATAACTTGTAACTTGGTCTGAAAGTCATTCAAAGAGATTATTTAGAATTATCATCCAACTTTATCTGCACTTTCAAAGATCTTTCTCTTTAGCCTACTGATAATAAATGTCATGTATCTTTCACAGTCATGTCAGAAAGAAAAAGCATCTCTGCAGCAGACTTAACATTCTTTCATCCCTTAAAAATGATAGACATCCACAGCAGGAGATTACAGTACCAATGACTGAAACATTAATCCATCTAACTTTGAAAAAACTTCTCTTAACACCTGAACAACCATTTTTGCGAAGAGCAAAGTCATCCATAGTTAACTTCTCATGCTCCTAATAACCCTGTGCTACTACTACCCACAGCTGTGTCAGGTACAGTTTTCAGCATTTATTTGGTGACATAGGTAATACTGTTTAATAACTGTTGGAAATAATACATTTTCAATTGCAAGCAGTCTGCCTATCACCTAGCACCCATCACGTCAGTCACTTAAACACAAAGATCCATCACAAATCAGTCATAGGATTCAAAATCTGAAAGCTATTTTTGAAGAAGAATTGAAAGAAACAGAAGATGCTGCTTATCTATTGGTTCATTCTAGCTATGACTCCAGTACTAGGGCAGAAGAAACACCAATAGACTTATCAGGGATAGGGCAGGAAGGACCAACGGACACAACTTGGTCTTCTGCCCTTTCCCAAGTAAGAAAAAAAGTCTGAAGCCTGAATATGGAAAGTTATTTTGTAAATGTCCATTAGAATATTGAAATATTTTCAGACTAATTAATCCATTCTCATATAAGCCAAACAAGACAATGGCATTTTAAATTTATTTTGTCAAATGTCAGGCTAGTGAAAGCTTCAGTGACACTCCTGCTCAGGAGTCTGAGTCTGACCACTCAAACCATGAAGGGTTTAGATTATTTACTGGTGATTTGCCTCTGCAGTGGTCCCGCAATCAGTTATCATTACCTCAATCAGTCACTCAGGAGACAGTGCAGTCTTATACTCTTTGATCATGGTTATATCATATTCTTCTGCTCTTTCATATTCCATTGCTGCTTTATTTCCTGTCTTCAAGGCACAGCAGCATCTATGATACACACTATGATCTCTGTGGCATTAAATCTTTTCCCCCTACAGTGCATGAATACAGCCTTAAACCAGTCGGAGTGCAACATCCCAGGTATTTGCCATGATTGCAGTAGGACCAGGTTGGCTCAGCCCCTGCAGCTCTTCCCTTTTGGATTTTAGACCATTATGTGCATTCAGGGACTCCAACGAAAGATATGTGACTGTATCTTAGTTGAAATAAAGCCACCAATAATCTCAACAAGAAAAATAAAACATAACAGAGGCAAGGTGGATAATGCAACAAACAATCTGCAAGTGCATCTGTCTCTCCTGAGACTGAGATCAGTGTCTTTCCGTAAAATCTGATGGCCACAGTCAGTGTGGGCAATACTTCCCTCCTTCTTCCTATATCCGTCTTTCCCAAGAACCATTTTTATAAGATTTTGAAGTTGCTAAACCTCTTATGTCCACAATAAGTCCCAAAAGTCTGCCAATGAGACTGGAGATCTTGCTTCACCAAGGCAAAATTTACAGGTGACTGGGTTTAGAATGACTTTGCAAGCAGAGGAGCCTGAACTTACTGCCCACTTTCCAGGCTGCTTGATGTTTGCACTTCTCAGAATTGGTCCCTTGTACCCACAGAGCAAACCACATACCAGCAAGTAGATAAGTACACAGCAATAACAACAAAGCATAATCATTGTAAAGTAAGATGCACAGGTATCCTGAGAAATTCAAAAGTTTATTTAGAAGGCCAGAACACAAGAAACTTACAAATACCTCACAGTGCTTATTGAAGCACTGGGCCCAAGGAACAAAAGGCAAGTTCCCGCCCTCTCCAGGGCCTCTTTATCCTCTCTGTTTCTCCCCCGCCTTCCCAAGCCCTCTGCACATGTCTATTAGGGTTCTCTCTCTCTGGCATAGCAGAGAGAGAGATAACACAGCTCTCTGCAACCCCTTCTGGACTACAGAAGGGGAAAAAAAATCTATCCCTCTTGAGAAGGCACTTTGCAGCCTTCCTAAGTGAAAACAAGTTTCTAGTTTTCCTATTACAAATTCTTCCGAAAGCACAACTACTCCTACACCATCATCCACATTCTTCTCACCAACAACTACAAAGCGGAGACAGCGTGTGCTGCTCATAGTCTGATTAGAGATGCAGCCTTCTGTCTGCCTTGAGGGAAAGTTGCTACAAGAATGTACATCAGTGACTAAAAGATACAATAAGTTGCAAAGTAGGAATGACACAAGTTAGCTGGCTGCTGCGCAGTGCCAAAAGATTCGATGTTCATGGCAATTTTACACTATCAGCAAATGAAGTACTCAAAACACTGTGCCTCCAAGCACAGGAAAAAGGATTTTCCTTTCAGTTTCTTAATCCTATGTATTATTTCCAGATTTGCTGATTAGATTTGATGATTCCAAGGTGTGGGGGGTTTTTCCTCCATACTTTCCTTCCCCCAGGAACATCTTGGTTAACAAATCGATGCAACTTTCCTGATTTTATAATAGGCTGTTCTATAATCAGGGCTATCATATGATGAAGGCTTTATTTCCTAGAATTTCAGAAACTATGTCTGCCCATCTCTGCCTCAGTTTGCATTTAAAGAAATAAAAAACATCCAGCCTCACAGATGCTCTGTAGTTTTTCTAAACGACTGATTTGTCCCTTTCTGAACAGTTGCCTATTACAGGCAGTTTTTTGCCCTCCAGGTTCACTCAGTGACCTGATCTGTGTTTAGTACTGTGATTCTGCAACACTTCAACAAGCACTCAGGAATTACACTGGAAAATGCAATCCTCACCTTTCTGAAACACTGATGGCAGCTTATGTCTGACACTGCTCCTTACCCCAAGGTGTATCAGACCACCCACAAAATTTTTGATTCAGTCATCTCTTGTTTCCTTTTAAAAATACCAGAAATTACATTCGACTTATCTGTAAGAAAAAGATATGTTCACACAGAGGTTGCCAGGAACACAAATTCCTTCTAAAGAAGCGTCCCTTCTGTTCCAGCTCTGTCTTGCTCTGGCAGCCAGTTGGAGGAAGTGAGATCCTCAAGGTCCATTTTACTGTTGTTCTTAGCATGGAAATTAACAGAAATAGTCCCAGTCCGTGACTACAGTTTCTCCATGGTATAACACAATTAGCTGATTATAGTAAATTCGAGCCAGATTTTTTTCTTCAGTCTGGGCAGCTTCCTTGTGATATCACCTCTTTCCCTCTTGGTCTTGAAAATATGAAGAAAAATGGATGGTCAAAAAAAGGTAAGCTAAATTTAGGCTACTAAATAAGATTTGTAATATTGCTGAGCACTTTTAGTTTGTAAATGTCTTTGCTTTCTTCTTTCTTTTGCTGATGCATTTTAGATACTTAGCATTTTTTTATTAATATCCCTAGATTCTTATCTTCAGAAAGCCCTGCTCAGTGACACACACTAAATAGTATTTTTCCCTGCATTTCTCACATGGAAGCTACTGGTAGTCCTTGCAGTTTAACTAGTATTCCTTGCATGATAGACTGCAGCATAACAACCAGCTACAGCTACTCAGCATAGAATCATAGAATCATGGGAAGATTTGGATTGGAAGGGACTTTTAAAGATCATCTTGTCCAAATCCCCTGCCATGGGCAGGGACACTGTCTACTAAATCAAAGGGATAAAAGCCCCACCCAATCTGGCCTTGAACACTTCTAGTGATGGGGTATCCAGAATTTCCCCAGGCAATCTGTGTCTCATTACCTCTCTCTTAAAAAATGTCTTCCTTATTTCCCATCTAAATCTGCCCCAATTCAGTTTAAAGCCACTGTCCCCTGTCCTGTCACTACCAGCCTTGGTAAAAAAGTCTCTCTTCATCTTTCTTGTAAGACCTCTTTGTATATTGAAATGCCACAATAAGATCTCCCTGGACACTCCTGTTCTCCAGGCTGAACACCCTCTCTCAGTCTGTCTTCTGATGATTTTTATGGCCCTTCTCTGGACTCACTCAAAAACGACCATCTATTTCCTTTACTGCTAATCCCAGACTTGGATGCAGTACTCCAGGTGGGCATCCCATGAGAGTGGAGTAATAAACATACTGCATAAACATACTGTTTGACTTCCAGATAGCGGGAATTGATCGTGCCTATTATGTCCTTATGAATCAATGTTTAGTAATGTCATGTGTATGCTAACATACTGAGACCAAAACAAGAAATGCATTTCCTTTTCCAGGTGTATGCTTATCCGACACCTGTAAAGAATGATTCCAGTTATGACTTAATCTGTTTTTTCCTCTTTTCTGTAGTTGGACAAATGATTCACAGTATAAAATTTACTTCACTGACTCTCTGCTCTTTGCACATGATTAGATTTTAACAGATATGTCCACCTTACAAAAATTTTGATGAATACTTTATATAAAGATATTTACCTGTGTGGTTGGCAACAAGCTATCTAATGAATTTGTAATTTCTGATATTTTCTCTTCATGAACATAAGTTTGTGAGTTTTGATTCAGCCTGCAAATAGCTGCACAATAGTGAATAGGAAAGTAGGAGTACACGTCTCTTTCATAACCTGAGTAGGAGTGAATATTTCATTCTCATGGTTTGATAAAATGAGTTTTTACTGCTGCCACCAATGCCTTCTTCAAAGAAGGGGGAATACTTCTGAATTCAAAGAATAATATTTTCTTCTTTATGAGTGACCAAGATGCAGTGTACTCTTTGCAGAACTTATTAACAGAAACTGAATACCCTGAAGACCTATACTGAACATATGAAAGGGGGTAAGAGTATGTGATTTCTCTTTCATCTGTCATTCACATTGAAATTCCAGTCAAGAAATACAAAACTCTTAAGCAACTATGGCACTAGAAAATCAGTAGAGTTTTTTTTCAGAGTAGGGCAAAAATATTGTACATTGCTGAACATTTCAGTGTAATTAACTAACCTAATCGAGAATTACAGTTGACATAATTAAGTATCAACTGCTCTGGGGACTTAAAAGCTACTTTACCAATTATACAGATATTTATTAGCCTTTATACCATGGAAATCTATACAGATTTCTCTTTAATACCTACATACTTTGTAAATATAAGGAAACAGAGCATAGAAAATACATAGTTTGTTGGATAAGAACTGTATTTTCTTAGAAGGTAAAGGTTACCCTTGTTAGTAGTGGTTCACACAATGCATTATGCAATTATGCATTATCAGTGCCTAATGTTGGAAAAAATATACAAGTCAAATATTTCTACATTTTCTGTTTCTTTTCTGCTAACTTTTTTGTTAGTTGTCAAGGGATGCATTGTATTAGTGTAAACAGAAGACAAATGGTTTCACAGCAAAGAATTTTTCACTTGGTAGGTAAGAAACTTACTAAATTTTAGGCCTTTAAATCACATCAATCATAGCCATCATTGGTGCCATAAAAGCAATACACAAAGTGAAAATTCCCAGACAGCTAAATATATTCTCCATATTTCATTTCCTCATGAACATTTCAGAGACCATGCAAACATACATGCAGCAGAACTGGAAATACTGATCCTTTAAGATCAGCTACTGAAAAGACAGAATTTCCTTTCTTGAAGTAGTGAGAGTTATTTAACATTTTGCTGACATTAAAGACTCATGTCTCCATGACAATATTTCAACATTTAAATATTTAAACTTAATTGAAGAAGCAAGGCTGTGAACAAGTTTGTGCAAATCTATTATTAACCAATATGATGGCTTAATTTTGTGTTTGGATGTTTTACTAATCACTAAAATATATTGTAATTGACAGACATTATCTTAGTGGGGTTTCATGCAAAACAATATTTATTACAGATTGGAAATACTTCCCCACTGAGAATATAATGTTGTACTTGGGAATAATCTAGCACAATTATCCCATAAATGAAGTGAATGTGGTATCATTTTTACAACATGCTGGTTTCACCCAAAGATTTTTTTTTTTATAATAATGAAATAAAAAATGGTTTGTAGTTCAACATATTATTAATTTATTACTTAGTTACCACAAATACATTCATTAGCAAGTAACCAACCAGTCATGCTCTATTTGTGGGAAAAGGCCTGGTCCAGTTCTATCAATATATAAGACCACTGTTTCAGACCTTTCTAGTGAAAACCACCTTTTTTAAAAAAAATAATAAAAATTGTTTGTTTTCTTATTGAGACATGACATGGATAGATTCATTACATCAAACCTAGATTTTCTTTCCTTCCCTCATTTTTCAAACTAGTCACAATCATTTTTAGGTAATCAGAAAACAAATGGTTATGAAATTATTGTGGTAGTACCCATAATATACGTAGCATCACAAATTTTGAATAATAGGTGAATAATTTGAGCACTTTAGGGTTTTATTCTTATGTGCTGAAAGGATCTAAATAATAATCCATGTAAATTCTTTTGCATTTAAGTTTTCTAAACAGAGATACACTTGAGGAAATCATACAACGTTTTATTTGCATTAAGTTGCTGAAATTAAAGATAAATGGGAGTAATTTCTGCTTACAAAACTAACAAGAGCTAAAGGGGACATTTCCTCCAGTTCTGAGAAGAAAGAGTGGGCAGATGTTAACAGAAAGAACTATGCATTTTAAGTACCTAATTACACCTGGAAATACACAGGTGTAATTAGCACAATACTCTCTTCAAAGAAAAAAAGGTAACTTTAACAGATAATATCCCAATTTACCCTAACTATCAAATGCACATATGAAACTGATCACTTTACAATAGAAATAAATATATTGAAAATCTTATTTTTATTTACTTAGAAAATGCTGCATAACACTGCTCTGAACTTAAAACTTTGAGTGAGTTAAATCCTGGACTGAGACAATTGGGACTCAATTGACCAGTGAATGTCTTTGTTGGAACATGTAACTTCTAAAGATTCATATTATACCCAAAAGGATAACTATTCATCCCATTTAGCTTATCATTAACATTAAACTCTTTAGATTATAAGACTATTTTTTAAAAAAAATTTCAGCTGTGGAAATAAAAGTTAACATTACACCTAGGAACTCATTCCTACTTAAAAAAATATTATATATTTCATTCTTATTCTTTTCTGAATGCAAAATCTATTTCTATAGAAATGAACAACCTTATCATTAATTAATACTGCCTGACACCTTAAAACAGCTGCTCCATAGAATTTGCATTACCTATGCAGTCTAAGTTTTTATTAAACGCTTTTTAGTTAGGATCAGCATTTTGTCTTCCCTGGTCATGACGGTTAATACTTTCTATATCTGTTGTTGGTTCCAATGCAATTGGCATAGTGGAGGAAGGACTGCAATATTTATTTACATGCTGGGTGATTTGTTTGTTTGTTAGTTTTTAGTTTTCTTTTTTTTTTCTTTTTTTTTTCCTTTAATGACTGTCAATAGTTCCCAAAGCCCAGGACAGCCAACAGAAAAAATGTTCTTTATAAATATAAACAAATGCTCAGAACATAGTCTTTGACCTCCAAGTCTGTGCTGGCATCAACACAAGTAGGTCTTGATGCAGCTTTTTTTAGAAGAGCAGAAGTGGTAACAGCAGGACCATTAGCATGAACAGACTGTAACAGGTCAGTTCTCTTGCTCTGTGAAGCCAGTCCTTCTTCCACTCTAATATTCAAGGGGTAGGCAATTTTAAATTTATGATGTCTGTAAGATCTTCTAAAATTATAATCAAATTGAAGGACCTGTATGTCAGGATATTTAGACAAATGTTAATACTCGGTGTTGAATTGGAGCTGAAAAACAGTAGATTTTTGTGCTCATATTTGAAATATTTTTGAAGGTATGGTCACAGTTTGGCCACATTTTGACCAGGTTCTACTATAGAATATCATATTTTAAGATGTGTTTTTAATGAGTGAAAAGCCATCAATCCATACATCTGGATACACAGTGTAATTATATGAAAAGGAAGACTATTTTTCCTACAATGTTTCTTACTTTACTTATCAAAGTGTTTAAATTCAAAATTAAAGGGAACCTAGTGGAGAATTAATTTGCAACATATTTTTCTTTATTTGCATTGTGCTGATCTGTTGGCCTGAGAAAATGAGTAGAAACTGAGTGGAGTGACATAATTACTTATTAATGTTGATGATATAGATTCATATAAATCAGACATATTATTTAATTTGAGTAAAGCATTTGTTCTCACTAGACTCTCTCTACAGTAAACCAAATGCATATTTGGAGAGCTAAATATGGAAAAACAAGCTACTAAATTTGTAATAGTATTAATTTTTCTTGCTGATTATTCTAATTTAGAAAAGAAGCTGAAACAGCACCAGCAGCCCTCTCCTCCAAATCACATAAATATTTCTTTCTGTTTCAGGGATTTGCTTACAGCAGAAAAGACAGCAGTGTGTGAATCAGGGGAAGAGTAGGTGAGTAAAAGTGATATATATCCAGTCTCTACATCTCACCCTGCAGACTGAACTAGGAAAAGATAATAAACATCAGGACATTGTGTCTAGTAAGGATTGGTCCTGGTGAAAGCTACTGTGACACTTCAGACAGAGCAGTTGCCATGGAACAAACTGACTTAGATATTGCTATGAAGGAAACAGGATATTTGGATGTCATTAAGTATTTAAGCAGCAATTTGAATACCTGTGTTGGTCACAGGCAAAGGAATCTCCATGGGGAGAAGTCATAGTTCATAATACACAACTGCTTCTCATGGTTCTGTTAACACAAATGCTGTTTCCAGGATGATAGTTATTGATGAGCATTTCCTATTGGAAGCTTGACGAACAGGATTCTTATATCAGGTTTTAAATTATTTGTCCTTTAGTTCTGTAGATTTTAACATTTCTTTCCCCCAAAGAACTATATTTTCTTCATTGCAAAACAGACATGAAAGATATAACACCAGAAAAAAGAAAGGCTTTCTAAAAGTTATAGTGGTGTTAGATTTTTTCTTTACCTTTAAATTGACACACCTAAATTATTTTCTTTTTTCCTGTCTTTATCTGGTTTTGCTTCTGCTTTCACTTTCTGCATAGTACAATACCTCCATAAATTAAACTGAAGTCCTTGACAGACTGCAGACACTAGATAATTCCTTATTCAGCACATGATAAACATGCTTCTGGAAAGGTGTTCCAGAAGCTGTTAATGACATTTATTGAGATGTATGCTTTATAAATGAAAGACTACTTATTCTTCTAAATCTGCCATCAGTTATTTTTCAGTTTTCTAAATTTGTAACAGCGATGGATAATAACCAGCTGATTGGCCTCAGTATTTTAAAGACTGGAAAGACTTTTGATTTAGTTAATCATGTCATGTTTGAGAGATTACATTCTTACCACAGACTGAAGATATTTTTAGGAAAAATATGAGATTTTTTTCCCTTGTTTAACTATGAAACCAGTCCTCCCATATCTCCAATTCAACAGTTTACATGCAAACTTACAGTATAAATGCACCCAGCAATGTCAAAAAATGATCTGCTTGATACATTATAGCACTTATATATAGTTCTAAGTAAAAGAACCATAGGAAAGATAAGGATTCAGAGGTATATAGTTTATATTGTTCTACTAAATGCTTGTATACAGTCAAATAAATGATCCAGTTTCACTACGTGTCTTCATTTGAACTGACTCTTTGCACTCTAAACAGCTGGAGATAATGGGTCGAGAGGAAAGAAAGAGAATGGATTCTTAAAATTGAGCTGCAAACTAGTAGCATTTGCTTCTATACCTGTTTTATGTATGTGTGCCTTCCTTTGCTTAGAAGAAGACATTGAGATAAAGCATGAGTCTCAAACAGGAACAAAGAACTGAAGATTTCATTGCTGATGAGGGGTCCCACTATTTTGTTTCTCAGAAGATAAAGAGAGGCTTCTTAGTATAGGGCAGACAGATGAAGTCCTTTGCATAGCTAATGGAAAATGAACAGAACAACATCAGAAACTGTTTTATGAAGAAACCTGTGAGATTATATTTACAAACTGCAGATAAGTAGCTTAAAGGCAAACATTCTTCTTTACTTTACACTTCACTTTTTATATATATATAAGGCACTTTGGAAAGTTTGCTATACACTGCACTGTGCTAATGTCAATGGTTGATTTGTGGTGCTGTATTGAGCCTGTTTTGCCTTTAGGGTACAAGTCCTCTGAAGCACTGTTCGAAATGTTTGACACAGTTCAGCTATTGTAAAATCATCATGTACAGGTAATAATAAAGTTATAATGAAATAATGTTCTGGTTTGCTCCTAACTTTATGCTCTAGACTGACTCAATAAAAAATGTATTTTAGTCCACATTCAAGAGAAAAATACAGTAATACACACACTGAACATGTAGTAATACAAGATTACGTAGTCCTGTTTCAGACTTTTCTTTGCTACTGAAATAGAATTTTAAGAGAGACTTTATTAAGAGTGTGATGTTAATATTTCCAATAAATCACCTGGATATAGTCAATTTACACTGAAGAAGTTCCAGAACTATAAATCAGAGCATTCTTGGCACTAGAAAAGTATTTTTCTTGCCTAGATGAATGGAGACCATAGGCTGTGATTTTTCATTACTTTCTGATGGTCCACTAGCAACTATTCTATCTATAACCAAGACATTGCAGTTCAAACCAAAATTATAGGTATAATGCACAAATCAAGGTAAGGTGCTTTGATCTATATTGCATCAGGGATCAAACTAGAGAAATATTATTGGTCTTTTGTCCCAGACAGATATGAGGAGCAATGACATGTGAAGAGATGGCCTAACACAGTCAAAACCTTATGAATTAAACTCATCTAGCAATTATCAGTTCCTTCTCCATATAACAGAGGCTATTATTTCCTTTTTATCCACCTCTCTGGAAATGACTGCTGTTAATCCCTCATGTTCCTCTCCCACCAGCCCTGCTTTAAAGTTAGTGCCTTGTCCTCTGTTGTGACTGCTTTCACCCTCCTTACCATGACAACCCTCAGGGCCTAGACCAATATTGACCATAAGACTTTACCAGAGGTAACTAACTCAGGTGTCTGGGCTCCATCCCAGACCCTAGGCTCTGGTCAACAGAGAGAAACTCTTCCTGCTAAGTCATCTCTTAGGAGAACTGGAAGTGCCTTTTTTCTTTCTACTGTCGGTGGCACCTAGGGTGACCGCACATAAGCACCTCAGCTAGAGTCATTGTGGGGAGGTGTGAGCCCAACACCAGAATCTGTATTGCAAGACATTAATGGGTACCTTTCTATAAGACTTTTTCTGGTTGTACCACAGACTATGAATGCACTTGGAAAAAACCCTTGCATACAAAACCAAAAACATGATCATGCTATTCAGCTCATGACTCCATTTTCCTTCATGTCTCTTTCTTCCCCTTCCCCAGCTCTATCAGCCTGGAAGTGAAAAGAAAAACTTTTCCCAGTCCTGAAAATGGTATCAAATGCATTTGCCAAAGCAAAGTAAAATCAGACTTTTATTCAAGCCACAGGTAGAAGATACGGATGTAGAAAAGGAGATCATTTGGGGAAAGAAAGCCAACTACTGAATCTGTATATGCACTCTGGTGTCAGGTTGCAATGTCTCCTTCCAGGTGGTTTTGCCCTGTCTCCACTCCTGATCTCAGCTCACAGGAGAACAAATCTTGAAGTAGCAACGCTTATATGTACAAGTCATGTTTTCCCGTCTTTGACTTTGGAGGCGGTATATTCTGACCATGTGCCTTGTCCCTCCCTTTCTCTGCTTCATCCCATAATTACTCAGAAGTAATATTATGTGCATGTATATAACACACTTGTAGTAGACATACTACTGATTTGGAGGAAATCTCAAAACATTTTCTCTTTCACCACTTTGTTCTTCTCTATTGCAATTCTATTCTCTGTGAGCCCTGTACCCAACATCATGAACATCACTGTAAATCCTGTTGTCATTCTAGTCATGTGGTAAGTGATGCGACTAACTTTTGTCACATATAGTATAGTTTGTTCTCCTTTCTCCAGTTCTCCTAGGTACATCATATTAAAAAATTACATATTTTATAATATTCACAAAGAATATTATAATGTATACATTGACTTCTTTGGCTGCTACAAGATTTGAAAATCTTTATGCTGTCATTTTGTCCTAAATCTCCATTATGCATGTTGTAAAATTTAAAATAGCTTTCTAATCTGAAGCTTCACAACTTCATCTTAAATAAACCTTGTTTAGGCACCAATTGACAAGAAATATTTTATGTGACATCAAGTCAGACAACTGTTTTCATATCATAATGCATACTGAGTAATATCTAGAGAGAGATTGTAAGATAGCATTTCATAGGGGAATATTAGTACCATGTTCAAAATGTTTTGTTTCTTTCAGCATGAACTATTTAAGAAGGAAAAGACAAGTCCCAGAAATTAATTAAAATTCAATTCTCAGATTGCACTTGTTTTGAAGCCAATCTATCCATGTCTTAATTTGTAGTGCATTGTACTACATCTGTCTACTTAGGAGGACTAGGAAAACCTATAACCTGCCCTGCATTTCCCTAAGATGCAAAAAAGGAATGATTCACACGAGCAGACTTGTAAGTCTGAAATTGAAGTCTGAAATTAAAATCTAAAGCAAAATCTGAAATGATGCATGGTGTATTGGTATATTGCCATAATTTCTCATAGGGATTGCTTTTGTCAGCCAAATGATATTGTGATGCTCTGCATCTTAGAGTCAGAACACCACTTTGCCGTGAAGCAAAAATAACAAACCCCACAAAATTTCATTGCAAGGTCTGACATAAGGTGCTGTCAAATGCAGAGCTTAAAACTGTGACAATGGCAGCTGTTCCCTTTGGCAAAAAAACATCTGGGAAAACTATGCAGAATGAGATTTGTTATCTTTCTCACACACCATGATCTGAATGGAAGTATGCCCAAAATATTAGCCATGTGGATGAAAGAAGCTTCTAGAGCTGGTAACCAGTTTAAGTCTATATTATATACTCAGGCTGTTCTTGTTAAATGCGGAATGATGTCAAGCTAAGAAGAAAAAACAATTTTCTTTGAGGAAAAATTCTCATGCAAAAAATTCTCATAGACAAATTCTCATATCTCCTCAGAATTTATTGCAAATACACAAATGTGTTTCATAAGCCTACCTAGTCCAAGGGCACCCTGATCTAGGGAGCTTAGATAGTTCTCTAAAGGGACTCACTCATACAAGCAATCTGGTATCTCCTGAAGAGACATTAACCAACATTAGGCTGTAAAAGTTAGAGGTTATTTTTTCAAAAGCGAGTACAGTCAAAGGCAGGAACATTGGAGAAGGGGTGCAGTGGTCTCACATTGCAGGAATGCCAGCTCAAAATGCACTTTAAAGTACAGTTTAGGTTTGAGTTTTACCCACAACTAAATTTTTTGAAACTTGAAGAGGATCTGAACAAAGTAGGGGCTAATCATCATTATGCATTCAACTAGCGACATTGTGCATTTCTTGTTTGAAAGAGTACTTTGAATTTGTACACAAAATACTAGGCTCTTACATCCTCAAAATACCAGGCTCTTACCTCCTCAAAATACCTATCACAACTTGTCTAAGAAAAAGTCATTTGGGTGTTTAGAGGTAAAAAATTGAAATTTCAGGATGCTCAAATTCAGAGATAGTAGTATAACCTCAGGAAAACACCACCAGAAGCCCTGTCCATAACATATATGTAATCTACTAGTTAGCTAGGCAGACTTTTCACAAGAGAACAGGCTGTAGAAATTTCTGCTTGATTTTGCTATATGTGGAGAAAAAAAATTTTCAGATGTGCAATTTTGGCTGCCATTTTGGTCTGCATATTCTGGTTCTTTTTGATATACACGCATATTATATGATTGACATAATTATGCATGAAGCATATAAACCAAAATGATGATAACCAAGAATATGATTATTAATAAGCCCAATCTGAAGGCAGATATACATAAACATATCAAATGTAAATGTAAAACTTTTGCTATAAGTCTTATTGTCTGAATATGTTCTTTAATTTTTCATGTTTAAAATGAATTTTATTGACTAGAATTTTTAAATGCATGAATATTAGCAATACCATATAAATCGTAATAATTAACAATTAAAATATTAGCAATAAATATTTCTGAGAAAAAGTAGAAGGAATAGGGTTTTTTAACCTTGCAGCTCTCTTTATTCTGATGACTGAACACTCTGTCCCTGCCTGCTGTTTTACAAACAGGCTGTGGTCTGTAAACAGCTTTAAATAGTCAGAGCCAAATGATGCAGCGGTGCAAAGATCAAAGCAGTCCAACTCTCAATTATTCCATTTATGAAATACAAAGAGTTTTCCATATTAAAAATCCTTAGCCTGGTGGGAAAAAAAAAACTATAAGGAACATTTAACTGTCATTTATAAATCATTATACAGAATAATAATTGCAAAAAGACTGAAAAGCAGTCCCAATGTCACCAGTGTTTGTTTTGATCCTAAAACAAATGATCTTTAAAAAATCATGATAATTAGAAAAAAATCACATGATCATTAAAAAATTAAATAGAAAATTATAAGCACCTGAATAGTGGTTACTAATGTTTAAAACAAATCTACAAAAATAAATGTCAAGAAATAAATATATATATTTGTTATCACTAATGAACCCTAGATTTGTTAAAAATTTTTTAAAGGAAAAAAGAAAACAACAGACTAAAACAGGACAGTGCTATTACAACAATTTAGTGCACTTTATACATAGAGTATGTATTATCCAGTGTATTCTCAACTAGATATATCCAGGATAGTCATATATAAAATTTGGAAAAGGAATGTTTTTAGAAGCCCAGAGCTCTTTGAGTAACTTATCGTACATGGTAAACTTATTAGTTTCATTGAGGTAGAAAGAGTGTGAAAACATGTTACATACACTGGCAGCTATATTCTGCTAACATCTTTCATGGCAGTTATTAATAGTCTCTCTTGCAGAAGTCAACACAATTTGGAAAAATAAATAATGCACTTTGAATTAAGGTTATCAGAAATTAGTTTCCAAAAGTTACATCCAAAAGATATTGTCACTAAATGAAAAGCAAGTAATTTTTTGATCAGTCTTTAGAAAAGAATAAGAGAGATACTTGCATACATATGCCCGACTTGTTATGGAAAAAAAACAGATCCAGAAAAAAAGGCTGAAAATAAAAAAGCTGGAAATGTGTTTTATAGCTTAAAACATTCTCTATCACCAAACTGTCTAAACCATAAATTTTTCAACAGTCTTTTCTGGTGTTGTCACATGCTCTTCACAAATTATAACCAAACAATAACAGCAACAACTATTGGGAAATAAAAAAGAAAATCTAGAAATAATACTTCCCATAATACAAACCAATACCAGATTCTTCATTTTGATATTGCTTCTTTTTCCATGATCATGAAGTTCAAAACCAGCCATGAGATAACTGATTAACAGCAAATCCAAGTCTATATAACTCTGGAGTACTGAGTTATCTCCGGCAATCAAGATCAATGAGAGAACAAGGTTAAAGGAAAGAAGAGATGTTTCAAATTAATACCCAGACTTAACTTTCACAAAATTTCTATTGACCATAAATTACATATAATCTGCCCTTCAACATGTACAACATTTATCTGAAGAATAAAAAGAGTTGTCAACCTTAATAAACTGTCCTATGATCCCTTCCAATTTATTTCCACAATGTTGACTGTGTTTACTGCATTAAAAATCATTCCACATTAAAGACCATACCAGGGGAAAAGTTAGCAAGGACTTTGGCACAATGCAAATTACTAGGTCTGTAAAATATTTCTCACATCTTTTACCCCGATAGTAGGGAAACTAAAATAAGTGGGAGGAAAAAATGGTTAATTTTTGTAATTAATAAGATAAGGAAAGAAAGCTACCCTCTGAAATTATTAAAAAAACTAATTCAAATGTTACACTTGGACTTAGACCTCTGAGTGCTACATGGCTAAAACTGAGCAAAATACATCCAACAGAAGGTGAAATCACATACCTAATGAGAGAATAAAATAGGTTGCACTTGGGAACAATCAGATTTTGGGAATTAAGTGTACAAAAGAATTACCTCTCTCAAAAACTCATTCCATCTGTACAGATCTGATTTTTTAAAACTTTATTTCGGAAGATATTTCAAAGTGCCTGAAGTTCCCAAATGTAGTCCACCATGTGCTGTAGATTTTAACTCCAACTTGGTAGTTAACAATTTCATGTGTTTACAATTTCATCAGGAACATTGCCAAAGCAGTCAACTTTGACAGTCTTTGTCTATAGAGGATTATAAGGAGCAATGGTTTTCAAACATTCCTCCGTTATGAATTCTGCATCACTGGAAAAGTTAAGTCTTTGAACCTGTTCATTTGCTTTATTAGCTCAAGAGACTGTCTAAAATTAGATTAGGTAGAAGACTACCTATATAATGTATGTAATTGTCTTTAAATGCAATTTTCCATCTGGAAACACGAAGATAATTTACTTCCTGGGCACCATCAAAATTTCTGTGGTCCAGCAGCAAAAATTTCACAAAATTATCCGTGGTAAATACATTACAAATCAAGACCTATGTGAGTAGTACAAAGACACTAGTTTCAAGGGCAGAGTTGGCACACCTACAAGTGAATTGCCCATTGAAACTTCTTGTTTCTCTCTCCTCATCATAGTGGGAAAGTAGGGCAACCACCTTACTAAAGACCAAGGTTAAGTTCCAGAAGATAGTCATGTAACTCCAATTTTGAAATAAATATTTTGATTATTAAATTATTCTGTAATAAATTAAGAATAGCTGTTTCTATCTGTAGAGAACTTTACAGTGTTTTCTCCTGAAAAATAAGGAAAATATTAATAAGATCAATAAAACCTCTGTATCTATCAAACAAGAGACACCAGAAGAGAGTGGAGAATAATTCTGAGTGTTGGTTGGATTTTTTAATAGCTAAAACAAGCTTGCATGGTATTGAAAAATATTTATTGCACCATTAGTTTACACAAAATAATAACTTACTCTACAAAAAGCACTTTCATAGAGAAGTGTCACCAAGAGCTAGCAATCAAGGGCAAATGAAAGCATATATTCAGTATGCTCACTAAAATACTTCAAAATTGCATTTATATCTCCAAATAGTCTGCCCAGAATATTATTTTTCATTCTGAGTAATTTATTAATTTTGCATCAGCCATGAAACAGAGATTCTCTTTGTTGCATTAAAACTATTCTAAAATATTATATCTCTTTAGAAGTCTTCCTGCAACAACAACAAAAAAATTACACTGAGTTTTAATGTACTCTTACAAATTGATTTGCACTTTGCTATATTAACAGATAATCAGAACAAATGAAAAAAAAGGCAGTTTATGCCCATCTTCCTCTTCGCAATTTGGTTAAAAGCATAGAATAATAATTGAGATTTTACAGCACTTTCCTTGAGTTGATTTGCTAAATTTTGAACTTTTATTCAAGTAAAATATTACTTACATTTGGTAAGAACTACTTCACAGTGTGTCTTAGATATGTAAGACAAAGTGGTTCAAGAAGTATGTCACTAACAGAAACCATTATTTTGACAGGATCCAACAAGCTGATGATGAATATATTACTTAGTCCACTCTACAGAATTTACTAGACCAAAAATAAATTACTGCTTTCTTTGGGCAGAGATGCAGGGAATATGTTGGCTCTTAGTTTCCATAAGAGTAGTGCCTTTGTATGTTTTGTTCACCATTTGCACAATGTGCTCAGCATCACACAGCCCTTATATCTAATAGGGTTCCTTTAATGATTGTAATCAAATAATAATAACCAACAACCACCAGTAACATTAAATAAGGAGCAAAGTAAATAATGAATGAATAATAACATAAAAATAAATATTAATGAAGAAGAATAACAATAGATTATGGAGTATCACAAATTCAGATGTGACCTGAATAATTTTATCTTTGGACGTTCTGAAATATCAGAGTGCTGACTCTTATGAAAGTGGGGTTAGAGCTTTATTATTTTGAGGGAAAAAATGCAGTCCAAACTTCCCCTTTTATATTCGGGTAGGCATATATCTGTGCTGCTGCATTGGTACATGTATACCTCACTCATTTAAGAGAAATCTATCTCAGTGTAGAGATGTTACTGCACATGGGCTGGCATCATCCTGTTTTTTGCCTGGTATAAGAATTTTTTAACTTCTGCGCATATGTATGAAAGTGTTGTAATGTTCTTTAGCAGTGCAAACTAAAACCTCCAAACTCATGACTCTGTCTTATAACTCAGTCTCCATAACACAAGGGATTAATCATTTGCCTTAACATAAGGGGCTATGGGCTAGATGTTTAAACTCAGGATAATCATAGACACTTCTTTTTAATTATCATTACTTGAGGGAAAAAGACACCTCTGGAGAACATTCATTCCCATCTGAAAATACGTATCTAAGATGAGAAAAACCAATGGACTTCTACTGATGATAGAAGGAGTTCAAGTGACTAGCTTAGATTTAACAACTAACTTTCCGACAGCTGAGACTGCAGAAGGTAAGTACTACCTCCCAAAAACAAGTCCGTGACACAAGACTAAATAGTTGCATTTTTCCAAATGAAAGTGCTCTAAGTAGTAAATACATAATACCTAATTAACGAAAATGTTCTGAGGTAGCTGTTGACAGGTAACTGTGCCCCCGAGCGTGCTTTATACATTACCCATGTAGTAAGATGGAAAGCGTAGGTGCCATGGAAGGTCTCAAGAGGTTTGCTCCAGACAGGAAAATGTATGGAGACACAATGACCCTCCAAAGGCCTTCAGAGTCCCATTGTGGCACTGTTCATGGAAACGTACTTCTCCTCATGGAAGGCTTCATAAGGAGCCAAGGAATGAGATTGCTACATTAGGCAGACTGGATCCTTTCCCAGCAGTGTTTGGTAGAAACAGTTAGTCTTCACTTTCTTGTATTCACCCTTGATTACACTACTGTGACATAAATATTGTTTTTATAGCTGAATTATCAACACCTTAAAATCCCTGTTTCAATAATGGGATTGGTGACAGCACCTCAACCATAATAGCATAACAGTGCCATTATAATTATCATTATAGGAACAGATCTTACAGCAAGGCAGAGTGGTACACTCATTAATTCCCTTGCCTGATGCAGCCAGGAGTCAGACACAGCTCCAAGTATAAAGGTCAGAAGTCGTATCAATCTGCTTCATAAATGTTGATTTTAGCAAGATGCAATGTCATGAGGGGATGGCAGAGAAAAGCTTTTGTGTTCATACAGTGACCCTGAAGCAAAAAATCGAAAATGTTAATATCCATTTAGATTAACTTTCTACAACTTTTTTTAGCATAATGGTGATAAAAAACCTTGAGGAAAATTCATACATTAACACCTGATTAGCAGATTTAGCTGTGGATTTGTTGCTGTTATTGCATTTAGAATGATTGCTTGTAAGAGTACAACAGTATAACCTTGTGTACTGAAGCTTATAGAAATACAGTATAACCTTGTATACTGAAGCTTTCTATTACTTACATAATCAACTGTGTTTCAATATCCTAACATTTGATTGCAATGTCAATATGCAAAGACCTTTTTTTTTAACCTTCTTATCTTTAACTCACCGTTCCCTTCTTGCTTCAGAAATTTAGGTTCTCTGAAAGCTTGAGTGTTTAAGCTAACTGTGAGACAACTCATAATTTGGACATCAATCAATGTTTAGTTTGCTGTTTATGTTAAGCAATGTTTACATGACATGACAATATATTCTTTTTTTTTTCCATAGGGTGGTAATGAATGATGAGATAGCCTAACACCACCATGATATAACATTATACTGTTTGAATAAAGATATACTTTGGAAAACCAGTGGACATTAAACACCAAACTTCCCCACACATTAATATATATTTTTTCTTATCTTCTGTCTCTTTGCTTTGTCTAGAAGCCTTAAGTAAGTGTAGTTAAATTTTGCTAGACCACCATTAACTGACTAAAATTCACGCGCTTGATTAACTTGAATGGTTGAAGATGAAATCCAGCTGAAAACTCTTATAATTTATGTAGTCATTTATTTATTTATGGAGGCTATTGTAGTTGGGAAAATCTTTCATCAATTATTCTTATTTTTCCTTATCCAGTATGTTTACATCTGAAACTACATATACAGTAATTTATAAAACTAATTCTAGATGTTGTGTCTGTTTTCTGTCAGCATCCCCTGTGTGCTCAAAAAGTTTTAAATTCAAATGCCTATAAATCTACAAAATGCTGGCATGTTTCCTTGTTGGTTCAAGCTTATCTTTTGACAGAGAATGTTATGTATAAAAGCTTTGTCAGAAAATAATCCCACACACATACTGTACACAGATATGGAACTCAATCAGCACAAAGAAAAAAAAGATTACTTGAAAAGGTTTTTTTTTCTTTTAATATAATGTATTACTAGTAAAACAACTATTGCTTTCCTGCATGAAGCAATGCAATACCCCTGTCCTGCCTCCACCTGTGACCCTGTCCTGCACAATGAGCTCATTATGCACATTTCAAAAGATGGAAACCCTTCAGAAGACATTCTAGAGAGCAAAATACTTTGCTCTGTTCCTCTAGAACAGAACATGGGTGAATTCACAAAAGGGTAACAAGCTGAGAGGTTGATTATTGCTGCCTGTCTTTCAATGGAAGCTGGATTAGAGGCAGTATAGATGGTTTTGGTCACTGACTTAAATGGCCTTTGAAGTTAATCACTGCTTGCTTGCAAGCCAGCACGACCCAGATGCTTGGATTAGCTCTTGGACAGGTAGCAGGCAGGCAATCAAGACACAGTGAAACATGAAGTAATGATCATTACAGGAAATGAATGGCGGAAAGAGAAAATATCCCTCATATGTAAATCTGATAATATCATTACATGATTGATGTCGGGCAGTTTGCTTGTTTTCTTTCAGACATGTCAGCACTGGCAATGGGAACCAAACAATAACAAATCAATCCTATTGTTCCCAAGTGTAATTAGGCACTGATATTCGGAAAAGACTTCTGTCATGATTTTTAGAAATAACACTCTTCACTGTCATAATTTCAGCACTTATTGCAAAAATCTCAAGGACCTTAGAATGCAAAGACTGCATATGTCAAATCATGTCAGAAACACTGAGTACCCTGCAGATTAGAAAACATAACTGTTTTTTTCTTTTAAACATAGGCAAACCCATTTTTTTCTCCTTGCTTTCTGAGATTAAAATGCTTTGAACTAAAAACTAACAATAAAGAATCAATTGCTATGCACCCATATCACAGGCATAAAACTTCCACACACAATAGTAATGTTGCAGAGAAACATCGTCATTAGGCAAGTATGTCCTTAAGTTTCAGGAATGAAGTCTAGAAAATTAAATTAGAGACAAGCTTAAACAGTAAGAAGATTCAGATTGAAGTCTCTCGAAACAATAGAAAGGGACAATGGAGAGTCAAATCACTGTAATAATTCCTATTCCTGCCATAAGGAAAAGAACTGGGGAATGAGATGCTGGAAAGCACTGCTGTGGAAAGGGACCTGGGGGTCCTGGTCACTGGCAAGCTGAATATGAGTCAGCAGTGCCCTGGCAGCCTGGAGGGACAACTGTGTCCGGGGGGGCATCAGGCAAAGCATCGCCAGCCGGTCGAGGGAGGGGATTGTCCCACTCTGCTCTGCACTGGTGAAGCCACATCTTGAATTTTGTGTGCGGCTTTGGGCACCACAATGTAAGAAGATATTAAGCTCTTAGAGAGCATCCAAAGGAGGGCAATGAAGATGGTGAAGAGCCTTGAGGGGAACTGGTGTAAGGAGCAGCTGTGGTCACTTCGAGCCAGGAGAAGAGGAGACTGAGGGGAGACTTCATTGCAGTTACAACTTCCTTGTGAGCGGAAGACAATGGGCAGGTAATGATCTCTTCTATCTGGTGACCAGTGACGGGACACAAAGGAATGGCCTGAAGGTATGTCAGAGGAGGTTTAGGTTGGATATTAGAAAAAAAGTCTTCACCCAGAGGGTGGTTGGGCACTAGAACAGGCTCCCCAGCACCAAGTCTGCCAGATTTCAAGAAGTATCCGGATGATACTCTCAGGCACATGGTATGACTCTTGGGGATGGTACTGTGCAGGGCTAAGGGCTGGAGTCTATGATCCTTGTGGGTTCTTTCCAATTAGGGTTATTCTGTGATTCTGTAAATAATTCAGAAGTATTTTGTGAGCAGAAAAAGTATGGTGCACTGGTTAAGAAAGAAAAAAAAAGGCATGTGTTCTTTGAAAGGATTTATAGGTGCAACTTCTCCTTCCAGTATTAACATAAAAATTCTGAAATTGGGTACCAAAGGTCAGCATGCTAGTACCGGTTAGTACATAGAAAAATAGAAAAGTGACCTCTGCACATTAAATAACATCTCAGAAAAGAAAATGATGACTTACTACACAACCTTAATTGTTTTTTCTCATTTTTGATTAAATTAAATGGGTTACTGAGATTCCTTCAGTATCTTTAATTGAAATTATGTGGAAATTAAAACATCACTTTCTCCATCATGAGTGAAAAAATAAGAGATATGAAAGAATGATGACAGTATATGCAGACAAACCGTGTGTGTAGAAGTGGACTGTAGAGTGCTGTTCAACCACATTTTTTTAAAAAATCGATAATGTAGGCAGAAAACACTTAATAAATTTACCACTTCCAAGCAAAAATTTCAACCAGCTATATTTCTACAGCAAAAACCAGAATAATTATCCCTTAGTTATCCAGTAAAGTAATAAAACTTAAATTAGGTTTAACATTTCTGTGTTTAATTATTCCAATTTTAGACACCACTCTTGGCATGGAAAAGGTAACTTTTGGAGAACAACAATTTTATCATACCAAACATTCATTATGATGACTCTTTACTTACATTAAAATACGCAAAACCCAGGAAATACAGAGACAGATTGCTGACCATGGCTTTAACTAGGTTCCATGAAGTTCATAAAAAGAAAAAATATTAAGTTTTCCAAATATCTATTACACCTCAAATAAATTCATGATGTACATAAAGTTCTAGATCCTTAAGTGTCTGTAGCTGTATGCACAGAAGGAAACATGTCAGGAAGGAAACGTTTATAGCTATGTAATACCCAACCTAGCTACATAGTTACTTATCAAAAAATTACTTACTTTGCACTAGTCAGAGTTTTTTAAGATTTATTGTTCATAAACACATTCTTCTGCTAACACGGGTGTTCCTCATTGGAGACAGCTTAAAGGATTGAGGTTAGTAGTACCCTTTCTGTGCACATGAATGCCAAATCTTTGTATTTGGAGGGAAAGGTTTACAGGGCCTCCCGTTGACCCCAGACAAAGAGCTGTGCAAGGCCATAAGACAGGGATAGATACTGGCTTAGCTATACGATGTAAATAAAGCCAGTGTGCCTGGAAGAACTCCTGTCACTCTAAGTACATTTTCTCTTTTGTCAACCAGCCATTTGTGCACATCCCAATTAGCAGAGCATTTCAATCCACTAATGTAATATCAGAATACCAAAAAAGCAGGCAAAGCACCATGGTGCTGAATGATACCCTGGAGGCAACTGTTTCATAGAGAATTAGGTCACTATTGGAAATATGAATGTACGTTTACATCTGCTTTTTGTCTGCAATTACAGCAGCTGCTGTTCCATCATGTATACAAGGACCAGTTTAAATAGTTTTCTTTCAGATGAAAAACACAGTCAAAGCACTGAAAAGCCTTTTGCTCTTCTTTATCTTGGGTGTTAGGCAATTGACACTCTAAGTGTATTGAGGGACAGACTTAGGTGACTTTCCATGTTGTTGTTCTGAATTCTTCTGAGTCCATTCACTGAAAATGACAAAATGAAAGAAACTCAGTTTTGGCAAGGTCTGTGGACCCCCTTTTAAGTGTGAGAGAGGAGCAGCCTTCAGCTTGGTTTACCTCCATTGGTGAGAAGGATTGGCTCCAGATGAGTACCTCATGTGTTCTTCAAATAACAGTTTTCTGCAAAAGCTGTGGAAACCTGCAGGCTCTCCCCATCTCTTGTGTAGTTTCACTGACAGCAGCTAACATAGTTTGCAGTTGGAGCTTTGTAGACCCTTTATTTTTCCTTACCTTTTTGCCAAAGGCTGATCCCAGCTAGGTTGCCAACATTTGGAGCCAGTCTGAAGGTTTAGTCTCACTGTAGTCATCATGCAGGTAAGACCAAAAGCTGAAGCATATCAAAGCTAAACTACTCCCCAGACATTTCCTGTCCTTAATTAATTTTTTTTCTTTTTTTTTTTTTCTCAGAACTCCCACTGTGCTTCCGTTGCTTTCAGAGGGTAACATAGAGTTCTCTTGTGACTAATTTTGGCCCTATAAAATTTGCGTAATTACCACGAATTACCATATAGGAGAGGAAAATGTGTCTGTGTTCAAAGGCATTATGTTCCAATCCTACCAAAGTTCTATTTTTCATTTAGAAATGCTATCACTTCTCCATCAATTATATTGCTAGTTCTACCTTTATAAAGCAAGTGGATAGGCAGAAGAAAAACAGTACAAAAACCCGACTTGCTGATCACATTAAGCAACAATATCTTCACTCCAATCCCCAGAAAATCCTCTTGCCATTGTCACTGTTATTCAAAGATAAATATGGGCTGTGGAGGAGATGTGTTTTCTTCAAAGTGAGAGTTTCAGTCTTCATTAGTTTTCTTTGGATATATATAATTGAACACTTAGACCATTTAAGAAGCTTCAAAAAAATATTTTCCACTAGTTTTCTTACAAGGCATTGAAGCACAATATGAGGCATTTGTAGCACACATTACAGCAGACCAGTAGTGCACAATTAATTCACAGTCAGAAGGAAGCTTACTGCATAAGGACAACAGAATTTGGCTTGTTATGAACCAGATGGATGAAAAATATTTTTTTGATGGCTTTGTGACCAAGAAAGTAAGAAACAGAAAAAACCCTCTGAAAATCTTTCCAGTGATTAAAATAAATTACAAAAATAAATTTTCTTAAATCATGGTGTTGTCGACTTTAAAAATAGTTTCTATTTTAGCTCAAGGCAAATTCTACAGACTGATTACAAAAGAAATGAAAATAAGGTGCTGACACAATGTCAACTTTAGAGTAATAATTGCTCCACTATAATAATCTGTTTAATTTTTGTTTATTGTAATTTAAATCTCGTGCACAGCAGACTTGCAATTTTCTTTTCCGTGGCAGCAAGGTTTCCTTTTATAGAACAGTTTGCCCAAAGCAACCAGTGATGTTACTAGACAGACATTAATCAAAGGACCCTACAAAGCTACACTTGGTATCCTTGAGGCAAAATGTTTGCCAAAACACAAAACCCACAGAAATCGATGCACAGTGGTTATGGTGGCATTGTCATGCTTGAAAGCAGAAATTTTATAATTTATTTTTAAGCATCTATTATATGAAGGAATATTCATGAGCCAATATTATTCACTTAGTGACCAAAATACCTCTAGTTGAGAAGAATGACAGCTAATTATAATTAAAAAGACTAATAATTTTCCCATATCCATTTTCCAGATGTTAATGTAAACTAGATTGACAACATAGATAGACATAACAAAGGAGTCTAAGAGAATTCATTTGCACCTACTCAATACCAAAACAGCACAGAGGTCAATAGAAAATTCAGAGTTACTTTTAGGATTTTGATAAGTTGAAATGACATCTGGCCTTGGTGGAACATTGAGGGCAAAATCAATGAAAATTTATACCACCAAAGAAGTCTGGATTAAAAAAAAAAAAAAAAGAACCTTAAAGATAATTAATATCACTTTTACATAGTGCATCAGTAATGTTGAAGCTTAATGTGAAATAAACACTTGAGTCAAGTTAATCTGATGCTAAAATGATTGGGTAATTTATTACAGCTTAAGAAGGACATTGCCACCAGAACAGGAAATAAAGGTTTTAAAACTTGGGTAATTATTTTCAATCAGAGCTGCTTTCAAGGTCAAATGTTTAATACTAGCCATTATTTTCTCTCTGCTAACTTTGGCAGGCATTTCACATGTCTCATCCATAAATAATTAAAGTAAATGCTACATCAGCTTCACCTCTGGGGAAAAACTTGAGTGTCCAAGGTAAAGATTTTATTCAGGTTTTAGTTTCCCCAAAAGACAGCAATATACAGTTTATCTGGCCTAACAAATACTGCCTACTGCTTTCTAATTCAACAATATAAACATTTCCTAATAAGCTTTTTCTGTGATTTATTTTTCCATTTGGACCACACTCAGCTGCTTCAGCAAGTGGAGACAAATAACAAACACGAAAGTTCTCTGTAAAGGCAATCTACTAACACACACAAAAAAAATTGAAATTAAGTTGCTGGCAGGCAAGGATGAAGTAATATTTGATGTGTTTTTTATTCTACTAGTATTGCAGTTATTTGAAATGAAGCAATAGTTGTGAAGAGAGTGGAGGTACTAGTTTTGTTTTCAATTTACTAGGTCTAGATCTAGTAATGTCTTTATATCTATGTAGTCATATATTTATATCAGATTATATCCCACAAACTAGAATGTTAGAGCAGGGAAGACAAAAAATAAGTGAGGAAAAAAATGGGTTATAATATGCATTGCTGTTAAATTCTGAAATGAATGTTACTTTCTGAGCATCAGCATCTTGCACTAGAGTGTTGATGTCTTGATGATATTAATCATATTTGTTTTTTTCAGATCACAAATTAGATGAAGGTTCTATACAACTAAGTATATTCAATCCAATTCAGTAATTGTTGAAACACGTGCTTAGCATTTTCTTTAAAGCAAAATAAGAGAAAAGAGTATTATATGACATTTGGTCTAACAGTAATCAAACTTTTTAAATTTTCTGTCTTCTTTTTTTTTATGAGTCTACTTCTATTCAAATAAATGTACTTTTGTGGGGGTACAAGTAATTTGGGGATTTAGCCAAGGAATCAATATTTTACAAGTGCTTAAATATAAGTTGATATTGATTTTTACATGTCACGATTTCAACACTAAGATGTTATAAATTGAAAGGAAGCCTTGGGAATAGTAAAAGAAGTCACCCATAAATCAGGAGAAGAAATCAAGCATGGTATTTAGACAAATGCATATAAAATTTTAAGTGCTGGAGGGAAGTAGGATTCTCTTTGTCATCAGTGAAAATTTGTGGCATTTAAACTCAAAAGGACAAAATCTGTGAAAAAAAGCTAAATCTCTTTAAAAAGTGCTTTTCAAAATTTTGCACAGTAGTATTTTTACTGAGGCCCTGAGTCAGCACAACAAGTAAGCAATTGCCTAATTTAAGCTCATGTACTCCTTATTGAAATGTAAGAAAATTTAAGCTAAATCCCTTTCTCAGAAACACAGTCTTAAAATTCTATTTATTCTGTGTGCTTTTGATTATTCTAAAATTATGCAGATTTTTTTACTAGGTCATTACAGGCACAAAAGTGGACATCTAGTCAAAGTCTCTATATTTACTTGAATCCTACATTATTTTCCAATGTTTCTTAAGCTCAGCATTTCTCGCTGAACAGCAATTAAAGCATTTATGTGAGATTTGACCACACACAAAGCAACTGTATCACTGCCTACAACAAAAAAAAAGAAGAGTGTAGAGAGTGTGTCTAATAAAAAATTCCAACCTCCACAAACTTCTTGCTTAATTGCCCTCTACTAAAGCAAAGCAAAAAAAGTTGTTAAAATCTTTCTCTTGGCTCTGGTCACAAAAGAACAATTTTCACACTTACAGACATTCTAATAGACGTAATAGTTTCTCTACTGCACCATAGTAGTCAGTTATTATTAACTGTTAAACCAATTACTGAGGATTGATTTTTTAAAAATTAACTTGTACATACTACTCTAAAAGTAAATGCCCACAGGTTCACATTACAGCAGCAATGGAGGAATATATGACGGCATACCACTGCTTAGACTTACAGAAAGAATGTCACATTAACATGGATTCCAATGAATAATTCTGTGGGATGCATTACAATTCCAGTCTTCAGGATAGGGTCAAACACAGAACCTTATTTTCACATCTTTCCTCTCTGGGACATGATAAATTAGAAAGCAGCTTGCTTTGCCCCAGGGGAAATAAAATCATGATTGGAGTTTTCATATGTCACTCCTTACAAATGTTTTCTAAATTTTAAAAGAAGCCCTCAAATAAAACTGAAGGGTATATTTTGAAAAAACATCTACAAGGATGTGGGCTCCCTGGAGAAACTGCTCCCACACGGAAGACCTGCAGTTTTTCTCCAAATCCCTTAGATTTGCTCTGTCACCTGAATGCATGTAAAACTTTCACTTTTCAAAACTGGCACAATACAAAGGAAAAATATACTAAAACACTAAATAGAATAATAGTTTACCCTGCCGTTGGGGAATTGATAGTCATAGATGAGTTATGTCTTTACTATTTTTTGACAGCATCAGCCACTCAAAGACTAAAAAAACAAATTAGCCAATATGAACACACCTTATCTATGCAGAAGATCCTGGATTTTGATGATAAAATGTCATGTCTCCCGAAAAGGCGAAGAAAAAAGTTTTCATCAGCTCTAGAGCATACCTGTTCATTCTTCAGGTAAATTCAGTGCCTTGAAAATTAAAATCCCCAGAGGCTCTATTGTGATATATTTACAATGATCCATCAAAATAGAAGCTACCTGCTTCAGCTTGTAAATAAAACAGTGCAAAGCCTTTTCTATTTTTTCAGCTCTTCTGGTAAACCACAAGCTGCACAGTTGTAGACAGCTGGATGCCAGGAGCACAGAATTCCATGTCCACATGAGAAACCTATGTCTTTATGTACTTGGATAGGTGATTCTCTTGGACATGAATCTAGTTAATAATTTCAGTTGATGACGGAGTGAGCTTGAATAGGAAGAGTGAACTCAGTGTTTTAACTTCTGAGTTAACATTAACTTCTAGAAATACTTATCTGCCAACAAATAAATCCTATTTTCAGGCCTGTTGTTAGTCCCACTCTTCAACGGCACCTTTCCAGTTCCTCAGAAGGGAAATCATTTTGTCAGTGCCTTCCAATTTCAAGCTTCTTTATTTCGTCTAATCCCAGATGTCATATCTTTCCAGTGCCATGGAAGAGCAAAATATTTTTACATCATATTTTAGCAGATGGAATCCATTCCAGCCAAATTTATCACTGCCAGATGGCTGACCCTTATTTACTGATGAAAAGTTGCACACAGAGATAAACTTTAGTCAGTTAAAACATCCAAATTTTCTGCATGAAAATGGCTGGGTAGCTCTTCCCTTATCATATTCATCAGCACCAACGGATCATCACTCTCTAGCAATAAATCAATGGACCTTCATGTGAGATTGTAACATCTTATGAGCTGAATCACAAGATTAGCCAGTAAGGGATTTAGGCCTTTGATATTGCAATTCATAAGGAATATGTGAAATTATCCTTCAATGGCATTAATCCTGTATTTGAAATTAATCCATTTTTCAGTGTTTGCAGGATAAAAGCCCCATGTACAACAGGGCAAGTGTGCAACAGAGGGTCAAAGGGTTAGTAGGTGGTATAGATACAAGTAATATATTACACAGGTTATTTATTGACTACTTTATTAGTTGGAGAATAAGTTCTGAAACTACAAAGCTTACCAAGAATGGAAATTTCAGTATCCGGGTAAAGATGAAAACCGCCAGCATCTTACCAAAGGATTAAAAAAAAAGAAAAAAAACTAATCTTGTGTACTGAATTTATAGGCTTTGATTTCATACCAGAGCCATTCTACACTATATTCTGTATTTTAACAGTTCAGTAGTTGCGTTCTGCTTTTGAAAATGGTGTTGAATGGTACATAGAAAGAGATTCAGAGTAGAAAGGAAAGATGTAACGGAGGACAGACTCCAGGAAAGAAGTAACCCTAAGCTGATGATTAGTAGATCTGAGTTAGATAGCAAACATTAACTCTAACAAGAAACGTAAATGATTCTGCAAACAATTTGTAAACACTGTGCTGTGTAAAGCAATGTTGCTTTGCAGTTCCCTGACTGGAAAATAGCAAACCAATGAAAAAAAAGTTGTCACACCAATGCAAGCCTTATTAATATCTCCATGTTTTGCCTGTAATAGAGTAGAATCTTCTTATAAAATTATTTTCCTGTCTGTAGACTACCATATACATGCTACCTATCATCTTTCCCATTTCACAGAAAGACATTTCTTAGAATCTCATACAGTAGCTAATGTAATTTTTTAAAAGCTCTGTGTCCTCTCCCCAGCTAATGAGAGCAAATGCACACAGCATAACTACTTGTTTGCTGTAATTTTTCATGAATGCATTTTAAATGGCAACATAAATTTATCCTCCATAACAAAACTGGAATCCAGTGTTTCAATTCCCAGTTTTTTTAAACGTATCTGTATATTAAAAAGGATTAAAATCCATAGGGGCCCCAAATCTTCATGCTTTCACAGTAAACCAGTAACTAACTAGATGCCTGGAAAATAAGAAACTCCCTCTGCAGTCATGCTTAGTGGTACTCCACTTCTACTTTTCTTACATTTTTTTCTGGAACATCTGGCACTGGACAATCTTGTATGAACCAAATATTACACAAAAAGAACAGTAAGTGAAACATAGTAAAGCTTATAAGACCTTATTTGTTTCTAGCATCTTTATTATTTAGCCACTAGTTTAAAAGTAAATAATCTCTCACTTTTTTCTTTAGCTACATTTTAGCCATTCTTTCTTCTGTAAGATGCCAGATATGAGGAATCTACAGTAAAGGGAGCCATAAACTCCATATAAAGACATGTTTTAGGCAATATATGACCGAAGAAGGTTGCTAATTATGGAAAATGTGCTTTCTTTTTTTGCATCTCCCCTGCAAAGGTAAGATTCCAAGAGTATATGAGGGAACAGTCTAACCTATTCACTCCCGTCTGTTTCCCATGTTCCTTTCTCTGGTGTCTCTGCTTCTAATTCCTTCGGGTATCATGCAGTAAAATTTTACATGAGATTGTGGGCACGTAAGCTTTAAATTTAGGACATGTTCAGGCAAAAGGTTAAGGTGATACTTTCAGATCTTTTTTTAAAGATGTATATGCAGTTATAGACCACATTAGAATTACAGATATTTCCTCTTACTGTACACATTCCCATACCAAATGCATGAAATGTACATGCATGTACTTTCATATAGAAAAATATCTCTCAAAGCAGCCCAGGGCTAACTTCTCCAGCAGGAGGGAAGTTAGCACTATTTCACTGCAATCTTAATTCAAGTTTTCATTTCCTTTGCTTCTCCCCTGTTTATCCTCAAACAGGAAACAAGCTTTGAACCTCATACAATGAACAGACTTCCATGATACAATGTGCAGGAAGAATGCTATCACAGAAGCTTTTTACTGTTGCATCATCAGTGGGCATTTTCTATCTCAGGCGGTTGTATCTACGCTATAGCTGTATCTGTATCTGCTTAGATGGAAGTTTTTCAAGTGAAATAATAAAGTAATGCAGAATCGTAGCATTCAGCTATGTGAAAGGCAATGCTTTAATTATCAAAAAGAGATATTTCAAACCTTTGTTTAAAATTAAAATGAGTGTCTAGGACAGGATTAGACTAAAAAATAAACTATTTTAATTTCATTTTTAAGCAGATCTACACAGAGCTAAGACATTCAATATTATTCAAAATGGAATGAAATGCAATATTCTCTTTTACTTGCTATCTATGAAGAACCAAATTTTAAAATTCAAGTAATAATAATGAATCTTTTTTTTAATGGTACCTGTAACTGTACCAAGAAATTATACACCCAACTATAGCTTAAATAAATTTAGACTTTCAATAAGGAAATGACTTCTACACATAACAAATAATAGCAGCTGGTTCAAACATGAGCCTTAGGATAACTTATTTATTGAAAAAGTAGTTTAAGCTTAAATTCCAATTTGATTGCTTATTTTATCAGATAACTTTCTACTACGACACTTCAATGCCCTGTGGAATATATTTTCACAGTAAAAGATTGCTAGATTAACCTATGTTTAACACTCACACCTTTCAAGACGCAGATTTATCAAAATAAATGTTGCAATAGAATCCATTTACTAACTTTGGTAAACAAGTCATTCTGGATGGAGGAAAAGTACATGCAAAATCACAATGCTAAATTGTAGTCTGCAAGGCTACCGATTATCAAAGGAGATTCTGAAAATTGTAAATTGGCTTCACCCATTATTTTTACATTGCAGTAGTAAAGCGTGTGCCAAAGCTATATACAGCAACACAGACTTGTGAGGATTTCTTCATGCAAGCAGGTCTACGTATTTTTCTTTAGTACTTAAAAACACTTTTCCATAGGTTTTTTCTCCTTCCTACTGAGGAACTTCAGTTTGCAAAATGCATCCTTCTAGCATAAAATACTTTCTTTAGCAAGTAGAAGGAGCTCTACAGTTCTTCTTTCTCCCTTTAAACTACTCTTGGGCTATATTTTCATTAACAAGAGCATCACAGTATCAATTGATCTGTAGAGCAAAATATTAGTTCTGAGAATCAGTGGTCACATTTTGTATGTTTCGGGGGCCTTTTTTCCAAGCTCTGCTCTGGACCTGTTAACTGACAACCACTCACATTTGGAATGCATTAAGGAGAGATCCTAGAGACTATCTTTTGATTTAATTTCATACCAAAAGTAGTCATACAGAACCTTTTTTAACATGTTAAATACAGCACAGATTGTGGGAATGACTGGGAAATCCACTTCAGAAGCAGACTAATCTGATCCAAACTAAAATTTGCAGATATACCCTATAGCCACTTTGTCCTCAGTCCTAAAATAATCATCTTTCGGGTTTATCAAAGCCATTTGTGATTTAAGATTCTGACTGCATTTGACCTTTCTCCTTCTGAGTTACCTATTTCAGTGTACTTTCTGCTCAAGTTCCCCCACCTAAAAATGCTAGATTAACTCCCTATTTCATTGATATTCATCTCACTAGAGTATACAATGGTCCCAACATCCTTCCTCCATTCCGTGGTAGGTTCATCATAGTCCACTCCAATTTAGGTGATGACCTCCCTGCTTTCTTAAGAGAAGGTCCTTTTCTCAAGGGGCATTAAGCATTCTCCATTTCTGCAAACAACACTATTCTGAATGGCTATTCAAGATCTGAGATCAAGAGCAGTGTAGCAACTTGCCACAGTAACTCGCTATTTCCGTATATGAAGTTCTTCAGGAAAAAAATATAAACTACACCATTTCTAACAAATTTTGGAGTTGTTCAACTTAATGAAAATGTCATGCTTGCTATAGGGTGCTACAGACCTCTTAAAAATGCATACAGAAGAGATAATTCACTACTGAAGTCTAAACAATTTTGAATTTCTACAGTTAACTACTATATTCCTATTGAATTTTATAGGTTAAATCCTTACCATGAAATTCAACTGTGGCCTTGCGTTCTAGGCAATCAAGCATAATGCCTAACATGTGTAAGTTTTGTGTTTATTGGATTGAGAGAAACAGAACTGCTTATAGACGTCTTTGTAATGCTTTCTATGTTTTTCCTCCCAAAGGGAGGAAAGTCCCAAAACATTACTAAATTACAAAATTACTAAATTAGTGCTGAAAAAAAATACATAACATGCATAAATTTTCTAGTCATCCACCATCTCTGTTTCCCAATCTTCTTCTGAGCTGGTCAGACTTGCCCAGTCATTGCCAGTCACAGGCTTTTGCTAGTGGCTGCTAAGCTGCCTCTTCTTTTGCATCCTTATCCAGTGAGGTATTGTGCTTTGAAGGCATGCTCAAATTTTTTAACATTAAATCTTCAGTACACATGGAAACAATCCTGTTGTGTGTGTTAGAGACCCTACAGCATCTTTAAAGGATAGCAATGCAAAACTGTAAACTCTTTCCCCTTTTACAGAGGCAGCACTGCACTTATCTATATTGATACAATATATATCACAATTCTGACCATCTACTCAGATTCATTAGCCTAGTATCAAAGTAGTTAAAAGTTACAACCATATCTGCCAACATTAAAAAACATAATGTGAATGATTTTGTCACATAATTTCTTCAAAGGAGAAATACAAATAGGTAAGAATAAGGATATTTCCTTCAAGAGCGTAAACACTGATTCACATTCCCAAAAGTAACATGTGCTAGGGAAAAATATAAATCTTGAAAAAAAAACAAGACCATGTACAAAAAATAAATACTTCAGCACATTTTAGATCACGTATGTGATAAAGCTGCTTTCCTAGACAGACAAAGTGTGAAATTCTTGCCATGCTTTTTAATCTAAATAATTTCAGTGGGTCACCATTCAGCCTGTAGCCTGGAGCATATCTTTAACTGAACTGCTTACCACGTTCTACTACACAGAAAACATTTCCTCTTGTCCAGCATTTTCCCCTGATGAAGCAAAAGATTAAGAGGATTAGAAGCAAAAGATTAAGAGGATTAGATGCCTTTTCTTGGATCAGTTTTGTGGTTGTTCAACCTCTTTGTAGCTTGTGAACATTTTATAACATGTTTTTCAAACATTTCTTCCTTCATTATTCCACCTCTGATTGGCTTTGTGTCTCACTCTGTCCCTCCCCCTTTTTTACCCCTTTAAAGAATGACAAAGCTTTGAAAGCACCTGAAGGCATTCTGGATCCTGTGTCTCATATCTGCTTCTGCTTGAGGGCAAAAGATTAAATAACCACCCAAGTGACAACTCCCTTTCTGTAAAAAAATAAAACAACAAAACCACCGACATATTTTAAAAAAGTTCTCCTGAGAATATGCTATTTTTGCATATTCCTGACTTCTTCCTACATAGTTTCTATTTGCTGGTTCATGCATGTATACTTGTAAGAACTCATTTTCTTAATGGGGTGCTAGGGCACTAGCAATTTAAGAGAAAAAGTAACACCACTTTTTCTTACCAAGGACATAATTTTATTGACTACAAAGAGACTTCCTCATTAAGAATACCAAATGTACAGAAGAGGTGCAAATTTCTCTGGACTGTGCTCCTGGAGACTTGAAGATATGAGACCCAGCTCCAGCCCATCAGTCTTACAGCTGTGAGAGCACAATCTCATAGCCTGATAATATTCTCTTTTCCTGGAAGCAAGGGCAGAGCTTGACAGACACACACTGAATGATCCCAACTTCTGGCTGAAACAGACACTCAGAGACATAATTTCAGCAAAATAAGTAGAAACAGACTACAGACTTAACCACAGGTATACTATGCATACACTACAAGCCTACTTGAATGCAGACAACTGTTATTCTTTCTTCCTTTAGATACGTAGCCTTCACCATGGATGTATAGTGAGTGTCTTGGGCAACTACAACCTCCAGTGATCCAGTCTGTACTCTTCTGTGCACATCTGATCTAAATTACAAAATGTTTGGATCAAGCTCAGACCTCTGACAAAACTATTTCACCTTGCCAGTGTTTATGTGTAGTTCATACTCTTAATTCTATCCATTTTAGGCATTTCCATCATCCAGATTTTCTACAGGTCTTGAAGGTATTCAAATAAAGGTGTTGTGCCACGCAGTACTTCACATAGTGAAAGAACTATACAAATAAAAATTAAAAATATGCTCTTACTTTGTTTGGCCATGTTGTTGTCTATCTGAATTGGGTTTACTTAGGAGAGCTAATTGCTTTTATGCATGGGAGCACATACATAGACATTTATAAAATTAAGTAGTTAAAGCAGTCTTCTCTCTCTTTGTCCTTTCTACCAACATACTGCCTGTGTGCTCCCATGTGATCAGTGGTATAAATGAAAATGTTTCTCTGTGTGTCAGTTCTCTGCTATTATACCTGAATTATAATGCTGTTGTGGCCTTGTGCCTTGCCTCTACTGTACTAGGAGAAATATGTTGTGGGCAAGTCCCAGAACAAAGTCTAGAATCTTCCTGGAGATACTTTCTTATTGTCATGTTGGTGGGAATACTGTCTGCAAGAAGAGCTGAGGTCCGTACAAACTCTCAGTGACCTCCCCAGGCCTGTGCCAGAATCCAGTTACACTCAGGCACTCTGACATTTCATTCTAATTCAAAACAAAAATTAAAAGTTGTAAAATTCTCATAAAAACAGGGTTCAGGACTAAATCCAGGGTCATGAGCTGGGAGGGCTGTCTAGCAGTCAGAGAGAACCCATAAATCCCAGCCACGCGCTGTCTACCCACCGTGCTGGTTGAGCAGGGCAGAAGCAGGACTGCTGCTTTCCAGGTAAGCTGCAATCTCTCAGCAAAATGGTTTTAGTGATGATTCTGAACTTTTGAACCAGGAAAGGGTCTTGACTTAGCCTCAAACAAAAATCTTCTCCTTGATGAGACTATATGTAGGTTCAACAGTTGTGTCTGCATGCTGTGAATAGGTTGTTGACCACAGTGAGAAGAGAAGAGAAGAAACCTGCAGCAACTGTTTACCAGCACAAATACTCCACTGTTTTCAAAGTTTTCAAACCTTGTCTCTCTGTATCTCAAGTAACAGAGTGCAGTCCAAATTGGGTAGTTTCCATGTGTATTCCTATTGGTAAACAGACAATTTAGACGATCCTGATGCACACTTTAGCCCCAGGAAATTTGGGTTTTGAAGTAAGGTTCACATCCATAAGATTGTGTCAGAGTCTAATTTCTGTTTGAATAATTTATTTTAGCAGCCTCTTAAATGCCTGTGTTAGAGCTAGGGACCGAGAGGGCTTGGTGAATCTGTTGTTAAACATTTTCTTTTTATCATCTATCTATCTATAGCTGAATCTGACTGTAAACAGTGAGATAGGAAACCACTCTACTCTCTTACTTGCACATTGTGAGAAGGTATCACTGCCAGTCATCAAATATATGAAAAAAGCAGCTTTTGCAAATAAGACTTTTGGTCACACAAGCAGAACCCTTTCTGTTACTTGGCTGTACAGGAATAGCCAATCTTTAGCTTAGTTCCTTTATCTTCATTTCCACAAATAGCAACCATTAAGCAAAAACTGAATTCAATCAGCTTGTCTCCAATGGGAGATAAAGTTGAAACCATCTGCTAGTTCTTAAAAGCAATGAGGCAAATTTTATTACAGAGTGATTTGGTTACTCATGCCCTTGTTTCAGCTGACACATTGTAGCCTTTCTCTTTTAGAAGTTTTGCCTAAGGTCCAAAGTGAGATTTGAATACCCAATCTGCTGTTTGTAAAGATCAGAAAAAAAAGGTGAATCTACCAGAAGCTGCTGTTCAAAAGTGGTATACCAGTCTTTTGAGTCAGGATTAACATGAATGTCAGTCTCCAGAAGAGTGTTCCAATTTATTTGGTTTCTTTCAGTCTTCTCCTTTCTTGTTCCGTCTTATGTGAATATAAATAGTATTTAAAATTAAAAATTAACATGAAAATTGTACATTGTCTTCTGGACTCAATTTTATTATAAAAACTACAGTACAGCCAATATTCTGTATAACAGTATTTAGACATTTCCACTGCATATACCATAGCTAATTATATTTTAAATAAACCCACATATTAACACTACCTCAAACACCCAGATATTGATACTGGCAACAGTAAGAACATCCTTGTTAATTCTGCATTTTCAAATAGTCCAAAGAAGTCTGGACTTCCTTATTCCAACATTAAATATATGGGCAGAACCATGTGCTCTCTGAAATCTCATAACAATCTTCATATTGCTTTGCAAATCACACCCCCAAATGGCTGGGTAAACTTGGACTTTTAGGGTAGCTATACAACACCTATGTATAGTGTATATACCATGATAAATACACCTTATGCTATGATAAACTATACAACACTTTCATTTCTCTTACAAAGATCAGATAATGAAAGCTCATCAAATTGGAATCATGCAAAAAAATCACATTATCATTCAAATCGTCCTTCTATAGCAGGCTAGAGAGATTGGAGATGAAGCGGTATAGCTACTTGAATGTCAAAAGGTCTACAATTCTTTCTTATCACTAGTGGGAAAAAACTCAAATTATTCTTCATAGACCTATTGCCCAAGACTGCAAGTTATTAAGCAGTTTGCCAGTTGCTGGATGCATGGGCTAGGAGAGACTGGGAGGTTACACTTATATGGGCTATACTAAAAAGAAAGGTTTGGGCATACAGTCCTTGAGCAAGAATTAAACACAACTGAGAGAATTGGAAGCCTGAATGTACTGCAAGGACTTGGAAGCTGCAATCTTTTTTAGTTAAAAAGCTCTGATATCAACTGAACAGTGAGCATACTGCTGGTGCTTAAGTGGCTTCTGCTTATAACAAGATACTTCTTTCTCTCTTCTAGGATTTTCAGTGGTGTATAAGGTTAAGCCTAAGATCAAACATGTCATTTGTTTAATCTACTATATTTTCCCTGTCAATCTCATGGGAAAATAAAGAATGCTTTTGTAATAAACTTACTGAACACAACAGTTATTCACTCTCTTTTCTGAGTGACATGGTCGTGTTATATCATGATCAGTTTTATTTTTCACAGTGACGCTACTGTGGTAGGAAGCATTACTGCCTATTTGGAAATTCTGTCCTAGCGGTACCAGTAAAGAAATAGATTTCAAAGTCATGTCTGCTACCTCTATTGCAGTGTTATGACATTCAGATTTATGGGAACTGTCTGGACTTCTATAACAGTAATTAGCTGGAAGTTTTATGGGGGGTCTCCTTCTGATTTCTTTTCAAGACATACATGATATAAGTAATTACTGGGTTTGGTCAACTGCTCTTGAGAACAGATTTCTGAGTCTGAGTCATTCAAATTTTACACCATACTATTTATTTTTTCTCCATCTTCACCAGCTCAGAAGTTAAAAATAATAAAAATTTACTGGGGGAAAAAAAAATATGTTTAACTCAAGCAGCTTAAGAAGTAATTGTATAGTACTGGAACACTTCCATTATTTTTTTGGACTAAGTTAATATAAGAGAAATGCAGATGTATTTATTTGACTGAGTCAATTCTTATTGGGATTTTCAATAGAATAAAAATGTCTATACAATTTAAAAAAAAAAAATGAAAACTGCAGTTTTATTTAACAGAAAAGAGTCTCTTGGGTAAAGGCTTAAGTAATTTGGGGGGGTGGAGCTTAAAGAATTTAAAAAAAAAAAAATCAGGTCCAAAATAAGCATCTCTGCATCTCTGGTAATAAATCTGTTCTATTGAAGAAAATGCGGATCCATTACACTGTTGGCAAAATGCTGAATATCTATAAAATACGGGAGGTAGAATACACTTGTAATGTAAATATGGGTTAGCAGAGGTCCCACATTTTGTATTTTTATTGAGCAACTTTATATTTCCAATAAAAGCAGGTTGCTTGCAGCAACCTAGGCAAAATTTAATCTAGGCAAAAAAAAAAATTAAAAAATTACTTTTTCACTCAAGAAGACACCAACAGCTTTGTTTTATTTTTTTTAATTTTTTTTTCTTTTGTCAGGAGAATGGAGATAAATTAGGAGACACACATGTAATGCTGGGCGAAAAAAAGAGATAAAATAGTTTTAGTCACTCAAAACAATGCAGTTAGAGGAACTTAACTTTATACAGAGCAAGAATTCAACACATGTGGCCACTAGGAATACATAAACAGGTGAATATATACTTTAAGATTCTGGGTTAACACATTTTAGAAGACAAATTAATCACTCTACACCAGGGGATGAATTAGGTGCTTAATAATCTCTTAGCAATCTCGGACTATATGGTGCATGTAGGGCACAAAGATGCCAATAATTTCTATGGAGCCAGAAGTCTCTTCAGGTTTCAAGTTTAAATAAACCATTCTAGACAATCATCTGTAGGAAAATAAGGCTTGAGTTGTTACAGAGCATTACATTAGTGTATCTGGCTGATGTTGCAGCAATATCAAATATCTTTCAAGAACTGCTTGTCTGGAATAGTTTTTCCTCCCTCACTAATGGAGAAAAAAAAATCAAAGCTGAGCTAAAATACTTAATTGACTTCTGCAATCTTTCATTCTCATTGACAAATATTTGTTTTACATTGTGTGCTGTTGTTAAAGGTTATGGATCATCTGTAAAGATGTGGACTGTAGCAAGAGACTAATGTTTCCCATTCTACATTTGTGGTATAGTTTCTGTACATGAATGCATTCTAACTTCATATTTTTTAACAACTAAGGATGTCTACAATATTATGAGTTGATTTTAACCAGTGTTTCCTCTACGTATTCTTAATGATTTCAGACATTTCTTAACATGAATGTTACAAGTATTTTTGTTTTTGAAAGGGAATTATGAGATCACAAATAAAGAGCAAATACTTCTAAACAAAGTTGTGTTAAAAGATAGTGTTCACATTATACACCTAATTATTTTAACAAAACAATATATTTCCACATTCCTTCCCTGCTTCTGAAGTTTATGTACTTATGCCATTTTTTCAATGCCATATTTTCAATCCCATTAATTCCTCAGTGCCCACAGAGTGGAGAGTTAAGCTTCATTTAATACATCTAAGTCTATCAACCTACTAAATTCCAGTGTTACCCATATTTTGTTTTACAGCTACTTCAGGCAACATTATGAAAGAGAAAAACAGAAATGGAACAAGCCTGGCTTCCGCCTGGAGACCACACACGGACCCTCTGTCTGTGCCTATGATACTTTACCTGCCAAAGGTTTAAAGAAAACCAACCGAAGCTCCCAACCCCACAGGTTTTTGGGTTATCTCAGAAACCTTTAAAGAGTAAAAATAACACAGTTAGAACTTCGGGAGTTTTATATAATAAATAAATAAATTCAAATAGCTCTGAGGGACTCAAGTAGTCATGACGAAAACACTGAATTATGGCTGTTTTAGCAGTAGCCTACATTAATGCCAATAGAAACTTGACTCATAAAATGAAGCAGCAATTTAAAAAAATCAGCTAATTCTTTCGGATACAAAAATGTAAAATTAGTTGTGTCTGTCTCATTTGTGGAAGATGTTTGCAAAAGCCATCCCAAAGAAACATTTTAAATTGTTACAACAATTTCTTTTCATCTTTCCTAATTATAAAAATCTAAAACCAGGAGATGGTAATCTTATTGTTATAATTCAGAATGAAACCTTGGTCTAAATTTCTGAGACAGCACCAAACCATTCTACAGGAAAGGAAATCTTTCCCCTTGCTGTCAAACAGCTACCACAAAGCTGCTTTGCAGAGACATTTGGATAAGCTTAAGGAAGCATCACTTAAATGCAGATTAAGGCTCAAAGACAAGATGTGGTGAGGTGAGCAAAATATTTTGAAGCAGTAGATCTTCTGCCTTTGCTGGAATTATGCATCTCTCAAGTACTATTGCAACCAATTCTACAAGAAGAAGCTACCTGTTGCCTTATTGGACAAGCAGGATTTTCCCTCTGAAAAACTGTATTTTTAAAATGTGACATACTGGGAGCTACATGAGATAGAGTAATTCTTAAAATTAATCCTTAACACCTATATCAGAAAAACATTATTCAATCCACTCTTCATTAAAATGTGGTAATGATATATGTAAAGAAATACTAAAGCAGGTGTTTCCATATATTTGTGTTTCCATATATTTAACTGCTGAGTAACTAAAAATTTACAAATTAATTTTTCAGAAATGACAATACTTTTTCTATAGTACACATTACTGCAACCATCTATGCAATCTGAGTAACTTCAGGTGAGATTCATTATAAAGCTAAATCCAACCTGGTCACCTCAGCTCTTTCTAAAGACAGTGAATCAACTTTATTACCTCATTTGGTAACAAAGAAAATCCGTCTCATTCTGAATCAGTCAGCTAAGATCCCTCCTCAGAGTGGTTCGTTTGAACTACTTGTCTCCAAGTACCACACAGAAAGCCCACCATGATTTTTTCACATTTAAATCTATATCTAGATGCCTAAAAGGATAGCAGAAGCCATTAAATAACTGAATAGATAAGTTAGAACCTGTGCCTGCAGCTGACAAACATCTTCTTAGTAGTACAGTTGAGAGCAGTTCCAGGATTCATATTTTTTGAGTCAGGCAAGCCCCAAACTCATGGCAGGGGCTTAATCATCAGAGAATGATGGATATATCCTGTAACACATGATAAAGTTAACAAGTCCATTCAGCACTCAATTCAGTCTGTGCCTAATCTCATAATCCCGCTATATATAAACCCCTCAGCTTTTAGGTGGGTACATGTGCTGTGAAGAAGAATGAGAAATTTCCCCATGTAGATTTTATAGGGGGTTTTTGTAGGGTTTTGCCTTCTGTGAAATGATAGAGTACAATTATTGTCACACTAAAATCAAACTGCTGTTACATGGTCCACAGTTTATCATTTGTAAACTGAATAGCCTGTTGCATTTTAGCATCAATTGAAGTTTCTCTCTACTGTAAGCTAGGCATTTTTATTGCAGGGCAGCAAGTGAAGGGTAATAGAAAAAAGGAAATTTTTTCCTTGATGTCAAATAGAACGTCTTTTGGCTATCAGAAAAGCCAAATAGCAGAAAGCTACTGATTGTGTTGTTACAACATGTGCCATCTGCATGCTTTAATGTGACAAAATAGGAAACTGTAATGTTAATGCAGAGGTAATTTCTAGTGTCTCGAACATTTCCTTAATTGTACAAAGAATTGTAATTGATTTAAAATTATTCCTAAGTAGTTTAATTTATGTGAATATATGTCTGAATATATTCCACAGAAAACTTTGCAAAATTAGTTATGACAGAAAGTAACATTACAAAGAACCATGACATCATTCTCATTTTTTGTTGTTTATCCAGTAAGGGAAATAGATAAGTCGTGAGACAAGTTTTGTAAGGTCAGTCCCTCTAAGAACTTACTACTAAACACAAGAAGAGGAAAACTGTACAAGGCAGACATCATCCAGGTTAACAATAACTAATGAGATCAGTAGAAATTCTCGTTCAATATAAAGGAGATTCCAGTCAGTTGTCTGAAAAACCTTTTTATTTATGTTGACTATTATTTCAATTTAGTACATAAGGTCCTGATGTTCACAGGAGTTAAATTTGCAAGCACTCCTCTGTACGGAGCACTGAGACTGAAGGCTGGTATGCCTGTATTCACAGCATCATGAGAATCAGCGTCATGGGGCTGTGTATTAACAGCCTTATGAGAATCACTTCTGTCAAAAACTAATTCAAAAAGCTGATGCACTTAATGCTTGAGGATTCCTCATTTACCTGTCACAGAACTTTTGAGAAGACACAAGTTGCAATGCGTATCAGTATAAAAAAAAATATGCTGGAATGAAAACCACTTGAATGACTGTCTTCACTGAAAAAAAACCAAAACAAAAAACCTTCTAATAAGTATTTAGGAAGTTTCGTGTCCCTAAACAGCACCAGTGAAATTAAAAAATCCTCCCAAGAAAAGACCTGCCCTCACAGGAATCTTTGTACTACTGCATAAGCTCTGTAAGCCTTTTCAAGTGTGCAGTGAACAGATGGAGGTTGTTACAAGCTTTTCAAACCAGTGTTTACTGCAAACTTTCAGGCAATCTGTCATGGTGTTTGTATTCCCAGGGACTTTTTAAGTTCTTGAAAAGGGACCAAAATCATAAATGGTCCTTACTAATCCATGTCTACTTAATTCACAAGGAAACTTTCGTACTCAATATAAAAAACATGTATAAAAGGTAAAGGCACTTATATGATCCTCTCAAACACATCAAACCATTTTTGAAGATGGAGCTATATTCATTGTCTTCAGAGAAAGCAGACATTGTTTAAAAAAACTGGTTCCTCTCCTAGAGAACAAGCCATACTTTTTCTTCCTGTTAATGACAAGACTTGTTGAATACAACTGTAGAACAATATGCAAAACTACAAGCTTGGTTCTCTGCTGTTCAGTCAACAGGTATGTTCTCTGAACCAGATGAGACCTGTAGTAGTTTCCAATTGTCCAAGCTAAGGAGCAAAGATTTTTCTGCCCTTATTACCAAGATGCTCATTTTTCCTCCACCTAAGCTTTCATGCAGGGTTAGAATGAAGCTCCTCATTTACATATCAATGCAATTTTTACCTTGATTTTTTCAAATTGACAAATAAGCAAGAAACTAAATATCTCCCTTGAAGGCACTTAAGGAAGTGTATTTTTTTCTAACTCTTGTTATTTCCTATAATAACTGCTACTTTAGTTTTTTTAAGAATATATATTTTCAAAAAAAGCTTCAGAAATTCCACCATTTCAAATTTCCAACTTTTATAACAGTCAGATCATGAGATAAAACCTGGAAAAGTATGGTGTGATCACTAAAAATTTGACTTCCCAACGTCATAAAAAGAAGCAATATATAGCTTAAATTTATGTTCAGATGACAGTTGAAAATTCCTGAATTTTTTTCTCCAGACAATTTCACTAATGAGTCACTATATCCGTCAGCAGACAGTGCCAGTTGTAAATTGCTGACAGGCAACAACAAAAATTCAAGAGTATTTTGTCACAGGGTTTCCTACTCTTAATAACGTCGTCATTGACATCCCCAATTGTCTCTTGCACCTGAAATGAGAAAAGGGTTATCAGACGAATATTTTCATCTGTCTAACCAGCTACAGAAATCATCAAATGCCTAATCATTTAATGACTGTGACAGATCATTTAAAAAATCACAATTGGTAGATCAATGCATAAAAATAAAAAAGTGCCCACAGCAGACTTGAAGACAGTCCCTGCAAATGACAGAATGGTTTGACCAATGAAAGCAGAAGCTGCCAATCTTGAAATGCACAATAATATCTTATTCACATCTGCATATTGCATACAGTGAGAAAAATGCTTATGTGCTGAAGATCTTTGCTGTAGGTTGCATGGTACTTCACAGATTGGAGATTCTGAGGTTTCTTTATTATCCATATTTACATGATCATTAAAAAAAAAAAACAAACAAAAAAATCAAACAAAAAAAAAAAAGAAAACCAAAAAAAAAACCAATCTATTGCTTTTTTTCATCACACTCCATCTTATGCCCAAGGACAACCAAAACAGGTTTATGAAGCTGCAAAACACAAATAGAGAAGCCCACACACTAGGCAGGTGATGAAAGTCAAACTTCATCATCAGTTATTGCTAATGCTCATGGGAATACAATGGGCATTTTTGTTAGTGACAGAATGTTGTGTGGGAAAACGTCCTACTGGCCCAAGGGTAAACTTCCTATAACAACCAAGCAACCAAAGACATAAGGACACAGTATATGTGGTCTTGACAGTCTTTCAATTCACCAGTCCCAAAAGACTAAGGGATTGACTACCCAAAATCTTTGAAATTTCCCAGGTAATGTGATACAAGTGATGCAACTCAGCCGTAGAATTCACACTGATTCATCCTGGGAAACATCTAACATATTCAGAGCACTCTTATCCTAGACAGAACAACCATGGGATGAGGAGCAGTGATAACTGTCCAGTGAGGTCCACAGAGCTCACTTCAGAGATTTTGTTTTCCCATGGGATCGATAAAAATCACTAATAACTTCATTATGTTATACAGTAAATTGATAGAAGTCATATTTAAACATAAAGCCTTTACAGGTCTAGGAGCAATAATCCACCTAGTACATACAGGCCAGGGAAAACCTTGGCAGGCTGTGAATATTTTAGTTGGCATTGCATTGTAAAGGGGGTTTTAAACCTCAGTGAAACCACATTGTTACCCGAAGCATATGAATCTATTTAGAAATCATTTCAAAAATCAACCATCTGTAGATTTTGAAGTTATGAGAGTGCCATAGGCAGCTGAGGATCTCTATTTCTTGATAATGAGCAGCATGATAAATCTCAAATCGACCTTGTTTTCCAAATAGTAAAAGAACAAGTGTGGTTAAGGTTATCAAATGCCTGATGTCCCATAAGGTTATTACAGCCATTGGCTTACCAAAGAGTCCTTCTTGAACCCTAGGAGCTGAAGTCCACATGATGATTTGGTACCTGGCCAAAAAATATCTTCTCCCTACAGTGTCTGCCTGAAATGGTGCCTGCCTGAAATGGTCCAACTGAAGCTGTGTCTGTAGACTGGTAACACTGCAGAAAGGCTGTGGGTCACTGGTGGCTGCTCGTGACACCAGAAGCAGCAGAGCATTGCTGTGCCTGCAGGCACTCAGCATAGCAGATGAAAAAGACAGTGTATGCAGAAAGTTTTAGCCAGGACATATTGGAGAATAAACAGGCACTATATACACATCCCTATACACTACTGTGTGTGTATTCATAATTCATGGAGTAACAGATACCTTAGGGATCATGGCAACTTTTTCAACTAAGTTATTTGTTTGTTAGAATACCCTTTCTGGTGCTATTTACCACACAATACTCTAGTCAGGAAGAATATACACTCTGTAGAGCAGCAGTAAAGAGCAGTTTTGTGAAAGACATTTAAGAGCTAGGCATTGACAAAAAAAGGGATATAACAAGGATATAATTTATTATATATTTTAACACATATAAAAAAAGCATCTGGTACGGGCCATCTATTAATGGCCCAGTAAAGAAGAAAAAAATAATCTTTCAGTACATTGTATGGCTATGGTCTTACATTCTTAATTATTCCACACTTTAGGCTTTATTTTCAAGTACCACGTGATGACTCATGGAAAAAAGTGTCCACAAAAAGGCCCTCAGAGAAGTCATGGAAGACGTTTTCTAGCAGCTGTTTAGGAATATCAGTATCCTAGTCCCGCTAAAGAAGCCTCCACCAAAAGCTGGTTCAACTTTAAATTATTGTTTAAAAAAAAAATTAAAAAAAATAAAAAATAAAAAGGCCTACTGCTTCTTAGAGAAAAGAAATACGGGAATATGGGAATACAGCAGCAGCTCTGACACTTAAGCCTCCCATGCACAATTTTTCAGCAAAGTTCATCTCTAGGAAAGAACAAATCTTTTCTGGTATCACTATTTTGAAAATTCCTCAAAAATAAAAGCACAAAGCTCAGGGGAAAAAAGATAATGAGGATTTTAGGATTTTAACACTAGTACAGTCATACTGAGTCATTTTATGCACAACATATGTTTGCATCCTCTGTCAGCTAGGATGTGAACCCTCTTTAAGGAGTCTTCTTCCGTTTTTAGTCATTTCATATATTCCTCTTCTCACTTCTCATTCAGTTCCACAATAGCAGAAATCTCTTGACTCATTTGTTACTTATCTGAATAAACAAATTTGTTATCTCATTGATGAGGCTTTATATTTACTCCATTGCTTTGTACTTAAATACATTCACTAGTTTTTTCTTTGTAAGGTGATTTCAAGCACTACAGTTAAGGTCAGAATGTAAATAAAGAGATTGATTAAATGTCAGTTTACCTAGATTAGCTACATCTTAAAGGATTTTTAAGAGATTGGAAAAATGTTTTATGCATTCTAAAAATAAATAAAATGTAATACCTCTGATAGAGTGAGAAGAAAAACTACAGTGTATGATGCTTAAACTGAAATCCTCATTTGATTTATAAAGAAAGTAAAGGGGATGTTCAGAAATCTGGGTAGCTGGGAAGTAAAAAGAACCTGGTTGAAAATATCAGAAAATTTAAACTATTCAGTGTGGGGTTTGACATGAAATAATTCTCTTTATGACAAAGCCATCTGTCCTTTACAACATTATTATCACAAAACAAAATTGAGTTCTTGAGAACAGCAAAATCAAATTCTAGAGAATATAATTTGTGATGCAGTGTAATAAGTCAGGTTCTTTTGCGTACAAAAATCAAGGAGTCTAATTTGGATCACATCTCTATTTTAACAGTGCATTATATACAGGAGAGAAGAAAGATAAGTCACTTTTTAAATTTGTTTCTATGCTGAATGAATAGTTCCATTAGAAATCCACTGTTTAAGTTCTATCATGAGGGAAGAGAGAGATGACTCATTGAAGGTTAACAAATCTAAGGTATTTTCAGAATGACACAGGTCATGAGGACTAAGGACACCTGACTTGTTTTCAGAACTAGACTCTGTTTTTACGTAACTACTCTCAAAGCCACAAAAATTATACACATTTTTTGAAAAAATACCTTCCACAGTTCATACCAGGCATTGCTTAGAAGAAGTGAGAGAGTTAACCACAGCCAGGCCATTGGGCAACAGAGCTCTATTTATTCCCAAATGCTGGTACAATAGGAAGAAGAGCTGGAAGGCAGCATGAAGTGTTGTCTACTCCATACTCATCAAAATACTAAGGAAAGCAAAGAAAACTAATTGATATATGCATATTATTAATGCTGTTTGTCTAAGATTTTTAGCAACACCTGTGAGACAGAGCTCAGCTGATCACACATGCAGGAAGACAAACTGAGCCCACTTTTAATTAGTGGAGATATGGGAACAATAACTGAGCAGATTCTCTATTTCCCTGGCAAGGACACTTGAATTCATGCAGTAACCTTCAGAACAAGGCTCTGTTTGGCAAGGTGCATTCCAAAATCATAAAAGTCAAACAAATATCCTTATCTTTATTTTACAAAATTAAGAATAAATACTCTTGACAGTAACATGACAGGATGAGTCAACTAGCTTTGCAGTCCTAATCCAAGCAACTAAAAGTCTTCCGGGGTAAACCATTGAAAGTAAAACTACTCAGGTTCCAACTATCCCTACTTCTTTACAACATATAGAGTTTATAAGCATATAAATCAATATACCTCTTTCTATCTCTTCCATCTACTTAGAATAGATATTGTCTCTACATCATATGTCAGATAACAAAGCCATATAAACCTGTGTTTTTATAAAGCATTAATTTTTTTCTTCTTTACAATAGAGAGAGGAAAAAGGGGGGAAAAAGGAAGAAAAAGGAAAAAGGAAAAAGGAAAAAAGAAAAAGGAAAAAGGAAAAAACTTGGCAACATGCACAACAACTTGTGATATTTTTAATACAAAAATATTTTCCATTGAACTAAATCAGAAAAGTCAAGTCAATCAGAGATTTGTATTAAGGAATACATGACAGGAAAATGTGCACCGTGACCTTAAAAGAAGGAAAGTGCCCAAAAAGGGATAGTTTAGCAGTAAGTTTAGAACTTAATCCCTGGATGTGCTGCTTATCTGGCCATGTAGTTTCTAAGATACTCCCACTGGGACTTGTTAAATGAGTTAAAATTGTTTGTGTAAATTATGGTAGCAAAATCAGGCTCTTGGGAAGCAATATAATATGGATTGCTGCTAATACAGCTTTTGACATGATGAAAGAGAAAAAAAAAGTTCCTTCTAAAGAAAGACATAAATAAATATCTAATGAAGAAATATCTTCCTGAATCCTCAATCAGCGACTTTCAGATGCTGCACATAAAGGAAGCAGCCAGGGACCACCTTAACCCAATAGAAACATGGGAATGGAATGTGATTCTCATGGCACTATTCATTTGGGGTTTACACCACAGTACTGTTTTCCAGCAGTAAACTTTGTGCCCATCCACTCCTTGATTTATTCATCTTGAGGTAATTCTCACCCACTTGCCATGCATGACTGCTTCCTATGGGAGCTGCTTCACTTTATAGCTGAGCTGGTTAAGCACAAGGAGACCCACCTCTCCTCTCAGCCCACCTGCTGGCCCCCACCTCTACCCTCACACCTATGCTGACCCTGTCACAAGCCAGCTAAGGATGCCAGCCAATAGGGAAGGATGTGCTTTGACCTGGTTTTTTTAAGTGTTGTTTTTCTTGCTGGTTTAGCTCCCAGAACCAGTCATTTGGATTTCACAAGTGTTAAGGCAGAGGCAAAGCAACAAATTCATTAGTTCAGTAGTAGGTTTAGTCAGGCTGAACAGTAACAAGCAACCTGATCCCTCATCATGGGATTCAATTTGTTGTCAGGGTTTAAACCAGCTCAGTGTAAAAGGAATCAGGATTAAAAACAGAAGGGGGTATGAGCTCTAGATAATATGACTCACACTTCTCAGAGAAAAAACTGTATAAACAGTTACACTAGCATAACAAAGGAGAAAGTGATTTATGAGGGACAGAGGAGATGAAAGCAGCTGCAAACAGAAGGGACTACAATCTTCCCAAACCAGATTTGCCATCAGAGAAATCATAATGTGAAGCCTCAATTAAGTGTTTTTTCCAAGTGATATCTTTCAATTATTTACTACAAAAATGTCATATATACCATTTTCAGCCTTTCATACCTCTCCTTCAGATTTGCTTCATGTTTGTGCATGCCCTACAAAACTCAAGTGAAACACTGAGAATTTCCAGTAAAAATCTGTATGCACATAACCATCCTGAATGCCTTTTATCTCCTAGTCTGTTGAAAATGTTTTCCTATGTTTTTCTCTCCTTCCCCTTGTGCTGAGAGCTAATAGCTTGCTGTCAGTGCCACTGCTTTGTGCAAGGGCATGGTTCTGAGCTGATCAGTTAATAGCTGAGAGTGAACAATGGCAAAAAAATCTCTACAGTTGCAGTACATTTTCTTCTGCTGTCATTACCCTGGATGGAACTCAGAATTGCAGCTTTCACTTCACCTTAAACTAATATCAGAAAACAGAGGATTTTAGGACTAATAGCATACCTACACAGAAACATAAGTAAGAATACCATGAATATATGGTTTCTGAATATGTATGGTAGCTATATCTCATTTCTGCATTGCACTGAGACCTGGTAACAAACTATACTCTCATGTCCACTGTCTGTATTCCAAATCTCTGTATTTCCTTGGAGAAGAACCAAGCTGTAGACCAAGACCAGACAATCTAGGAGGTAAGGCAGCAGTTTACTCCACTAAGTGCACCCACCTGAAGCTCAGACACAGCCATCAAATGTCAGTAGACCATAAGTCTTTAAGTGCCTTGAGTGCCTTTTAACACATTTCCTTGTATAACCTCCAGTTCCTACAAAAGAAGCAGGAGCTTAATCTGCACCTGTATTGGAAATCAAAGGAAAACCATCATAGCAATCTTCCCTTCGTTCATAAGAAAATAAGCAGCAAAAGCTAAGCTTCGGCAAGAACATAATGTCAGACATGAGGAGGATTTTTCTTTTGGATTATGTTTATATTAAGAAACTGGCTGTTACTGGAAATTATATTTGAGAAGTGTCGTCACCAGTGTTTATTCTTGTTTCAAGTTTGGTTATCAATTGCAGAATTTTCCAAACTACAGAGTTGTCCTGTGATTTTTTCAGTCATTTAAGGGTTTTACTTAATTTCATATATTACATTACAAAGAGTAAGTGGAGATCTGAAGTCTCTATTTCAGTGTAGATATGATTCTTATGTAAGCTTCTGAAAAGCCTGTTGTCTCCAAAACTTAAGAATGATTATTTATTTGTTCCTTTGTTTAGTGTAGAAAAAAATTTGGAAAAAAATTGTGGAGGAAGAGTGTCATATATGAATTCATCACAAGAAATTGACACATTTAAATACAGTAAGTTCCAGTTCTAACATTAAACCCTTGTAAACTAATTTTTCTAAATGCATCAGTTTCTAGAAGAGTGGGGTAAACTTTTTAAAAGGGATCTAAAGGGAGAACTCCTCCATCTCGTTTGATATGGCCTGGCTTCCTATCCAGAAAGGGTTCAGAGGGAGCATTCTCTCTGCCAAACTAAGATGGAGTGGCCCTGAACCTCTTTAGCACACACACCCTCCTCCAAATTCAGCGTAGCAAATCGACTCCTATCCTAGAGATAAACATCATAGAAATGCATCTGAATATGCCAGCTGATTTCATGTACTCTCATTCTTAGACTGGTACAGGCTGCTTCTGAATTTTCTTTGGTTCTCTGCTGTTATCCTAGGATTTCTCAGCCCCACTAGTACTCAACTCCCACTTCACAAGTTGAGAAATCATGCTCAAGCAATGAATAAGGCATAAAATCTCTGCAGAATTTTACATTATTATTATCAAGTAGTTGAAAATAATTGTACTCTTAGCTGTGCAATAAGGAATGAGAAATAACACCTTGTCTACTGTTTAAGAGAGAAAATACAAAAGAGAAAGCTATTAGTAATCACTAAGAAATAACATAATGTGAAATGTGAATGTCTCCAAAATCATACACACCCATGACAATCACCGTTCATGTCATAAAATTGGTCACATTTGCTAGTTGTACTTCTGTTTCCCTCCTTGCTCTCCTAGATTCCTAATCACTGGCTTTTAGGTTATGTGGTGAAGTATCAGAAGACAGCCAACTCTCCTTCTCATTCTTTTGCTAACTGCAGGACTCACCCAAAACCTCATTGAGCCCATCCAATTCACTACACCAGCCAGAAAATATACCAGCATGTAGAAAGACATTAAAGAGCTTTCTGCTAGCTGACTAAGATGAAGCAGTCTCAAAGGGCAAGGAGAGTATCAGAACTCACAAAAGTAAAAAGTACACCAGGCCCAATTAAAAGCAGGGGGCAGGGAGTGAGACAATTTCTGTCCATGGCATCAAAGTACCAGTCCACTTTAGCAACCTCGCAGGTTACGTTACCCAACAGGTAATGTTCCAGGTGCAGTTGACCCAATCTGATTCTGCCCTCCTGCCACAAGGAAAGACCTCACTCCCTCCTCCCTTGCCTCCTCTCCCAGACCCACTTTCAGATGGATCCCCTTCACCTGTGCTTCTCAGATTTGGATCAGTTGATTACAACCACTAACACCACAGAAAAACTATGGTTTGGGTTTTTTTACCCACCCAAGCTCTTTTTCTGCCAAGTAGGTGAGTTGAATCTGCTCTGATAGGGCCTGATGCCTGAACCAGCTCAGAATGACACACAGGTACACAGGGACAAGTTGAGAGGGGGAGACTGAGGGGAGCTAGATTGCTTCCTCCCAGCAGAGGTGAGCTAGATCTACCATGTGCCCTGAAAGTGTTCCATCAGTCAGATGCCTTCTTACTGAAATGACAACAGTGACCAAAAGACCAGAAGTTAGCAGACTACTAACAGCATTCATTACGTAATTGCAAATTCCTCTCTGAATAATCTCCATAACTCTACGTACAATTTCTTTTTAAGCACAGGTGGCCTCGGTTGTAACATCTGTTCAAGCACAAAAAAATACCCATGGCAATGGACATGATGGGTCAAAGCTCTGCTTTCCAGACCCAAAAGTTTAGGAAATAAGAACACATGTGAAGGCATCACCTGGGGTAATGCACCTGCAGACAACTGAGTAGACCTAAAAGCTTATTTCTAGCAGAATAAAGCCTTCCTGCTCTCACACCTTCCAGTCTGCACAGCCAGAAAATCATCTGATCCTTCAGTGAATCACTTTAGCTCACTAAACGGAGAAAAACACCTTCACATTTTTATAGATTAATCTCCTAGAATTTAATATTTTGTTTAAACTTTCACTGTTCACTCTCCTGTCTTTTTCTTTCTTTCTATGTACGTATTTACAGTTTTATTTTCAAAAGCAAAGTTAATTTAATTATAGGAATCCTGATACTGGTTCTTTTGTAAATGTTGAATGGGCAGCACTAACATTTTTAATATGACTATACTGTTAAAAATGTGAAAACCTGTCTCCTCTGTGACTGATTTGGTTCTACAAAGTAGTGTTTCCTAATGAAAATGTTTTGTCAGACAGTATCTGACCGGTTATAATCATGACCTAAGAATTCATTAGATAGTCTTCAGTTATTTGTCATGGTCCCCAGCTCAAGCAAACTCTTTCCATGCAATTTTGTGTCATGTGTTTCTTTGCAAAAAAAAAATCTATAAATTTATAGTTTTTGAAGAAAAAAAAGTGCAAAACACACTAGTTTCTTCTTTTTTTGTTGGGTTTTTTGGTTTTGGTTTTGCTTTGTTTTAGGGCAGTGTTATGAGTCTAGCACTTAAATATCACTTTTTAAACCATGCAGGTTACGTAAACACACGATGATTCATATGTCACATGCAAGTCCACCATAAAATGTCAGCTTTAAAATTAATAACAGCAATTATACACAGATTGAAAAGAACTGCTGCCCTTTGGTAACCTATGTCTTCTGCAAGCAGGTACTTCACACTTTGCAGCAAAGCCAAATGCTGCACCACTGACACTGGTTAGAGTCTGTCTGTGAACACATAACTAAATGTCATGTCATTAGCAGTGCTGTGCTTCAGGAGGACTTTATTTTCATGTGCATTTAGCTACTTTCTTTGAGTCCACTAATTTACAGATATGTTCACTCCAGATGGAAACATTTAGTCTAATCTATGCCTCATTTTCTATACTGCTCATGACAAGGCTTTCAAAACATTTAAGAGAGAGGAGGAGGGAAAAATGAACAGGAAGATTTTGTGAACGATTAAAGCCTCTGCAACTCCAGAAGGAGCAGGGGTATGTTTGGTATGCTACTTACGCATTTTATTACCAAGCAAAGAGGAGAAACAACCTCCTTTCTCTCATGCTACTATGCATCCAGCAGAATTCATATGACAGCCTTCTGAGGACTGGCAGCAGAGGTAGGCTTAACATCTGGTGACCTGCTTTTACAAGTCTCCACTGTTCTGCTTTGTTCCACCAGTGAGACCAGAGCATAGAGACTGAAACATCAGGGCTATCTCTCTCCCATTTGTTGAACCAAGATATTGTCCTAAATACAGACAAGACTGAATCCTTCTTCACTTGTACCTGCTGCTGTTGAAGTTTCAGTATGCTGACTATTTTAAATCTAGTTTTCAGGAATCCACACCTTCTTAAATATTACAGAGGTTCACAGTCATCTGCATCAGGTTTGCAGCCTGGGACTCAGGCTCCCAGGCCAGGTCTAGGTGCAGCAATGCTGAGTTTCCCTGTGTTCAGCTTGTAGGGCACCTTGCTGGTCAAAGAATAATGCAGCCTTTAATAAAAATTACTGTTTTTAAAGCACAGATTTAAGTGACCTAATCATTAATATAACATATTACACCAGTCATACTCAAGAAAATCCATAGTTTAAACTACCGAGATTCTGTATGGAAGATTATATCAATAGTTAAGAACTGAAGATTAAATCAGTTGTTAAGTGTTATTGTGGACAGCTTCAGTTTCCACATCTGTGGGAGTACAGATGTGCTAGAAAGGGCACAGAGAAGTACAGCTAAAATGGCTGAAGAGAGGGACCCAGATGTTTTGTGTGGAAGGGTTAAAGAAGTGGGAGTTGGAAGAGAGAAAAGGGAAAGATTAACAAAATCCTGATGAGGACAGATAAGGTGGGCAAAGACATCTTCCCCAAATGTTGATATGTAGGGAACTTCTACAACTGGTCACTTTGAGATCATAGAATCATAGATTCACAGAATCATAGAATCAACCGGGTTGGAAAAGACCTCTGAGATCACCAAGTCCAACCTTTGATCCAAAACTGCCATAGTTACTAGACCATGGCACTAAGTGCCACATCCAGTCTCATCTTAAAAACCTCCAGGGACAGCGAATTCACCACCTCCTTGGGCAGCCCATTCCAACATCTGATTACTCTCTCCATAAAAAATTTCTTGCTAATATCCAACCTAAACTTCCCCCGGCAGAGCTTAAGACCATGCCCTCTTGTCCTACTGCTGGTTGCCTGGGAGAAGAGACGGACATCCACCTGGCTACAACCTCCTTTCAGGTAGTTGTAAAGAGTGATGAGGTCTCCCCTGAACCTCCTCTTCTCCAGGCTGAACAACCCCAGCTCCTTCAGCCTCTCCTCACAGGACTTGTGCTCGAGTTCCTTCACCAGCCTCATTGCTCTTCTCTGGACCTGCTCCAGCACCTCAATATCCTTCCTGAACTGAGGGGCCCAGAACTGGACACAGTACTCAAGGTGTGGCCTCACCAGTACAGAGCTCCTTCCCAAAACAGTCAATAGCTCAAGCCTGAAAGTTGATGCTTTCAAACAGAAAAGGTAAGATCAGAGACATGTAACATCTCTGAAAAAACTGTAGCCAAAATGCAGTCAGATATCCAAAATACTATTTTTACTTTAAAGACCAGTGTAAACATATAAGTATCTTGCTTACCAAAAGACATGTTGTGTTTTGATAACTAAGACATAATACATGAATCAGGAAGTAAGCACCATCCAAAATAAAGATCATTTGAGGCTAGCAGGAAGTTCATAGCTTCTTGATGGTTGCAAAAAAAAAAAAAAAGAGTAAAATAACAAGCTAAGAAAGGGCAAAAGAAAAACAGCCCTGCTAATTGCTGATAGCTGCTCATTTTTAAGCAATCAGTACCATTTCTACTCCTTCATTTTCTGATGGTTTTCACTTTGATCCTAACAAAGATACTCATCAGTACCATAACCTTAAGCTGTGCATTTAGTTTTTTTCTCTCTTGTTAGCCAAACCTTACCAGGGCCAATTATATTGTCTATACCAGCATTGAACACAACAGGGCCCATCGTTTGTTATGTTAGCAATTATAAACACCAAACTACACTCTGAATAAGGACTGTGCTGTGAAGTTGTGTTTCCACTTTACTTGAACTGCTTTTGAGTAGAAACACATTTTATTGTAATGTAGATACTTTCTCAGAAGTATTATTTCTAACTACAGGAAGACACCTGTGCTGTGCTTCCTTCTCTAATTACAAAAGGTCAAATAATTCACCATATAGGAGATTTTCAGTTCTTGTCATTTTTTGACATCATGATTAAGTATGATCTACATTTCATTTATTAAAGCCATGATATAAATAAAAAATATAGCACTTCATAAATATTTGATAAAGCTGCTAAAAATTTCTGTTCAGAAAAATTGAAAACAGAGAACACTGCTCTCAAACAAAATACATTGACTTTCCATCCACATTTGAAAACTTTACAATCATCTCTTTCACAACTTCATGTCATGTAATTTTGATGTTAAAAAGAACTTTAGTTTTTGAGCAAAGACAAAAGAACTGCAGGAACAAAGAGCAAGAAATTGAATGGTTCAGTGAAGAACAATTAAGGTTAAAAAGACATCCTTGATAGCATATCAGGGATAGTGATAGGTGAACAGCCTTACATTTTTTACATATGGCATTTCTTTTCATAGTAATGTTTTAAAATGAAGCCACTTGACTTTTATAATACTGGTTATTGTTAGTTTCCTATATGAAATACACATGACATTTTAAAAATGAGACTGAAGGTTAAAGTCCTTCATTAAGAAAAAGAGAGTATTTCTAAGAACATTTTATATACTACTTGAAAGGAAGGAAGGAAGGAAACTCCTCTCTAAATATGAAAGTGAAAATCATAGAATCACAGAATCATAGAACACTAAGTTGGAAGGGAACTCAATAACCATCTGGTCCAACTTTTCTTGTCAAAAGCACAGTCTAGACAAGGTGGCTGAGCAACTGAATTTCAAATGTGCCCAATTTTGGGGAATCCACCAGTTCCCTAGGGAGATTTTTCCAATGGCTGATTTGTTCTCATTGTGAAAAATTTTCCCCTTGTGTCCATTTGGAATCTCCTCAGGATAACTTGTATTCATTATCCTTCATCTTTTCCATGTGACTCCCCACAGAAAGGGAGTTTTCATCTTCTTTGTAAAGCAAAAGATGTCCTCCAACTTCTAAAATGAACATCATAAAAGTTTATTTCATATTTGGTAGTACAGAAGAGGGGCTGAGAGACCCAGAAAACTAGCAGTGTTTGAAGGTTTCAAAGTGGCTGGCTGAGGGATGCGCAAGTGCCAAGATCAGTGGAAAAATTCACCCTTGTAGCAATGCAGATTAATTTGCTAAAATTTTAAGTCCAGCCTAGAAAAGGAACTTTTATGTGAATGCTCTTCCTTCCCCTTGTCCAAAAGAAAAATAACAATAGTTAGTGTCACCCTGTACTAATAATGTACAAGAAATGGTAGAAGAGTTTGAATGACTTCAGACAACTTAATATGAAAAGACTTTCACGATGGAAGGATTCAGTGAGACCTGCTTTCTGCTTTTGTCTTTATTGACATCCTTTAACAACAAAATATAATTAAATACTGAACACAAGGTGCAAGAGAATGAAACATCTACCAAGTGAGACAGAAGATTTATTACAAGGACTTACAGAGTGAGAACTTTGATTAAAGGCATCCTTGAGAATCCTTGCAAGAGTGAAAGGGTGGGATGTTAAGCCATAAATCCCAAATTATTAATATATTCTACTAAAAAAACCTTGATAACATAGTTTGACTAAACTAAGGTTTTGTGGCCTTTGTAAGGGTAAATGGCCCAATCAAGGATTGTCTGTAAGCACACTTGCAATTTCTTTACAGAGTTTGTAATGATGAGAGAAAAAGAATTTGATATCTGAAGGCAGGTACTCCTCAGCACAGTAGATTTCATCATGCATGGGTTGCTGTGGAAGATAAGTGTTCAGGTGTTCAGTCTTTGTGATCCTTGGGCAAGAATTTGTTTACACTTTGTGTCCCAAGAGGTACCCGTTCACTATCATCATCATCATCATGGCTAGGCTTCGCAAACAAAGATTTGGGAAGGGCTCTACCCACATTTGCTACAAGCGTGCTGGTGGCTAAAGAGGTCAATGCAAAATAGACAAGATCGGTTGCAAAAGGCACAGCAGAAAGACTCCTTGGATGGTATCAGCAGGATACGACTCTTTCTGTGTTGTCTTTTCTCTTTGATGGTGATCCTGCGTGCGTTCTCAAAGGAAGCAGTAACATTATGGATTGTATGTCACCAGACCTCCCAGTTGGAGGCCAGAGTAGACCAGCAACAGAGATCAATGTGGCCAAGGCTGAGATGTTGCTTCAGGGAGTCCTCGTATCTCTTCTTCGAGGCTCCTCTCTTGCGGCAGCCAGTGGCAAGTTCACCATAGAGCACGATCTTAGGGAGGCGGTAGTCCTCCATCCTGGAGATGTGCCCTGCCCAATCCAGCTGTGTTCTCAGCAACATGGCCTCAATACTCGTAACTGCTTCCTGTTCTAGAACAGATGTATTAGTTACATAATCTGACCAGTGGATGTTTAGGATTGTACCGAGACAGCGTTGATGGAAGCATTCTAAGAGCCGTAGGTGGTGGCGGTAAATGACTCATGATTTGGACCCATATAAAAGAGTAGACAGCACTATGGCTCTGTAAACACTGATCTTTGTACTTTTCTTCAGGTGTTTATTTCGCCAGACTCTTCTATGGTGTCTTCCAAAAGCTCTATATGCCTTTGCTAACCTGTTGTCTATCTCTCTGTCAATCTTACCATCTGAGGAGATGAGGTTGCCTAGGTAATTAAACTGCTGGACTGATTTGCCAATGGTGATATGGGGATGATGGAAGACTTCCTGAGGTGCAGGCTGATAGAAAACTTCAGTCTTCTTCAAGCTGATTTCCAGCCCAAAAAGCTCAGCAGCGTCTGCAAAGCAGGATGTTAAATGCTGCAAAGCTACTTCTGTGTGAGCAACGATGATGGCGGCATCAGCGTAAAGCAGCTCCCAGACAAGATGGTTTAAGGTCTTAGTGTGGGTCTTCAGTTGCCTTAGGTTGAATAGGCTTCCATCAGTACGATATCAAATGTAGGTACCATCTTCTTCATCGAGGTCTGCCGTGGCCCTTTGGAGCATCATGCTGAAAAAGATTGTGAATAGGGTTGGTTCAAGAACTCAACCTTGTTTCACACCATTGGTTATTAGAAAGGGCTCAGAAAGTGCATCGTCATATCTGACTCACAGTATCAAAAGCCTTGGGGAGATCAACAAAGGTTACATAGAGACCTTTGTTCTGTTCCCTACACTACTCTTGCAGTTGTCTGAGAACAAATACCATGTCTGTGGTACTCCTATTGGCTCTGAAACCACATCGGCTTTCAGGAAGAAGTTCTTCTGCTATAGTGGGTATTAGTCTGTTCAAAAGTATTCTTGCCAGGATCTTGCCAGCAATGGAGAGCAGAGTAATACCCCGGTAGTTGGAGCAGTCTGATTTATCTCTCTTCTTCTTATACAAGGTGATGATGACTGCGTCACAAAGGTCTGATGGTAGTTCACCTGGGTCCCAACAGCACATCACAAACTCGTGAAATTTAGCATGGAGTGCTTGGCCCCCGTGCTTCCAGACTTCAGGTGGAATTCCATCAACCCCAGCTGCCTTGCCAATTTTCACCTGCTGTATGGCCTTAAGAGTTTCTCCCATAGTAGGGGCAGTATCCAATTAATTCTTCACCAGTTGTTGTGTAATTTACTGAATTGCTGGGTCTTGAACTACACAGTTGGTACTGAAAAGAGTCTGAAAGTGTTCAGACCATCGATTCAGAATGGAGGTTTTATCTGTGAGAAGCACTTGACCATCTGCACTGAGTAGAGGGCTTTGGACCTGGTATGTAGGTCTGTATGCTGTTTTCAGGGCCTCATAGAATCCTCTGTGATCACCCGTATCTGCACATAATTGAATTTTTCCTGCTAGAGTGATCCACCACTTGTTCTGGATGTCATGAAGTTTCTGTTGGAACTTGCTGCATGAGACAAAAGGCTGCTTTTCTTACATGACAAGATGGCTGAGCAAGGTGTGCTTGGTGGGCAGTTCTCCTTTTCCTCAACAATTCCTGGATCTCTTGATTGTTTTCATCAAACCAGTCCTTGTTCTTCTTGAGGGAGAACCCTAATAATTCTTCAGAGGACTGCAGGATGCTATTTTTAATATGTTGCCAAAGTGATTCAGGAGAGGGATCTATGGAGTGATCCTCGAGCCTAGTTTGAAGGTTTGCCTGAAAGCTGTCTCTCACTTTAGCTGATTGAAGATTGTTAACTTGGAGTCTCCTCCTTGGAATACCACCCCTTTTAGGTTTGAACTTAAGGTTGAAGTTAAGTTTACAGCACACAAGTCGATTGTCTGTTTGGCATTCTGCACTAGGCATCACATGGGTATGGTGAACATTGCAAACATCTCTCTGTCGCACCAAGACATAATCAATGAGATGCCAATGCTTAGATCTAGGATGCATCCAGTTTGTCTTCAGACTATTTTTCTGCTAAAAGATAGTGTTGGTGATGGTGAGCTGCTGCTCCACACAAAACTCTAGCAGAAGACGACCATTATCATTGCAGTTTCCAACACCATGCTTGCCTAATACTCCTTTCCAGGTTTCAAAGTTCTTTCCTACTCTGGCATTGAAATCACCGAGGATAACGATCTTATCATCTGCAGGAACCTTTTGGGTAAGGTGGCGCAGATCGGTATAAAATTTATCTTTTTCAGCAGGGTCAGCTTGGAGAGTTGGGGCATATATACTAAAGAGGACAACATGTTGCTTGTTGTGTAGTGGAAGGCGTAGGGAGATAATGCAATCAGAATAACCTGTCGGTAGATTTTCAGCTTTAGGGACAATAGAGGTTTTAATCGTGAAGCCAACTCCTGAAAGATGCCTTTCGGTTCTCGGTTTACCCGACCAAAAGGGTGTGTAACCAGCGCCATGTTCTTTAAGGCTGCCTTCCTCATGCCAATTAGGCATAGGCAGTGCTCTCCCCAGCAGCATCACACCCAGCTCTTAGGACAGACTAAGACCGTTAGAACACAGGCTCAGCTGTGCCATGGGAGGAGAGCTGTGACAAACAGTTCTCAAGGACTTCCATCTGGGTCTCATTGCTGCATTGCATTGTACTCTGTTGTAGAATTGCTGGGTCCCCAATTACTTTCAGCTCCAGTTCTTTCTTTTTTTTTATTTCTTCCCTGAGACCTTGCCTTTCATCCTTCTTCCTTTCCCTGTACTGTTTTCTCTTTGATACGCCTTCAACATCTACCCTTCTTCACGACAGGAGGGCTTCTCAGAAAGAGCTGGGTCTGATTATACGGCACTTAGAGTCCCCCTTGCTCCCACCAGCTCTTAAAAAGATAGGTGGCTAATTGGAGCCAGATGCTTGGCAGGTTTTCCACCTATGTGGTTGTTCAGTCTGTCACAATAAGATGACAGTGGGAATAGACCATAAAAATCCCTGGAAGTGAAGACAAGCAGCTTACATTTGATATACAGAAGAGAAAGTATGTGGAGGGAATCAAAGAGAGGGGCTGCATGGTCAACAGACCCAGAGAGAGATCTTTGATATAGTGCTGTGGCAAGACTGCTTTTGTCAAGGGAAGGGGAGGCTGCAGCAATTGAGATGGGAGGCGATCAGAGCCTTGTGATGTGGTTTAGCACTGGAAATTAATAAGAAAACCCAAAGCTGAGAAACATATTTAAGAAGGATCAGCAAAATTTAGAGGCTGTTGATGTAAGGACAAAAAAAAAGGGGGTTATGTATTTACCAGATAGACTAAAAATTTAGCAGGAACAATAAAAATACTGCAGATCCACAAACTTATTATGTTATGAACATAAAGGCTCAATCTCTTGTTCCTCCCCCTTTTTTCCCCCTTTTTAACTCCCTCCCCTCATTTTAGCCTCTGCTTCTAAATTCTACAGTCTCTGTTCAAGAAGCAGGATCAAAATGAGAAATAGGCTTATTATTCTTTCTAGGTATAAAAATCTACTTAACTTTGTAGCTTCAATGGTGTTTCTTTAGAGTTTCAATAATAAATATTAGATTTTAAAATGTACTCAGCCTGTCTTATTTAAATTTTGCTTATATAAGAGGTATACTTTAGCATATTAGAATAGCATCACAATGTATCATCACAATGTTTTATTTTTCATAACTGTAATATGCAATTATGTCTGCTTCTTGTCAATCTGCCGTTATAATAATATGGTTCGAAGAAGAAAGAAAAGGTAAAGGAAAGAAAAATGGAGAATCAAAAAAAAAGGAGAGAAAGAGGGAAAGAAAAAGAAAAGGGAAAACACTTTCCAATCAGCTACAGGTGGCAGACTTTACATTCTCAGATGCTATTGCATCTTATGTAATAGTATAGCCCACACAGAAATTGCCATCTGCTGCAAAATCATTTTTTTTCAGAGTAGGATGTAGCTTAATTTAATTATGGACTGCTGAATTAAAGTATCAGCTTTTATGCATCCTGTTTATTGTACACTTGCCAATTATGTTTAATAAAGATAGACAGGTGAAGTTCAAAGGAATAACTCAGAGAGTTAAAATAGGAACCACCCAAATTAGCAAAACTGTATGGCCAAATCATGATGCAAAGAAGTCAAAGGGACCTTTTGTTTAATAAGTCAGCGTTTAAGAGGGAAAATGAGGGTTTTCTAAATATGAGTGGAAATCACTATGAAGTTTATTTAAATCCTGGTTTCAGTTAAGTCAAAAGGATTTTTGCCTTTTTTCCCCAGAAAGTTCAGGTTGCTACCCGTCTGCCTATTGTTTTTCCCTGAATATATCTGAAATCCATAACTCATCCTGTAATTTTGCCTCTTGTCTGGAAGAACGCACAAAATGTACATGTAAATACACCCATCTGCCCAGGCCACCTGTCCTGGTGTTCTCTGAGATTTTACAGCTAAAGTGAGCTAGATTTAGGCAAGGAAAATTGGATCCCTCAGTTGGATCTCCTCAAGATCACTGGGTTATTTTTGCAGCCCTAGTATCTCTCCTGGGCGAGACAGAAAGCCAGAATACTGTTATGGCTATTGAAATTTCTGTGGCATTTCCTCTAAGATTAGTATTGTTAACTTCAACATTAATTCTTATGACCAGACTAATTTTCCACTGAAGTGAAATGGTTTTTTAGATTCTCCTTTCACTTCACGTTGCATACTGCTTCAGACTGGTTGCTTCAGATCACTAAGCAGCTACTGAGATTCATCTTATGGGACTGCATGTTAATGCCAATGGAAGGCTGTTTACATATTCCTTTCTTCTGCCACAGTTTCCCTACTCAGAGGCTTAATAAAGGTATGTAAATTTTTTAATTGTTTTGGAAGGTCGATAAATGTATGAAGAGCACTGGATCCTACCGAAAGTCAACAAGGCTGAAGTTTCCACTTTGGGTCTAATTAAATGCTTTCAAAATGTATTGGCAAACTAATAGTATGAAATTAAAGCTATGTCTATATTAAGCAACTAATATCAAACAATACAGGAGAAGTAGTTTATAGAATCAAATGGTGCTGAAGAGACTACATCTTCACTAGGTAACAGCTCAGGAGCATAACTTTGCAACAGATGTAATCCAGTTCCTTGGGATGAGCAGCTCAGCACACACACAGCATGAAACTCTCTGGGAGACCAGCCATCAAGTCAGACACTCTGTCCTCATGAAGGCTTGGAGTTCATTTGGCACGCAATGGGGTGGCAACTTTCAGTGTAGCCTCTCCAGAAAGGATACTGCTAACATTTATTTAAATGTCACTGCAAACGAAACCAAAGCATCTTAAATGGGGACAGCTGGGGGAGTTCAGCAGGGTATGTTTGAACCAAACCCAAGTGATGGAGTAGCTTCAGTCTGTCAGCCAGGACTTCTCACTGACACAGCTTGTCCTCCTTTTTAGGAGGCAAAAAAGGTACTACAGAGCTCCGTTTCTATTTCTGGATCTTTGTGATGACTCATTGGCAAATCTTTTTGTGTAAAGTGTTTAGTTGCAATAAGCCTTAAGTTAGTGTAACTAGCTTCCCTGTTTATGAAAAATATCTGTTTTGAGCAAGATAAGAGTGGCATTTTTAAAAGTAGCTTTCTTATTATCTTTCTGTAGTGTTACAAACTGTTATGAGGTTTAGCTAATATTATACCAGAATTATGAAGTGTAGTTACAGAAAGTATTTGATCCCATTGCTCTATAGACCTATGAAAGGCTGATAGCCTAAGCTATAAAATATACTGATTTCTGGTAACACTTGTTTTAATTCAAAATTCAAATATTCCTCATTCTTTTTCCTTATTTATGTCATAGTTTAATGCCTAAAGAAAATAGAACTGTGAATAGCAGGTAAGAATTTCTTTCTTTGTAAGAGTATTTCTCTTAAAAAATATTATTGATTCCTTACTACTTTCATCTGTAAAGACACGAAATAGGAATCCTGAACTCTAATAGATGGTGTAGGTCCACATTAATTCTGTTAAAGGAACTTCCTTGGAGAAATTCTTGTTTGACACTAATATAATCAAGATCATCACATCTTAGTGAAATCAGAAGAATTAAGAATTGGTATAAAAAGCAGAGTGCAGCACTGTTTCTGTAAACAAGCATGCATTCACACAACCATTTGCATCCATGTACTTAACCTTCTTATCTTCTTTAAGAATTCTAGGTATAAAATTCTACTTCCAAAGTGCATCAAGGAGGGTAAGAAGGTCACACTGACTTCTTAGTCAGGAAAAGGTCTGGGTGAAGGAAAAAGAAGACTCTGTAAAGAAGAAAAAAGACTGCACAAATCACAAAAATAAGCTATTATTTCTCAGGTCAGAAAAGAAGTTAACAAACCAGTGGGAGAAAAGGAGAAAAGTACCTCAGTTATGTCAGCCAGAGAGGAACTGCATAGCAGCAAAAGGCAGAGCACACAGGGTAGTTCAAATCCAGTTAGAAATGGTGTTTCTCACTGATTTTATCTAAAGGCTCTAGGTGCTGATCAGCTTGGTGAGTCTTGCACTGTTCACAGGTTAAAATCTTTCCCCTCACATCAGAGTAAACTGCTGAATAGCTTTTAGCACTCTGTAAACTGAGCAGCACCTGAACTGTTTCTTCTAAACACCATTGAGTTAAAAACAGAGAAAGTTTGCTGGCCACTTGCTGCAAATACATATTATGACAGAATAAAATATATATAAAAATTAATTGTTTATAAACACTACTACAGCCATTTCTAAACAAGTTTGAATTAGTATTTTTCATGACCGGTTTAGTAAAACCTTATTGCCTTTTTTACTAGTACAGTACCTAGTCCTGATTTCAAACCATGTAAGTGTGCCTTTGGCTCTGTAACAACCAGATGACTTCAGTGTACTACACAGAGACCAAAGCAGGTCACTAAACCAGATAGTATTAAGAAAAAGGTGATAATAATAATAATAAAAAAATAAAATCAACTGTAATATTTCTGACAAGAGATTTTTTCTTATTATTTTTATTACAAGTATTATTTTAAAGCAATCCATTAGGTTTAACAATCCTTCACAATAAATTGTGAATACACTAATGAAAATTAAAATCTTTTCTGTAAATTTTACCATAATTTTGTTTTAATCAAGAATTACTATACCAGCATTACGCTTCTGCCATTTCAAGAAGAGAAGTTAAAGTCTGCTGTGTACAAGACTTCTTTCTTATAAATGCTTCAGCATACAAATAGCTATTTATGTATACCTTCAAAGGATAATATGTACAGGATCATGTTTCATTTTTATAGGATCCCTGCAATTTAGCTCTTATTAAGTTCTACAGGCACTTTCCACTCAGGGCAGAAAAATAGCAGTTCTTGAGACTTCCAGTCTGTTAGCAGCCCAATTAAGCCCATCCAAGGGAAGTTCTGACCCCCTAGGCTTCTAAATCATGGAATTCCATGGAGCCTGTCAGAGTATCCTCTGTGCTGGAGAGTCTGGGCTTTCTCCCACTGGCAGACCTGTCACTGCCAGTGTAGCAGGAGAGGTTAAGCCCAGATGGCATGGATCTCACAGTTTAGGCAGTTCATGGTCAGACACTGGCAGAGAGGGGGAGGCAGAGGCCATGACCATGCTGCTTTCTCCAGAGCATGTGCAGAGCCACTTTCCTTGAGTAGCAGGGATAAGACGAAAAACCGCAGAAAGCAGAGATACCGTAGGTAGGTTTACCTTCAGTCATGGCCCACAAACGCAGTCCAATGTGTTTTGAACTGTCTCACCTTTAAAAAGTAATGAAAATGATACCTATATTCTGGTTCAAGATCTCTCTTAATGTGCCTTCCCTAGAAAAGTGTAGATAGAATCTCCCTGATATTCTGCAGCTTGCTTAAAATAATGTGCTCCTTGCTACCCAACAGCCTGGAAGGACCCATACACCCAGGGATAAGGACAAGCACAAAAATTATATTCACATATGAAAAGCTTCCTGAAGGATCAGTAAAACCCCAAATAAGACTCTGCTCAAAAAGAGAGAGAGATAATGTCAGAAAACTTCTATAGACTGTGTCTCCCCAAAAATATGTGTTGTGCTGTAGTGCATTTATTGGCCTGTTATTAGGACATCTCTAGGACATCCATGGGTATCTGTCCTTCCCTACATGAGCTTCTAATGGAATCTGCTCCCCTGCTCTTTTGCCTATTTTCTTAATCAATGATCATGTTTTTCCCCTTATTTCTAGGGAAGAATCTCACATTCCTTCTCTGAACATGAGTCATTATTCTCCCTACTGCTGTTTTGTAAACACTGCCACATGCCCAGCAAACCTGGGGTCTGTCCTCCTAAGAAATATTGCAACCATTTTGCATCTCTCTCACAAACTTAAACCTCTGAACTATATTATCAGATTTCATTACCAAAAATATCAAAATATGCTCTATGAGCTAAATTTACTTTCCAGTTTGCACAGACCACAGAATTACACTGTTAAACTATTTCTGGAAATGAATAAATATAAAAATTAAAATAAAATATAAAACAACATGACAGAGTCAGAAGCAGGCAAGACCAGACAAGGACCATCACAGCACTGATAATGAGCATGTCTGCCCAACCAACAGGTCTGCCTTGCAGGTGGTGTGTACCTTGTCTGACAGTGTTGACATGTATTATCTCAAAACTGAAATGAAATCATAATGCAGCCGAGCTCTAAAAGAAATGGGTAGAAAAATCTATAATAACAGTATTTTTCTTTTATTGCCTAGCAGTTAAAACAACCACCTTCTCCATTTGGTACCCTATTTGGTACCAACAGAGCGGTAAAACTTCAGTGTAACTCCATGCTGTAAAATCTAATTGACTGTTATCCAAACACTGGATGTAAAGCAACATGTCACAAACTTGTCTCTTGTCCATTTACTGCAGTGCTTGGGAAGTCCTGTAGTGATTTACTGAACAAGGCGCTCTGCTTATTGTCCATGATTTACTCTGCAGCCATGCAGAAAATGACAGGACTGACAGATTTCAAGAAAAGTTTGTCAGCCATTACACCCATGGGTTAGTCAGCAAAATCTTCTGGTTGGTAATAAGCAATTCTCACCGGAACACTATTTTGTATTTATTCTGGATTTTATTGTATTATCCCCCAGTGATTCTAAAAATGCTCTTCTTAAGGTTTTGAATGAAATCTTTATTGGCTCACATAGTGTGTAATTCACATCCTCTATAAAAGTGCTGAATGCTAACCAGAAGTGTTAGATAAGAATTTTGAAAAGCTGTATTTAAAATAACCTACCAAGGCATTCTGTAACACAGCAAAAGAATAAATACTGAGAAAAGCTAAAATAAAAGGCCAGCAAATATATTGCATGCTATAAAGTGTCAGCTTTTAATGGTACTGCTCAAACAGCTTGATTGCCATTTGCATAGAATTACAGAATTATCTACTGCAGGGGAACAAAGCTAAAATCCAAATAATAATATTTTACTAAGCTGCTTTTTCAGGCAGGGGTAAGGTTGATTGGACATTACTTTATCACTCCGGTGCAAGGATTAACTGAGGTCTTTACGTGAGCTTTTCTGGACTGCAGCCAGTAGCACCCATCTTCAGGACAGGGGTGAGAAGAGCATTTAAAGGCTGCCAATGCTTCAAGGTCAGTGGCCTAAAGAGACAGCATACCATGTCTGAGACAAGGTCTGTCTATAGACCAGTGACCTGAATCAGGCAAGGAGATGCATAAAATAGGGCAATATATGATCATTACCTTGACATAGGCTTCCAGCTTCTCATAAGCAGTATTTTAAGAAGATAGCATTGCACAGGATTCTCACAGAAACGCATTTACTGTTCTTCCACAAGAAAGAGATTCTGGAAGCCCCAGCCAGATCCTTTGTTAGTAATTGCAAGCAATTTTCTTTTGAGAGTTCTTAGAGGTGCCAGACCCCTTGGGCTATGCTCTGCCCAGGAGAGACAACTGTTGCCCAGAAGGGGCTCCAGCCTCCACGTGAAGGTCAGACTCATATGGGAGAATACAACGTGTTAGCAGCAGTCTCTGACAGGTATGCAGATATACCATGGTTTTTAAAAAATATTGTTAGGCAGATATTAGAATATTCACCTTTATTATTATTTTGTCGTATCATGTTACATTATATGTGTTCCAGGGCAAATTATATTAAAAGTAAATATAAGCATGGAAAAAAGCATTAGGGAAAACCCACGGGAAGGGAAGGGCAGGAAAGGGAAAGGCAGGAAAGGGAAAGCAAGGCAAGGCAAGCAAGGCAAGGCAAGGCAAGGTAATGAGCAAAAGCTTGAACAAAGCTGTAGGAAGACCCGTAAGAACAGAATTAACTGTGCTGGGGTGAAAGAAACACCCAAAAAAGTTTTTAAGATATAATATGATACTTACTTGTGGCAGTGCAAATGCAGTTGTGGTTGTCTGAGAGAAAAATTTTAGCTAGCTAGTCATATTGTTGGAAGAAATATACAAGTTTTCAAATCACACATGCCCCTGCTCAGTGTCAAACAACGCCTGAGGCAGGAGTCTGTTCAGCTGCCAGTCAAAGCCGTTCCCTGGGGTTTTTCTCCTGCCCAAGGCTACAGGAGGCTATCCTTACCAGGATTTTGCAGATGCTTTGCATGGTGTGGCCACAACCTTCTGAAGACATGGGATTCACTGTATGGCACACTCACAGGAGGTCTGAGAAAAAAAACAGAGATTTTGTATGAGAGTGATAGAATTCAGCTAAAGTGCTTGTGAATTCCAGTTATTCAGCAGCATATCCAGAGTAGAGGAAGCTGGATTTCCAGGTGTGAGGTACTCGAGAAAAATACTTCATCCTCAATTTCCAACCAGGCAAACTTCCAAGAAGAGATACATCTGGGGAAATCCAGATGTAAAGTTAGGAGAATAGATTACAGAAAAGCCTCTCAGTTGTTTAGAGGTTCCTGCTTGGCCAACATTTTTCTTATGAAGTATTACAAGCCTGTGAAATCTTTAATCTAAAAATGAATTAAAATTACCTTCAACAAGAGTAGTTTCAAATGGATTTTAGCAGTTTAAAAAATGTTAGCTTAGTACAAAATATTTTGGGAGAGAAGAGCTAGAGTGCCTCTTTGACTTATGAGAAACATATATAGCTCTGGAAATTCACAATACAAATCCTTAGAGATACTAACATTAAAACTGAGGCAGTGATAATGCTAAAAGGGACCCACCATCACTATATGACAAAAAAAAAAAAAAGAGAAATTACTTAGCTCTGATACAGCCAGGGATAAATCTGGAGAATGTGAAGATATTCTGCTAGTCTTAAAACAATTGTTAATAACTTCATTTCTCTGTCTTGTTTTGTGCTGTTGGTGAGGAAGTAATGGATTCAGTCACATCTAGGGCCGAAGAACATGGTGATTGAAGAGCTCTGTATTCTTTGCCTTGAGTGGCCATTCAGGAATAAAGGAGGCAATTCACATAAGTGGAGCTCAAAAACCAGAAGAAGGAAAAGATGTATCCCTCAACTGTGAATTTCTAAAAATGAACCTTCTAAAAATGTGTGTCAGGGGCATCATGCCACCCAAACTTCATTATGAGGCACAAAGAGATGAAAGAAGAAAAAAATCTCAGTTAATATTAGTTACATAAAGGTTAAATTCCCTCAGCAGCCAGAGGGATAGTAGATGGAATAACTTAAAGTCAGTAAGATAAATCTCACATAGACTGACAAAAATCTGGAGGAGGTCAAGTCTGGTCAATACAAAACCACTTTAATTTTATTAGTTTTAATATCTTTATTCCTAATTGTTACCATTACTTTCTAAAAGGAAGGTAAATATGAACAGGAAAGAAAAATAATTACTTAAAGATTATCTAAGCAAACAATTTCAAGACTGTATTTCAACATCTTCTAATAAAGAATAATAATATTGGAAATGATTCTATGAGGGTGGCATTTTTAGCAGGGAAAAAAAGGCAAAAAACCCCAACTTGAGAACAATTTTGATTGAAAGTAAAGCACAGGCATATTCAAGTATGAAAATTTTAACTTAATCAGGAATTATTATTTTAATTTCTATTTGCTGTCTTTCCAGAATGCCTTTTTTAAGAAATTATGCTTTTTTTGAAGGACTGAAGGTAAAGGAAGCCAAAAAGACCATGTCCTTTACTGGCATGATTTCCTTAGAAATTTTGAAGTTATGTTTATGGAAGAAACATAAAAGCAAGATAAATATTTATTTTTACATGTGATACTAGCAACAATAGAATAAAGAATGTCGGAATTACCAGGAGTATTTTTGGCAGAACTGAACTCATCAGCGGTAGACAGCTGCATTTGCAAGTGTCTGACACCGAGAAACACAAGCTGAACAAACTCTACAAGAAATATAATAAAGATTATTTAAAAACTAAAAATAAAATACTAAAAAGCCTTTCTTTTATTGAGTAAGAGGAAACATCAAATGATACCCAAGCAGTAGAAAGAGTTGTGGTCTAGCAAATGAATCGTGTGTTTAAAGGTACACTCTCCATGGAAATTGTAAACAATTTGCAGCTAGCTCTGGGTGCTAGCTTTCTTGTCTCAGTGGTATTTACTGTAGATGAAAGGGAAAAAAAACTAACACAACATGTTACGTGCCCTATCGTGTTATGTGATAAGTAAAGATGAACAGAGTGGATTTTAAGTGATGCCAAATTCAGCCTTCTCCAGAAATTCTTCCTCTGCATTTCACTGCTTCTTACTGGTCAGATTGTTTAAACTGCTTCCTGTTTATAACCTCTCACCGTGCTTTTCTCCCAGGTGAGCACACCTCATTACTTTTTATTGTGCCATTTAAGGGTCACTTTACTTTTCCCTTCTCATGCTCTTTATAGGTATCCCTATGCATCTACTCATGATAATACTCCTAAATAACCACAGTCTCACAAATAAAACATAGTTTATAAATAACTTCTGGAAAGTTAGGAAAGTCAAATTACAAAATTACCTGGCTCCAGCAATTAGAAATCACATGACAGAGAATCTGGAATTACACTGTCAGAACTTCCTATCCATGATATATCCACCATACCCATTTATGCATCCTGTATGTGCAAAATCTTCCCATGCATGAGGAAAATAAGCCAGAAGTCACACAAAGAGCAACTTTATGTATCTTGCCTATAAAGGTGTGTGCAGATGAACTGAAGGATTGGAGAAACAATTAATTTTCTGGGCCAGTTCTACTGTAGTGCAATAAGGTCCCTGGCCTACAACAAACTATATATATCTTTCTATTTATACCAATTAAATAAAATGAGAAATTTGAAAACACGGTCATGAAAATCCACCTTTACATAGTTTGATTCCTGGTTTTGTTGTTAACATTTTATTTTATTTTGCTTAAATTACATTAAATTACAATCACACAGCCAAAGTGTCTTCAGATAATTTTTTTTTGTAGAAAAATTACTCCCTTGTTGGGATGAAAAGTCCTTTCAAAAAGAAGTCCTTTAATTTAGAAGCAGAACAAGAGGTAGACTCACAGGTTCTTTAAGTCAATATAAAATATCCTGTTAACTGTGCAGGAGGTGGGACTTCTGGTACAAATGTTTAACTGAAGAACTGATTTTTTGCATGTCTGTTCACAGTTTCAAGTTTGCACAACAGTATCAATTAAACTCCAATGAGTGCCACCATATTTGCTGGAGCTTGTCCCTGGCCCTGCAGTTCTCTGTATTGGAAGAGTATTCTATTGCCCTCCTCAGTCCACCTGCCCTATTGCTGCAGGAAATGGAATCCACAACTTCTCTAGACTTCTTGTTCCAGTGTCGTTGTCGGGACTGCCAAAACACGACACAGTCTTCTTCCAGAAGAATAGGACAGGACCTTTATTGCAACAGTTCACTGACATTTATAGTCCTTGGTGTAACATACATGTTATACTACCACTGGTGATTCTACATAAACGTACATCACAATTGGCTGCCTTGTAGCAACTTATGCTGATTCAGTATCTGCAAACTCATAGTGACTTGGCTCTAGCAGGATCATGATGACTTTGCAAAAGTTCAGGAAATCCAGCCTTGCAGTTCCGGTATCCTTCTTCTCACTTCCTTCCCTAACTGCCTCAGGGACACACAGGTATCTGTATTATATCAATTTCACTCAGAGAACTCTGGGACCAGCCGGATTCCTCCGTATTCCAGTGCCTCGCCACCCTCACAGTAAAGAATTTCTTCCTAATATCTAATCTAATCCTACTCTCTTTCAGTTTGAAGCTATTTCCCCTTGTCCTGTCACTACACATTCTTGTAAATAGACTCTACATCTTTCTTGTAAGCTTCCCTCTGGTACTGGAAGGCCACAACTAGCTCACTCTGAAACCTTCTTTTTTCCAGCCTGAACAATCCCAGTTCCTTCAGCCTCTTTTCATAGGAGTGTTGCTCCATCACTCTAATCATCTTAGTGCCTCCCCTCTGGACTTCTTGTAACAGGTCAATGTCCTTACCGTGCTGGGGATCCCAGAACTGGAAGCAGTGCTCCACAATTGGTCTCACCAGAGCTGAGTAGTGGGGCAGAATCACCTCCCTCCACCTGCTGGCCATGCTGCTTTTGATACAGCCCAGGATACAATTGGATTTCTGGGCTGTGAGTGCACATTGACAGGTCATGTCCAGCCTCTCCTCCACCATAGTCAATGTCTGCATGTCTGCTAGAACTGCGTGTGACAAAAGCCTAATCTGTAAGAACAAGAGCATCTGAGATGAACAACATTGACCTTGCTCAAAGTTATATCTACCAAAATGCTGTATTTTATCAATATAGGCCAGGCTGGCATTTTTTTCAGTGCTCCTTTACCTCCTATTTAAACAATTCTTCTTCAGCAAATCAGTCAAAGGGGACTTAAGAAGGAGAGTGACCTCCAGCAAATCAATTAGATATTAAATGGAAGCCCTTTTGTGGTTTCTCTAAAATAATTTAAAAAACCTACTAAGTAAAATACAGTTTACCTTTAATAAAACTACCACAAAGTAATTGTATTGTATAACAAAGGATATATCAATGTCCATATTTATAGATTTTCTATAATAGCCAAAGTCACAATGATCCATGCATTTTCACCCAGGTTAGTTATTTTCTATTTTAGAAGATTAAAAAAAATAATTTAAATTTAATTATCCTTTTAAACTGTCATAAAATAGGCATTTAGTCTTCTAAGAAATCATATTCTTTAAACTCACCTCTGAATGGAGTGATAACGCTGCTATAAGATGTCAAATTATTTCAGAACATGGTACCTATTAGGGGTTAGTGTGATCAGTAATCAGCCCATTAGCATGTAGGGGTTTTGGAGTTTGACCCATTCGAGGGACATGCATCCATGTATTAAATCCTGACCTCCATTACTGCCACTGTCATAGCTGCTGGTTCAGTCTGTGCCTAGTTCCAGAGCTTGAATTCCTAGACTCTCATTGTTAAATAACCTTCAGGATGAACCACTTACAACTGGTGTGTATAAACAAGCTAAAATAAAATAAGATCTGCTAAGAGCATTTGCTCCAAATCTAAACTAAACTTATATAATATTCTTAAGGTTCAAAGCCTTTGGCTAACTTTATTTTGAATTATTCTGGTATGTTTCAGCTTTTTGAGCTTTGGAGATGAAAGCATCAAAACATCACAAGTCAACTTCCTCATTTGAGATTTTCCATGAAATTTTGCAGACACAAGAGGTTCAGGAAGTTTAGGAAAATTTCAATAAAGAGTCTATAGCTTGCCTTTGCTCACCCTACAACACTTGTTAGATTTGAACAATACATACATGCACACACATATGCACATGTGCATGCACACACACACACACACACTCAGAGACTTCTTAGGTATTTAGTGACATCAGAAATGTTCCTTGTCTCAGTTCAATGGGATACAGAGTTTTATATTATCTGTGAGAAAAAAAATCAATAGCAATACTTGCTGAAGAAAACAGTTAAATATAATCTGGTCTAAAATGTGATGTGGTTTCTTTAAGCTTCAGTTTGAGAATTTAAACTGTCCTTGTACTAAAGACTTTGTCTAACCAGAATGAAAGTACAACAGACTGTGAATGTCAAGAAGCCTTTTCTAAGGCAAAACACACAGAAAATAGGCAAAATGGTTGCCTCAATGATAGGACAAAAAAAAATTTGAATGAATAATACATACCTGAACAGAGTCACAATAAAACAATTTACATTGAAACAACTTTATTAATGGCCAAGAGTTCAGATGGAAGTAATGAATAATTGCTTGGCTTCAGCACAGTCAATGACAAAATCTGTATCTATTTCAGCAGAGCCAGAATTTAAATTTATATGTAGTGAGTATAATTAGGGTCTGTACTCCTCCTGCCTTCCTTACTTCAAAATTGTTCGAGGTTTTTTTGTAGTTCATTGGTATCCTGTTTGCCTCATTGTCCCCTTATCAATACAAAAACAAAGTCTTGGTTTTTAATCCAACTCTCACCAATAATTTTTGCATACTAGATGAGCACTGAATTGATCATGAAAATGTTGATTTGAAATGCCTGCCTGAAATACAGAAGGGCTGCATTTGATGACAAGGGACCTCCCTATCAAATGCCACTAGTCAATGAAGTAGGGATTCCTCATCCAAAGATAGCAAATGGCACATTTTCTAAATTTATGTACTATTCTATATTTACAACACAATAAGTAGAATAAGACTGCTGAAATTATTTCTTTCCCGTACTTCCAAACTGGTTGTTCAGGCTTTCAGGTTATGTGGGTGCCTGTAGATACACTTGTATTGATGGGTGTAATTTCTGGTTTGCTGTTGTAGATTAGTCCCAGCCTTTCTATGTGAATGCTCTTGTACTTTGGTTCTCCACCTGTAAAATGGAAATAACATTTCCTTACCTAATAAAGCTACTGCAAATATAAATTAGTTATCTTAGATGCATGATGCTGTGGTGTACAACTGTATAGGAAATCAGAGAGGAAATGCTGTTTTTATAGTCCTTTCAATTTAAATTGCAGGGAAAAAGACTGACTGAGTAGAAAGACACTAAAGCTTAAATCCAAGTCCTCTGGTCTGCTTATCACCTTTGGCTATGATCTTAGAGTTCATGAATGTAGGGCGTAAAGCAGGAGATACCTATATCTTGTAAGATATAAACTCTCCTGGTTATCACTCAAAACAGTGCTCATGTCTAAACTGCTGTTTTCAGTGTCAATACAGGAAGAGATTTGTAGGATTATGTATTTCTTTTCAGAGGTATTTCTTTCTCTGAAACTGACTTTTAAAAATCCAAGTTTTATGTATAAGAATTTTCTACATATTAACTTACTAATACATCCCTAAGTATTTTACACTCTTGAGAAACTAATAAGACAGCTAGGGAGGGATATTTTACAAAGGCTTGTACAGGTAAGATAAATGGGAATGGCTTTAAACTGAAAGGGGGCAGATTTGGATTAGATATTAGGAAGACATTTGTTACTGTGGAGGTGGTGAGGCACTGGAACAGGTTGCACAGAGAAGTTGTGAATGCCTCATCCCTAGAAGTGTTCAAAGCGAGACTGGATGGGGCTTTGAGCAACCTGGCCTAGTGGGATGTATCCCTGTCCATGGTAGGGAGGTTGGAACTGGGTGGTCTTTAAGGTCCCTTCCAACCCGAACCATTCTGTTGTACTGTGAATCTATAAGAGAAAAAGAGCCAAACAGGGATCTTTGCTTCAGATATTCCAAATTTTTTTATAACTTGACATTCTTGACCTACTTAATATTGGAGTATGGAGCATTTTTTTCAGACATTTTTAGTTCTTCTAAGCACAAAATGGGACTTCCTCAAAGGAATACCTTAGAATGGTTCTAGCAAATGTTAAAACTTTATTTTAGTCTTTCTACCTCTGATAGAGGTTACAAAGTGTTCATGAAAGTGTAATTCAAAAAAATAAATTTGCTTTCAGAATAAATTAAACCACCAGCTAAAAGAAAATTACATTGTGGAATATATTCAGCCAGTTACCCCTAACACTTGTTTACAGATCTGAATTACATATCTGTATGTTCTGGCAAAATGAAATGGGATGCAGATCAGAGTATTTCCATTTCCACTTACCCAGCTGGGAAATACAGTCTCACACTCATATCTACTTACACTATTAGATGCCTTAAAGGAAGAAATAGTAGATTAGTCACCCCCAAATCCACTGTCACTTCAGAGGACTTCCGTGACATCATGTCTAGCCCCAGTCACAAGCTAGTAATAAGCTGTGTACAGTTGAAACTGTTGTTTTTCCATGTGCATTTTTAATGTAAAAGTTTTTAATAGAGTAAGGTCTAATAATAGAAATAGTTACCAAAGGGAAGGAGACAGTCATGCACCTCATTGAAATAAATTGCTCTTCACTAATCAATTAAGAGCAGAGGATGAGTCCCAGTAGACATAACATATTTACATAACTATGGAAATGAAATAATCTCTCTTTTTTGTCTCTCTTAAATTTCGTGGGAAGTCAGACTGATTTTCCTAGAAGGAAAAAACAGAAGTCACTGCAGAGGGGGAAAAAATGCGGAGTCTGGAGTCCAGGAAGATTTGATTGAAGAAAATTAGTAAAAAAGCTATAATGCTCAGCCACCAGATAGAAGTAGCAACCATAAAACCTGAAACTCAAATACAATCTTGACAAGAGAAGAAACAATCCCATTTTGAGATGGAAAAAGAAACCTTTCTGATTTAATCCTAGTAAAGTAAGCTCAATAGAGCTTTTCTCTTATTTCTTCACCCATTTCATCTGGTTTTTCTATGAGCACATGTGACTGTGCTATCCGTTTCTGATGTTATAAATAAATGATTGCCTGTTTGTTCAACCCATTTTAAATTAAGGATAATTAATAAAAAAAAACCTGAATAAAATCAACACAATTCTCAACAAGTTTCACAGGTGCATAGCAAGTTTTATTGAAATGGTCACAAACTTTCCATTAGAACTTCAAAAGCAGAGAGTAGGCAACAGAGGTGTCAGGAGGTTCCCATCTGTCTTCAGGTGTGTGTTAATGATGGACTTCCTATAGTTTCTAGCAAAAGAAGACATTGAATTTTCAGTTGTAATACGTGGTTCTTAAACTGAAGAATTTTAAGATCAGGAAAAGAAAAAAGTCAGGAGATTTCAAGGCGAAAGACTTCATGGAGAAACTGAAGTTGCTGCAGTCCTACTACATGTTTCTTAGCTCACTCACAAACCCTTCAGATGGTAGAGAACTGAAGAAACCCTCTTTTATATTACTGAAAACTCTGAAGATTCAAGAATCATAAAATAAGCACAGAAATTATGAGATTAACTTTAAAACGCTGAGATTTTTAAAAAGATTTGGATATCTTTATTTGCCTTTTTACTTTGGAGGCATTAAGTTTCACTTGGGTCATACAAACTCTTCAGCATGACCAGAATGAGTTGAAATCTGAGCATTTCGAATAAACACAGGAGCTGGCTTAGTACAGAATCCATTAAGCATCACAAGACACATCATAAAAATTACAGACATCAGCAAACATGATTTTTAAAGCAGTCTTGTTTTCACAAAGATTCCAAGCCATGATGAATTCCCTCTTTCCCTTGATAATCTGTTCCAGTGGCTAATTACTCTTGTAAAAGTTGTGGTTTCCTTTCACTTTTCATCTGGATTCTTTTCCTAACCCAACTGCCAGCCAAGTAGGGTCTTGCTATGACTTTGTCCCTTTAAGTCCCTAATATTGACAACCACTTCTATTTTGATGAAAAAAATTACAAATTTTACAAATATCCTTGGTGTTTTTTGTGATCTTTACACTTCTGTTTGCAGGGCTAGCTGTTTCTTGTAATAGACTGGGAGGTGGAAGGTGCTGTGTGCAGACCCTAAGGAAGCCCTGCCAGTTCTTTTCTGCTGGTGAATCACACATGTGCAGAGCACAAGTCTGATCACAAAGTATCCAGGTCATCAGATGGAGTTGTTCACATGCATAAGCAACATATGCATCTCTAAATCACAAGTGCTGTAAGCAGTGAATACGGAAGGATGTTATTCAGTAAGGTTTGCAATATATTCCAAATATTTAACCCTCTTTTGTTTTCTTCTTCCATGGATTACAACCCTGTACATTAATAGCAGTTGTAATAAATTCAATTTAATACAAGTGAGTATTCAGCCTAAGACTTTTGGATAGCAAGCCACACATCCCTTAGAAAAGCAAAATATTGCTACCCTGGTTTACATGGCATTTAGATATCACCATAAAATATAAGCTAACCATTCATAAAATAAAAAGTCATTATGATGCAAATTTCATTTTTTTGATATAACTTACTAGTAATGTCTTCCATATGTCCACAGAATATGGAGGAAAACAGTGAGAACATCTCTGTGGCTCACCTAAATGATGGTATAAAATAGTTATTCACATTTTTCACTCTGTTCCAGCACAGAATGGGTTCAGAGGACTGCCTTGCCTGAAGACATTTGGGAAGGAGGTATCTGTTCTTCTTCTTATTAATATTATTAGCCCAGACATCGGTCTAAAAATTTAGAAGACTCCACAATGTATTTTGTGTTCCACTTTTTTTTCTGTGGTTACTCCTTTTCCAGTTTGGTTAGTGGAAGGATAACAGTTTTGCATCTATGGATCCTCAAAAGACACAGGCAGTTCCTAAAATATTTAGAGCATACAAAGACTGATTAATTCAGAGGATAGTGTTCACCTGAGTTTCAGTTTTGGACTTTTGAGGGTTTGGGTTTTTTTTGTTTTTTTGGGGGGGTTTTTTGTTGGTTTTTTTTTGGGGGGGGGGTTGTTTTTTGGTTTGATTTGGGGTTTTTTGGTTTTTTGTTGTTTTTTTTTGCAAATGAGTTCTTCATATCATAATAAAAGCTCAAAGAATTTCTGATGCTTACATGTCAGGAATATAATGTACAACCTACAAGAGAAAAAAAAGCCTTTCTGTGTTTATGATATATTGTAGGAGAAAGGGAAAACCATGTATTTGAGAAAAAAATATGTGTTTACAATATCTTTACCATTTCATAAGGAAAAATATACTGTAGAATTTAAGTAAACATCTTCCAGAGGATTAAGCAGTACTCAGTAAAAAAACAGAAGCCAAACATACTAAAATGATACAAAGAATCTGAAAGTGTAATTCAGCAAATAATTTAGCTACGTATAAATACTTTCTAGGATACATAAATGTAACAATTGCTTTGGTCTCCTTCATCTGGCATGTTTGTCATTTGGAACACTGAGATTAAAGGACAAAATTTCTAATCCAATTCGTAGAGAATAAGTTAATTGCTTCTGGTGTTATTTTAATTAGGTGATAGATGTATAGAGGTTATGACCATGACACATTTTTCTTGAAAGCCACAAAAACCAAAGCCAGAAAATGTAAGAGTTGAATCCTTTGATCCATTAAAATCTAACAGAATTATAGTTGTCATCTGGTACAGTTATGTACAAGTCTTACATCTTATGAAACCAGCTTTGTATTATTTTTATCTTGACTACTATATTCAGATTTCTCAGGTTCATCAGTCTATTAAACTGCCTGTTTGAGATATATCTAATATGGAAGTTCAGCTCCTGAGCAGGAGTTATGTGCTCATCAGCAGGCCCCTATGGCACCACGTGTAAACATACCTAAATGAACAAATCAGCAAGTAGCTGATAAAAGAAAGAGGATAAGAATCAGTTAAGTATAGACAAATCATTCAAACATGTCAACCACCTCAGCTTTCTTTCCACAGGCCATCACGTATTCCTCTGTAATTATGAAAACACTATTATGGCAGGTTTAAATTCCATATGATTTGGCAGTGGTGCTGTGTATTTACTATTCTGGCAGTTCAGACACCATTATTACTTGTTCAAACATCTGACAATACAAGAAGAAATTCCAAAATTTGTTTTCCTGCAATGCAGTGACCCATTCAAGCCTTTCGAAAAGTTATTGCTGACTGATTTCTTTGGGAAAATGTACAATAATCACTTCAAGGATAGAAAATGTGTTATTATTCTCTTCCTTCAACCATTATTTTGGCAGTTACCTCTCCTCCAAATACTCTATTTAAAAAAAAGGCGTATATAAGAATTTAATTTCAGAAGAGAACATACAATGTTTAGATTTTAAAGGACAAAAGCACATGTTTATAATCTCTGGAGATTGTGATGAATATTAGCTCAAAAATGTTTAAGATTCAAGTTTTTTGAAACTATTATACAACATTCTTGCCTCAGAAAATGTAACATCTGAAAACAGAGAGGCTTACATAACATGGTATGTACAGCTATCTGTCTTTTATTGCTATATCTTTTCTAGATTGTGATCAAACAACCTATCAGATTTACACTTCTGGGATTTATATTACCTTCTTGTAATCTTAATAGTTGTCAAGAATTTCTGCTCTGTTGAGCTGTTTTATTATTACTAGCATTCTGTAGATTTCTGGTAACTCAGTGAATGCAGTTTTGAAAGGGTTATTTTCTCCTAATATTATTGATATTAAAGAGAGACACATTATCCATGCAGCATTTAGGATTTCAAAAGACTCTTTTATTATAATTCTGCATTGAAAGGCTATGTGTGTCTTCATATAGATAACCTGGGAATACAGCAAAAAATACAAAGACATGCTCCTGTTTGATCCTACCAGAGCACTGCGAAATGTATCTAATTGAGGCATATGATCAGTTTGGCTGACCCTATGTTTAAGCAGGTTATTTTGGACAGGGACGCAATCCCTAGGCACTCAGTTATATTTCTGCCTATATAAACATTCATAATAGCTGCATGCACAGGGAGGGAGGATGAGTCTGTATCATACACTGCAGCACTGTGGAGCTACACGAACCAGCTTTGAAAATGCTGGCAAGTCTACACAATATTGGCTTACTCTGAATTCTTCTCTGCCAGCTAAAGGCATGGACCAGTTCAAGGAGAAGCCAGATGAGGTTGTACTGCAACTGAAGAGATGCTAGAATGAGACCACAAGAGCACCACCACAAAAACTCTTCTTTGCCAGTTCTGTAATGTAGTCTCATGCAGAGATACTAGTTTGTGTCCCAGAAGCAGGACAGCTATAACAGCAATGTTGTTGGAAATTAGTCCTGCTTTTCTAAAGTGTCTTGGCTGCATTATAATCAAATTGCTTAATGTTGCAGCCTTTTTACAATATCTGTTTTAACTAAGCTCACACATTGCTGCCTAATAGCAGCCAGTTCTGTAGCCTCCTGAATTACAGATATGGTGTCTAACTCAGAGCAACCTTTTTACTAAAACCAACTCCAAACAAACTCATACATTTCTTAGTGCTCTCATCTCTAATGGCTATGAGCTGCTCTGCCTCTTTTTAAGGACTCTTCCTATGGTGCATTGATCAATTTCTTTCTTTCTCTTTCGTATTTGGGATTGGAAATGTCTGATGACATCTTATGTCCAAAACCATTTTATTTCTTTAGTATTCAATATGGTCAATACTGACTCTGCCTAATCATAAATCTTGTTTGGTACAGGCAGTAACATATCATTTGTAGAGATGGAACATCTAGAATTCAAGCAGAAAAAGAAAATTGTATTTTTTTTTTAGATAGGTCACCGTTCTCTTTCTGGCCACTGCAACATTAACCATAAGATAAGTAGAAAGCCTCACACATTGCTTAATCAGACTTTTTTAGGTCAGAAGACACAGGGGGTTTTTTGAGCTTGAAATTTTCCTGGAAGTTGAGATCTGTAATGAATCTCACCATTAGCTCTCCCTTCACTAATTATGATTTAGGACTGACGAGACACAAGCAAAGCTGACAATCACTCCGGAAAACGGAGCAAGTCAGCAAAATCCTGGCCCCTCAGGTATAGTGGGGGGTAGGCTCTGAGGTCTGTGTCCAGACCTTTCTGCTGGTTGCTGGGACACAATAGTGGGCTCAGCCTCAGCACTGCAACAACACACAGTCCCCAGGGAGAGCCAGATAAAACCCACACCCCAAAGCCTCCAACCCTGAACTGGCAAGAGGAGGCAGGTCTGAAGAGGACCACCTGGTAGAGAGCTGTTGCTCTCCCCTGCTGTTGCTGATTGTGCTATCAGAGACTGGCACAGGCACAGCAGGCCACAGACTGGAGTGAGGTGCAGAGACAAGACAGTAAACATCCCCTACCAGGCCTAAGCCACATAAATAATTCTTCCACAGAGAGTGACTTAATATTATCTTGTCCCACTGGGCAACCACAGGCTAAACACAGAGCCAGTTGAGAAGGACAGACCTCTGCCATAATCATGACTGCTATTTAACAATCCCCAAGACAGTATTATTCTACGTCATCTTAAGAGCCAGAAAATTGAATTTCATTATACTGAGGCATCTTAGGCTGATCTTGGCTGGTTCCAACTGGATTAACTGATCACAACCAGATTTATCCCACTTGAAGCACTTCACTGTGGCTTATAACTTAAGGGTAGCCTGACCCCACTATAATCAAGGGAGAGAGAAAAAATGGGCTAAAATTGACTTCTGCAAGTAATGTTATCTCTGTTCACTGCAAAGTGAATTTGACCCTGAATTAGGCAGCTTCATCATGTGGCTGAAGCTAAGGGAGAATGAATCACTCCTCTGCAATTTAAGATATTGGGTTCAATCAAGACTATAGTCTTACAGTCTTAACATTTATCCAAGATATTTGCTGTGTCAGTTCTGTGTTGAACAAAATCTAGGTTTACTGCATCAGTTCATCTGCTGCTGCAAACTAAGAGAGTTTCGTAAAGGTCATGTAATTAAATCCCAGCATCACAGGCGGATTCACAGAGTGGGTTTTAACTCATGTATGACTCCATTTTCTGAATGCTTGCCATCAAACCCACTTTTAGACACTCACAGTAATTCTAAGGGAAAAGTACTTCCCGAAATCATATTTCTGTCCTTGTCCTCCCATTCCCTGAGGAATTTTCTCTTTAGATGTTTTATGCAGTATTTGTATTCAGAGCTTTTGCTGCGCACCCAGCAAAATGAATATATTCACAATTCCTTTTTGCATCAGTGGAACTCTGAGCAGAAAATGCTTTGCAGGCTGCTTAGGAAAATCATCACTTCTGTTTGTTATACTGCTTTAGTGTGGGGCATATAACTCCTCTTCGCTGAAGAGTGGTAATAACTAGAGTAAACAGGTGGAACAGAAAAATCATTGGGATGAAGTAAAACAGAAGATAGAAAAGAATACACCAACTGATTAGAATAGAAGGATTGACTTATGTATTAGTGTTGTTCTACTCATTTTTTAACACTGCTAAACAAAGAAACTTGATTATCCAAAAAATAGCATTAAATAAACCTAAATTTTTCCATTCCCTCCCAGGCCCCTACTTCCCTAATATGTGCACCATGGCCACGCAATCCAAGGGTCATGGTTCTAAAAGACAAAGCCAAATAATGTGTTTTAAATACTTGTTCTGATATGTACATTCTTTTGTCAGGAATAGGACCTTCTAAGAAAAATAAAATATTACCTAAAGAAGATGTCATAATTATATTCATTTAGGAAAATTAAATTTTACCTTTCTTTAGTGGCTTGTCTAATCACTGGTAGCAATTTTTAAATACATATATTTTTAGGAAAGCATTTCTTAAAATATATGAAGAATATAGTTTGAAAGCATGCTGTCAGTCTTGGGTAAACACAACGTCTTGGGCAGAATTTAATTAAAATACGATGGAGAAAGGTAATAAGCTTATCTTGAGTTTCCTCTCCACCTGCACAAGACTCTAAAAGGCTCACTTTATTCTAAGGTAAAGAAATTGTTAGCTTACTTCAGGAAGTGAATGAAGTACTATAGTCTGAATAATCCAGAAGGTGAGGCTTGCTGATAAAATAGGTTCTTCACTAATCAATTTAAATAGATTATCAGTTTAGTGATCACCAGTGATCAAATCTATCTTTGTTCTTTATCTTAGAGACAAATTTGCAACAACATTGTGCTGATTCCAGCTAAAAGCTTCAGATGCCACTACAAGGAAAAAGAAATTTCTGTGAATTAATTCTTTGATATATTTCCATTTTCCTTGGAGCTTCCAATCCAACTATCATCTTCTTCAGCTCCTGTAGAATTTCTAGATCTTTTCCAGTGGAGGACACATCTTCTAACAACACTAACTATAGGGGAAAAACATCAGTCTTTCTGAAAGGCAAATAAATCACCCAGACTCTGCAGTTCATAATTGCAAAGTCTCAATTTCCATGAGACATAAAAAAGAACATGAAAGAACATGACGCTAATTTAATTTGCAGATAGCCAATAAATATATTCTCTCCATCTGTAATCCAGACATAAAATTTAGAAAGATGGAATTCTGTGACAAGAAAAAATTATTTCTGAAAATGCTGTACTATCAGAAATAGTACAGTTTGAGGAAATATGATATAAATAAGAAGCAGGTTTGTGTGCATTTATACTGTCCCATGATTGAAAATTCATATGACAACATGGCAGTAAGACTTTTAGTACATTTGAACAAGAAATTTAACAATTTCAGGTATTGATCATTAGAGTCTAAGGTACTGCTTGCTGTGTTATGAACCAGGAAATCAATAATACCACTCTTGGTATCTTACCCCAAGATATAGTCGGAGAAGATCTTGTCAGACAGAAGTTGAAAAGTCAAAAATAATGTCAGGTACCTCCTTCTTCACAATATTTGTCAGAATGTATTTATATCTGGAAATAGATGGAAGGCGTTTTGTCTGGATGTATTCAGAGTAAGTTGCCAAATTTACACCGGCATAATTCCAGAAACCCTTTTTAAGTTTTGTCACAGCTAATTTTTGTCTAATAGGAGGAACAATATTTCTAGTGATAAGTAGCACTATTTATCATATCTACCAAAAGGTGTTTGCTAAAAAAAATAGAAATCACATTAAACAGAAGCTTCACCTTCCACACACCCAGTTCAATAGTACTGAGAAGTCATAGATTAAAAACTTTCTTACAAGCATTGTAAGATTGGAAAAAAAAGGTTCTACAGTGAGCTGTACCTACGTGACACATTATTAACCCATAGGAGGAGGAAGGCAGGCACATGACACTGAAGGGTTTTTTATAACTTGTCAAATATGGGCAATTTTAATCTTTTTCTTTCAAACAGATTGATCATCACTCAAGCTGTGTTGATGCTCCCTTGACTTCACATCTTTAATGATTTACTGAATAGAATATATTTAGATATATTTAGAATATATTTAGTAGAATATATTTAGGTTAGCTAATTTAAATGCAGGAAGAACAAACCGAATGGCTATTTGTGGGATAATATCCCTAGCATTTACTTGTGGACATGTTCTCATGTCACAGTCATACAAAGAAATGCCTAAGCTACAAGTAAAACAGTCTAAACAACTTCAGAAGTCTAAGTTTCAATTTTTAAATAATTCAAGCTCTAAGAATCTAGGTCCCATATGAACACCACTGACTTTGGCTCTTCAATAGCTAGATGGCTTTTGAAAATACAGTATGGTCATCTTTTGAAAAGAGGAAGGACTTGTTCAGAAATCAATTTCAGGCCAAAGTTCAATGACATGCTCAGCAACTGAGCACTTCATATGAATACCAATCAGGAATATGTAGAGTTGAAATCAAAAATTACCCTATTCTAAAATCAAGACAGTTACACCAAAGATATATCCTATAGGTTTTATATACCATGCCCTACTCTGGCTTCTACATCTGAGTGCCCAATTCATTAGGTGATCTTAATGAATCCACTTTCAAAGGTATATGATCAAAAACTGTTTTACTTTTAAAGGCACGTACAACACAGATATAGAGAGGGAGTGAGGAAGAAGTATTTTACATGCTAATGCTCTGCCTGTATGACTTTCTACTCAGATACGAGTTTCTAGACTTGACGGTTTTTCCCAGGCTAGGAAGGCAACTGCCTGGTGCAACACAGGGACTCTGAATCATATAAGATTGTGTGGGCAGATGATGCGTTTCTACACTCATGGAAACCCTACCTCCTTCTCATTGGAGTGACTTTGGGGCTTCAGCCTCAGAGCTGGACTGTTTTTCACTGAGAATACCAAAGAAAATTTGCTGTCATGGTCCAGACATGTTGAGAATGTTAAAAAGCATACTGAGTGCTGATGGGTCCATGTAACACAATCTACAGAAAGTGGCTCTGAAAAGTATGTTACCGAAATCTGAACTCTCTGTATGTTTCCTTTATTAAACTCATTGATTCTGCTCAGAGTTCACAAAATGAAAGGTGAGTAATTTTGACAAAATGTCCTAGGCAGAGGAATATACTATGTCATGGGAGCAGTTTATGGTTTTGTTTGCAATCCGACTTTCTGCTGTTGTAGGTATTTTCTAATTATAAATACCTAGAAATGGAATTCTTACCACAGACTGGGATCTACGTGTCACAGAATCACTGGATGGATGAGGTTGGAAGGCACCTTTGGAGGTCATCTGACCCAATCCTCCTGCTCAAGCAGGGACACCTAGAGCTGGTTGCCCAAAACCATGTCCAGGAGGCTTTTGAATGTCTCCAAAGATGGAGATTCTATAACCTCCGTGGGTAACCTACGCCAGTGATCGGTCACCTTTGCAATAAAATGTGTTTCCTGATGTTCAGAGGGAAGATCCTGAGTTTCTGTGTGCACCCACTGCCTCTTGTCCTGTCACTGGGCACCACTGAAAGGGCCTGGCCGTGTCCTCTTTCCACTCTTCCTTCAGATATTTATAGATTAGATACATAGAAAGATGAAAGATAGATAGATGATAGATAGATAGATAGATAGATAGATAAATAGATAGATAGATAAATAGATAGATAGATAAATAGATAGATAGATAGATAGATAGATAGATAGATAGATAGATAGATAGATAGATAGATGATAGATAGATAGATAGATAAAGTTCCCCCCTGAGCCCTCTCTACTCTAGGCTAAACAGTCCCAGCTCCCTCAGCATTTCCTTATAGGACTGATGCTCTAGTCCCTTCATCATCTTTGGGGTCCTTTTTGGACTTTCTCCATTATGTTCATGTCTCTCCCACACTGGGCAGCCCAGAAATGGACATAGGACTTCAGGTGTGACCTCACTAGTGCTAAGTAGAGGGGAAAAATCTCCTCACTCCACCTGCTGATAACAATATGCCTAATGCAACACAGGATATCATTAGCATCTTTTGCCACAAGGGCACAGGGGTGGCTTATGTTCAATCTAGTGTCCATCAGGACCCCCAGGTCCTTTCATGTCAAGCTGCTTTCCAATTGTGTGGCCCTCAACATATTCTGGTACACGAGGTTTTTTCTCCCCAGATACAGGACTTTGTATTTCCCCTTGCTGAACTTTGTGAGGTTCTTGACAGCTCACTTCTCTAGCCTGTTAAGGTCTCTCTAGATGGTATTGCAGGTGCATTCTGCACCACCATCTAGATCAGTAATGAAGAGGTAAAACAGGATTGGACCGACTCTGAATCCCTGGGGTATGCTGCTAGTTCTTTGTCTCCCACTGGACTTTGTACCACTAATCACCATCCTCAGAACCCAGCCATTGAGCTTGATTTCCACCCACCTGACTTTCAATCAATATATCAACAGCTTCTCCATGAGGATCCTATGGGAGACTGTGTCAAAGGGTCTTACTTACTGAAGCCCACATAGACAATATCCAATTATCCCCTCCTCTACCAAGACAGCCATTTCATAAAAGTTTATCAAGTTGGTTATGCATGACTTCCCCAATAGACATGATTGGTCAGATATTGAGACTGGCCTCACAATGTCAGCTCCCTCAGCACTTGTGGGAGCATCCCATCACAGCCCATGGAGATGTATGTCCATCCTGCTTAAGTATTCCCTGGTCAGATCCTCTTCCATCAAGGCTACATCTTCCTTGCTCCAGCCTTTCCCACTGGTCTCTGAGACTTGTGATTCCTGAAGGTTGGTCTTGACAGAAATGACTGAGGCAAAGTGTTTAGTACCTCAGTGTTTTCCAAATCCCGTGCAACCAGGTCACCTGTCTCATAGAGCAATGGGCCTACATTGTCCCTAGTCATCTTCTTGTGTACTTAAAGAAGACTTTCTTGTGGTTTTAAACACCTCCAGACAGATTCAATTCCATTTGGGCTCTGACTTTCCTAACCCCATCTCTGCGTGCTAAGACAACATCTGTGTATTCCTCCCAGGTTACCCGTCCTTGCTTCCAGTCTCTGTATGCCTAATTTTTATGTCTGAGTTTGGCCAGAAACTCCTTGTTCATCTGTAAAGGCCTCCTGGTATTTTTGACTGACTTCTTACTCATTGAGTGGAGGAGAACATCCTTAAATATTAACCAATTTCTTTCCTTAGGCCCCTCCAGGTTCTTATCCTACGTGACCCTTCCAAGCAAATCTTTGAAGAGGTCAAAGTCTGCTCTTCTGAATTCCAGGGCCATGAGCTTGATTTTTTCCTTGCTTTCTCCCCTTAGGATCCTGAACTCCACCATTTTTTGGTCACTGTGGGCAAAGTCACCTTTGACATTCATATCCCCAACAACTCCTTGTTGGTGAGTATGAGGTATGGTAAAGCACCTCACCTCATTTGCTCCTCTATCACTGGGGTCAAGAATACATATTATTTACTGGACTAGCTTTGCTTTACTTCCTCACGTTATTAATAACATCTTCCCAGTATATGTGACTACTTGAGAGGAGAGAATTGTTCTGAATGAGTAATTTTCATCATACTATTTCACAAGTTGGAGAAGAAACATATTTAGCTCTTGAGGTCCATGACAAAGCTCTAGAACAGTAAGTGGGGAAGAAAAAATCCAAATGCTACCAGAGGACACTTATTAGCAAGTAAACAAAAAAAATCCTTGGAGTAGTATCACTCTGAATTGTAAATGAAGAGGGAAAACTAAGTAGAATACTTGTTCGCCCTTCAAGGAATCAACTTTGAAACGTTTACAATACAGCTTGACAGTTATAAGACATCATTTTTTTTCCTATCTTTCTATTTTTCTGAAATGTTTAGGCTTTAATTGAAACAGAAAGGGCCTGTAAAGCCTCATGTTGCTATATAAATGTTTTATACTCAAAGTTTCAATTTTAACTTTTCCTCAAAACACTGTTGATCATAAAAGAGAAATCTTTCTGCTTTTAGCACTTAGTTTTCATTTCCTTCCAGCTAATACCAGCAATAACTAGTGCTTCAGCAGCTTATTATTCATTAAATACTCATTTAAAACACCTTCTCTTCTGTATACTTTGGACTTTAAATAGTGTTTTGATACCTAGAGCATTTTACAGTATGTCTTTTTTTTTCCAAATACAATCTAGCTAGATTTCTATAAAACAAGATTTTTTTAATATATATTTTATTTTATTTGTCAAATTTCCAGGCTTAATTTTATTTTAAAAACTTAATGGAAAATCCAAAAAAAGGTAGGGAAAAAATGATTATATGAAACAAAACTTATAAATACAGTATTCCACTGCGCTTTTACTACACACTCCAGGTCTGCCAGAAATAAAATTCAAAATATTTCTGATTTGAAGTTGTAACCCAGATTCTCTAAAGCCTTGGAGATGTACCCAATGGACCATCACTCTATTTTTAAAAAATAAAATATTAATACACTTGCATGCCATGTTGAAATGAAATAGTTTATCAAAGTGAGCTCACCAACCGTCCAGCTTTAGGCACCTATCTTCATTATGAGAGTTAAACAGGATTTCTACTCAAACTTTCTTTATACTGGGGAGGCTCTTCCAAAAGACAATTCAGAATAGGAACCTCTCTCTAGGAAGACTGGAGAGACTGCCTGCACAATTAGCTCACAGAATTAATTACCTAAACTTAAGATCAAAATTACACTTTTTCCTCTCACTATCTTTTTCCTCAAGAAGAAAGGTAGACAGAAATAAACTCTTCAAGAAAGGCCCAAGATGTCCTAGTGGATACCAAGTTGAGCAAAGCACCCTTTGCAGCAACAAAGGGCAACAGCCTTCTGAGCTGCATCGGCAGTTGTACATTGTCACATGCCACTCCCTGATGGGAGTATGTGAAGAGGCAGAGACAGACTCTTCCAGGAGATACACAGCAGCACGACATGGGGCATTAGACACAAACTACAACACCAGAAATTCTGGTTAGATACTAGGAGAAAAATTCACTCTCTGAGAGCAATCTAGCACTGGACCAAGTTGTTGCACAGAGATGCTGTGGGACCTCCATCCTTGGAAATATTTAAATTTTGCCAGGACAAAAGCCTTGAGCAGCCTGGTCTAAGTTCAAAATCAATCCTATTTTCACCAGGAGGTTAAAGTAATTTACTTTCAGAAGTCCTTTCCAACCTAAATTATTCTATGAGTCTGCCAAAATGACAACTTAGAGACATTTGCCACATTGTCGAATGTCAAAGCAGAGACTACAAACATTCACCGAAAAGAAAATCTTCTTTTTCTAAAATACTTTTGTTCACAAAAAGATATAATTTTGCTCAGTTTGAAGAGCAATAATGGCTCTAAGAGGTTCCTCAGACGCAAATGGTCAAAGCTGCCTAGAGACATACTCCTGTTTCTCACCATTTACAGCCAAGATACTTTGCCAACCAAAACTTCTATGTATTAGCCAAATAAGAAACAGACTGAAAAGGCTAGTAAGGGTCATTCAGTAACCCACTGTTGTGGTCAGAGGAATGTGTCTGTGGGTGTGGCACACCATAAGTTAAGTCTGATTTCCTCACTTTTACACTGATATTGCTTTAACTTGCTTTAAAAGTGTCTTAGTCACTAACTCACATCAGAATGATAGACATAACAGATGCAAATTTGTACCCTGTAACACATGTTTCTGGTGATTAAAAAACACAGTACAGAAACTAATGCTAATGAATTCTGCATACCATAAATAGTGAATTACCCTTGCCACTACAAGCATCCACAAAGGCAAACCTTGATAGAAAAGTGCATCAAAGAGAAACAAATAGGATGTCCTAATGGATGAACAAAAGGTTGTTCACACAAATCTGTCCATTACTCTTGACTTCTAAGAGCACTCCATGATACTAGACTGTGTTTGAGATACCAACTCCTGTCTACAGGCTAAAATTTACAGTGCTCAGGGAAGGACCACCAGCATTACAGCTCATCCCTACCACACATCTGCTTGCTAGTGCAGGTTCATAGCCTGAAGCACTCTGGCCCCAAGTTGAATTCTCAAGACATGAATGTGTCAATCAAATCTTCTGAAAAACATGCAACTTCTTGTCAATGTGCACCTCTCTAACACAGGGAATAAATCACCCTTCAGTATTCAAGCATTCATAGCCATTTTTCTGCTTGTAAAGCATTATATAGTAAATCTTAATTTGCTGACTTCATCAAACCTGAATCCACAAATGAAGGGGCTTAGGGTTGAGGGTCTCAAAGGAAATGCAAAGAAACTAGATGCACAGTATTCACTGAAGAACATCTTGGTATGAAACACTTGCTTAAATTCTTCACCCTTTCATAAAAATGTAGTTAAAATAAGATAAATGTTTGAACAAGTTCTTAGTATCACATTTAAAATTATATGCTCAAGAGCAAAGGAATAAGATTATATTTAAATATCCACTACAAAGACCTAATCACAATACTAGTATCTCACTTCAAGTTTGATGACAGACTTCTCCAAAGTTCATGCATGCATGATACTTGAACATCAGCCAAGTATGATGACGTGTGATCTGTACACGCAGCAATTTTAGGTAAATTGTCAAGACACAAAGAAAGCCCTGGGAAGAAGTTTTAAATAGTTTGTTAATTTCTGTTAAAAACACCCAAAACATTTAGAATAACTTTAATTGCATTCAGAGGATTGTTATACTGTCATAAGACATAGCATCCTTACAGACATCTCAGACAAGTGTTGGCATAAGAGGGTTAGGCAATAACATACATATGTTCTCATAGTATATTTATGAAGAATGTAGGGAGAACATATGGTAGACGCTATCATGAGTGTTACAGGAAAAAAAAAGTGCTGGGTAGCCCATTCTCCATTTCTTATGAGAACTGCAAATAAAAGCAACATGAACAGAGTAACAGCCCAAGTGACAAACCAGGTACTTATGGATCAGAAAATGGCAAGACAACTATCATTCACTCAGATAGCTTTGAGAAGTACAATAGTTATGAAAATTGAATGGATCTACACTACTGAAATTTTCACAGAGGAACCTTTATGTTATTTATGCAAGGAGGGTAATATGTTTTTTTCAAATAGATGTTTCACTGAGTTAAAGATATCTGTCCCTTATTCAACAGTACTTCAAGAACCAGATATTCAAGACCACTTGTGTTGCTCTGTAAGTTGAATTTTTTAAGACTACTGTTATAAGCCCAATATAAAGGATTATACAGCAGATGCCCTGACACTATCTGTCCTGTTAAGACTCTCCTAAGAATGGGATTCATTTGATCAGTTGCAAAAGTCTGCAGCAGGATTTTACATTTGAGGGCAACAGGGACTATCTACAGTCAGTGAGGACAACAGTCACTTTCAGGCACAATTCACCTCATACTAATTTCAACACCTAAAATACAAATGCCTCAGATGTTAGTGGGAGGTGCTGCTGATCATCCTCTGCCAGAGCTATCAAACAGATACCAATGGTTTGAACATTTATTTTCCAGATCTCAAATGCACATTGCAGTTTTCAGGATGCTCTCTTGGCCTGCAGCTCCTCTTTCTATGAGCCACCCGACCAGTAGTTGAGGTTAGAGAGAGCAGAGTTTCCATTTCTGATCATTTATGTGTGACTGTTGGGAAAGTGAGTCGACTTTTCTGCTCACCACAGGTCACGGAGGCCACTACCATCAGCTTTGAGCAGTTCTAAAGTAAAAATTGTGTCTTTTTTTATCAGGAGTATGTGAAACATCTGATTTATTGTACATCAGGGAAATACGTCTGCAGCCCAATGGACTTCTGTATTAAAAAACCTTCATATAGAGGGCTGGTTAAAAAATAATATGTGGTATTAAAAAATTTGGGTTTATATATAACCCAATTTACACTGACTTGTTAAAAAAATAGCATAGGAAAAAGACACAAGGTAATATAAGGGTAGCATTTTGTAGGATACTTTTTCTATCCATAACCCATTTCAAAATATTGATGTCTCTTCAGATACCAAAAAAATTAAACAAATCTTTAACCATAAACTGATCATTATATCTTACCAGGATAAAAAAATCAGAAGTACTTGAGACAACACATGACCAAAACAAAAAAACAATAATAACAAGAACAACAACAACAAAAACTATCAAAGTACAGATGTTGATCTCTTTCATGTGAAAATAAAAACAGAACCATGCAGTGGTCACCATTATGTAGTTTTTATGTTGTCCAGAGCTACAAAGCTATGTCAATTATGTCAATTTTTTTGTGAATTATGCATTTCTACTATATAAACAGAATTTACTTTTAGAAACTTAAATCAAGCAATGAGAAAGTTTTTGACTTGTAGTACTAACAATCAGAGAAGCAAAGCTACCTTTATGAAAACTGACATCAGGCTTCCTCCTAGATAAATACTTCATTGGTCCAAAAATGATTGGCTATACTTTAAACAGATAGTTATTAATAAACCAGAATGTTTTTATTAATATAGTCCTAATTTTGGCATTCAACCAGTATGATTTTAGTTTTATTATTATGATTATTATTTTCACATAAAAAAGCTTTGTACATCATTTGAATCAGTTCCATTCTTCCAGGGCATACAGGCTCACCCAGTACAGCCTCACCAGCTATGATAACCAAAGCTTGTTTGTTTGTTTTTTTCTCAGAATTCTTCTTCCATTATCGTAAGAAATAAAATTATTTGCCCCATTAGTGACAGCAAAATAAAAGTATGAGATCACCTATTTATGAGTTATAGAATTTACTGCAATGAAATTACACATCACAGAATCACAGAATATTCTGAGTTGGAAAGGACCAACAAGGTTTATTGAGTCCAATTCTTAGCTCTGCCCAGGACATCCCCAAGAGTCGCACCATGTGCCTGAGAGCATTGTCCAAATTCATTGTCCAAATGCATTGTCCAAATTAGGAAAACCCAAAGAACAGGTATCTGCACCTTTTGTGCAAATCAGATGCCTTTCAATCATAAGGAATCACTGTCAGCAAACAACTGCATTGCGAACTAAGCTTGGACCTTAACAGAAGGTTTGTGTCACACACTGTTGCACAACAAATGAGGTCTGCAGTCTTAAACTGAATATTCTTCAAACTCATTCAATGGAACAGCTCAAAGTTTTACATGTGTCTTTAACATACACATGTGCTCACCACAGTAGCAAACATATGGTGATAAGAACACCTTATTCATGTTTGGATGCAAAATCCCAGATGCTCATTCCTGAGCAGCAGCATAAAGTTCTAACATCTGAGGTCAACCAGAGTCTTGTTTGTCCCTTGGAGAAGAGGCAAACCCTGCTTTACAGGCTTGAATTCAACAACCGTAATGACTGCAAAGGATAGGAGCCCTGCATCAGAGGGGCAGCTGTGTACCTCCTCATCCCACAAACAGTCTCAACATTGAGTGAGGAACTATATGTCTGTGCAGGCACTGGTTTGAAAAGGTACCGTGTGCCACTTTCCTTCACATGCCCCAGAAATCAGATCTCAGCTGAAGGAACTTGTGCTGACAGAGCAACGAGCACCGGTGGCTCCTTTTCGAACTTGTCTGTCTATGACTATCCTTGAAGAGCAAAAGGCTGTTTAAAAGACATTATGCCCTAAAAGGGGGATGGCTATTGACTTTCACGTTCCATCCTCAGGCTATTCTGCTTAACATATCCACTGTGGCTGTCCAGGAAACTAACACCATTTTCATCTGTTATACTTTCTTGCCCTCTGCTGGAAAAACTATCAACTGAATGTGCAGAACTGAAGCTTTCAAAACTGATTTCCCAAGCAATCATGAAAATAACAGATTTTCTTCACACAGTCTTCCCACAAAACCCTCAAAAGAAATGCTAAAAAACCTCAGTTTCTTACCAAATAATCTGATTCCTAACAACTAATCTTACTTCAGAATCAGACAAATGCATTGAAAGTACCATCTTGTCCCCTAAAGGAACTAGCTTCAAAATACAAGGGGAAAGTGGAGAGCAGTGAAGACCAAACACACAAGAAAAAGGTCGAGAATGAGTAATATGCTCACATTTTTCAAAAACATAGACAAAATGCAGATGCTGGTGTTAAATGGGAATACAAGGCAATAGTATTTTCTGCTTTAATATAATGAGTTTGTGATGTCTTAAGTGAATAGGTGGGTAGCAAGTGTAAGTCCATTTTCAATAAATAGCACATATATGTTTTCCTACTCACAACAAAAGAAGAATTCATTATAACAGAAAATAAATTACCTCTCTGCCATTACACCATTACTGTGTGGATGTATCCAGGGGCATATTCAGAACTTCTGGAAGAGAATTTCTCTTCTGGGTATTATGCCTTCAAAACTTCGGGCCTCCAATTTTCTCCAAACACATATAGTTTCTCCTGAATAGTAGTAGGAAAAGCAGTCAAGTTTATCGGCTGTATTGCCACCATTTTTCTTTTCATCAAAGAGCAGTTATGGTGGATTAAAAAAGTAATGTCACCATGTCACAAAGAAGGAAAGTTAGCTCTTCATTAAGTATGCCACCGGGAAGGACCTCTCTGACATTTAATGCCTCTTCAGGCCTTTCAGACAATCAGTAGCTCCCTCCTGTGAGCCATGAACCTTTGCAGAAAGTCTTTCTGTCATAAGTAACCCTCTGCTTTCTATTTAGTGACCTTAATCTTCAAGATGACAGGGTATTTCCATGGCATGGACAGTTTCCCTTACACGCCCTTACCCAGTGTGGAATGGCTCATATGAATAAGCGTATCATATTTAGGAAAATGGAAATTTTCTTTCCACTATTCTTTCTTCAGTGAATACTTTCAAAGACCAAATCTTCACTTGATCCTGCAAAAAGTAGTAATCTCTGCTGCAATAACACAGATGGAAAATGGATGTGAGCAGGATCCATGTTTCTCTTCTCAGCTGCAGTCATGTTCCATTTCAGATAGTCACTTCTTTTACAGTGACTGATTTTATTTATCATGCTATATTCTGCTAATATCCACACATTCCCAGATTTGTTGCATAATGTGAACTAGATTTTAAAGTATTTGTTTTGGGATTTACCATATTTTCACTAGTAGTACAGAGAACATCTTCATTCCTGTTGCTGGCCATGTACTACTCTTACTGTAGCCACAACGTCTTTTTACTCACAGTAAGGTCAAGTTCTTTTAACTTTTAAAAGCCTTGTAACAGCTGTAAACTAAAAATAGATCCAGTAAAATTCAATCAGTAAATCTTCAGCAGAGTGTTGATGGACTCCAGACTACAGATTGAGATAAATTGATTCAAACTGTATTTATATAGACTTATATATAGGCATGTTTTATAAATACTTCTACAGAAAGACAACCATCAACCATGACATCATCTTCTGTCAGTGTCAGTTCCCACAACACAGTTGTAGAAATACAACTTCCTTTTGCCTAAATTTTCTTCCAAGAAACAAAAACATCAGAGATAATATATTAGCAGCCTGGTATGGCTCAGGGAATAAGTAATGGCATGCAGAGCTTTTTACTTCAAGAACATAAGTTCAGATTCTGCCCAAGCCACAAGAGGCCTAAAAGTTCCTGTTTTGACTTCTCTAACAAGATATAGAAAATGAGTTCGTTTTCAAAATCCAGTTACTTTGGTTTTATTTTCCAAATCCAGGGAATATGTTCACATCACAAATAACATCAGCATAGAAGACAATCTTCCTAAAGTTTTTAGCAGAAAGGTCAGTGATTTGATGGGATTAAAACTGATGTATCCTCATTTGCGTCAGGTTTTCCTCCTCTGCCAGGGTCCCAATGCAGAGTGGTTTTCTTGGGCAGTTTCTCCACAATGGTCACCCTGTCATGGGCTCCCACTGCCTAAAGAATGACAAATCAAGGCTCTCAGTGGGAGGTCAGGATCTGAATTTTCAGACCATTTCAGAAAGAAGTCAGTGGGGAAAGGAACAAAAACCCATTTCTAACTAGAGCTCTGTCATAACAAACATTTCTTACCACATTAGACAGAGATGCCATGCAGTCATACTGCTTTCTTTTTGTCACACCTTGTGTGTACACAGTATCGTGTGTATTTCAGAATGTGGGTAAGGGTCCCTGTGCCTCATGTTTAATGTAGTTTATACCGGGAGTGATTAAAAGTTATTTTGAGGAGAAGTTATGGTTGCCACAACATTTACTTAAACGTCTTAACAGAAAAGAGGAGCAGAAGCTCTTGAAATCCAGTTTTAAGCTTAAAAGTTTACCTTCATTTCTCATCTCTATTATTTCAGAAAAAAAATCTTAACTAGATTGCCCAGTATACATGCAAATCAGTTTACATGAGAACACTCCACACACCAAAATGGACTTTCCGTCAACACCAGCAATGACTGTGGAGCAAAATATGGCACTTCAGAATCAATAGGCACACTGAAATTCAAGACTTTTGTGTGTGGCAATGCCACTAGTTGTAATTTTGTTAGAGTGTTTTTTTTCATAAACAGTTCAACTCATCAGTCAGCTTTCTTCTTTTTAGAGTCTTTTTTTCATATGTAAAAACTGGATTCTGAATGTAATATATTTTTTCAGAAGTAAAAAGTTTGCACTGCCTTTGCTGCACTTTATCCTATTCTGTGGTAAAGGATAAGTCACAACATAGTGTAGTCTGATCAGTACTAGGTAACTACAGCTCTTCCTGGATTTGGACAGTGTGACTGATTTACATTTTGTTTGGTGCTTCTGATGTTTCTTCAATAAATGCATGGTCTTGACATTGATACTATTTGGCCCTGTACCAACCAGGAGTACTTTGTGAGTTTTCTGCACTTTCCTATTCTGGTTTTGGCAAATAAGCAGTATTTTCTTAGTGATACAGGTGTCTTTTTCCTCATAAGGCATTATAGTCTTACTCTATCTAGTAGGAATGGAAAACAGTGTTTCACAGGTGTTTTCCAAATACCCACAGGGAGTTGTTTTATGATTTTGGTTATGTCTACAATGCACACAAAAAAAGTATAGTCGTAAACTACATTATCTAACTCAAGAGAGTAATAAAGATAAATTCAGTTTTAATAGAGCTTGGCAACCCTCTTTAAAGCATTACTTCAAGAGTTAACTGTCATTACTGGAGTTTAAAGTCAAGTAAAGAAGGGACCCTGTCTTTCATGCAAGGTACGCCCACACTCTCAGAACCATCCTTCCTTAATGCATTTTTTCCCTTAAGGTCAGATGGAAGAAAAGGGGAGAATCTGCCTGTTAAAAGCATCTCACCAAATACAGATGACCTGAAAGCATCATCTGGGATTCACCACCCTTTTGTGAGGACACTCTGCAATACCAAGCACCTTTAAGGTATGAAAGGACAGTGCTTTCACCCACATTATACAATCAAGAGCTCCAGATATTGTTTCTATCTTGAATCTTTAATATTTTCTCTAATTTTAGTTACTTATAATGGAAAAGTCATAAAGTTTGTCAAAATATGCTCTAGAGAAAGGTGTGTTCTACAGACATTTTCCAGCAAAGATCCTGCAGTCAGCACACAGCAGCATTAACCAATATGCAATTTCCAGTTCTTCAGTGAAACCCCTGTCTTTTTCAATTAGTTTCACCATTGCCATCAAGAAACTGCAGCTTTGCATCCCTTCTGTTCTGTGGGCATAGACAGGCTTTATCTACACCTTCAGGAAGGAGATAACTGAGTCTGGAGAAACAAGGCATGATCTGAGGTGGCAGACCTCCCACAGGCAAGGCAGAGCCCCTCTGACAGGGCATAATCCCAAGCACCCGCGCAGGGTCAGGACCAGCAATGGTGCAGGCTCAGTTGAGCGTCCTGGATGAGGCCGGTAGTGAGTCAGGTTTGGGGTCCATCCAGGGAGTCGAATAAATAAACTTAGACAATGAGACATAGGACACCAGATTGACTCACCTAATACTCCATGGCAGATGTGGAGACATGGGTTGTGTAAGTCCATGGGAGTTAGAAATATGTAATGCCTGTGCTTGCCACTGAAACAACATGTACTGCGCTGAATTTGTAGAGGCCTTGGAAAGCCCAGAATACAGCAAGGATAAAAGTCAATGCTGGGTAATGGGGAAGAAGATATGGTAGTTCTATCAGAAGACAAAAGATCATAGCTTCGACACTGGTATCTCTCATTGCAATCTGTCTAACACAAGAGTAAATCATTATCCAGAATACCTATAAACACCTTTTAACCTTCAACTGAGAGAAATCCAGAACCGACAGAGAAAGAGGATCACCAAATATGAGGTAACAAACTGGTTCAGATCAATCAATAAAAAGGAGCTATGCCATACTATGCAATTCTAAAGACTTGAGTATCCGGTTAATTTTTGTATTTTTTTCTTCCACTCAGAAGCACATGAACTTTGTTCTCATTACACTCTGATTTGAATTTGACCTTCAGAGTGCAACTTTGATGTAAGATCCTTATCTGCAAAGTAAATGCAACAGAACCGCACCCACACAAACTTTCAGCCTCTATTTAATCCTGTCCTGCAGCAAATCATCCTGACTCTGACTCCATTGCCACACCAGGGAAATTCCAGAATAGGCACACAGACTAAGAGCAGAGGTGTGATGCGAGGCGAAGGTGGATGGAAAACTACCCTGTATTCTGAAATAAAGCATTGATTTGGAGTGGAAATACATTTAGTCTTTCTGCCATGTCTGCTATATACCCAGCCAGCTGGTGTCACCTCTATGGTGGCTCATGGTACAAGAAAACTTCTTTGCTGAGGTCTTTGTGAACTTGGTTACTTTTTTTTGGAAACAAAGAGTCCGAACGTGGATCATTATGACTTATGTTTAAAATAGAATGAATGTTATTTGAGTCACTTCCAAATTAACATGATTGTTTAAAAATATATGAAGTGCTTCATGGAATTTTAATCTTGCTACTGCAAAAACAATTTTAAAAGATTACAGCCTTGCACATTTTTAGAAGGATGTAATCACGCTAGCTAAAACATAAATTTCATACACCACAATAATTTTAATCATTCTGCACTGCACATAGGCAGCATTCAGATGTCTCTTTCAAATGTCAAAATAAAATTAATATTTATTACCACACCTCTGAACTAGCACATTTACAAAACTGAAACTCAGGACATTTTCTACTAAGCCATTTAAGCCATTTTGTATGTTCTCAGTTAAACACATTTTCTAGAGCCATTGCTCTGCCTCAGGGACTCAGAAGATTTCTGAAGAACTTTATGACTTTTTTCACCACATTCTTCAGGAAAAAAAATCACTCAAGTCAAGAAAAGGGTCCCAGTTCCAGAGGTGGTTTTTGTTGTTGATAGCTTGCTGTAAATAACGCCATAAGAATAATTGACATTGCTGAACCTTACACACACAAAATGTAGCACCTGAGCAAAAGTATAAAATTAAACACAGATAAGTCATGCTTATACCAAAATCTTTGACTGTGACACCTCCAGGGCACAGGGAAAGTTCACAGGGGCAGGACAGCATCCATAACAACAGTACCTCCCCAGTAGTGTAGAATAAAAGCTAGGTTCTTGATACCTACCAGTTTGGGGAAAAAATAGCTCCGGATAAGAACTTCATGGACTCAAGCTCATCCAGAAAAGTACCAAAAAGACCTTTGGGATCTTGTCAGAGAGAGAAAGTGTTGTTCTCAGTCCCTATTGCAAAGTAATCATTGGAGAGTTTCAAACTGGGTTCCCAGACATAGAGCGTAGAGGGGGAGGGGGTCCCTGTACACTTCTCTTGGCAACTCTTTTGGGTGACACCCTCCCTGTTAAGTGGATTGTAACAGATCATGTCTCTCCAGAGAGATGTGCAACGGATTTTATGTATCCACCACAACCAGAATGCTGAGTTGCTTTGACCTCATAAGATTTTTTTGACTGTCTTCATGCTCTGCAGTCAAAACTCAGACATTTAAGAGACTCTGGAGAAGTAAACCAAAAATTGTGCCAAAATACATTTATGATTCTAATTCTGTGTTATCTGGAAGGACAAAATGAACAAATCCATTAGCATCTGCACTCCTATATCTCTTCACTGCATTTGAAAAATCCTACCCTTCTCACAAAAGCACTAGCTGACAAAGATCATGTTGTCAAGCACTGTGAACCAAAAAAAAAATCCAAATAGATATAATATAATTGTTTGCTACTGCCCATAAAACAATTAATCTCACTTTAGATGTCTGAGATAGCAAACAATTCAGAAAGTGGAATTATAGGTACTCCTGCCATGGTGTACCAGAGAGAAGTGGGAGAAGAAAGCTCCTTTTAAATGTTTTGAATTCACCCCACTGGCAGCTGCTATCTGGTTGATCAGCACAGAGCATTGCCTGCCAGCAGTTTTTACTGGCCAGTGTTTTACAGTAGGACCCCCTAAAACCTCACAACACCAATACTAAGGGGTGAGAGCTGCCTTTTTAGAGATGTAGCAAGACCCCAACATTTATTACATTCCTGTGTACCCTGCACCTCTGAGGCTGTAACACTTTCTTTGGTCTGGGATACAGACAAAGTCAGAATAAAAATTATGAATTAATAATCTTGTAACTGCACTTCTGGTCATTCTGAGTTTATTTTCTGTGAACAGCTTAAACAAACGAGAGTGACTGGAGGGACTGTTCTCAAAAACCATGACTCATAAACACCGACTGCCCCACTGGAAGCAGAGTTACTGCTCATCCATTGTGGCAGCAGAGACAGATAACATTGCTCAATGTGTCAGGTTAGGCTGAAAATCCTCTGTTGTCCTTCCATGAATGCTCATAATGTAATGCTTGCACATGCTTCTAGGAGAAGAATGATCCTTTGAAATTATTCTAGCAATGATTCCTTATAGATAAAATGCTCAAGAAAGTCCCTCTCCATCTGCAGATGAGCTACAGAGCTGGTCCTGCTGTTGTGGCATGACCTTGTTCATGAAGCTCCTGGCAAACAAGCAGCTACATCGCATTCTAATTGTACAACTATGCAAAATCACCATACCAAACTTCCCGGAAATCTCTGCTGCTTCGCTGATGTCAGCATAAGGAGGCAAAAGCCATAATTAACTTTTGATTGAACTTTGATAGGTTTGAATAGATACAGCCTGTAGGCAGTGTCTGGGCTGGGAACTCTGCCAAACCTGCAAGTTCTTACAGGGAAGAGAAGCACCACTTGCTGGTCATTCCTGTCCTCATGTCCTCTCCCCAGGTATTTGCTACCCTCCCCTGTCAAGGGCAGGAGGCTGAGCTAGTCTTTAACCTTGCTTGTTTCTCTTTCTTTCTTGGTATGTTAATAAGAATTTCTTAAAAAGCCCAGTAACATCTGAGCCAGGTAGCTCAAAGTATTGGCAAGTCACAGGAGAGAAGGGAAAATCCCTTACCTCAAAACTGATGACTACCCAAAATTTTCCTGTTCTTCTCAGTTAAATCCAGCAAAGTTTGTGCTCCCATGACACAAACACAAGCTGCCTCAAGAGGGACAGAGGCTGGAAATAACTACTTCCAGTCTATTGCACCCAGTAAGCCCAGCAAGAAATTGAATTGGAAACTTGGCAGGGAAAAACTGTATCTTGTATTTCTTCTGTTAAACATGGTATATTATTAGCGTTATGCTAATGTGGGTCACCTAAATGGGCTCCACATAATTTAATAAATTTAATGAATTACTTAATAAAAGATTGGATTTGGCTGGGTGTCAGCCAGCCAGTTAAACAGTGATTGACTGGTACCCGGGGAAACAACACTCTCTAGAGTAGAGAGACCTTACCTTGGGGTTATGATGCTCAAGTAGCTTTGTTAGACAAAGACGAGGCTTTTGGCAGTAGACATTCATGGTTTCAGATTCATGGTCCCAAGTTCAGTCTCTTCTGTCAGTGATCTTCCCAGGGGTGTTCTGTTACATACTGACAAAGAAATGCATGAGCTAAATAAATCATTAATTAAAAAACATTTGTTCGGCTCTGTGTAGACTCAATGCCTCTCTCCCTTAGGGCAAATGTCTTACTCTCAAATGAATCCAAAGTGCCAGGAGAAATGGAAGACAGTTTCACTTACCTCTGGTCCAGTTTCAGAACAGTGAATGTGGATAATTAAACATGCAATGCCTCCAAAAAAGACATTCAGTGTCATTGGCATTTACTTTAAAACAAAATAAAGCTAACAAACAAATAAAAGCCCCAGTGAGGCAGGAAGACTCTATTTTAAACCTTCAGAGATGCAATTTGTCTACATTATTATTTTTTTATTTGTCTATATAGACACCTTGCCCTTGAGAAAAAGTTATGACAAAGGTAGAGCAGAGTAATTTTTTTTGTTGTTGTTCATATGTTGTTGGGGACCCCTGGTGGCCTAGTGGTTAGCATGCAGGACTCTCACTGCTGCGACCACGGGTTCGAATCCCAAGTCCCCCGGGCAGATGGTAGCTCGTTAGCCCTGTGAGGCCATCCATCTATGAGAAGGTCACTCTAAACAAACCTACGTCCTGAGGACCTCACTGCCATTGTCCAAGCTCGCTTGGCCCCGGCAGATGAACCTTAGGATTAAAGGGTGGGCTCAGTTCAGCGCAGGCTGTGTCTCACCTAAAAAATCCATTGCGCAGGCTGGAAAGGTAAAAGACCTTTCCCCAAATCTTCGCTCGCGAAGACTGGCCATTATTGTTCATATATTTAGTTGCAAAAGCATATGGAAAAAGAATAGTTACTTAGTGTAATCTCCCTCTTCAAGACATCTTGTAGATTCTTCTCTTTGTTTACCCAGGTTTTTATAGACAAAAGATCAGATGTTGCGGTCAAAACCACAAAAGGCAATACAATGCCAGGAGTCAATGTACATAAACTATTTCCATTACTGTAAAGTATTAATGAGTTTTTATCCCTCAGCTGGTTGTCAACACTGCTTCACTTCTAGGATGGGTCTCTTTCAACCTAATGTAGTCATCTTTATCTGAGCTGGCCACCTCAGGCTCCCTCTAAACTTACAAAAATGGAAAAGACACTTTCAGGACACACCTCCTTACAATTCCATTTTACTAAACATGTAGGTATTTATTGCTGAGTCACCATGACAACTTCTAAAGTCAGTGGAGAGGTGTCCCTTCATAAGAGGATACAGCCATTTCCTGCTTGGATCACACCTCAGAGATGCTTCTTCTTCTCTGTTGATTATGATGAATGGGAAATGATAGTTGTGTTCATACCGTACTTCCCACACTTCTGGTTTTCTACAATGTTTACAAGTATAACTGCCAGATCCTTCACCCAAAAGAACTGAGGATTTGTCCTGAAGAATATTGTCCATTTAGTAGGAAAGGGCCTTACAATTAACTAAAAAAGAATTTTCTTTACAATAGGAAAATAAATTTGTCTTTTTATTTTGATTTGAAATTGAAATAAATTTTGAGCTTCCTGCAAAACATATTCTCTTATTTGTTTGGGCTTAAAAAGACACAGAAGTGTCACATGTGTGCAAATTTAAATTCAGGGCTTTCGGCTTTCTCTTATCGTTCTATCATAACCAACAGGGAGGTGAGCAGTTAAGCATTTGACTAATTGGAAATTTTTTTTGCCTCTCTTCATTCATGCTTGACTTCCTCCTCTGCTATTCCTTGTTTCTACTCAAGTTCCCGTCTGCTGTGTTTAAAATCAACTGAAGATCCTCACTGACTGTCATTTAAACAGGAATGCATCCTGGCTGAACAATCATTTCTAAAGTCCAAGTTGCCTGCAGACAGGTCAGCTCAACTCCTTTTTCTTGGATGAAATCATAAACTTTCTTATGCAGCAATTGACCTATATGGTGTTAGTTTGTTTTACTATGAGCTAAGATCTTTGAACCTGTAAAATCATTTGAGGGCATATTGAAAAGAAGTATGACTGCCCTATGTATTTGTTGATACAACATGCATAACTTTCTAAAAATATTCAGGGATAATCATAAAACAGTAAAATATAAGCAATAGCTGTACAACAGTTATGGGATGAAAATTTCTAGTTCAATTAACTATGTGATTTTATTATACATATCTAACTGTTAAATGCATCCTGCTAGGACTACAAGACACATGAAACCCAAACAAATAAACTTCACCTTAAACCTGAATATTTGTAGCAAACTTTCCACATGCATTGAAGGGAAGCTGAATGTTCTGAAAGGAAAGAAAAACTCTGTTGCTGTTTAACGTAAATATGGAAAGCAAATTGCCAGTAAAAGACACAGAAAGAGTAAAAAAACCCAAAACTTAGCTGACAGACATACGCTTCTTTTCTAGACTGATGATTTTTCTGTCTCTCATTTTTATATTGGATTCCTGTCTAGACCTCAGACAAGAAGCTTGCTGATTACCCATTTTAGGACAAATTAGGAAATGAAGTCAATTGTGCTACACAAAAGATTTTATTTGTGGCTATGCAGCTGGCTAAGAGCAAATTAGTCAGAAGCAGTATACAGGCCATCCTACCTTCCTGAAATTTCAGTCCATAATAAGTGCTGATTTTCCCAGAAGTTTTCTAGTCTTCAGTTTACTCTACAAAACGGATAATAAATCATAAATCTCTCATCTGAAAGATTTTCCTGTCATCTGAAGGATTTTTTTCTTCATGGAATACTATGCAACAATATTTAAAACCCACAGATCTTTAGGAACTGAAATGCAGCAAGCCATTTCTTGAAAGACTAAAAGATTTCTCCCTCTCCAATTGAGAGATTATTGCAAGATTTGTCTGGTGATATTTGTTTTGCAAATTCTTTCAGTTTTCCCTGGATCATTTTTCACTTGCCAGTAATAAGAACATGATGATACCTCCACATATTTATCCTTAATTATTGGATATAATAATTATCCTTAATTATTCCTGAAATAAACAGGAATAGTCATTGGAATACCATATATAATCATCTGCACATACATCCCATACCACAACAGACAGAAGAGTGTATTTTTAATGCAGTAATCAGAAATATTTAAGATAATTAACAATGCTCTCTTGTGTTCCTCCTAAATACAATTGTTTCCTGCATAAGCCCTTCAGCAAATTCAATAGATTGCTTAAGCAACACCTGAACCATGTAAGTGGATGACATATTTCTGTATGCATCCTTAGCACCAATAATATACAGCTAATGCATCATATTCAGTAAAATGGCTCTAAGTGATAACAGGTGTTTAGCATAATGGAAACTGCTGCTAGTTGGTCAACATGTAAATTAATGTTGTTATTTCCAGAACCAGATGGTCAATTCTGGAGTACCAGCATGAGTAAAATTAATAAGCCTCCTCGCTGCAGAACATGATGACTCATCTGTAGCTTTACTAGCTTTTAATTCCAGCTACCATGTGAATTGCAAGAGTACCCCTCTGACAGAAAGATTAACTGACTTACTCTCTGCCCAAGAATACTACACCATATATCATCAAGTAAAAGTAGCTAAAGGTCATACAAACGAACTTCATGAGAGATTAAAAGAAGTGGTAAGAAACAATAATGTTGGGCTTTTTCCTTTTTTTTTTCACTCTGTACTACTTAAAGTGTCAGTATGATTTTCTATTATTTTCTATCTGCTTTCTTTCTTGGAGCAACGGCTGGATATTGTAGAAAATGCAATTTAGCTACAGATCTCAACTGGTAAGCCATTTGCATTATAAGATATATTGTTTTATTATGATATAATATTAATTTTTTCTTCATATGGCCTATTTGAGAAACTCACAGTCTGATTCAATCTGTGATTCAGAAGAAACCCTTTTTTCCATCCACAGTCAAAACTCGAACAGATGAAATCAGGCAGATACATACACACACAGGACTAAGAAATCCCACTTGTCTGAACATCCTGAACCAGAAGGGATGGCAAAGACCTCCAGCACTACAGCCACAGTTCTCAGGGCAACACACTATGCCCAGGCTCCCACCTGCTGTGTAAGTTGTGCACAGCTAGCATGGTGCAGCAGGGGCGCATCACACCCAGCGCACTACAGCTGCAAAACTCAAGTGAGCACAGACTACAGACACCCAACAGCAGCTCCTGTCACATTGCCAGGCACTTGAAAATCATAAGCAACCGCACCTTTATCCTCAAATTACACTTGGACAAGGTCTAAAGACTGCAAACCAAGCCACTTCAGGGAAGCCCTGGTACAAAATATTCCTGCACACACTTAGAACGAGACAGATCTTACTGCAGAAAGCACTGAATTGGGCTCCTTTGGACACCTATCTCCTTATCTGTGACTCCCAATGTGTCTCCTGGCACTGGCCTGTAGGCCCAGGGATGGAGTGACAAGGTGGCAGAAAGGAAGGATGAATGTGCTCATAGTACCTGCAAACTGCAAGGACTCTGTTCCTAGACTCTGTTCCTTCTGTTCCCATGTGTCCAATGCATTCCTGTCACACACTTTAAAATTAAAATGATTTATGCGCAGTAGAAAGAAATACTAATTGATAACAATTTTGTGCCTCAGGTTTTCACTGGAGCAGGTTTCTTTGTTGAATACAGACAAAAGTGCAATCCCTGTACACTGCATTTTTGACAGTCCTTAAATCCAATTTAACTAACTTAAATTGAAGGAAAACATAGAAACTATAAACATAGATTCAATTCTAATCTATAACTACAAACATACATTCTTATCCAGAACTTAAATCTTCTGTTTCCTTTTCTGTGTGCATCAGGAATGTTTTTTCTTCTCTTCTTCACTACTAGGAGATTACTCTTTAAAAATGCAAACCCTTCAGTCACTTACTCAGAATTATCATGTACATATGAACTGGTTTTGGAATTCAAGTTGGAAGCTACATGTCACACTGAATTATTCAAGTAAAGAGTAGTATATTAAAATGGATAAAATCCACTGAGTCCTGCCTCTTATTTTTAAAAATCCTGTCTATTTTAGAAATATATCGGTCTGTTAGGAAAATAAAATCATGCAGCAAGGTGAAACAACAGACATACCTATGGACTGCTTAGATGAGTCATATCACATACCTCAGTCCTCTTATTGCAGCTACAGTGCCTCTAAATACATTAAACTGTACACTACTTGTTTTATACAAACTATTTTTGTTGTTAGCATTCTGTGCGATGTGTGAGACAACAAGCAAAATAAGTCACGGAAGAATATTACTTTTTTTTTAAAGTATGTATGTATCTCTAGACATTTACAAAGCACTGCACACTAACTAACAACTTTATCTTCACGATAGCGAGCCCATGAAGCATTGATTGGCCAACTTAGAAAGTCATGGTAAAACATGTAAAACAAATATATTTAGGTCACAGGAACTATCCAAGGTTCTCAACACACAAAGCAGTAACATGCATCTGCAGGTGAGTAAATGTTGTCATCATTCTGGCTCAAGTGTTTTTACTGAAGCCACAAAAATTAGTGACAAGAACAGAATTAGGGATCTGGGTTGGCATTTACAGAGGTGGCATTTTCCAGTAGTCAGTTACAGCAGGTTTGCATTGCTCTGTTAAATCAGTTGTGTACTGTAGGACCAAGGATGTTACATAGATCTTGGGGAAAAAAAACAGGGAAGCAAAACAAAGACTGAAGATATGTACCTCCTAGGAAACACTAGGAGGAAGGGGAGAGAGCTTTAGATTTGGAGGAGTCCCTGCATATCCCACAGAGTTCCCCAAATGAGTCATTAGAAGAACTGAGAAACCTGGGAACTGACTGCACAAAGAGTTGAGTTGCACAAAATGCTGTGGGTTGCACTCAACCAGGCAAGCTGTTGGCAGCTGATCCAAGCGTCAAATAACAACTCCAAAATAACTTCTGCAGCGTGAATCTTTTCAGTGACCCAGTTTGCAGCATAGTTCCTTAGACTATTCTATTGTTTGTGCTTTATTGCTGCTATTGACATTAAACTGTGCTTACAAACAAGTGGGTATTGATTTATTAAAACATTCTGACCATAACTATCCAGATGTACACCCACTGAACTCAGCAGTCTGATGGAGATCCAGCTTTGTAATAGTGAATACATGTGTCCAGTGATGCAGGAGCTCCCTTCTACAAGCTGCTCTTACAGACTGGTAGAAACTCATGTCCCCTCACAACAGGCCTAGCAAACACTTGAGTGGTATAGGGCAAAAGCACTTGATTTACAAAGCTCAGTCTAAGAATCAGGAACATTCATTCCCAGGAACATCAACTGACATGTGCAGGACTGTATTTTTTCACCCCACTTAAGAAACCGAAATGCAATGAGTGCTACGCACACAAGACACCTTTTTCCACTGGATATCTTCATTCCACATCTGCACCATTTACATCGGAGAAAATTCTTCCTCCCAGCATCAAAATACTGCTGTGTATTTGCGGCAGATCAGGACAAATTTGCATCAGTAATGCTGCATAACTTCCTTCAAAACTTGGCCCTGACTTTTGTCCTGCAGCTGGCACTTTGTTTCTATTATTTAATACCAACAGTGATATGCTTGAATAAGACTGTAGAGTAGTTTAATTAAAGTATGAAATAAGAAAAAAAAAAAAAAAGCCTTTCTTTTGGAGTCCAAATACAACAGAAAATAAAAATTAACAAAGGAGAAAAAAAAAAACCACAACCAAACAACAAAAAAAATCCAATTAACAGACACCAAACCTCTGATAAACCATTCAAGCAAGACAAGCTTCTCCCAAATCATAGTGACAGCTCATTATACAAAAATCTAATGCTGCACAAAGCACAGGATTTTCAGTAATTACAATCATCTTACTTACCTGTAACTCAGTGACAAGAGGAAAAGAGAAAGGTGAAACTGCATAATAAATTGGGTAAAGCATGTGCTATTCTCCAACATTTGTAGGAAATGCGCAGTCAAATTTTCCCCAGCTGAAATTCCTGGGTAAGGTGAACAGGCCATGCTCACAGTTCAGGACTGATGGAGGGGGGTGTCAGCCATCAGTGCAGGCAGTGCTCCCAGGCAGTTGTCAGGTGGCCGTGCCTGCAGTACAAAGCTGAGCTAAGGATCCTTGACAGACCACACACACAGACCTCGACAGCAAAGCTTGCAAAAAGAAAGGTCAAGGGCAGTATAGTAATGTCAGGAGGCAGAGCAAGAGCTGGCTACAGACATACCTTAACATGAAGATGACTTCTAAGCCCTCAGTAAGGGTTAAAATAAGTACCTGCATGCATCTGTGCAGCACAGAGAAGCAAGCTCTGAAAGTGGTTTAGATATTTTTAAAGAAAATTAAGCACTTTTCCCATCATGGCTTCACAACTGAATGATGTTTAGTATAAAGAACAGGAAGGAAAGGGGTTTACATTCAGTTTACTTAGGAGCACATAAAGATAATTATTGCTTTAAAAATAAAGTTGTGTAAATACTGTAAATTGTGTTTAGGTAATCAGAAAACAACATTTCTGTCATTCCAGTATCTCAGCCACAGCAAGGTATTAAATGCTCTCAGCTGCTAAAAGCAGAGAATTCAGGATCTTCCTTTTCTACCTCAGAAACCAACAATCCAGATAAAACCAGGCATACCCATAAGTTTGTAGAACAGGCACAAAAATGTGACAGAAGGTCAAGGTCAATTACATATAGTCTGAATAATACTCCTATGAAGACCTAATTTTTTAAATATTACCACAGACTTAAAAGTATCAAAAACCTTCTGTGACATATAAGGAGTGTTTCTGCTTGGTAACTCTCTGGACAAGGTCTGCTTTTCCAGTGTGCAAAGCAGTTTTGCCAACAGGTAATTATATTAAAAAGAACTGAGGATGGAAGCCAAGCGGAAATTAGGTGATAGTCACAGACAATGCTAGAGAAAAAATTGAGAGGGGTTAAGTCTCTATATGTTTCATAACAACAACCTGCAGTTTTATTGCATTTTTCTTTAAAGAATTCAAAGTACTCTATAAGCAAGGTTGCATGCAGTCACACCTTGGCAGGACACCAAGACCTTTCTGCTCATTCCATAGATTTGTTTTTTTTTCCTGAAAAGAAGCTTTCTGTCCTTTAAGACTGTCATGTAAATTGGTGAAATAATATCTAGTTGAAACAGACAGTCAAGCACCAAAGTTAATTTTCTCTTCCTGATCTCTGTGGATACCTCACTATTAGATTACAACAATGTTTCTCAGATAAATCTGACATCTGTACACTGCAAATTTCAACCTCTCAAGGACTTTTAACTAAGAGATCTCCAAGAAGAATAACACGAGAAACCAAGTAAACCACACATTCATGCCTTGGTAGGATGCTGCCCACCTTCTACCCAAAGGTCTATAAATGAGCTAAAATGGGAGACTTGTGTTCCAAATTAATTCATAATTCTCAGCTGAGCGGTCCTGAACTCCTGTCCCAAGAGGATGTCCTGGCCTTGGGACTATAAATGCATCTGGACTACAACATCCCCAATCATAATGTTGAATTTAGAAGGTACAACTCGTAGATTCTGAAAGGACTTTTTCTAAAAACTCCTTCAGAACACATTAATTTGCAAGCAAGTGTTTAGAAACACAAATACAGCCTTCCAAAAGTTCCTACACGGCTTCAGAGATTAAATCTCACTTTACAAGTCATTTAGGAACTAAGGGCGGGCCCTCTGCATGGGTTTCTATTGATATAATTAAGTTACTTCAGGGTACTAAGGGTTATTGCGTGTGACTGACATGCTACATCAGCAGAGTTCTCAGAAGTAATTCTGCTTGATCATTATACCTAAAATTTGACCAATTTAATTTGTTTCACTCAAAGGGTAATTTAATGTACTGATGCTGACATAATATGCATCACTTTACAATTCCTACTGAATTTCCTCTTGGAGCACTTACCTGCATTAGAATATTGTTATTTCCATACCAGGAGAGCACTACCAGTGCACATATAGCCTGTGCATCATTTGAATTTAACAGGACTAGATTTCTCAGAACTACATTTTAGAGATGTTTACACTCCTAAGCATGAAGCTAGCGACTGCGGTACTTTGGAAAATTCAGTATTAGCTATGTGCATCCCAAGACATCCAATTTCTTTCAAAATAAAGACCTACATGAGCTACTTACACATATGATTATCAAATTAATTCAGGACTTCTCTAGATGCTGAAGGTAGCATAAGCACAACTGCAATCCAGGAAGAGTGATTCAGAAGTCTTTGCAGTAACCACTGAATAACTTTCTTCCCTTTACCTACTTACTTCACTCTTCAAATCAATACTTACCCATCAAGAATTACCATTTTTTAAAAATAAAATTTTCTTAGACTGGTAAAGCCATTTGTAAAGTCTGATCAGAAGGCAAACACTAACCTTATGTTTTTAGAATCTTTATAACTTGAATTATATTTTACCAAGGCCTGTTCTGGTCTATATGCTAGTCAGCTGTTGGTAGCAACTGTTGACTGGACGTGTACACACATTTATTTCCATTCATATGGCAGGTTTTGTAATTTTTTGTAATGTAAGATCCTTTTGTTTGATGTTTTGTAATGGTAATGTCTTTGTTTTTAATGAATAAGGAGTTTGAAGAACATAATATATACTCCTACAGGACAAGCAGCATTTTCATAAGATACCAAGGGAGGGAGAAGGGGAGAGAGAGAGAGAAAGAGAAAGAGAACAATTCTTTCACAAGCTACGTTTGGCTACAAATCTATATTTTGTTGAATATTTTAAATCGGTACCTTTATTCAGTGCCTCTTCTAAAGATAATTACACTATTCAGGATTCATTATACTGAAAAAAAAAACTATGAAGGTACAGCAAATTAAATTTTCAGGAGCACTTTTATTTCTTAATTGATCAAAAGAATTATGGAGCACTGTACAATTGCAACAGCCATAGGTCTAATGGACATGTCAGCCAGTCTGGCCTGCAACTGGCAGGAAAGTCAGTTCATCAGAAGAGCCATTAGGCTAAATTCTGCTGTCACTATACTGAAATAGATGGGGTTGGGCAACTGTGTTTAAGAGCAATTTGACCCATTGACTGGAAATTGTGCTAATATATGTAAAAGAAGAAATTGATCTTTTTTTAGCTTAAATATAGCAGATTGAAAGCCATGAATATTACCTCGTTTACACTGGCAGGGACCATTTGAAGCAATGCTATTGTGTTAATGCAAACTGACATTCTTTCTGTCTTCCCAGCAATCTATCAGTCTGCTGCTATGTATATGGTATATAATATGTATTGTTTTATTGAGTAAAAATATCCTTTTTAAATACATAATATTATGCATCTGTCTTTATTACAGCCAAAACAATGAGTCTACCACCTCTGTCTACAATCAAACCTCTATTTTTTATTAAAGACAATTCCATTATTCTGCAATAAGGGACCTATTGCATGCCCTCATTTTGGTGAAATTACTAATGCAGATTGAGTTTCCTAGAAGAATTACTGAACTCCATACTTTTTGAGATTCTAACTTAATTCATGCACTTATCATGATAATGTGGTTTATTATTTTTTACACCAAGCTGATGAATTCTCCCTAGGCAATGTATAATTATTAGACAGTCTCTCTTACGAGAACACTGAAAATTGCTATTATGCAGTGACTCTATGCAGTTTACACCATCCTTTCTTTATTTTGTCTCCTGGCTCAGAGTCGTCAATGTGATATGTCTGCATTAGTTCAAGGACGAAAGCTCTATTAAATTTTCCAATTATCTAATTATAGTTCTGAATTCACATTAAGATATAGGAAATAAAATAAGAAGACTTGGCATTATTTTATCAGTGTAACATTCCTTAGGTATGGGAGGGTACTGTCCCAAATCCAATCCACTAAATGCAGCTTAGACAAAAGTTTTAGCGAGCACTCAGTGAAACTGGGTTAAAACATTTCTACAGATGAATAAGCAAAAAGGGAAATGTGTCACTTTTCAGATCAACTTATACATGTCTCACATTCTTCATCCAAATAAAAGCCGGTAGATACATAAATAAGAAGAACAGTTTCACTGGCTACATATTTCCCCATTGTTGATTTTCACTTTATTGTTGTTTTATTCAAATGTTTACATACAGAGTTTTTGAATACCAGCACATTTCAGCTACAATAAAAAATTCAGTCTCATCTCATAAAATTACAGATGAAAGCTTAAAGATCATAAAGAAGAACCCAAGAGGAGGACACCAGAAAAGAAAGTCCCACTTTCTCTTATATATGTAATTTTTCATACTTAGTATTTTCTTATGCTAAATTTGTAAGCCTCATTTTAAATGTTCTATGCCACTGATGAGTAAACAGCCTCCTTGACATATGCTGGACCAGTTAAACACCAACAACTTCCAGAACCTGAAGGATGACAGTCCTGGACCACCTTCCCCATTCTAGCTAGTACAACTGGTCACAGAGGTTATGGTCTTTCAATAGCAGAAAAACATCTCCAGGGCCCAGTTGCACCTATTCAGTGTTAATTTACAAGGCAGATGGTTTCAAAATTGCATTTCCCAAGAACCAGAAGATTTCTTCTAGGCCTTTTTAGTCAAAAGCAAAACACTTAACAGTAATCAAAATGTTTACTAGACTAACTGAAATCTTCCACTTTGATTCAGCTCGACATCTAACTGTACTTTGTGCATTTTATGCTTCACAAACTCTGTAGGCTTAGAGTGCTTGGTGCCCAAAGGAGAGAAGCTGCTTGGCCCTCTGGTTTGCTGTGTTCAGGAAGTTCTCATCAGTATGTGAGTGCAGAAACTTTCCACAAATAAAGCATGCTGCCTGGCCATGAGAGAAACTGCATTTAATCTTTAGGAAAAACAGAGTTAATGTGTTCATTACACTGAATTTCCCCTGTTAAGAATTATTCCACTCAGTTTGTGGAAGCTGTAACAGTGAATTAAGCCAAAGCAAAAAATGGGTGCTAAGTTAATTGCATTACTAAGCTTAGAAAAGAACTTCTAGAACCTCACAGGTCACCATGAATATTTTACATCCCACAGCTTCTATGGTAATGCAGTTCTGGTTTTGTTTTTCTCCAAGAGAGGAAGATATTTCTTCAGCATACACTTTTGCCAGTGTGGAGGAATTTCAGTTTATATTTCAGTGACGAGGCACATAAGCAGCAGCAGATGGTATTTGGAGCACAGCGAGGATACAAAGATATCAGGGGAGCTGGAAGAGAGGATCTGAGCATAGCGAGCTGCTTTATAAGCCCTCCCTGAAGAAAGCATGCACTTCTAAACATGTTTGCTTGTTAACATTGTTTTCAGTTACTCTCTATAAAAAGCTAGCAATAAAATATGCTAAATATTCCTTCAAAATACTGCAATAAAGCTTAGAAGGAAACCCCAAAGTATACTCATACTTTTCATCCTTTATAATTCCATCCTTTATGAATACTGTACTCACTTAACAGAAAAGAGTATTACACGAATTTGGCAAATGTGGAACTGGGTTGCAGAGGGACAGGGGAATCCCAATGGAAGTTTGTAATACTGCTAAAAATTCAGTAGAAGTCTTCAAACTCAAGTAATAATGCATTAACTGTGATGTTACCTGTAGGCAAAATCAATAAAAGGTATTTGAATGTGAAGAAAAACAGGAATCAAGCAGTAAGAAAGATCTGGTGGGAGTTTAGCTGGTTACCTTTAGACTGTGCTACAAGGTTATTAAGAGCTTTGGTTTCACGGGGCAGTCAAGAGACCCCAAGTCCAAAGTAAACCACAGGGATAGGTGATTGGAGTCCTGGACTGTTCCTGAAACCTCAGTTCTCTTCATACTTAAGTGCTGGTGATGCTACTCTCATAATACATGTCACCAAAGTTCATAGTGAGAGCACACAGGTTAAAGAAAAAAGAAGCTCAAATTGTGAATGCAAATAGGTGGCAGATAATTGGGGTGAGGCCGTGTGTGAGGGGATGTCTCAGACTGAACTTCTGAGTTTTCATGTTTTTGATAATACGTGGAGTAAACCAAAGTAGCACATCCCCAATCCTCTAGGTGGTAAAGAGACATGAACCAAAACTAAGAGTTAAGAGACTAACCATGCATTGTGCTTTCCCACATAGAATATTTAGGTTAGGAAAACAGGAGGACTTCAGGGACTGAAAAGAAGGGGAAGGTCTCAACTGAAGGAAGTGCCCTAGCAGTAGAGGAAATTCCTGGAAACCAGAGCTGCATGGAGTCAAATGCAGGGGTCCCCCTGAGACATTGGCCCCTAACACTCAAGCTGGGATTTGATGAGCAACAGCATAGTAGGAAACAACCCAACTTTCTGACCAACTGTTCCAGATCAGCAGTGACCTCCCTGACAAGAAGGGATGGCAAGATCTCATGACCAGAACTCCGGGGACAGCAAAGGCATGGGAGCAATGTAAAACTTTCATCTCACTAGTTCTTAAATAAACCCAAGAATACAGATCCACTCTGGGTTACTGTCTCACCTGTCGTACTAGAGTCTTAGAAGTACTCTTAGATCCCATCTAGGCATGCTCATGGTGACTTAGGAAAGGGAAGTCCAATTTTTAAATTTTCTGTGGGCTCAGACTAAAGACAGTTGATGAGGTTCTCAGTCTAGAAAAGTTTAGGTATGCAGGTATCTAAAATACATTTACAAAGATTTTGAATAGAATTTTTTTGCTTTTTACACTTCATTTCTAAGTTCAGTTCCACCTGCTAAATTCTTAACAGATTTTTGTAGTATGACAAAGACTCATGAAGGGGTCTTAGAGCTTGTGAGACAATCCACTGCAAAAACCGTCTAAAAAGCAGAACTCGACTTCCCACCTGCACTGCAGGTTTCAAAAGAAGTAATTTCTCTCTGCCTGGGCCCAGGATGAAACAGTCTGATTATTTTAGCCTTATTATTCATACTGTGTAGCAAGAATTATGTGACAGCTTATTTTAAACTTCTAGCTTGTCATCAAATAAACAAGCAACACTAATTGTGATTAGTGATAGACAAGGGTAGCCTCAAGGAAAGCTGGGAGTTGACAAGAAAGATTTTAGGGTTTTTTCAAATCTCACAATGAGATCAAAACATGGAGGAAGCATTTTAGCTGAGTGATGGGCTGCATATTTGAAAAAACATATTTATTCAAATTGATGAGGCAAACAGGATTTTGCTCTAATCCACATGGAGTGATCAGAGTAGTTCACCTTCCTATGGTACTGTAACTAAAATGTTAAAAAATAAAGACTCTGTCAGAAGGAAATTATTATTACCACCTCCTTTGCATGGTATACTACCATTGCAGATGCAACTGATCTGCTAGAGAAACGGTTAAACAGACATCCTCGATAGCTAGTTTACATTTAAAGATAGAAACTTACACCACTAACAGGTTAAAAACACTGAGCTGTTCAGTGTGGAACTGCTGTGTGATTATTTAAATGTCTCAGAATAGGTGGGAACCTCTGAGGGAGGAGTAGGATGAATATTTGGGGCAGCTGGAGTCAAAATGACCTTTCTGATTGTCAGCAGCAGTCTGAAGATAATGGGTATTTCAAGAACATATGTAGTGAATGAAGATTAATTTTTGAAGTACAAAATCTTAGCAGCATTTTATTTACTTTGTATAATTTGTTTGTATTTTTTTAGCACCCATGAAACATAACCAAGATGGGGATCCCAATGCCTACTACATGAACATTTGGGCAAACAGATGGAGCACATGAACATTTATCACTTGTTTAAGTTAATGCACTGCAATACTCCAATCACTGCGGTTGCTCTGTAATTGCTCAACAACCGTCGTGTGGTTAACTCCTGAGAGGATCTGACTTCTTAAAGGCACCCTGTGAGTTCCCTCAACCTCCGGAGGAATAAACATATACAAAAATTACACCATTGTGTTTCAATTCATAATTTCTTGTGTGATTGTCTAGAACACTGAAAATTTGATTATACTATTGTGTTAGCTACAAGCTTGAAGCAAAGTGATGATATTATTAACAGATGAACCTCCAGTTTAGATAGCTTATAAAAACCCCCCTATTTTTATTGGACCAGAATTGTATTAAAACATGCTGTCTGCAAAAAGAACCTTGCAAAATAACAGATGTTATTTCCATAATTTTTAGCATGAATTGAATTTTTTGGCTATTTATATTATTAATCAACCAATTCAAAGCATTTTAACCACGAATTTTCTAATGTCCTGCTGTTGCAGGTGATATGCAGATGCGTTACAACTGCTTAGTTTACAATATAGATGAAAACCATATTTAGACGAAATATTGCATGGTCTTATGCTAATTACATCAAGAGGGGTAGAAGAAAAATTAATTAAGCCCTTTTGAGTTCTATTTATATTTGCATTGTACATATGGAATTAAGGTGAGTTTTTTCCGTTACAGTCTACACAATAGATCTATAAACTTCACGGTTTTCTGTATTTATATTTTTAAATATTTTTTATTAACAAGAATATAAGAAAATGCTTGCTATTCCAGTGTAGTCCAAAGTCATCCAGGAAATATGTCTCAGTCCTCACTGTCACAAGCAAGGAGGGCAGGTTTCCACTCACATTTCCTTTCTGTTCTCCAAACAAGGGTTCAGGTTCTACCTAAAGATACTTCCATAAGAAGGGCAAATCTGAAGGGGACCCAAATACTGCAATAGAGAGAAGAAAGAGAAAGTGTTTTTATGAAAGTTTGACTCAATTCTAACCTCCACATGTGTATTCCTCTCAGATTCCTTCAAAGTAAAGTCTGGAATTTCTCATCATTTGCTGTTATGTTCATTATGCTGTATTCTTCTGAATGCTTAAACACTCAGGCAAATGCCATTAATTGAAAAAATAAATGTAGTGCTCAATAAAGGCATGTATGCATACATACACTTACCTGGGCCAAAACTGGGACCTATAGAGTGGATGTCATGGATTTTTGGTGCAGGTCCTCAAGCACATCCTCCCCAGGAGTTTCAAAAATTGTTGATCTTGCAGGTCTCCATGCTTTATAAGAATAAAACCTTAGAAACTTTAAGATCTTAAACATAAAATTGCCATCTTAAATGTGGTAATAATGATGGAGGAAACACACTCCTTATATCTCAAGAATCAGTGAATTTTATCTGCTGGTTGGAGCTGGCAGCAATTTCCCAATAGGAAGTAGAGCAGGTTTATTTCTGTCAAATCAAGCAAAGTGATTTTACTTTTAATATATATATATACACATATATATATTGCTTTTATTGATACTAAAATTCTGAGACTTTATCTAGGTAGAACTCATTTGCAATAATAATTTTTTAATACTAGGAGACACAATAGAACAAGACCTTATGAAAGTCAGATTGTAGCACCTCAAATCACTATGAATGTCTAATTCTGTGCATAAAAACTTATCATGGCACTTGTCACAGGGAGACTTATGGGAGTGAGAGGTCAGCCACCCCAACCCAACATCACTCCAAAAGAGAGCTGAGGCTATTCTCACTCAGCTTCCAAGACATTTGTCTTATATACCTGTTTGTACAGTTATTAATGCACTGACAAATAGCAGTAGTTGTATATTTATGTGAAATATAAGGAACAATTTATGTAAATGTTTCCTATGGGAAAGGTATGTTACTGTTCCAGACATGGCAAAAAACCTGGAGAAGCAGTGGTTCTTCATTTTGCAATCATGGGAATTGCCTACACCTCTCCAGCCCTGATCCTATCAACTCAAAACCAAATCAGAGGTAGCAAGGGACAGTTAGTACTCCAGAAAGAGAAGATTAAATATTGCTGAACAAATGAACGACTCGACAGGCTCAACTTAGACTTGAAGAAATGGTCAAAATTTTAAACAATATGAGTGTCCCAATTTCGGCTCCAGTCATCATTCTCACATGTGTGTTGGATATTTAAGTCCTGTCCTCTTCCAACTGACCTTGACTTGTATCAAACAGCATTTCAACGTCATTAGCTAACACTAGATTATCCCATCCCTACAGTATGGTAATCTTTAAATAAAATAGACTACTGGAATAATTTCACAGTAACAAGCATATTAATACATGCACTCCAGAGAAGTGACCTATACTTTCATTTAATCCCCTAGGATGATCTGAGAGGTGTTAATGCAAGGATGAGAAAGACATGTCTTCCAGAGACCTGCATTAGTCAGTAAACAGCTCTGACATATGGCAGTAGAGATCGTGCTTTGGAGCCAGGGGAATTTTTAACATTTCTTCTTTGATGATTCAGAGAGGCTTGGTTGGCATATAATTGGATCCCATCAGCACATAATCTACCAGAGAAAATAATTGCATGCCTGTGTTCAAATCATCAGCTTTCCAACTTCTTTGCCAAATAATCTCCTCAGTGTGACTGAACTAAGTAGCAACTTTTCAAACACAAAGGTTAATTAAGCTTTATGGAAGTCCATGTGTTGTTGTTTTGATAGGAACCTTTGGAAATATTACCACCTAATCTTATGCATTTTCATATCAACAAGTTATATGGTAGGATCAGCATCTGATTTTAATATTTATTGTAGCAGAATACAGGTTTCATTACATTGTAAGGCTTCAGAAGGTTAAAAAAAAATCATGAGAAAATATTTTATATTAAAAATACTTTGCTTAATTCAGATCTGAACACTGAAGTTTTCTCTCTGCTGTACTTTGTACTCAAGGCCTGACTAGAAATGCTCAAGTTGAGAACTTGCAAATGTCCCAGCTCTATGCTAATGCAAAATGTTGGAGTAGGGATTGCTCAAACAGTATTCTCAGTCCTCTTCAGGGCAAAGACTAGAGGCCTCCTTTCTGGATCAGAGCTACTATCACTGACACCAAGAAGGATGGTGAAACCAAGTGAAAACAGTTCTCCATCAAACAGATGTTCAATTGTCTTGAGTTCTGGCTGAAAAGCTCTTTGCAAAGTGAATGTAAAGTCTTTTCATTCTGTGCATTTTTTTAACCATACATTCTACAGTTGAAGTTCTGTTGGGATTTGTACATATTTACTAATTTTCATGTAATTTTCTTATTTCATATACTTATTTGAACAGATTACTTCACATAAAATCCATATCAAAGTAAAATATTTGAAAAAGATGCACTTCTAATTGCAATTCTTATTTTGAAATATATGAAATTAATAATATTTAAGAGTTGGACCAGGTAATCTTTCAAGATCCATTCCAAGCCAGGCTCTTGGCTTTTAACTCTATGAGTTAAAATCTCTGTAGAAATGTGGACACCCTACATCTTAAATATTAAGTAATCAAAATATTTCTTTTTTTTTGCCATTTTCTTCCTTTTTTCCCCTTTTCTTCCTTTTTTCCCCCCGAAAATGATTATGTCAGCTACACTTTATTAACTATATAGCAAGCAATAAATGCAAAATATCTTTAAGTAGAAGACTTATTTAGTGACAAAAATTCAGATGAAAGAAACAATTAGGAAGGAATTTTCCAATTATCAAAACTGACCATTAGCAAGTCTGTCATTAAACATAACTCTTCAGAAGCACAGGCTTACTTTCTCCTTGCATGGTTTTAACACATCCAAATTCAGCCATTACAATTGTAAGAAATATGTGCTGATAAATATGTTAGTAGTAAAAACAAAGTTCCTGAGCAAAAAGTTATTACAGACTTCTTTAATGAACTACTGAAATATAAATAATTAGAAAATGTTTTCATAATATTTAGTATGATTCATTTTAGCTCTTGTTTATTAAATCAGGACTATACTGATAAAAGCACTATTTCCTACAAGCAAAAGCAGCAGAAGTCAAGAATTAAAATTGGAATTACATTCAAATCTACATTTCAATTAACTGTTTATTCCTCACACAGGCCTGGAATTTGCAAGTAGTTATAAAAGTACTCTTGTTCATGCATGCAAAAGCAGTTTTGTAGATATGCAAATCCTTGTAGAACTGTAATCTTGCTGTACTTGGTAGTTTTTTTCTTGTCAAAAAGTTTTTTCCCTTAAATTATACAGTTATGGCTCGTCTGAGACATTTGTATATTAATGTTGAGGTCAGAAAGAATAGTTAACAAAAAAAAGTTTTTACATTTAAATATTATTAGAAAGTCATAAAAATTTTGAAAATTCAAAATTGAATCTTTTTATTCAAAACCTTACAAAGAATTTAAATTTCTGTTACATCTATAAATCTAGAGTTTTATTTCAATCTCTCCATTCCTTTGTTGTTTGAATTAGCTTCTTCTTAGTTTTAGTTCATCCAGCCAAATCAAAATGTTCTCCTTAAAAGGGGGAAACTTCTCTTAGCTTTGTAAATAATATCTAGGTTTGAGTACAGGAGAGCTACTTCTGTTGATTTTGTATGTACAAGTGAGTTACAGTACTGGACTGAATGCTAGCACAGATTTACCTCTGCTGTGGAACACAGGCTAAAACCACTTAACACCCGAGTACCTCATGTTCTTATATTCATACCACATTTCTGTAAAGGCAAGGAGGAGAGGGAAGAGTATCACCACTAATACTTAGTGCAAAGAAATATTCAAGTGTTGTTTCTCATAGGCTGTAAAAATATATTTTAATTATAAGCTTCAAAGGGTTCTGCCATGACTATGGTATTTATACTTTTTGCAGCATATAGTAGTCTTATGTATCTGGTATGTGTCTGTTGAAACAAGAAAAATAAACCACAGCACCATGTCTTTACTCTGCAAGAACACCTGTTCTACCTCTTTTCTCCCACAGGTGCGAACAGCAAGATCTTAAGAGCAGTCTCTCTTGAATTTCTAGTGCTTTATTCTCCTACTCTTCATAAGTCATGAACTAAACACATCTTCTACTAGATCATTCAGGCTTTGTTGTTCTGAATCTTATGTTGCAATAGAGATAAATTGAAAACCAAATCAGCAGAATCTGCATTTTTAACTCTTAATTTTAATTTTCGTTTGTTTGGCGCTGTATTCTGTGTTTCAATGACTGGCCTTAGAATGTTTACAAACACTATTTATGGTGACAATGAGTACAGTCACTTTTGTTAAGCACCCATAGATATTCTGTTCTGTTATGTTTTTTACCCATCATAAAAGGCAAGAAAATTGTTGTTGGGGAAGACCTATGTTAATGTATAAAATTCATGTGCTTACACAGATCTTGAAAAATGCTAACATTTTTTAATTAGAACTAGAGAATTCTCCTAAATCTTTTCAGTTCACAAAGAAAAAAGCCTCAGCTGATTCACCTGGACTCTGAACATCAGTTTTAACAACTGTCTTTAGGAAAAATAAGGTTAAAAATTTAAGAGTAAAGTGCTTAAAACCCATTTTTTTGCCCAAAAGTTATATGATGCTTTAGTGATTCTGTTCCTTCAGCAAGAACTGAAAAACCCAATTAGATCATTGCAACAGTAGAATGACCACTTGCATAGAAGCCAAGACCTTCTTTTCACATAAAAAGCTTGGACTATTTGCTACTCTGTAAGAACATTTCAAGTTAATTAATCCTTCAGTTTTCCTACTAATCACTCATTAAACCTGTCTTGATAACAGTAATTTATGAGGTTTGTTATATAACTCACCTTGAATGATTCCAAGAAGTGAAACATGAGATTTCATAGTGCAGTGACCACTGATAGAAATTTGCAACATCTGGAGTGTCTTGGATCCTCACTACTTAATTCTTTGAACAGACTGCTAACATGAGACCCATATGCCTGCTAGCATTCTTCACATCTGTAATTGATGTCCTGCTGTCTACTGGAACACTCTTCCGTACTCATAAGATATTAAGATGAATGCTGCAATCATCTCCAGGAGAAAAAGTAAAAATCAAAAGGCTGTAATTTCTTCAGCACCAAGAAAACAGTTAATAATGTTATGCACTAGCACAGACCTGTCAAACTGCAGGTTTAGTTCAAACACAGTTTTTCTATTTAGGTAGGAAAGAGAGCCATTAAAAACATATCAGAAATTATTATGAAAGCCTTCAGGATAACATAAAAGTTCGGTAAGAAATAATGAAGAAATTTTCCCACATCTCTAGTTTTCTGTATAGGGAAAGTTGTATGTTTTCCATGGAAGTGTCTGCCAGTCCCAATAGCACTGTACTTTCCAATAACAAAGTAAACTGTAACTGAAATTGACTTCAAAGGGTTCAAAGTCTTGGCCTTCCAGCACAGTCAAAAACTGATCCTATGGCAACAGGACAGATTTGCACGTGCAGTTTTCTCAGGTTATGGATACAGAAAACTGCGGCATAAAAAGAACCCACCTTTACAGATGTGGTTCGGAACTCAAGTTTGCCTTCTTTGTCTTTATTTTCTAGAAAATATTTGTCAGAATTACTTAATTAAAATTCAGTGCTCATTTTCATATAAATATATTATCTTATATGTCATGTGAAACAAAAGGTTCTTTAAAAATTGTGAAACACCTAATGTGTATTATATATCCCATTCTCCTCCTGCAGGTACATCAAGAAACACCTACAGGCCTCCTGCTGTGCATGACTAAATAGTAAAATAAAGAGTGCAAAAGTAAACAGAGCATACAGTCAAACATGAAGAGCATATGTGAACAACACTGACTTAAGACACGGGCTGAAGGGGAAACCAGCAGCTTTATTTTACAAATTATCTTATGAAATTAATCTTGGAAAGATACTGAACTTGAATTCTGAACCCAGACCTATGAGAACCAAAGAACATCAGGAATATGTACTTTAACAGCCACACGATTTCATTGGCAGTGTATACAAACACTTTCATCCTCAACAGTACATACCAAATAACAGAACAAATCATTGCCTTTCTGTATGCACATCTTCCTGTTTTCTCTGGCACTGCTAATGAAAGCCTAATGGAAGCTATTAAACCTTTTTAAAGCCATAAAAGTCATTAAGCCCCAAACATTACAGATAGGCTACTCTAATACACTCATCTAAAAATTCATGTTAAATATGTTTTAATCAAATTATGTCAAGGTCTATCCATCTAATTTTACATATACAACCTTGGAGCCTATTTTAGTAGACAGCAGTCTCAGGCTTTTAAAGGGCCCTCTTAAAACTTTGGCAACCTGTGACCTGGAGTCTCTCCACCCAACTCTCAAGTGATGCACTAAAGCTGGAAATTCAGTTATTTTAAGTTCTCTCTAGCATCTGCAGTGGAAACTGGTCTCTTCCAGATGTCTATTCAGATCTTCTATGCCCTGGATATTTTGCCTCACTCCGTACCAACAAGAAAATATTAGTAATTTAAAAGACCCTTGTAATTGCAGCAGCACAGGAAGCCCATTTATGTTCCAAAGAGCTGACATTCGGAAATTTTTGTATCACTGAGCACCTTTGAAATTAATTGTCTCCTAAAATGGAGATAAAATTGGATCACTAAACCTGGGTGGTCCTTACTTATAAGAAAATATCCTAACACAGTCCACTAATAGAAGAATACTAATACAAATAAGAATAATAAAAGAAGGGCAAGTTCAGATAACTTTGCCCATAGATAGGGCACTTGGAGCAGCAGCATTTTCCCCAAGAGCAGGAGAAAGAAGTCAGGCAGCACAGCTAGGTCTTTGAAATCACAGAGGCTATGGACATAACAATACAGAAGTAAAGCCTTAGACAAAAAGCCTGAAGCAAATTACACTGTGACAGCTGCATCCGAGCTGCACCTTGTGCTTCTGAGAGCACAACAGAGCTGGCTGTGCATCAAGAGGAAGGGTACTTTCAAGCATGACAAATGTAGCTGCCATTTGTTCAGGAGTCAGTTGGCTACTGTTGCAGCAAGATTAAATTGCAGCTGGAGGTGTCCCCATCTCTTTAAAACACAAACAGCTAAACTTGCTGGGGATTAACTTTTGATGTGTGTATATCTGTTTAAAAGCTTGACAGGTAGGTCAAGGAGCCCAAAGGCAGGTAGTTCAGGCACAAAAGGAGGGAGACATGCTTTACTGAAAGAGGAATCCCATTTTAATTCTGCAGGTAGAGGCTGGGGCAAACAGTGCAAACTCCAAGACTGAGAGGTCACAAATAAGAGAGAAAATTGAAAACACTCAAAAAGAAAAATGAAAAGAAGAAGAAAAAAAAAAGGCATAAGGCTTTTTTTAAGCCCTTAAAAGCATGGGAGAAGAGTACTCAGTAAGAACCACTACTGCAAAGTGCTTATGAGGCTGAAACTCTAGGAAATGAGACATTTAGCCTACCAGGGTTTCTGAGAAGGTAGAATTGGACCCGAAGGCAAAGGCTTTCAGATGACAGGTATCATTTTTGTAACACATAATTCTCAAATCCTCCATGCCCAAGGGGTCAGGGCGGCCTAGAGCACCTGGAGAAAAGGAAAGTTAATGCACCCACCTGATTAGTTTAGAAAATAGTATGTCCTCCAGGCTGCATATGAAAACTAACAAAATCTAAATATATTTGATATAATTATGAGGTCATAGAAAACGAGCAGAGGAACAAGCAAAATCCAGTGGATAATGAATTATCCAAAACTAAAGATGAATTCCTTCTCTTCCTTACAGACACAAAATCCAAGCACAAAATACAGTTATATGAGCACAAACTCTCCCTGTAGTTTAAAAGTTTTTATAGCCTTCCAGACTCTTATATCTCTAGAACTTTTCTTAAAGTGGAGACACAGAGACACATTGAGTAAACTTATATTCAGACGTATTTTAAAAGGTTTTAGTTGCTTTATCAAGTTCACCCCTAAAAGTACCTGAAGGAATTTGATCAAACTTAAAAAACAACTTGCAGGCCAGACAGAATATGAAGGAAAAAAGTATCCTTCACACAACTATCCTTCAAGATAACTAGCAGTAACTGGAATACCTCTTTAAAAAGAAAGTACTTAGGTAACCATAACTATCCACACTCCACAGAAACAAATTCCCTAGAATGTTTGAGCTAAGATAAACAACCTATAAAAACTTTCTAGATAGGTTAGCTTTTAGGATAAATAGGTTCAAGGTTGACTCTTAAGGGCTGTCTGTTTAGTAATGGTTCTGTGTCAGTAAAAGGGAAAATATCTGCAAGGTATCACTCAAAGAGCTTGTTATAGAAACCTTGCCCCTGGTCCACACCAAATACTGAGGTCAAATAAAATCAGCAAGACAGTAGCAAAAAATAAATATTAATAAATATTTATAAATATTTATTAAATAAATGAATATTAATACATTCTTCTATGCTTACTGTTAAGGATGTAGATTATGATTAATTAATCTGCTTTAATCTAGCAGTTACAACAACTCATTGTTCTAGGAGACAAATCATGTTTCATGCAAGCCCATGTCAATTATATAAAATTACATAGTTTACTCATTTAACCCAATAAAAGCCCCAGTCTAGGAAGAATTATGTAACTGCCTTCAGCAAATGAATGAAAAAATTATATATGAGCTAGGGGTGAATGAGCTACAATCAAACATGAAACATCTTTCAGATTCAATATTCAAGTAGCACACTCTTCCTTGTAAACAAACCTTTCCAGACTTACATTTGTAAAACTTATGAAGGAGTCACAGATTAGAGCAGCAACAATCCTATAAGTGCATTTTGATCAAGAACAGGATGGGTTACATCTTCCTTTCTTTTTCTCTTTTTTTTCTCTAACTATTTGTAGTTCAATTGTACTCATGATTTAGTTTAAAATATATTAACCTAATTAGCTACTGTTAGAATGCTGTGAGGCATTCTTGTGGAGCATGTACATTTACGGAGGGTTCCCTTTACCTATTACCCTTTCAAATTTAAAAACAAAAATCCCCCACCGTATTCCTGCACAGTAGAAAAGAAGAAAAAGCAAAAAGACCATTTGATGGCTACAGTCAAAGTCTCAACACAGGGTACAAGTACCAGAGCAAGGTCAGGGGTCCTCCAGGACACATTTCCTGTAGGGCACGCACAAGTCAGTGCCCATCTTCCACCAGAGGAAGGACTTTGCAAGCCTTGGTATAGTAGCAATGTTCTAGAATTAGTTATCTCACCCCAAACTCTCAAACACTGATGTGTTGTTTTCATTGCTAGATATAGGGTCCCCCACGACAAAGAAAAATGTTGACAAGACACTGGACAAAATTTGCTTGACACAAAGCAGAGCAAAAAATATCATTCATACGTTTACAAAGTCCATTGTAAAAGCAGGAATAATTGGTCATGTCTTCCTGGGTGCCCCCTGAGCCAAAAGATAACAATAACACCATTTTGGGATGTAGTAGCTGACAGGTTCCTACAGATGTAGAGCACCTGCTAGGGTAACTACCTTCCCCAGCCTTTCTGAAACAAAGCAATGATGTGTTGCTTCTCCCTCAGTTACCATCTCAGTTTCTCTGCCTCTCTCTCTGGAGCTAGGTTTTCAGCAAGGTACCATGGATGATAAATTTGCAGTGAAGTTCTGGACTCTCACTTTTGTGAGAGGTGTAGGTTAATCTACAAGCCATATATGACAAAAAGAACAAAAACAGTCACAACAGTTAATGTGATAAATCACTGTTCAAATCAGCAGGCCATTGATAGTGGTCCTCCCAGTACTGCACTGGTAATGGGTCAGAATCTTGTCACTGTAAGGCAGCTAATGAATATGATTAATGGCAGAAGGGAGTGACAAACTGGGCATTCATTTTTCCTTAACTTTACAGTGTTAAGCAGTTTTACTCGCATCCTCAAAATGATAGATACACCTAATCAGTAGTAGTAGAACTCTCATTAAGTTCTCATTAAACTTCTATATCCTGCGTATAACCTTGAACAACACGTTAGACGTTAATGAGTATATTCTCCTTTCACTGTGCACACGGCTCTCAGTAAAGCACTACACTTCCACGGTGATGAGTGTGGTGGAAATACGCAGCGAGAGATTGTTGGAGTGGGTTTTCTCTACAAGCCTTGGAATAATTTGACTCGTGGAAGGGGCAGTCAACACTAGCTGTACAGACAATCTGTGTGTATTTGTATGAATTGCACTTGAGTCCTAAAGGTGGCCCAGGACATTGCTATGTTACATGCTGCACAAACACACACAGAGGACACCAGAGCTAGTCATGAGCTGAAAAAAGCAATGTTGTGATACTCAGACTCCAGCTCTATTATTCTTTTATTAATAGGCTAGTTGAAAGCTGGCATGGGGGTGTTTTTTATGCTAGTCTTCTTAAAATTACTTAGTACAACTGTTAAGCCTATAATTAGTTATATGGTGCAATTTTAAGCAGCAACACACCAGCAGGCAAATAAAAACAAGTATTTCACAAGCTGTTTATCATCAAAAAAATTATCGTGTTACTGTTATAAAGCATCAGGAACAACAGAGAAACCTCAGTGTTCTCCAAAGTAATGAGGTCAAGCTGATAGCTTAGGTATTTCAGTGGTGAGTCAATGAGTTATGTGCTCAAGAGGTCATGGAAAGCCTTATTGGTACATCAAGCCATTGAGTTGGGTTTCATTAAACCATTGAGTGGTTGGGAAAACAGTAACACATCTTTCCTGTTTTACTCAATTCGGAATTTCATTTTAGTAGAGGCAGAGAGAGACTGGATTTCTTTTATTTTCTTTTTTGAAAATTTATATCCCAGTTTAAAAACCAACAAGGACAGAGTAACTTGCGTTAACACTTATCATTTAAATCAGTTCAACAAAGTGTTAAGTATATCCTTAGATCAAAATGTATTCTTTTTAGACTAGCAGTCTGCACTCTCTTCAGTCAATCCAGAGAGGCAGGTGGTGATTCATACACTGAGTAACCTAATAAAGGATAAAAAGGATAAAAAGAGACAAAAAGGGATAAAAAGGGGGCTTAGACCAATAGGTAAATTAAGAAAATTGAAAAACTGCTTCAACATATATTTGGAAAGGTCTGAAAGCAGGTGAAGGAGGATCACAAAATCTCAGGTATTTAAATTAAAAGGTGTTAATTTAGATCAGGAAGGTGTCAGCTGCATTTACAATATTCTTATCTGGGATGTGAGAACTAGTAGTATTTATCTTCTAGAAGTAAAATTCAGAGCTTTAGAAATCGAGGGTGACTTCTACAATTAATTGGCAGTTGAAATATTTTGAATACTTTCAGTAAGACATTTATCATTGCAGGACAAATACTATATATATATATACTATATATACTATATACAGTATATAGAACAGCACAAGAAATTACTGAAGAAGCCAAAAGCACCACTAATAGTGTTAAGCAAGTGAACAAAAGAACAGCATTATATGGGAATACATCATTATCTGCACTTTTTTTTCTGGAATACCTTTATTCCAGTTTGTCTTTAAACCTTATCTTCTAAAAGATTCCTTCATTTTTTAAAAGATTCCTTCAAAAGATGTCCGAGAAACCCCTCTCTTCTATGACTTTTCAGCCACATTTATGTCTCTTAAAGATGATCCTTGTATATCAGAGATAAAAGCAGTCTATTACTTTTTCAAACCTAAGGAGATAATATATTGTCTACACAATACATTTTAATGTAACTTATCTGATTTTCACAGTGGACCATATGTACATTTGACAACAAGGATTTATGATAATGATTTTCAATTTAATATAGCTATTCTGTAAGATGACCTTCTTTGAGCTAAAAGAGAGTTAGGGGTAATTTTGGTTTGCATAATTCAATTTGCAAGGCAGATTAAGAATGGAGAGCTTGCATGTTTTATATTTTTCTATTTTTTTTTATATTTTCCATTTTTTACCCTTACTGTAATGTATTTCTACTTCCACCACAGATTCAATAGGATATTTTATATTATGCACAATTCTGAAGTGTCATTATTAAGCAGCAGATCTAAAAGATACTAATATTTTCAGACTGAGTTTTAATTTTTTTTTTGTTTTATGTAGTCCTAAGTATTTCTTGGATAGCTTCTCATTTTTCTTCAACATTGTTAGAGAAAAGTTTACTTGCAGTCTTCCACAGTTTATTGGAGAAATAATATTACTGTGAAAAACATTGCCCTACTCAGCTTTAAATGTACTTCGTTATGTGCAGGTAGCTTCTGTGGCCTTTAACAGCCTGAATGAACCATAGTATAGATACTACAAATGAATTAATTCAGGTAAGCTAGCCCTCTAATCAAGACTACAGGCTGAGTTTGTCCAAGTGAGTCATATCAGTTCTTTTGCTAAGCTTTTCCATTGCCCAGATACTGAGCTGTGCCATGGACTAGCCTTCAAAATCAGAGAGCAGCTGCAGACAAAAGTGATGCTGGTTCTTTTCTCCTCCAAAAAATTATAGCTCCCAGACTTCTTGATTTTAAAAATTACCTATTTAGGATCTTAGTGACCTTTACATGAATAACCTTAGTTAAAGTGATGAAGTCTATCCCAAACGAGTTCTATTACTAAGGTCTTTGTTGGGTGCAAGTTATCCCCATACTCATCCCAGAGCTCATTTTTGTAGACTGTAGCCAGTGCAGCAACAGATAAAACACCAGTAACTGAGCCACAAATCTTTAACTTAAGTGATATAGAAGGAGAGCTTCCTTTCCTGAGGTGTTTACCACCCGAATCCACTGTCTCCTCTTTCCACTGACTGGAATGAGCTGTCTGATATGACACATGGTAACTGCAAAAAGAAATAGTTAGATCCTCTCTGTGAACCATCTCGCAAAATTTCTAACTTACTTTGCTTTTGGTAGCTGAGAGTCCCCTCTATTAAACAATTATTGCTCACAGTGAAGGAGAACTGAAAGACATGAATAACGTTTCCATGCCTTGGTCAGCCTGTGCAAAGCATATGTTCTACTTAATATACTATAATCAGAGAAATGAAAAGGTGTGAATAATACACCTTAATTGTGATTTGAAGTGGAAAATTTAAATAAGATGGGATCCATTTAAAAAGGATGATTTCTCTCATATGCACTTTTCTTTTAGATTGCATAATACTCTGCAATAAAGTCACAAAACACAGAGTATTGTCTTAATGGACTGCTTAGACACCTCCAGGACAGACAGCTCATCTGTGCAATGTTAATCTCCCGTATTTTGATTGCAGTGTTAGTTATGTTAGTATTCAAGCGTAAGTACCATTTCAGACATTACTTTAAAGCTGTTTTAAATAGCTATTTGAAGAGTGCTACAGACTACAGACACATATAGGAACATTTGAGTTCAGGTCTAATCCTACTCCAGGACATTCAGGTAGCAGAGTCAAGGAGACAGCAGCTGTGGCTTTCTACAAGCATTCTCAGTCTTAATTCTGTTACTGAGAGGTCTCAGGAACAAATAAACCCTTTTTCAGACAAAAGCACTGTCTAGGGCTTATTTAATCCTAAAGTAAAGATCTGAAGTGTGACGATTCTTACTCTGAAACTACTTAATTTCTCTCTCTGTTTATGAATTAAGCCGTGATGGCTCATCATTCACTACGTGATGAGCCTTATCACACTGGATCTGATATCAGGCCAAATGAATTCTACCCACATTCAGGAACAAGTTTATCAATAAAAAAGAGTTAGAAGAAAAACAAATATCAGGGAACTCTTGCAGCAGGCCATGAGGTAGCATGTAGTCTAATGGAAATGTGCTTTACTTTTAAAATACAGGAAAACAGTCTGCAAATCTGTAGTGAGAAACAGAACAAAAGTTTAGTTGAACCGTCATAAGTAAAAACTTTAAACACACAAGCACAGCAAGAGAAGCCTTGTATATACAAGCAGATTTTGAACAAATAGGATAGTTTATAGGCATCTTCATCTCTAGTGAAATGCCATTGCTTTGGCTTGTTACCTGCTTATGGTATTGCATAAATCATCTGAGATTAAAATCAATAAATGTACATAAATGAAGATGCACTAGCAATTAAGTGGATGGCTGAATAGGTCTGTCTGGGATGGAGTCCAAAACAGATTGCTCAGAGTTTCACTTCACTTAGAAATTTAGCTGATTCATCCAGGCAGCTAAGCAAAAGTTACCTAAAATCAAACCTAAAGCCATCCTCATTAGTTTTCTAAGCATATGCTCCATCAGAACCCCTCCCATGTGTTATCTGGAAGGCACCCTGAAAGCCTGTGTGCTAGTGAAGTGAATGATGGCAGAATGAAAAGTAGAGACTGGGAGGTGGAGGTGCTTCTCAATCCTTTCAGTCACCAGTTATCTTACCCCTCCATAGAGGGAAGATTTTAAAAGTTTTAAAAGCATACAGTGATTGTGCAAAATCCCTGACAGGATACCTAGGAAGAAGAGTGTTCATTTGGGGTATTTCCAAGTAACAATAAATAACAACAACAATAACAAGAATTTCCCAGCATACAAATTTGTATATATAAAAAAAGCAGAAAGTTGTGAACAAATTTTCATAAATATTTAGGTAATTTCTGTGCCAAATCTGAACCCTCCTTGGCAAATCCTCCTCAAGAATGTAGCCCTAGATTGCACATGGTAATGCTGCTTGAAATAGTGCCAGACACACCTCATAGCTGAGGGGAAGAAAGGTTACTAACTATTTCAATACAATTCACAGGCATTGCAATATAGGACACAGGCATTAAACAACTTTCTAGGCAGAAATATATGTATTTTAACTCATACCAAGAGTGATTGGAGCAAACAATGTCCACATACCTTTAAAGGAAAGTAAAATATGAAGATCTCAGTTTCTAGCATTAGATATTAATGTTAGAAAAATTTTAAAAGCTTAAGCTATATAAACCAGATCTATTCAACAATAGTATTTTTCACTATTTCAAATTCCTTCAGTAAGTCCCTGTGCTGATCAGTAAATAAAAGCTAAGTATTTCTGGGAACATGATGACCACAGGCCTATGGTATCTCCTTCAAAGAAACTGGTATCCAATTCACTATACGTGTTTGTGTAATAAAGCAATTTTCACAAAAAAATACTTTTAAAAAAAGTTGTAAACCATCATGCCTTTAAGTGCAGTAACTGCACAGAGCTGCTACAAAATCCAACTATCTCCTTTGTAAAATTTAAAAATAGAAGGAGCATCAGTGTATTTCTTCTCAGTGAGCAGGTCTTAAAAGCTGATCATGTTGTCAAAGCCATTCCCAAGGATCTTTTGTTATGGGAACCGGACATCACAAATGATTTTCACATGGAAATCAGACAGAATGTCTAAGGCATCACAAAGGAAATCTATAAGAAAAAAATAAGAAAAACCCAAATAATTCCATATCCAAGACAAATTCAAAAACACAGAAGGAAGTTTTTGCATTCCAATCTTCTAATTTGTGACACTACATAGAGAAATTATAGTAGCGTTCCTACACTTAGCAAATGAGAAATGTCAAAACAAGGAAGGCACTAAATCCGTATAGGAGCATGACAAATTGATTTTGAAATCACATTTTCTGCAATCAGATGCTGTTTCCATGATTGATTGTTTCAGAATTTTATACACATACAAGGTCTTAGGCTTATGGTTTTGAGAAGGACAAAACAATTCAGCAATTCCAGAGAGCACTTGACATAAACTTGCATTAGTTTTTCTTTTTGTCATCATTACCAAAATTATGATGCTTCATGGAGCCAAACAGAATTGTTAATAGACCTAAATTTTTATATGCCAGGTTGCTTTATGCTTTTGATTTCTCTTGCAAATAAATTGAATTTTTTTTCCTACTGGTTATCTATTCCATAATAGATACCACTGAGAACAATGCTGGTTTCTTTATTTGTTATGACTAGCAATTGTTTAACAGTCTTTTAATATATTGTTGTATAATAGAATAGGAACCAAAAAAAAAGTAAAACTTCTACCTTCTATAAAACTAAGTTGCCCTTCATCTGTCCTTCAAGTCTTAAATTCAGTCATATTATATAAGGGGAGCAGTCAGATGTAAATGTGTAGGACTTTATGTTAATTCTTCAGTAATAAGAACTGTGAAAGTATTCAACAGAATATTTTTTACAGTCAGGCATTCCTGATCTATCATGCAGAAGAAAAATAAAAAAATCTGTAGCAAAATTCACAGCATAAGAAATTCAAGATCAAGTGTCCAGTCTCTATGCAGGTTTGTACACAATCAAATTTTTACAAAATTAGCACAGTGCTGTAAAAATGATGGAGTTGTTGAAATGAAAAGCAGACTGAATAATTTCCCTGAAAACTTTTTCATGGCACTAGGAATCAAAATTATTGTATGTAAAAACTAAATGTCAGAAATTAAATTGAAACACTTTCTCCAGGAATCCCTATTTCATCTCAGTGACCATAGAATAAGCATGTTTCTCTAACACTTTGAACTTCACCAGAAACTAAGACAAAAAGACAGGATTATAGAGAGTAGTAATATAATGTGGGAAAATGCAAGAAAGTTTTTTGTTTGGATTCAAGACAGTTTTATAGTTTTACTTTCATAACAAAATGCTGATTTGGTGTTAGAAGTGACACAAAAAAGCAGCTAGTTTCTGCAAAGGTGTATAACACAGGTAATGACCGGATTCTTGTTTCTGCCTGTGGGAGGTGTTATTTTCCTGCATAGCTGAATGCCTCTGGAGAGGTATGGAGGTGGAGTAGTTGGATAAGCAATTCCAGAAGGTGAATCTCACTTATTTTCAAAAAAATCATCTTTTCTCGCAAGAAGGATCTTTCAAAACCAAAAAGTATGATCAATGCTTTTCATTTTCATTCAGTTCTACTAATTTTTTCCTATCCTGAGCTAAAATTTTAATATAATGACATAAAAGTCCCTGGTGAACAGGCAGATTCTTCTTGTTGTACAAGGTTGGATGGGAAAATATCTAGACCAGAAGCTATAGAGAAAACAGTACTCTACATGGGTTAAAAATAACTGTTAGGTGATTAACTAACTAACTGTTGGGTTCATAAATAGCATCAATGGGACAAAAGTAATAATTAAAAATAAAGAGTGAACACCCACTGGGACAGCCCACAATACCCAACAGAGCTACTGGCTTGGCTATGTCAGTATGCAAGATGAAATAACAGCCCCCAGATAAGAACTCCTTAGTCTCTCTCTCCTGCTCCTTCTCAGCTCAGTGACACCAGTCACCCAATGCCTTCATACTGCTTGGGGTGACCCCATTTTTCAAGACTAAAAATGCCCCAGCCAAGTTTCCTGTTACATTTTCTAACTCCACAAATTCCATTTCTTCTTAGTTTTCTTGAACTAATCTGTTTCCTGATTTGTCATCTCTGCATAAATCTTCATAGTTTTGTTACATGAGATTTTTTTTATATCAAATGAAGGTCTCTAATGGCAGGGAACCTCTGACTCACAGATGGACAAAAGCATTGCTATAGAAAGATAATTTCAAAATCCATATTATAAAAAATAATATAATACATACACTCAATGTATATAAAGGTACACTAAAATATATATTCAATTACACCTGTATACACATTTGCTTCGATTGTCTCACATTTACTGTTAGTTTTCAGTATAACTGGCAAAACAATTGAAGATGTTCTGGTTTTTGAACTGTTTAGATAGCATCTTCCAAGTTTCTCTACTGAGTACCTCCTAGAAAAGTGTCTGAATTCAGTTCTCCCTATCCTCACAAACAGGAGAGGATTTGTAGAGTTTAGTACATCTCGATGGAGTGGGCCCTTGTGAAAGCTTTTTTGCACTGTTTCCCACCTGAGGAGTGGGGAGAGGAACTTCGTTATCTAGGGTTACAAAAATGTGATTTTGTGATTGTCTCAGGAGGCAAAGTGCTTTGAGACCCAGATGACTTTGCTACAGAGCAGTGGTTTCAACTGGCCGTTCTTAGACCCCGAAGAATCCACAAAGTGCTTCAGAGATTCAAAGGAGCTACTTTCAACCATATAAACCCAGCTATAATGCCACTATTACCTTTTTATGACAAGTGAGTGTGAAAGGAGGCCGGTGAACTGCTTATCTTTCTCAGCCTATGCATTTGCTGGTGATGTAGTCATTCTGCTGGATGTCTTCCTTCCTATTGCTGCTAACTTTCTAAATCTTATCATAAAACTGGTGGGTTTCTTTTACTCAGTCACACCTCTTTTGCTGCAAGATATACATGTGATATGTTCAAGTGGTCCAGGCTTCCAACCTAGTTATCACAGTCACAGAAGATGGACAACCACCACATAGATAGAACAAAATATTGTTGTACACTCCCTTAGAGACTGCAACACAGTCTACAAGTTAAGCCCATGGATGTTTCTCCCACACTTCTTACAACAGACTTGGTGTTGCTAAACAAAATCCAGGAATTTCTACACGTTAGAAGTGCTCATCTGGATGGACGCAAGTCCGGTCCCATGCCACTGGGGTGTAAGCCTTCTGGGACAGTCAGAAGGCTTTGGAATTGAACAGTACCTCTTGTCACCATGCTATTTGATCACTGTTTGTGTTTCCACCACTTCTTGCTGTCCTCCATTGCTCAATATGGAAACCAAATTTCAAACTATTTCTGGTAATCACCCACACCTTTAGGTTTGATGGGCTGTTGCAGACCTGTCATGGAGCTTAATTCAAACATAATTTAGTCAGGACATTTGTGTCACTTACAGTGATTACATGGGCCAATAATAACAAATACATATTAAAAAACCAAATAAGTGAGCTTGCCCTACCTTAGAAGTAATTAAATACTATATTGCCCAGTTTTGAAATAGGTAATGGATAATTACCTATGGGGATGCTGTTTATTTATCCTTACCTACAATTTAGCAGATTAAGTTTGAGTCTCCTAAGCTTGACTGTGCCAATATACTAACAAATGCCTTTTATTTTCTTTTCCTAGTTTATGAATGTTTCCAGTCTCTGTATGACTTCCTTGCACAGCTTTGGCCTAAGTAGTTTCCCACAAAGGGGAAGGCTAAGCATACCCATGGTTTGAGCTGAACAGAGCAGCGGATCATTAACAGCTCTCCTCAGCTACTGCACTTTCATACGCTCAATGTAACTTTCTGAGGAATTTAAAGTCTATTTCTTTAAGTTCTTGTACGCTAATCAGGTTAGGTTGAAGGCACAAAGCCATCACAGTTCTGAGGGTTTAACAGCAATTTGGAAAAAGCAATAGAGCTGTGCATCTGGACTTCATTAAAAGAACTAGTGTTACCACAGGAATCAGAAAAACACATAGGCTTCAAGGGTCTGAGTAAAACATGTAAGCACTAGGCATCAGAAGGTATGGATGATGATAAGATAATTGACAGCTTTTCAGTACACTCCATTCTTTAATCTGAGGTAAAAATTACTCTCCCTGGAGACATTCGACATTGCTGAATAATGACAGCAAGAATAGACATACACATTTCAGTTTAACTGCTGAAGAATCAATGAATGTTGTATGAACTGGCTGTTCATACTTCAGTGTCTGGGATGGGAAATGCAATCTCAAATCAGAAGAAATGGCTAACTGAATCATATTTTTTTGTTTAAAAAAAGTTTGCTGTTTCTTATGTAGGGCAGAAAGCATTTTAAAAAGAAAATTCTGGGCATTAGCAATTTATTTATCTTGCTCATTGTTTATGCTCCTGATCAAGCCTAAGAAGGAGAGTTTCCACATCTCCCCAGAAAACCCTTCCCCAATTACCTTCTCCAAATCAGATTAATTTCACCAATATGTTTTTACTCATTGCCCTTTACCCTAGCTGGATCTTACCCACTGTGCTTACAGAGCACTATTGCCCATACCAGAGGTCTCCTTCTTATAGAAAAAGAGTCAAAAAAAAAGAAGAGAAAATGACAAGGTGGTTTGACAACTTTCTTATCAAATCAGCAAAACCAAAGGTTTAAATTCTCCTCCTTATGTAGTTCCCAGTAATGAACTGAAAAGCCTCTAGAGAAGAACGGACAGCCTCTGGCTCAGAGAGCTCCATAGCCTGTAAGTAGTTCTTGGGAGTCCAGTTAAGCATGCGTGGAGCTGCAGCTACTCAGGGGAGGGGGGGGGAGTGTCTCATTTCTTGGGGTCAGAAAGGGAAAACTTCTTATTCATATGTAAAGAAATCCCTTCCTATTTTATCTCTCCTCTCTCTACTATGTAAAAATATCCTGGACCAGAGACAACAGTGGACTTCAGAGGGAGAAAGGGTTCTGGGAAAGAGGCATTAATCATTGTCTGTGTGTCTTTGTCACTATTATCCCACCAAGAGCAAGCACAGAGGGCAGCAGTAGGACCACTGGATTCCTGGAAAGTTCTGTCTATCAAACATCTCAGAGATCCCCATTTGCTCAGGTGTGTTCAGTGCTGATAACACAAGCACAAGCAGTTCTGAAAACAAAAGGAGACTTTCAGACTACTCATTCACTCAGTCACAGAATGAGGACACAATTAATATTGTATAAGAACTGCTGATGACCTGTCGGATGTGAAGAAACGAGGCTTCCTTATTAGTGTTTTATCTTTCACTTGAATAAATATTTCTCAATTTCCACATAATGCTATTGATAACAAGCCTGTTGTTTGGCATGTCATAGTCTCTTTCTTACCTAGGCTTAGATAAACATAGGTGCTATCATTCACACGGAAATATTTTTCCCCTGAAGTATGTATAAACACGAATTTATCTACCTCCTACTTCAGAGACTGCTTTTAAAAGATTTTTTTTCTACAAATCTATAAATTTAATAAGAAGTATTCTTCATTCTTGCTAGTGATCAGAGAAGGAGAAGTTAGATACCAAAGACAAAACCAGTTAAAGAGATAGAGGTCCATCTCCCTCACATGCTGCACATATATATCAAATCTCAAGATTCAATGTGTCGCTAGCAAATAGTACATGCAGAAAGTCAGTCAAAGAAAAGCTTTCAGCTGTGAGCTTCTGAGTGAGCTCGTTACTGTCCTGGTCAGAGCACAGTCTGGTCCCCATCACCACTTCAACCTACAACATTCTCAAAAACCATCACCCATGCCTGGCCTTAAACATCTGTCTCTTCAGAGGGACCAGTGCAGGACATCTCCTCCAGGGAACACACACACATTACATGAATAAACTGGCCACATGACAGGGTTGTTCCTCCACATAAAAGCTAGAAAAATAGCAACTGTTCTGAAGAGAGGGAAAGTAAGAGGAGTTGGTTCAGATGCTGGTGCTAAACCCCAGTTATTTCTTTTTTTTCCCTAACTATATTCTTAAGTGACCTAAAAAATTTAGACTTTTTGCTTTCATTTACTGTGGGGTTTTTTTTTCTATTTAAAAAAATATGTACTTCTGACAAATATTTTATAATGTAAATGGACTTCAGCAGGCTAGTGTCTAAATTAGACCTGCTTTTTTATTTCAGCTTGTCCACTAATGGTATTACTAAGTCTCCAAGGATCTACCTTGTACTCTTAAGTCCTCTTTTTTCAATATTTTTATTTCCACTGCAAGATATCTCCAGGTCACATTGGTAAAAAAAAAAGAAAAAGAAGGATGGGAAAGTTAAGCCCACACATTTAGAGATGCAAATAAAAAAATCTTTGGACCATAACTTTGTTATTTGATATAAAGTACATGAACTACTTTAATAAAATTTTTAGATGTTAATACGTTGGTATGGTGCTGTCCCATTTTTTTATAATGAGTCCCACTCATCAATTTTATATTCCTGATGTGGCAAAAGCCACATCTACATTAGGATTTTGTGTCCATGCACTCCTATTTAAAACTTATTTGAAAGGTTTTTAGAGATAATACTCTGAACAGATAACTGGGTTTTGTCACCAAGTTTTGGATTTCATTGATGTCCCACAGTGATGTCTTTTTTCATGCATGAGCATTCTAATTCTCATTTTAAGAACATTTCCAGGTCTCACAAAGGACAGTTCAAAACCGGCGCTAAAGCATAGTCTAACCATCTAGGGATCAGAAGACAAAGAAAGCAAGTTCCTCCAGTTAATACCTGAACTTTTAAAAGCATTGAAACATGTTTAAAAATTTTGAACTGGAATACTGTATATGTAAATAATCATACATTTAAGTTTGCAAACTGACTCACAGGGAGCAAAGGGTTACATAGACTGCACTGAATCAGACAAGAATCATTAGGAGTTTATTTTTTTAAAAAAACTTCAGAGATTACATGTCCCCATTTCTGATAATGGATTCAAAATTATATGGTTTTTTTTCCTAATTAATGTCACTTGACAGTAGGCCACCAGATTTTTAACTGATCACAAAATCCTCATGAAGAGGAAATAGATATTACTGAAATATCTAGAGAAGATCTTGATGTACAAAAATTTAATACTGTCTATAATTATTTCAGCAGCAGGAAAAAAAAAAAGGAAAGATAATTTATTATGCACGTTGTCATTTACTGAAGGAGTCTAGGAAAGTTTTTAGAAGAGTCACTTCATTCACATGGAAATTCTCAGAATGTACAGGTGTTCTTTCACAAAAAAAGTCAAACCACCTTCCAACCCATATTTAATAATTTTTCATGTTGTATATAAATGGATATATGTGCTGGTTTACAGATGTTTATTTTTACATATTAATATAGAAATTACTTTTCCTGTAAGGATGGAATGAATTCACCTTTTTGATTTATTACACCCCAACTAGGAGACATTCATCTGTATCAGAAATTAAAGTAACAAGACACAGATTATATTTTCATGGAAATAATTTCAAAACAGAACTAATGCAAACAATTTTGATAAGTATTTTCAAAACTTATCTACACTGGCAAGCACACATGCTTCAGGAAGAGATGCAGGTACTGTACTAATAGGCTGTTGCTGCAGGAGCCTAACACCAGGTGAGATCCTCAGGCTTTCACTGAGTCATCATTTACGCCTGACTGTGCCCCAGCTCCACCAGCGTTACCAATACACATAAAGCACAGGCAAGGTGCATGAACATGCAGAAAGCATGCATGGCACCTCTGCTCTTTTTTCGACCCCAAGGCCCACTGGTTAAAAACACTGATGAGAGCCGAAGGGCTAGAAGACTTAAAATTGCTGTTTCTGCCCAGAGGGACCTGAGCTTGCATCAACCAGGTCCCAGGTAAGCCATCTGCAAAATGCTCTGAGCACAGCCAGCAGGCTGCTCCAGGCCAGCACTCCCTCAGCCAGCCCACAGAAATGATCAAATATTGACTAAGAGAGAGGTCATGAATAAACTGTGTTCATGGGAAAATGAAGCTGGGCTTCTGATGCTGATCCTTCTCACATTTCAGGAGGCAGTGCAGAAGGGGATAGGGTGCAGGTTACAGACCTATTCCCTGGCATTTTCAACTGACTGCTGTGCACACCTCCCACCTTCCTGTATTGTTTTTGTGACATTACCCATTTTGATGGATGTTGCATGAAGATATCAAGCATTTAAGAACTAATTCCCCTAGTTCCCAAAGCCTACAGGTTCAGTGTTGTTCACTGTAAGTTGTTAACCTAAATGGCTTACTGAAGGCCCAAAACATTACTCAAATTCTATTAAATAATAAAACTTCATTACTGCCACCTATTCTATTTGTATAGCTCCAAGCATCAACCAAGAGTTACACCCTCATTTCCACAAGCCCATAGCACAGTGGGACTTCACGGTCTTATAGGTCTTTCCCAACCTTAACCATTCTATGAGAACAATTCTATGACACAGACACTCACACAGAGGCTGTACCAGTCCAGTCATAAACTGTGTCAGCACTGTGGTACACCAGACCAAGGGTACCTTGTCCTCAGTACTTTCAACCCCCACAATAAAAGAGCCACCTGTTTGAATTTCCTAAACTGCGTCACTAAAGTACATTTCCAATATCCAGGTATGTAGCTCAAATTTCCCAAGTGCTAAGAATCCAGCAGGTTCCATCTGGATTGCATCTACATCGCAGGTTCCGTAGTTGCACCTACACAGCATTCTTGAATGTTTTACCATCATATTTAGATATAAATATAGATATAAAGTTAAATCTCAAAGAACTCTTAAACAGTGTCTTCTGGTAATAAAAGGTATTCTGAATGCAAGCAGCCAAACAAGTTGCTGAAATCAGTCTTATCAAGAGCTGAGAGTTTTAAAGGCCTAGAAACATTACACAGTCCCAACCAGTATTATTCACTGTAATGAAGATGGATGTTCTAAACAAATTAAAATACCTTTAAGAAGATGGACACCTATATAAAATGTTGCCCTGAAGAGAAAAGGGTAATGGTCCTAGACTGGTTTTTCAGAACTATTGTCTTGTTGTACATAATTTATATATGTAATAAGTACCTTTTTACTTTTAATTTTTCTTCAATTCAGAAATACCTGTAGTGTTGGCATATTCTGTATGTTAAAGGAAGATGAGAAATATTACAGAAAAAAAAAATCAGAAGTGGTGAGAAGTGGTGCTTACCTCCCAACATGCTATATGAAAGGTCTGAGTTCAAATCTCTGCTGGAAATAAGAAAAAGAAATGTTAAGGAGCTGCCTCTTACTTGTTCACAGAGGTCAGCCCAATTTTGAGATGGGGGCATAGCCTCCCCAATTAATGAATCTATTTACATTCATTAAGAAAGCTTGAATTCAAAGCAAAACATCTGTTACAGAATGTGAAGAAAAAAAACAGAGCAAAACAAACAAACAAACCCCCAAAAAACTAAACCAAAACCTAAAAAGACCACACAGCTTTGCTTTTGCATTTCCTGTCCTTCACTTCTTTTTTCTCATTCCCAGCAGTGCTGCTTAGTGCTTACATGAAGCAATTCCAGCCGCATGGCTTTCTGTTCCTTTTCAAATTCTTAGGCAAACTGAAAGGAGGAACTCAGTAACATTTCTTCTCCTCAAATTTCTTGTTTCTGTGTTCATTAAAGGATGGGTTCTATAAAGCCTAGCTCTAAACATCCCTGTTATAGCTGTCTGCTTTAGAGCTGTTCGCATGGGCACTAACTTACTCTCAGCAGAGAACATCAGGAACATCAGGGCACAATTAACCTTCTTCAGCACAGCTATCCAGACTGGGACTCAGATGTTTCAACGTAGGTGGCTAATGGTATTTTTGATGCCCTAGGATATTCCACCCAACCACCACCCCTGAAGGGCACACAGTTCCCATAGCCCATGGCACAGCAGACAGCCCAGTGCAGATGTCATGGATAACCTAAGTCTGCACCCCCTTTGTTGTTTTGGTCGGGAGCACTAGAGCAATGTCGAAATAAATCACCAAACTCTTCCCGTTTACTATATGCCAGGTTGTTTTGCAGAGAGGTTTTGTTGAGTGGAAACTGGTTTCATTTAACAGGTTATAGCTAAGCCAAAAAACCCACTGCACATTCACAGCTGTGCTCCAATATTAGAGGCGTACAAATCCAAACCCATGACTGATCCATTCAGACCAAGGAACATATGTTAGGGAGACCTAAACTGGGGACCAGACTAAAACTATGCTGAAGTGAAAAAAAAAAACAGATTGCATGTAGAGATATTTTAAAGTCCTCAGCACCGGATGTTTTGATCTACTGATCTACTTCTGTTTTACTTAGTTTCTTGATAAGCTGTGTCCTATGCACTGATAAGTGAATTAATTACTGAGAATTATTCACTTATTGTCAGGTTTATTCTACTTTATTTCTCTGCCATCTGTGCTCTACCTTTACCTCTCAAAATAACAGAGAGAACAATTAGATGATTTTATTATTACTTCAGTCAAACACAAAATATCAAATTAATTTATCAATTATCTAAATGAAAATTTTAAAAGGTGCAGCTAGGTTTCATACTTAGACAATGGTGGGAAAGGTCATTGGAACTGCAGGCAAAAACACTGATTTCTTAGTATTTATCAGAAGCTAAATGTCATAAATCAACACAGCAGCAAATAAGAAACAGTATACATGGTTTCCCCCTCTGTTGAAAATTAAAAGCCAATTTTAGTTCCAAGAAAATAAAATTCCTATAACAACTTAATTTTTATTTAACCTTGAAGACTTTAAAATCAATCAGATCTTTGATTTAGAATTTAAACTTTTTTTTGGGGCCACTTATCCCAAGTTAAGTCTTACTACTAATTAAAATTACAACTTTGAAAGGACAGATAACATTTGAAATGTTTTTGTGGTGTATTATCCCTTGATGTTCAAAGCCAATCCTTGCTGAGAAACATGAAAAACATTCTTTTATTAAGGGATTCCAATCCAATAGAATCATTCAAAAACTTACACTTTTATAGGGGGTAGCATGACTCATTTCTTTGATTTGTTATGAAATTATCTAAGTTTCAGCTTTTTAATCAACGTCAGAGGTCTTTCTTACAGTTTGGCAGCCAAAAGCCCGACTTACACTTTTGGCAGACTCTTGCTATTTGTCTCATAGCAGACAGTCCATGTTGAACAGCATGGATGTGCAGATTTTCCCTCATACATCTATCAAAATAGAGCAAAGTTCTTTGAAGCCTAAGGTATTTGCATTCTCTACATGCATTTGTATAGTAACTATGCACTTTTTTATGTTCTATTGAAAATGCTCACATTTGGCTCCTGAAGATAGACACCCTGAAACTTGATTTAGATGGCACGTCTGAAATGTATCAGAAAACGCAAAAGCACTATGTATTTCTCCTAGCACAATAGTTAAAGTTCTGACAAATTGTAGCAAAACCATATCCCTCCAGTCAATCATATATTCTGTGCAGGAATTCAACCATGATTGTAAGGTCTACTCTCAGGACTAGTACACACTAGCAAGTTAAATTTGCCTGAAATTCAAATACATAACACATCAGGCTTTTTTTCCCAACTGAGTTTAACAGTCACACAGAGGAGCACCCATGCCCCCATGTTTCATTTGAAACTCAGCTCAAGAGTCTAACAGGCAGAATGCAGAGGTATGCACCAGACAGTGAAATGTAAAAATGTAAATGTAAAGATTCTGTAAGCTAGCTTTGCAACTGACTTTTGAATTTTTTTTATTAAGCTAATCTGAGCTATTCTCTCCTGCTATTGCATGGAGATTTTCTTTTCTTAATGCCTTCTATAAGCTTCCAGTCATATAGTACCACTTTTAACAAAAAAAAAAACAACAAACAAAATCTTCCTTCTGTAGTTATACTAAAGTTTATTGTTATAAACAAGGTCACCAATACTAGGTACAACTGCTGTCGCTCTTTTAAAGGTGGTGGTAAAAACAAGTAATTGCCTTTAAGAAATCAATTATTTGAAAAAAAGGTTCTTCTAACTAAGACATAAATATACTAAGAAGCATCTCAGAGTCTGAATTAAGCAGACAGGGAAGATTCATAAATCTCATTAAGAGAAACATCACAGAAATAAGCACCAGACAGCCATAAAAGACAAACTGTTAATTGTCTCTCTCAGTGTAGGCCTTTGTATGCACTTACTGCTATTCTTGTTTTATAACTGCTCTAGTTAATGGATAAATCAATTATCTAATTGTTGGCACAGGGAAGGATACCTACAAGTTTCATCTGCATGGATTTATCTGCTGAAGTGACCCTAAATTCACTTGAATAAGCTGGCAGACTCATCATCAAAAAAATTCAAGACAACAAATCAGAATACTGCTGTTTAGGATGCAAATATACATTTAGGTTGCTATTTCTCTACTTAAGTGTTGATTGTTTTCATTTTTGAGGTATGCTGACAGTGTCAAGAATCAGACTGGGGATGTTAATCATCACCAAAATTCCACCAAGTTCACTACTGCTTCCTTCTCTGAATGTCAATGGCAAATGCTTAAAATCACACTGACGAGCATGTGCAATAGAAATAGGCAAAAGATGCCAGTTGGGTTCACAGAGCATAGTCCACATAGTCCACATAGTCCATCTCATCCTTTAAGCACCATAACTTGGGTGGAAAACAAGCAGTAAAACAGAAGTCATACAGCTAAGTACCTCCAACAACCGTCTCTGAATTGCTGCTTTCCTTGAGGATGGTTCTCACTAGCCTGCAAGTGGATTAAATCCTAGAAGCACAGTGTAAAAAGAAAAACAGAAGAATGTTTGAAATCCAGCACTCCTGGATTTCAGGAGAGACTCACCTGCCTATTTGATAATGCTGTACCTCCTGCAGCATGCCATGTTTTTAACTGTGGCTGTAGATATTTCAAAGTTTGGGATATGGTTTTAGTTCCCTAATAACACGTGAGGATTTCTTGATGCAGATATTTGCACCTGTGTTAAGTTGTGGCATTGTCAGACTAATAACAAGTTGAACTCAGAAGGGCTCACTTCTGTTTTCAGACAGCATTTTTTGTAATGTAAGGTTTTATACAGCTAGCTGCTGAACTAATGACTCACAACCACCTCTTTTAAAATAGAAGAAAAAAAACAAAGACAAAGCTAGCAGTAAGTACAGGTTAATTTTATACAATCTGCTGACCCACAAGGCCATGCAAGTGAGTAGCTGTTGTCCCATTTGTCCTTAGCCAAGCACAAAGCCTGAGCATGAAGGTCTCCCCCTACACACAATTTCCAGAAGTTAAACTTCAAAATGAGAGCTGGACGCTAATCTCTCAGCAGAGGCTGGAGACCAAAAATAGGCACATTTCATCTGTGCTGTTTCTGAGGAGACAGCATCACGCATCCTCACACAGCTCAGATACATGCTCCGAAAAGGGAGGGAGGAGGAGAAAGGTGGCCCTTGCACGAGGCTGTGCCTGAGAAACAGGCACTGTGAGCTGGAGATCCCTCAACTCCTCTCCCAAACCACTCACTCTGGGTTCCCACAGCATCACAGACATTTACGGGACTAGGAAAGTCACTCCTGGCCCTGAGGCATGCTGGAGATTTCAAGATACTCCAGTAAAAAATTTTAGTTTTAACAAGAAACAAGTTCAAGTGCAAATTAAGACTGACACAGGTTTTATAAAAGATATTAATACAGCATGGTTTTAAAACCTAAATACCCCCTTAAAAGACTTGGATTGAAAAATAAAAGCTGCTAAAACATTCTGTTTGAAAGCAAGAGTGAAAAGATCTTGTAGCCTTCTCTTCCTTTCATCTACTCCTTATTACCTTACTTGTTGTTCTATTAGACATATCATAGACACACAGATGTAGCACTAATCACAGGGTAGGAGTTGCCAGCTATCTGGGAGGATTAAGCTACTCTGACATTATCCCAACAGGCAACAAACAGTGACTTAGGAGAGACAGTCATTTAGCTGACCCCTTTGTAAAGAAACAGGTGCCATCTGAGCATGCTGGGAAATCCTTTCTGATGCAGTCAGCTCCCCCTCAACAGTTGAAAATTTAAGGTGAAAAAAATCAGCAACACCTATAATTTTGCACACTGAGGTTAGATAAAAAGTGCTGAGGCTTCCCATGAGAGTGTTGCTTGCTGAAGATAATTATAGCTTAGCATGTTACCCCCGTAAAAAAAATATTTCTGTATTAAATAAATTAAATTAAAAAAATAAGGATGATTGAGGGGTATCAATTGTACTTTATGTTTCAGACTTGATTTTAGTCTAAGATCTACACTTGAAGATACTTCTGCCACAAAGTTTGGGCACAGGTAAAGAATAATCAAAATTCTTCCCTTGAAAACATTATACATTTCAAATTTTGAAGTAAGCCTGAGGGGTAAACCTTTGACAGCTTTTGAAAACTTGAGACTGGTACATGATTTGTTTCCACAGGACAGCACACAAGAGAGAAAAATGTGAACTAAGTCAGGACAGAGAGAATTGGGACCACATAGCAGGAAGCAAATACACCAATGATGCCACAAATTTCTTCTGGACCCACACAAAAAGACGGTATTAGCCATGCCCTGCTGCGTGTCCTGTGCCCATCTCAGAGCTGTAAGATCTGAAAGGGATCCCGGGGAAGCTGACCTACCTCAGCCTCTCATACCTTCTGAGCCTTGGGGCACAAGAAACCCGTCTCACCACAGTGGGTACAGAAGGGGATCTGTACCATCACTCCCTGTTGGAAGAGAAGGGTTAAAAGTGGAAGAATGGTGAGGAGGATGGTAGATTTGCTTGAGTGACCATGCAGCTGGGAATGCCAAGGTCTGAAAAATATCAGTGTGGGTAATGTCATATATTATGCCTACTGCTGTTTATCCTCGGTCAGTTTTGTGAAGTAGAATCTCTGTGTAGATAACAGAGGTGTTTACAGAAACTTGGAGGCACTCTCACAGACATACTTGAGCTCCTTGTTTTGGGAGAGATATCAAAGCTCAGAGATCAAAAAACACAAGGGAGATCACAGCATGGTGGTAAACTACACGTGTGTGGGCCCTTGATAAATGGGTGCAAACAGCAGGCCCACGGCCCACCAGGATGGACTGAGCCTGACAGTGCTGCATTCCCTCTTGCATGTCCAGGTGTTGCTGTGGGATCCTCCAGTTAGAGAGGTAATGAAATAAATTTACTCTTTGCATTTCACTCATGGTTTTGTGGCTGTTCTGGCTGCCTGTCTGTGTCGATTCACACATCCCCACCATGGATGCCAAACATGTTGTGGCATGTGTTTGACTTTGACTGAGTAGCATGGCTGCACAGCAGCATGCCAGCCCCACTGCCCTGCTCTCCACTCCCCATGCTTGGCTCAGAGAATATATCTCCTTCCTCCTGTGCCATCGCCACCCCACACTCCTGCTCTCTCTGTCCACCACTTCCATTCCAAGCTGGAGCAAAGTGTGGCTGCGCCAGCTGCACCTGGCAACAGGTGGCAGGAGGACCGTAAATCTTCATGCCACCAGAAATGAAGATTCCACCTCATTGAAATGAGCCTGTGTGTCATGGTGAATTTTGCATCCGTTAGCAAGAATTGCAGCTTCAAATCATATCTTAAGACTTCTACTCATCGTTTCTTATGTCTTGTTCACTCACCCCACAGACCCCTGTAATGTCAGTGACATTGCATGCATGAACAACTCTCCTAAAGGCATGCAAGAAATTCAAGGAATGAAGTATAAACTTTCTCATCCTCCTGTGATTCTCGTTTCATAGGCTCAACAACACCACAAGTCTCCTTTATGCTCTTAAATATTAACACAGTTATTCTCTTGATGTGGGATTCCTCATTATCATATGAATAAATGATTAATTGTCACCATACCAAGCAAGTGCAACTTTTATAACTCTATGAATCAGCACTGTGCCAAACCCTTCAAGAACAATAAGAATGTTCAACCATGTATTGCACTTTATTGCTTCCTTGATCATTTAAAAGGACTCCCTGACAAACAACGATTTACACAGTCTTGAAAGTTTACTATCGATGTACTGAGCAGTTCTGTACTTCAAAATGCAGACATACCTTCTTTCCCAGCTATTTAATGGTAGCTCTTTGGCAGAAAACTTCACAGCTTGTCCAGAAAATGCTACTATTTGTGATGGCACATCTTGTGTATTACCAGAAGATAATTTTAATGAAACTTTGAGCGTAGTTTTAAGTACTGTTCTAACAATTATGCTGGCTTTGGTGATGTTCTCCATGGGCTGCAATGTGGAACTTAAGAATTTCTTGGGCCACATAAAAAGGCCCTGGGGTATTTTTGTGGGTTTCCTTTGCCAGTTTGGAATTATGCCTCTCACAGCCTTCTTGCTGTCTTTGGCCTTTAACATCCTTCCTATTCAAGCTGTCGTGGTGCTGATCATGGGATGCTGTCCAGGGGGCACAGCCTCCAATGTCATTGCCTACTGGGTGGATGGAGACATGGACCTAAGGTAAGAGCAGCCATTCTCTAAGTACTTCATGTGGCTCCTTACATTGTAAAGTCTGTCTTGAAAAGGACTGTCTCACCTGTCTGAATTTTTTCTTAGCCTCCTGGCACATGCGTTGTGGAGGTTCTTCTTGTAAAGATGCTTAGTTACTGTAATAGCAGTAAATAAAAGCAGAATAACAAATATCCTTGGGAATATTTGTTCATTGGGAATTCATGCAGAACATATCACAACAGAATTGTGTACATTAGAAAATGTTTTCATTGTAAAACTTCAGATCCTGCAGCAAATATCCTTTATGAAGACAGCTAAGATACTAAAGATTATGAAAAATTTGCCCAAGTTAGAATTACTTATTTTTCTCCCAAGTAAAAAAAAAAATAATAATAACATAGGATTTAGGCTAAGAATCCTCTGTACAAAATAGTGGCTATGCAATTGTTCTTAGAAAAAGAGCACCTGTGGAAAAATATTATCCCTCCTATACAACGAAAAGTCAGGCATTGATTTTCTCTTTGGGAAGTAATACAAACGAATACCACTTGTGATAATTCTATCTGCTCCTTGAACTTTATGCAAAGTCTTCAAACTGAGGGAATATTTTACAGGCTAGAAACCGCTACATAAGGCAACTCCCCATATTGGGGGCAATGAAAAAACTCCTTTGTGGCAAAGTGTGATGATCTGAATGATAGAGTGCTCTGAACTCAGAAGCAGATCTGTAAGGCACCTAATCTGGCCTAGGACACCAAACACATAGGAGAATTAGCCCTACTCTTGATGCAAATTCCATGGGGGGTTCATTAACTCTAAGAACCTTTAAAAATGAGCCATCTTTTTATTTTTATATCCTGATTACTTTTCTCTAAAATAAACATAATCATTTCTCTCTTTCCCACAGAGTAACATAAATTGGAACATTTGTCCAATTTATCATATACCAGTCTGAACTAGAAATGGAAAAAATAATAGAAGTAAGAAAGATGTGGAGCTAGAGCAAATAGGCTAAGAATGTTAATGTTTGTAGCTTTAATACGACATTTTTCCATCCTTTGAAAATAGTGAACTTTTCTGTCACATACAGGTGTTAATGTAATACCAGCTTTCAAATTATGTATGAGGTCAGCTCTGCTAATCATCAACTTCCTCACTGTAGAGGAAAGACCTATGATATTAAGAATCTGTAAGACACTTAATTTCAATTAATACAGGTCTAATAAACCACAGATGGAAAGATATCCAGTACAAGTCTGAAATTCTGTTTCAATCTCTCCTCAGACGAATACACTGAGCTAAACTATGCTTTCTCAGCTCGGTATTGTTCGGAGTTGCACCACTAAAATCTGTGGTAAAAACCCAAATTGATGATTCTATAAATATGAGTAGGGTTTCTATCCCATAATGCTGGCAGAAGGTGAAGTAAAGTGGAAATGCCTTTAAAAGGTTATTCTTCAGGTAAAGACCTTTATCTTAAGAAGTCAAAGCCTTTTGGTCAGTACCTTTGTGACAAAGTTTCAGGGACCAGAGGGTATAAGACGTAAGCAGATTGTCAACATAAACATCTTCTGTTCTCTATAGAATAGCACTAGAAGTAGTGTGGCTGGTTTCTGGAACCATTACAGTATTACAGAAAGCCTGCACATCATATCAGACAAGGTTTTGTTTTTAACTAGTAATATTTTATGTTTACACATTAAAATCCATGACCATTGTCTACGTCCTGCTTCAAAACATCACTGTGCAAATATAACAGAAGTTAGAGCAGGAACTAGTTTTGTAATTGGTATTACAATCACAGTGGCGTGAAGTATGATGTTTCATACCTTTCTTAGTAACTCACAAGCAGTTGATATCCTCTAATGCTTCCCATAGAAACATCTTTTGATATTTCACAAGAACAACTGCTTTTGTGAGCACAGGGACTGGGGTTAGAGGATGTCCAGACTTTGGAGAAAGATGTACATTCAGGGATAGTATAAAGATGCAGAAAATAGAGAAGTAGGAAAAATAAGATTTTTTATCCATTTGGGACTTCATCAGACCTGAATTGTAGCCCATGACTCTTTTTCTCTGTAAGAAACTTTTGTAAGAACTCTCTTGCCAGAGGCTTCTGCAAAATCCTTTTCAATTACTCTAAAGAAGAGAGTGACAGCAACCAAAATTAATACAAATATTCCTGTGATTTCTGTATTAATTGTTCTACATTTCCCTGGATCTGCTCAGTTGTGGGTCAGGGTCAATAGTCCCTTTTCTGAGGACAAGCAGCACAAAAGAGAAATCGGAAGTGAGGCTCAGAAGGAAGCATCCAAAGGCTCTTAACCAGAACCCTCTCTCAGTATTTTTATGCCAGAAAAGTGATTTGCCGGCATAATTTTTATCCATTCTATTCAGATTGTGAGAGTTTCCTCCTTATTTTGGATGTCTTGCCTTTTCCTCTTTCTTCATTCTGTAGCAGAATGCCTCTTTTTGTACAAGGTGTATCAGAAAATAGAAATATCTTTGCATAAAGGAAGAAACAATACTTTGCTAAGCTTCACTGAGCTTCTTTGGCCACAGCAAAACAAGCCAGAAAAGGGACTTTTATTGCATCAAACATCCTAGACAATGAAATATTTTTTATGCTCTTGAATTCAGAGTGAAATTTGAACACTCTAGAACTGGTAGTGTAATGGAAAGCTCCATTTGATGTTCATCTTTGCCCCTGTGCAGCTTGCCATCCTCTCAGAAACCAGCCAGACAGGCAGCATGCAGACAGACTTGCCAACAGACCTTCCCACTGACCATATATCTGACTGACTCATTTGTACCAAAATTATGGTTCTGTGGCTGCAGAACACCTTGATATTTCATGTTCCTTTCTTTTCAGCAGAAGTCATTCCTTTCATTTGTCTTTTTTCTAACCTGATATACAGGATAAATTGACTGCAGCCAGTAGCAATCCTTACCCAACCATTCGTAAGGTGTGAGGGGGTAATAAGAAAATGGGAAAGACTATGGGCTAGCATGAGATGAACTGTCACTGTAACCAATTTCTTTGCAGCATCAGCATGACAACTTGCTCCACACTGCTTGCAATGGGAATGATGCCACTTTGCCTCTTTATTTACACCAAGATGTGGACTGATTCTGATGCAATTGTACTCCCTTATGATAGCATTGGTGAGTCCAGTGAACCAGCTGCCCTTCTGACTGTCTATCCTCCCTCCAATGATAACTACCTTTATACCATCATCCTGCAGATTTAGGAAGATATCACATCAGATTTTTTTAAATATTTGTCTTCCTACTTTCTAATAACCTTCATGGGAATTAGGTACCAGAAATCACTTCCCATCATCCACAAGACTTGAAATCATTATAAATATTGTAAAGATATTTATCACAAGATTGTGCATGTTTTTCTTTCTAATGACTTTGAGACCTGCATGATATTGGAATAAGAATATAGAATAATTCATATACGAATAGTTGCTTCTTCTGGATGTTTGTAACAGCTTTAAGACACAATCCTGCAAAGTGCTAAATGCTGAGGCCATAATCTGGCAAAATACTTAAGCACACATGGATAATTAAGCAAGTGATTAAAACTACTGAGTCTCTTTGAAAAGCTGCAATCTACACTGCCAGGAGTGGCTTCATTTGACTTTCTGTCAAAAATCTCATCCAGCTACAAAGAGAAAATAGTTAAGGTATTTAGAAATACATGCTCCAGTGATTTGCAAAGCTGTGGCCCTAGTGCTTATCAAGTGCAGTTCCATGTTGTGCTAATCTTAAAAGCCAGCAGAATCACTTTCATATTCTTCAATTTCATTTCCCATTGTTCCTGGGGAAAAAAAAATCACATACCTTGCTTGTGCTTTCAAAATAAATACTGGAGGGGTAAGGTCAAAACAAAAGAAGCTCTAAACTGGTTGTTGATATGGTGCAGTAGCGAAACACCTGCAGACAAAATGAACAGTTAATATAGCTACTCACATCACAGGATAGTGATGATTAGCACACTCAAATTTCTGTTTGCCTTTCTGATGCAGGTGAATAAGCATGTAGCTCGGCAGAATGGCAATTACTTTAACAGGCTGCCAAAGATAACAGACTCCATAGAAAAGCAAATGGGCAGGTGCAGGTAGAGTGTGCATGCGTGGTCTGGGGTGTGCATATCAGAAACATCCTCTGAAGGCTTGCTTGCTCCATACCCCCAGCCACACTACATGGTGTCTGTCCTGTCATGAGCTTCTGCACCATACATGGGCTTAATTTCTCTTTTCTTTTTTACAGGAACTTCTCTGCTAGCTCTCGTAATTCCTGTTTCGTTTGGAATATTTGTTAACCACAAATGGCCTAGTAAAGCAAAACTTATACTTAAGGTAAGAGACATATATAAGGCTGAAGCATAAGCAATTATGGGCAAATTATGGAATCAGTGGCACCACTGAAGCAGTACTTTGTTATTCATAGTATTAGTATCTGACTTCATAAGAACCAGGAAGTTTTCAGCAGAAAACAAATGAGACATTGTGGAAATATATTGCTTTCTCCCTGCACAAACATGCATGAGTTGCATACATTGTTAGAAACCATCATTATCTAAAGAGCTTACTTTTGTCTTTGGCTAGTTAGTAATTGAGTTCAGTATATAATGTAAACTGAAATTGAAAGGAAAATCATTCAGGTCAACTGGAAGAAGTTTTTCTCTGCAAAACAATAAAAAATAAAACCATTCTTAAACTCTTCCAACTCTTAAAAAAATAACAAATTTATTCACAAAATACAACTATCTTTGCAAGATGGTTTCAGATGCATCAAAAATATAAGGGTTTTGGCAAAAACTGTTCTCATAAAAATAAAATAATAATAATAATAATAATTTAGTTGTATTTAAGGTAATAGTGAATTAATCATTCTGAACATTTGGTTCTTTTCTTAAACTGCTAGCTTATCATGTTGTATTTTTAAATGCACTTGTTATAAACTTGGATATTATTGAGAGCTAATTACAAAACAGTACTACTTCTGTTTAATCAGTTAAGGGAAAAACATGGAGTTGCGCTCACATGAAAAGAAACTCTACTTGATCTCTCAGCAAAGCATCATTTCATCCTCTTTCTAACTGAGTGGGTGAGCAACCCATAGAATGGTCCATTGACAATTTGTTTTATGTAGGACGATGAAGCACCAAGGGAAGATTGAACGATAGCTGTCAGATTAAGGCCCATATAGTGAGAAATTGAGATAAGAGCACAAAGACAATGTACCAGGTGAAATAGAGGAGCTTGTCATGGACAGATCATGTTTCTTCTTCCTAAGTGCACGTGGTTAATAGCTCAGCCAAACAAAAGCACTTGTTCACTCAGTGTTCTTAAAAAGGCTTCAGCCAAAGACTGATGAAGCCAGTAAAATGGGAATACATGTTTTAGCTGAGAAATAGATTCTCCTAAGCTTAGCCTGAGAAGTCTGGCACTGGGATCCCTGGTGAGATATGCCATAACAGCAGACATTTCACTTGGGTACTGAGAAAAGAATGAGTTATGACTTTTTTTTGGCAGACAGCAGTAAAGATATCAGTACACTCAGCCACGGGAAATAAGATCAATTTCAGTGATTAGGTCTATGTAGAAGTGTTATGCAACCTCACAACCAGTTTTCAAGCATGAATTTTCAGCCACGTTAAAGATTTACTCCTGTGCTTGGCAAATAACTTCCTATCACTAACTAACAACCTAGTGTCAAATTAGCATACACTGTAATAAGCCCCAGAGTGTGATTGCCCAAGGGTGGGGAGGAAAATGCATTATTCTACCTATTTGGCTATCAGTTTCCCAACAACTCTGGGGAAATTTTTCTGATATGTTTACATCACACCCGTGAAATTATTTTTAATGTCAGTTCTAAGTACAATTACAGCCACAGCCTCAAAACACTAGCTTTACAGGTATCTGCTATAGATAAGTATACTAGCTGTGCCTTGATCTATATCTGTAGTCACACCTTGAAGTACATCTTAAGTCTCTTGTTTGGGAAAAATGGCAGCTATCTAATCTCTTTTCCTGCTGTGAATTGCATTGCTGTAAACCTTGGGTTTTGTGTTTAGTAAGATATTTCAGTGACTCAGGGACACTCATAGACATGTTTAACACAATGTTTGTTGCCATTAAATTTCACGGGGGTCTCCTATTTATGCAGTCCTTCCTCTTTCCCTTCACAGGTCGGTTCCATTGTGGGAGCAATACTCATTGTGCTCGTTGCTGTGGTTGGGGGAATACTCTACAAAGGCTCCTGGATTATCTCACCCAAATTATGGATCATTGGCACCATATTTCCAGCAGCTGGCTATTCTTTAGGATTCCTGTTGGCTCGCATAGCTGGTCTGTCTTGGCACAGGTATGGAATTCTCCGTGACGAAGACCTGTGGGCTTTTTTCAGCTGTGTAAAAAGTTTTTATGTAATGATTAATCAGTGCTAGGAATGTTCCCTAAACATTGGTTATGTTACAGTCACTCATTCTCCAACCCTGTTTCTGGAATAGTATGTGGAGATAAAACTTTTCCTATGCATGTTTATCACAGATTCTGATTATAAGATTTCCTCCAGTCCTTCATATGTCTTTCCCTTGTGTCCCCCTTGTATTATTACACTGCAAACAAGTAAAACAGAACTGATTTGTAAGTGGGTTGGAACTGCGGTAAAACTTCTCATGAGATGCAGCAGTCTACAATTTAGAGCATCGTTACAAGAAATGGAGACAGTGAGTGCCCCGTATGTGGCCTGAAGGGGGATCACAGTCCTTTACAACTGCTGAAATATGTGACCTGGTGGTAACAGCTTTATGACTTGTGCACTGTTTTGTTGACTGCATGAGCTGAAAGATGCAATTTTCTTAGTTATCCATTACTACATGTTTCTTGCTTATCCAGATTACTAAAAAGCATAAGGATACACAGGCTGCTATTTCACAGCTGTCTTTGTATTATTTTCCTCAGATGTCGTACAGTGTCTCTGGAAACAGGCATGCAAAATACTCAGCTATGTTCAACTATAGTACAGCTCTCATTCAGTCCTGAACAACTTGAACTGATGTTTACTTTCCCACTCATCTACAGCATTTTCCAGCTGTTGTTTGCGCTGCTAATTTTAGGAGGTATTGTTACTTTCTATTATAGCACTATAATTATGATTATTTTGATTATCAGTTTAATTTTGCATACATATGGAGAAAACAAGAGGGGATAAAAATAATCAAATGCAAAATACTTCAATAAATTATGACCCAAATGATTACAGGGCCCTGTAAATAATCAGGAAGATACCAGGCTCAGTTCAAGATTAGAAAGGCCCTTCTTTTAGAACAAGGAAGGGGATATCCACCACCTACAGCTGGGTATATGAGAACACTGAACATGGGATTGTTATTACACGTGGCTGAGGAAGGCCAAACGCATCTTATTCCACTGATCCAGGCTGTCTGGGCATACAACTGCCCAGCACGGCCATCCCTACAACCATGCACAAACCTCCCTCCCACCAGCTGTTGAGAGAACAGGCATCAACTTCATCAATAATGTGAGAAAATATATCCCAATAGAGGCAAAGTCCCTTTTTCCTCCCACGTACACCTGAGTTTCACTGCTGCTCCTACAACTAACCTAGCAAGGGTTGGGACCTTGTTCCTGTTACTTACACATAAAGTCTGCTGTGACTATCAAGTTCCCACTCCCGAACTAGCCGTCCTCTCAGTCAGGAAATGAGGTGGGGACAGATGAAGCACTTTATCCCAGCCCTGCCAAGCAGGACTCACGTAGATGTAAGGGTCAATTCCTCAGGCCCAGCCAAGAGCCCAAAGGCTTTCCAAGGGAGACTGGCAGTACTTTTAAAAGTCACTGCACACTACAGGAACACAAAGCAATCAAACACCAAATGCAGAATTTAAACTGTTAAAATTTCTAAATATAGTTTTCCAGTGATGAGTGACACAAAATAATCAAACATAACTTTAAAGAAACTGTCTGGATGAGTTGGAATGTTTCAGCAGTATGAGGAAAGAAAATGCTGCATGGCTCCATGTTACTACAGTACCTTTTTCAGGCAATTTTTGTAATTTCTATATTTAATATATTAAATATATTAATCATATATTGATTCCCAGGGTACCGTCTTTACAGAAGACACCATGTCGAAACAAAGACAGATGTCGAGAAAACAGAACAAAAAGAGGATTCAACATCAAATGCTAAAATAAATGAAGGATTTGTATCAAATGAGACCAAATAGACACTTACCTCTGCTCCCGCCAGCTGGAAAGATATCAAATATGTGGTTTACTTAAAACTTTTTTTTCACATGCTATTGGTTTATGGAAATATTTAACAAAAGAAGTTCTACTGATATTTTACAGTAAGATTTTAAAATTATTAACTTAAGAAAGATTTCTACTTTGATTTTGAACATGGTTCCTGCCACAATTGTAGAATCTGGTTTTGAAGCTAATTCTCCAAAAATATGTAATGTTTTATTCTGGCTCATTTAAAGAAAGGCAGAATAAAGATGGGCTGTTGCTGAAAAACAAGCAGATATATGTAATACCAAATCCAGCCCATGGTCCTGCAAATCCATCTGCTAGTTTCAGCCCTCACACTAAAGAAAGAGAAATCCCATGAAAGCGCCTGAGCAGCCACAGGAGTTGATGTGGAAGATCTGATAAGGCCGAATATGAATCAACCATGAAATTGGAACAAGCCAATAGTGAAATAAAACTTTCATTCAGGTCAATGTGGGCAGGCTAAAGTCATTGCACCTTATTAATTGCTTGAACATTAATTTATTCTAAAGCTATAATTTTAATAAGTACAAGGTACCTTATGGCTCTTTCTTTTTTTCCAAAGTAATAGAAAGTAACAGCTTTGCATCTTCAGTCTAGGTCTTTTAGGTGCTGGAAACATGAAAAGAGAGACAAAGTTGAGGACATAAGCCTTGAGAAATTTTAGTGTGACATCTGCATACAAAAGGGCAAGCAGAGATTCTGGAAGTGTAAGAAATTGTCAGCGTTTGCACTAAAAGGAAGGCATTTGAAAACCAAATAAAATTGTCCCTGGTTCATCCAGGACTACTTTGACCAATCTTAACCATGAGACAGCAATGCTTCTAAAGAGTCATATATTTTTGTTATTTTATGAACTCAATAAAATTGAACTTACCAGATGTCTGTGACATGTAGAGACTGAGGTAGTTGATAACGTTCAGATTTTATTTATATGAGCCAATAAGAGAAATAATTGGTTATACAAATATATTAATTGTCTCCGAAATTTCAGGAGTACATATAGAAAGCTGTCCTAAGTGTGTGGAGAAAACGAGTATAATTCTAAGAGAAACAGTGCAGTAAATTACAGCTGTAATTTTTTATGGATATATTCAGTAACATTAGTTCTGTAGCTCATATGTAAGGAAAACATCCAGAGAATTTATATGAATCAGTGAGAGTTTGACCGACCAAAAAATTCAAGAATGAGCCAACTATCAACACATAGAAAGTATCCACCTTTCTGTCATATTCAAGTGGACCTTCTGAAGTGTTGTGAGTTAATGTGGCAGTTTTTTTACAAACAAAACTGAAATTGTGGAATTTAAGTTCCCGATGTGTAGTTTTCCACTGCTGCAGAAATGTGCCCAGTATTAAACAAATAAATTATTTCTATCCACCATCTATGGGGGAAAGGGTCTTGAAATGTTCCTGAGTTCTGGGAGGCCTGAAGCTGCTTTACTTTTGGGAGGGAGTTCCAAATGGTCAGAACCTCCAAGGAGCAGTTCAACACTTAGTGATGTTTAGCACATAATGAGGCATGCTATGTTTTATGGAACAAAGATTAAACAGAACAATGTGGTTAAGACTGTTATGGAGGAATCATAAATGTGGAACAGCATATTCGTTGACAAAAGGATAATCTGTTGTATGTGACATCTGTTCTAAAAAGCCTATTGTCTTGATCCTTCATTCATGAAAAAATGGACAGCAGAAGTTAGCTAGGATCATCCCTTTCTTACACACCAAGCTGCTATTATTCCTCCATGCTGAACTTCAATATTTCTGTGAATATTTTAGGCAGATTTTGAAATTTATCGAAGAATAATGGTTTGTCTTGCTTATACTATGTGTGTGTGTGTATTTAATGCAACTGTATAAACATTGAACTGAATAAAGTCAGAAACTATTTATAATTTTGCCCACTGGAGTAATTTAAGGTGGAAGGAATTGAGACCGAAACCTAACATACAGACAGAGTTTATGGCTTTGAGATGTAACAAAAACAATTCAGATTATGTGTGAAATGGATATATTTAATAACCATAGAATCATAGAACAGTTTGGCTTGGAAGGGACCTTGAAAGTCATCTAGTTCAATCACTGTGCAATACACAGAAACATCTTCAACTAGATCAGGTTGCTCAGAGCCTCGTCCAACCTGGCCAATCCTTTCCATGGATGAGGCATCTACCAGCTCTTTGGGCAACATGATGAAGATTAAATGAACACCAGATGTCATATTTGATACACATTTTTCAATGTAGATGTGCACTCAGGGTCTCAGATGAAGAATGGAGGCTGCAGTTTTTGCAGCCATTGCAATTACATCTATCAAGGATCATACGTCCTAAGCTTTACACAAAGCAAAGCCAGCTCAAAGGTCTTACCCAAAATATGCCTTTAGAGCACATCAAACCTGAAACAAAATCTCAGGGCTTGTTAATATTGTGAGAAGCGGACTTATGTTGATGGGGCAACTTCTAAATCTCCAGCTATAGAAGTCTGGACAGCGTCATTATCAGATCATCACTTGTGAAGCTGTGGTGGGCCATCTCACAGCAGTGTAAGGGACTATTGGGGAAGTTGTGTTCTCTCCCCACAGGTCTCCAGAAAGATGTTATGTGCCTTTGGCTGTCAGCCCTATAAGTGCTGATATATGGGCTTCTCAGCTGAAAAAGTCTGGTGGTCTCCAGCCTTGCAGTTGCAGTTGTCCTGATGTTGTTAAAAGGAAAACCCTGGCCTTGTTTAACCTGCTCAGGGTCATCTCCTCACACTCATCAGCATGAAAATCCTTTCAAAGACAGGCAGTATCACTTAGTCACCACTTGTCGTTAAACAATCTTCTATCCACGGAAACAATATATGGATGGGACACTGCAGATTGTGACATTTAAAAGCATCATACAGTGATGTTCAGGCTAAAAAATGTCTGTTCTAATTAACTCTTACACGTACTAGTAATCTCGAATTTATGACTTCGGACTAAGAAGTCATACAGATGCCTTTGCAAAGCTGGTTCTCAAGCTGTTGCAGTCAAAATGAGCTGAAGTATGCCTAAGGATAGACACACCCTAGAAGTTGAAATGACAGTTGAATGAAAGCCTAACTCATGCCAAGGTCTGTAGTATAAGGCCTACAAAGATGCAACAATCACACTTGCCAAGCCAATCTCTAGCCATAAATCTGGATATCAAATGTATTCTCTAGTCAGCAAAGAGAAGGTGATAGACCACCACAGAGTTAATCATGCCTACTTTCTCAGAAATGCCTGTCTTTATAAAGTAAATTTAGATGGCCTGTCTTAGATGAAATATATAAATTTTTAGTCTCAGACAGTAAAAAAAAATAGTTGAAATTAAATACATCTTTTTGTCTTCATTTCTTTTCTGCATAAATTTGCTGAGCAGCCAGTTTGTTGCCTTCAATGAGGAAGATAGGTTTTAGAGTTGAGAAAATGAAAACTATGCAAAATAAAGGACAGTATTATGATTCTAATCTTCTATTATATAACTTAATAGAACTAATTTCTCATCTGACCTAAAGACAGGTGGAAGAACTGTTTCTGTCATATAGTGTGCTATATTAGTTGGAAAAGAGCACAATTTGAGTAGAATTAACAAGCAAATTGATTTGCAATTTACATTAAATGAGTTTCTTGTTTCAAACTAATCAGGTTATGATGTTCAAAACCTACTGTTATTCTCTGCCAGTCAGTATCATTTTTGTCAGCCTCAGAAATGAACTTATTTTTTGGCAGCCCAATCAATTAACATACTGTACACTTGATGCAAATGTAAAACAGTAATCAGTATTCCCTAACTCCAAAGGAACAGACTTTCACTTCTAGGTATCTGACAAGAATCTGTTCTCCACAGATTAACTGTATTGCTTGCTCACAACCAGAATTAAAGCAAATATAGTGTAATGGTCCCACAATCAAATGGTAACTAAGTAAGCCTGACTGGATTTTTCAAGCCAGAACTGAAGGGCAATACAAGTAAATCTCTGCTTCTATCTCCTAAGGAATATTCATTCTGCTCCAGAAGCATCAACATCTCAGTTAAGCTAAACACTAAATGAACTTAAAATACTGAATGTAAAAATAACTGTAACTTGCCAGGATATCTGCCAATCTTCAAACTGGAATTGGAGAATATGGAAAATTGAAAGTTTTGAAGGAACCTTAATGTGTTTTCATGAATAAACATGTGCTGTGGAATGGTATTATCCTCTCCATTTAATTTCTATTAAATTTACCCATTGAAAAGTAAGTTTCTAGTGTCAGCCTTTACGCTTCCCTGATAAGAAGTAGTCAGTACTCAGCAGGACAAGATAGATTTTGCTCTGGAGAGCAAGCCATTACCGTCTTCAGACACCTGGTCAAGGACAGGAAGAATTCTGGAAGGAGACAAAGACATTGTAAAAAATAAATAAATAAATAGATAGATAGATAAATAAAGTTCCATGAGGACATTCCATACTATGTCTGTATAAACAAAGAGCATACAAAAAAGTATTAGTGATATCTCTACTTGCTCATAATGGACTTAATATAAAATTAATTAATCAATTCCCAATTTCTCTTGAAAGATCATAAATCAGTCTCCTACCTCAGATAAGGATTGATTACAGAAAATGTGAGACTTTGGAAGTACCAAATTGAAATAAAGTTCATGATCTTTTGGACTTCAATTAATTGGGGATTCAGCCATGAGGACTGGACTTTCGCCTTTCCAATAACTCACCAACTGACAAATCCTTTGCAATCACAGCAAATACTTTAAAACTTCAAAGAAAGGGAAAAGAAAACTCAACACTGGAGAAAACTCTTACTGACTGCAAGATGGAGTTAATCAGTTCCTTTAAGTAGTTTATCCCCTGGTTACTACATGTCTAGGGTAATGTTATAAAAAGGAACAATTTCTGTTCCAGGCAAATAGAATCTAATTGTTTTTCCTTAGAGCACACAAAGCTTATGCACAGTTTCTCATTCACTGCCGTTGTTCCTGAGCATATATTAGCATCTTCATATCTTATAGATATAACTTAATTGCTACAAATGTTCTGATTAGGTCTGCTGATCAGGTATCATTAAGGTAATCTGATACATTCTTTTATATATGACTGCAGACCTTCTGTCTCCTTCTTCTGCAATGAGTTTATGTATTACTCATTTGGGAGATTTCATCACAGTTTTTAAAAGACACTTTCCCCCATATGAATTCAAAATAGAAGCAAGGAGGTCATATTGAGATGGTAAGGCCCTGTTTAAGTAATTTGATGGTACAATTAATTCCCCATAAGTGGAATTAACTGCAGGGGATTAATGAAAATGTCAGGGTTGCAGGTTGTGCTGGTGATGTGTTTCTAATGTCAGTAGTAAATCTGCTGTAGGTAGAACACAAATTCTTTCCACGTAAGGCTCTTTCTTTAAAAATGTACCCTGAACTCTTAAAATAAACCACAGCTGATATGGAAGAATTTTCCATAAAAGTGCACCTACTGAGGAAATAGAACAAAACATACAGCTTACCTAGAAGAACATATAGTTCAGTTTTAAGATATCCAATGCTTGTTTAAAAAAATTATACAATTAATGCACAATATCTAAAAATAGTCTTTAGAAAAAAGTGGAAAAAACTGATTTGTGGACAGCAATTATCAATTTAATATGATACTCAAGGTAAAGCTCAGATAGTCCTTTAACAGTTGTTTGCTGGAAACTGTCCATATCTCTTACACACTTTCTTTAAGCACCTGCTTGTGTCATTGCCAAGCTAACAGGAGCTCTGAGGTTCTTGTGTCTGTTTGTGCAGTCCTTTCCAGTAATCATTAAATCCAAGGAAAAACACAAACTGCTTTCAAATATTTTGCCTATTGAAAGGGAAATGACATCTGAGCGGAAGGACAGAACTGTCTATACTGAAATGAACAATGTGGCCATGGGGGGGACAGGAGAAAATTCAGAGAAAATTATTTTATGAAGACATACCTAACTGTCTACAGAGGGAACAGTCATTACATTAATTACTTTCTGTCTATTCTGTACCACTTCACCCATTCTGTTGTGTTTTTCAGAATTCTTCCACAGAAACCATTTCATACGCAAATAAAAACCTCCCACAGTCAGAAAATATAAAACAGCTGGACTGTTTACAACATCAAAATCACATAGGGTATTCGGGTCATCATTGTAATATGGTCAGACTAGTCTGCAACTCAGAGGGAGCATATGCTCCTCGAGGTCTTTGCAGTCCCCCAGAAACACCACAGTGCTACTAAGTGTGTAGGGTGTTCAACTGCATGAGTTGAGACTTGAGGAGCCAGAAATGGCTGAGAGAGCAAGCTGGATTCAGTCAGTGGTGCCCAGAGAACAACATTTCACTCCTTGTTCTCCAGCCATCTAGACTGCACCAGCTGTTTTAGTACCATCCATGATGGCAGAGCAGAAGGATGAGGCAGTCCCACTCTCTGTGCTTACTTTCCCCACTTGGTTACTTCCAGACAAGAGTCAGACAACAAGCCAACACTCAGATTGTGTGGACAAGAGAATAAACTGGGCTCAGGCACAAGCCCAAGCTAAGATGACAGCAGAGATGAAAGTTTAGGCTACCCCTTTGCTAGTAAATAAAATAAACCAGGGAGCAGTCTCTGACTCAAAGCTAAACAGTATTGTCCCTCTCACATGAACAAAGCACAGCTCTCTTCCCCCATGAGCAGAAGGGATGCATTTCCAGCTCCCTTCTGGAAATATTCCCCTTCATCAGCCCTAGCCTGGCACCACTCGACAGTGCCAGGTCACAAGAGCTGAAGCTGTGCCAGAAAGGGTACAAACAGTCATGAGACCCTCCTCAAGCCTGTGCCCTCCACTTGGCATATTTACTGATGTAGATGTAACAGTACATGCCCCAAACCTTTTTTTTTTCTTTAAACATTCAAAATCATCTCGCTTTAGTGGGGCCAGAGAACACAGGGTAAAGACCATGTATTTTCCCCTATTGTTTCCTTATAGACCTATGGCAGCTCTGACTTATGTTGTTAATGATAAATTAAATTTTAACTAAGTATATACTTCAGTTAGAACAATTTCTACTTTTGTGGAACAGAGCCTTCATTTATATAAAAACCGAGCATTTTCATCCCAAAAGAATATTATATCTTTGATGTAGAGTTGGGCTTTTTTACAACTTAATCATGGTCCCATTTATACTGTACTTCAAACATTACATATTTTATTGGTAAATAAATAAATGGCTATGAGAGGAAATGAAAGTGATCCTCAAGATTAAGTTCTCAAAGGAGAATTTCTACTTTTTGCTATGTTATGAAGATTAATTGTGTTGCATGATCTATTTGTGTTTAACTGCCAAGAACTACAGAGCCAGGTTCAGGGTGATATGCTGTCTTTAGGCATGCTTTTCAAAAATCTGTGACTCGAATGTATACAGTGATAGAGTCACTCCTACATTTTCTACATGTGTTGTGGCTTAACCCCAGCCAGCAACTAAGTACCACGCAGCTGCTTGCTCATTTTCCCCCTCTTATTGGAATGGGGATGAGAATCAGAAAAAGGTAAACTCTTGGGTTGAGATAAGAACAGTTTAATAATTGAAATAAAATTATTATTATTATTAATAATATTTTTGTTATTTTTATTGTAATGAAAATGAGAGAGAGAGGGAGGAATAAAACCCAAGAAAAAGAAGTGAGGCACAATACAGTTGCTCTCCACCCACTGACCAACGCCCAGCCTGTCCCCCAGCAGCAATTAGCCCCTCCTGGCCAATTCGCCCCAGTTTACATACTGAGCATGACATTTTATGGTGTGGAATATGCCTTTGGCCAGTTAGGGTCAGCTGAACTAGCCATGCTCCTTCCCTCCCAGCTTCTTGTTCCTCTCCTCACTGGTAGAGCATGGGACACTGATAAGTCCTTGACTGAGGGTAAGCACTACTTAGCAACAACGAAAGCATGCATGTGTTGTCAACATTATTCTGATACTAAATCCAAAGCACAGCCCTATACCAGCTCCTGGAAAAAAAATTAAATCTTTCCCAGAGAAAACCAGGACATCTTGACTGTGGAGGAAGAGGATTAATGCTGCAAAGCTACTCAGTCAGATCTATAAACACCTTTGCAAATGTGCAAAACTGTTTTCGCACTTAATGCTAAACTATTCAGAAAAGGTACCTGAATTCCAGAGACACATTACAGTTTTATCTAGGAGTTCCTCAGACAGTAAAGTAACACATTCATGCAGACTCTAAAAGTGCTTATAACACTATTCAGGTCAGATACAAGTTTACTAAAGCCTAGCCAGGATCTTGAAATGAGGGGTTCCCCCACCAGCCGCTCCTCTGGGTCTCAGTTTAACAGTCATATGCTGAGAAAACCTACTTGAGTCCCAGAGCAACAGGGTGTTTCTGCTGCTTTTTTATATGCAGCTGTTGTTGATCCATTTCCTATTCCCTCTCTCAGTGTACATTAGCCAAATTATCTTTGCTTTGGTGGTGGGGGGCCTGAGGGGCAGAGTTTGATTTCCTCTTCTGTCTAAGGAGATTTAAATCACATTTCCCAATTCCCTGAAGAAAGCTCAACCCCCTAATTCTTTTTATTACATTTGTGCTCAGCATATATATCAGCATCCTTAGCACACAGCCTGTGCGCCAAGCTGTCCTTGTAGTTCTGCTCTCGACTGGCTTCCACTGCGTCACCTCTCTGAGGGTCTGGACATTCTTAAAGCAAAAATCCCGTGTTCCAAGCAGCACGAAAAATTTCCCTAGAGGCAACAAAACTGCTTAAATTCCCCAAAATTATGCAAGAGCACAAAGAATAATGTGTAGGTACCAAGAGGATCATACAGAGCACTGAACACTACAGTACTGCTTCTAGACTCTCCACTACAATAAATGAACTGAGCCAGCAGCATATGTGGATTTTGACTTTTTTTTTCCACAAAATTTGATATGGAGGCATGTGTTGAGGAATATGTTTTATCCCCTTAGAATAGCACTTTGGCATTGGTAGTGCAGTAGCACAGGACTGCAAAATACCTAAGAGACAGAATAGACACCAATCCCCGGGGGCTGCACTCCAGAGAAGCTCTTAAGCAAGAGGGAAGGTAATCATGAGCACAGTTCATGCTAGATTAAAGGAGAGGGTCACACAGGCAGAGTGACCAACATAGCTGGATCTCAGAGAGATATGTTTCATCAGCAACCACTGCCAGCCATGACACCTCAGCTGCTTACATGCTCCAATCTGTCGATGGAGATTACCCTGTGCACAAGGGTGTCCTGCTAAATGACAAGGTGGATGGGAAGAAAGTCCGCACACAGGGTTGCAGTTCATCTCCACTGCTATTTGTGGTACTCATCAGTATTGGCAGAGGCCAGTCCCCAACATTATGGGCATGAATCAGGCCCTGGACTCTTTGCTTCAGCAGTTCATGCATACTGAGGCAATCTTCCTTCTGGGTCTGTAGAGGTACCTTTGCCTCCATCTGAAATGTGCCTTAGCATGTCCTAAACCCATCACATACAGCGCTTGCTCTGGTGCCCACAGGAGGTACACCTTGTGTCCAGAAAGGCACAGCTCCACACACAGGCCTTTTGTCAGCCTTTGATAGATAATGCCATGTGTTTCATGACACTCAATAACAGATGAAAAGTCTAAACACAACCAGAGAGGTGCAGAGAGCACCTCTGTCATACTTCATGCAGATTGGCTAGATCATGAGCAGAGGCATGACAAAAACAAAAAGAAATTTTATCTATTCTGGGAATACACATGTGAATATATGAACAGGTATAAGCACAGAGAACACTATAAGGAGAGAGAATAAATGAGGAAGACAGGTAACAGAAGACCAATGGGAAACTGAGCAACCACATTAACTATTGACTGAAGTAAAAGTCTGAGCAGATAGAAACAGAAGTGAGTATAACAAAAGGAAAATCAGAAGTGTCAATTGCAGCACTGCCATCCAATCAAGAAGAATTCTGACATAAAACTGAGAAGAGGAATCAGAATTAGTAAGAACAGTTTTGCTGAATCTAATAGGGTGTACCTTACACTTTTACCAGTGAGTTTTATCTTTACAGTATCAAAGATAAAAATGTCTTTTCTTATCAGCTAAATTTCAGGAGATAGGACACAGGAGTTCACCTAAAACATATACCCTTTGCATTAGCAAATGAGCAATGGACAACTGCTAAATTGAAAAGAATCAAAGGAAAATAATTTATTTTCGCCTTCATCTTGTACCGTGGTAAATATACAAGATGTGTCTAACTTTGTTCTTTTAAACAAACATTTCAATCAGGTTTGCTCTGTAACTTTCAAGTAGAAAATACTTTTACAGGCTGTAGTACAGGCTCTATCTCCTCAGCTCACATTAATTTGGCTGGTTAGATAGAGTCAGAAGAAGTGAGATACACATTAAACAGTTTCATGTAATGCACCATTTCACTGAATTTGTGCCACAGACTGAGCTTCCACAGAAAAATGGTATACTGTAGCAAATATAATCTATGTATTCTTAAGAAAAAGCTTAGAAAGCATCTTAAGCAAATATAAAGTACTTTAGCACCATTTTACTGTGCTCTCACTAAGTAGTAGGCTGCACAAATTGCTTCTCTTTCCTTCCTAACTCTGATATTGAACTCATGTAGATAGATATGACTGTTGTGTGGATAAAGGTTCTGGATGGATTATTGGAATTTGTGAATTCAGATTTTAGACTAATTTTATATCTCAATACAGATAATTGAAATCCTTTATTGTAGTTTAATCAATCATTTGGCATTTTGGCCTGGGTGATAGTGAGCACTCCATGTCTTGAAACACTAAAATTTAGTGTTTAAAATTTACTTTCTTTTCAGAACAATAGTAGGTTTTGGTTGCAGAAATTCTGATGTAAATTCCATGTCCTATCCTATACCACCAAACTAAACAAAGTCAATAGTCTTAAAAACCCAGGGAAATGTGGAGTTAAACTCATAGGTCATCTAAGATCTGTCACTTACTATTTCAATTGGAAAACAAATTACTGTACTGATGCATTTGTTTTTCCTTCCTTCCAACAAGCTTAAATTATTTTGTCTTGTCTCCTATTTTTCACTATATGTCCTGAAGCTAAACTGTTGAAATCATGTGACATATTTGTACAGAAATCTGAAAACATCAGCATTTAACATGACGTATGATGGGAGCAAGAAAACAGAGCTTTGGTTTCATTTTGCATAGTCAGTCCATCAGATCAGATCATTTCACTGCACAGCAGCATGTGCCAGCACAGTGTATTCAAATAAAAAGAAGTAGATAAATATTATCTACAGCAAAATGTGTGAAAAATTTATTGCTTCTTTGCATGTCTTGTTCTTAAAAACTGACATCAGAGATATGAGATACCAAGGTGGAGGTAAAAATCCAGACAGTAATTGGTTTAGTTTTTAGCTCTGAACAACACAGCTATAGGCACTTATGGCATACTGTCAAGCTGCATATGCTTCTACTAAAAGGTCTTTATTTACCCAACTCAGTGAAAGCATCAACCCAGTGCAAATAGGTATCCAGTGCGGCCCATGGACACGTCCTTGGCCAGTCTGCCTTGGCCCATTGCTGGATTTGGACAAAAATGCCTGTCCTTGCATGCAACCCTGTTTGTTTGCAGAGCCCATGGGATGTTCACCCCACACAGCCAAGAGTCATAGAATCACAGAATCGTTTAGGTTGGAAAACACCTCAAGATCATTGAGTCCAACCATGAACCCAGCACTACCAAGCCCACCGTTGGTTCCTGAAGAGCAGCTACATCCCAGGCACTGGGAAAGCTCTTCCTAATTCCTCTTGCAGAAGACACCACTTCCTTAGGCTCAGCTGTAAACAGGACCACAGCCTGACTATATAATATTAAATGAATTGATGTGGTGACAATTTTCAGGCCCATACACCATAGCCACTCTCCATGATGTGTTGCAATCTCACAGAATCAAAACTATCATAAAGACAAGGATATATATATATATATACATGGATATAGAAAGTGATATATAATAAAACTGTTATATATCCCCTGTCCAGACAAGAAATACCTCCCCCATCCTCCATCCTTGCACTATATCCTGTGGCCATACAGCCTTCTCATCATTCTCTCATGTCTGAGAGAGCCATGCAAGCCACCTTCACAGGCTTCAGCTCTTCAAAGGCAGTGTCTGGTATTAAAAAATGTATTAATTATTGGGTATATTTGCACAAAATTCAGTCTATTTTTCCTAAACACTCTGTTTATTCTGCTTCCTCTCCTACTTCATTCTGTTGAATTTTGTGTTATTTTTCCACTGCTGTAAATGCTCTTTCACTCCATCCCACAATAAAGCCTGTTTCACACAATCCAGTGTTTGGGCTGTCAGCCTCTGAAGACAAAAATGGCTCTGGGGTCACACCTCTAACTGCTGTGGCTTTAGTAAATCACTTTAATAAAGAGTATCTCCAGTCTATATCCTTATCTGCATTTGCACATCTGGGAAAAACAGACCCAATTAGTGCTTATTTCTAGTACAGTTAGTTCTATTAAACTGATGAGGAAAGTTGCACATAATTTTTCGGAAAAACTGATTTTTTCATAGTGATTCCCTAAAACCCATTCTTGTTTATTTGTGTTATGAGGGGACTCATAAAAAAGATTCTGTGGAAGAGGAAAGATGATGTTGACTAAAGGTATTACAATGTAACTTCATTGCAGAGAAAATTAGAATATAGAATCTGTTGATTTCAGGTAATATTTCTGATTGCTTTTTATGATTTTATTTATTTTCTCTGTAATTGTGTTTTCAGTTTCATTAATATGTTCCGACATTCTGGCACAAAGCAGAGGCAAGAATAAATCTTCATTGTTATACCTCTGAAAAAAGGTACACCCTGCTTACTTAGACCAAGATTTACCTTTCCTAGCTTAAATGGTCTATATTTGGCCTACTTTCTTTAGACTTCCCTTTCTAATTAAGAGAAAGCAATGGCAACTAATAAAACATAGTTTAGCTTATCTATTATAAGTATCTTGAAGCTGAGAATAATGGGATCCCTACTTCTCCCCACTGACCAGAAACATGAGTCTAGATTCAGGTATACAAGTTTGCATGGTAAACATTCTCATTTGACCAGTTACAAGGTTTGCATGTTCTACTTAGATCAAGAAGTGCAATGTTTTCTAAGATTTTTAGCAATTCGTCTTCAACTGATATAGTAACAGAAATTATGTAGAAAATATTTCTTCTGTGGTTTTATTTTTTCATGTAACTCCTTTTCACTGGTGATTGGTAATAGCTAGAAACATGATGTAGAACTTGTTAATTCCTAATGGTATTGGTCTCATTTACCTGTTTAGTACCTCACGTTCATATTTTCAGGGTTAAAGATTTGGTGACAGGAAGAACGTCTTTCTCCTCCCCAGATAAGGCTGAAAGGATCTGTTGGACTTTTTGTGCTACCTCACAATTCACTGTTGCGGTCATTCACTAGGTACCCTTTGGCAGTTTGATTAAATAACTTTCCTCTACACCGGGACTTAAGCCATTAGTAGCATTCTTGTCTCTTTTTCTCATTGCCTGATGTATCATATGCATGTGACATTTTGGGTTGATGTTTTGTAAGAGTTTCATAAAGCACCTCTTTTTAGAATACAAGGCAGGTGTTATCAAAGGTTAGTGGATTCCAGTCCTGTGCTCTTATAACTTGTCAGCCAATGAATACTTTATTTGATTTCAGAGAAGAAAGTAGATGATAAGAGGAGACAGAGTTGAATTAGTACAGGAGTATTAATAAGTGTTTTTTCCTATTATATTGTTCTTTAATTTTAATTTTATTTTGAACCATAGCAAGTCATTATAAACCTTTTAGACAGAAAAAAATTACCATAAATTCCACACAACCTGTTGAGGAAACAGTGATAACCCTTGAGATCCTAACCCTATGGTTTATTTCACAGAAGGGCAAGTCACATGAAATTACCTAAATTAATATGAAAGTTTTGGGGAAGGCAGGAATATGAAGCATCACATTTTATTTTAAATTGTATATCTTGACTAGCAAATCTTATTGTACATTTCTTTTTTCCACTCATGCATATGCAAACTGTGTTATGGGAGGACTAGGTGCGGGCAGAACAGTGTGAAGGACGCTGTGCACTGTGTGTTACATAGTCACTACCACCAAGAAGATAAGGGATATACTCATTCCCTTCTCCTACCACCAATAAATCCATCTTTATCTACCCCAGTGTTCTTGGGAGCCATATTTGACAACTTTTCCTTTATTCCCCCTGCAGCTCCGTCCATATATCACCTTGAATGGAGAGGTTTTATTGCACAGACTAGAATGTCGTATGAGATAGGAAGATGGTGTGACACCATGTATGTGATGACATAAACATCTCAGGGAAGTCATTTTGTGTTCTTTCTATCTAATCTAAGTTTTTATATTGCTGGCATTACTATGACTTCTAAGTTTAGTTATCATAGGTAATAATCTACAAAGATCACAACACAGTATTTCCATCACATTCCGTTGCCATGTATTCTGTTTTTGCTGACTCAAATGATAGAAGTCTCCTGGGAGTGTCTTTAATTATGCACGGTCTGAGATGTGAAAAAGTTTTTTTTCCACACCCTATATGGCAACAGCATTTTGATATTAAAATAAATTCCTTTTTTTTACTGAATTCGCTCTTCTCTGTAATGGTCACAACCGACACTTTTCCACATGAATCCAATACTCTAATTTAGTGTGTTTCAGGCATGTATTTACCAGAAGAAGCAAGATCTGAACCCCTCTGCACTTTTAACACCACCATCTAGCTCTACCACATACATATCCTAATACATGACTGCAGAAGTCAGTAACACACCCTCTGCCCTCTCCATTTTCTGCCAGAAATGCAGCTAACTCAGATCCTTTACCGGAGCAGGTAGCTGCTTCTTTTAGTGTAGTGTATGAGCCCTGTACAAGAGCACAAAATGTTCAACTACCAGGCTTTGGGGAAAGCTCTGTGTAGGGTGGCACTGACAGCAAAACCAGGTGGCTAGCACTTAACTCTCCCACGTTGAGCTAAGGCAAAAAGAATGTGGACAGGTCCGTTTCCATCCAATTATATTTTATGTTTGCAGACTTGTCCTTCAGAGATTTTGTTTTTGTCTTTCATGCTAATTGGACAAAATAGTGTAAATCAGATCTGATCAAAAGCATTGTGTTCATGAAATGAGGGAAAGTTGAGAGGGGAAGGTCAGTCATGTAAAGGTGTGAAATGGTCAGTGTGAGCCAAGTTGCTAAAGGGTTAGCCCTCTAAATGGCCAAGTTAAATAAAATAAAATTGTTGCTAAGTTAGCTTCCAAGAGCTCCCAAGTGTAGGCTTATGAATGCCTGGAGGGACAGGTTTTCTTCGATTGTGCCATATTTAACTTGGCAAATTAAATGGCATAAGTCCTTTCTAACTTGGCTCTTGATATATATATCACACCTTTATATGGCTTAACATCTTTTCTAAAGAGGAATTTTTTTCTTCATGTTAATTAGATATTGCCATATGTGTGTACATAATAGTCAGATATATAGACACACAAATAAAGTATATGCATATATTAGATATCACGGAAAATTCTCATGGGATAGGTAAAATTTTCCTACTTCTGGCACGTAACCTATACCCAGATTTTTAGTCTTGAGGAAACTGGTTTTCTTAAAGCAAGGTCCTAATGACTCAGATACTTCAGGGAGAGAGAGAAGTGCAATTAAGATTTCTAGAAAGAGATCCTGTCCAGTTTGGCTTGTTAGTTTTCTTATCTGGTAATTTTGGGGGGGTGTCCACTTAGGGTTCAAGTGAATCACCAAATAAAGAGAACTGAGGTTTCCACTGATTCACCTTTTCCTCGTATCTCCATTGAAGACTGATAAGAGTGTGCTAAAGATTACATGAGGTCACACTGTAGGGATAAAGTGTGCATTATACAGGTGTTCTCCATCATCGGAACCAATGTTAAAGGCTAAAAAGGGTGGTGGGATTAAATTCTTCTTAGCAAATACTTTTCTAACACTGACATGACTGAGGCCAGAAGTTCTCTCTTTCTTAGTTTATCTCTTCATTTTTACTGTGATATGCAATGAACCTCCACTACTATTTGCCATTTTAGTAACCCAGGTGTTCTGCTCTAGGATAGAAACAAGAAAATAATTGAAGCTAAATTGGTCTGTTTTTTCTGGAAAAGCAGCCCCATTTGCCCTCAAATTTTAAACTTTACAGCCTTAATCATGAGAACTTAAAGAACTTCAACCCTCTGATTTCTAAAGGAGCACTTTTCTCTCCTAACAACCATCTTTTTCAGATAATAAAAAAAAAATAAAATTTTTGTTTGTTTTCCATTGATTTAATTGAAGGAGATATAGGACACACAGATTAAAGGGTTGAGAAGATAAGTGTTTTCTAGGAGAAACAAGACTCAGTCTTGGAACCTTTGGTCTGGAAAGTGTTCATTCCCAGGATGGGCTATTCCTTTATTACATATCAGATTTGAAAGTTAAATTTCACTTCCCCACCTTCTCTCAATAAAAATGTTGAAGTTAGAAGGCAGATTACAGGTTGATGACACTACTACAGGCTGCTTTCAAATGAGCTGTCTTGTTACTTGCTCCACTTTTAGTCACTTTTGCTTAATCCTTGCATTTGTCAAAATAAGCTATACAAGCATCATCTCAAAATGGCTTTTTTTCACTTCACAGTATCAGCGGCATGTTTTAGAGCTGGGACAGTATTCTTCTGCCAGTTCAAAAGGCATGCCATGTTTGGGTGATATGATAACCTTCAAATAGTAGACTGGGCAGTTTGGGCTTCTGGTCTTGCTGAAGATATCAAAAGAAAGTAAGCAAGTAAATCTGTTAAGACAAGGTTCAAGATTTCATTACCTTTCATCATGTTTTATTGCATTGTCCATATCATCACTTATAATCCCTACTATCAGTAGAGTGTTCAATTACAGGAAGTTTCAGATATCAATTATTTGTTTAGGTGGGCCATTGTAGTACCTAAGGCACAGTATTTCAAATAGAAACATGTATTTCAAAGGAGAACACATAATATTTCTAGCTGATAGTTATGCAGTCATCACTGCCCCAAAGCAATTCTTTGCGAAGAGGCTGATATGGCAATGTCATCTGCTGGGATATTTTATGCACAGACAAGTAGACATTAGGAAAATGGTTTGAAGGACAGTTTAGGTGCTCGGTTCAGTTTACTGCTTAGTCAATTGTTTCCCGGGACAACCTGGCAAGACATTCAGGACTGCACCTACAAAAAAATGATGCCGGGTTCAGGGAGATGAACATGCCAAGGCCACTGCCTGAACTCCATGTGTGACACAGAGGGAGAGGAAGGCAGTAGAAAGAGAGATTCATAACAACAGTTTCTGGGAACTGAGAATGAAGTGGCAGGTTAGCATAAGCTAGTAAACAGCTAATCAGTGGAGAAATTAATACACTCAAAATTTTTGGAATGTGGAAATAAGAGTCTCAGACACGGTCTACAATTAGTCTTCGAAATGTACTCTACTTCAAAATATAGCTGAAATAGAAAGAGCTGCTACAACTGCTACCTTTTGCACAATAACTGAGACCATTATTTTCTTTAATATTTCTTTCAGTTGTCCATGAAGTCAACGGAGGAAGAAAAGTCACTGGAGGAAAAGAAATAAATAACAAGAGTTCCATGTAGTACATAGGGCTTTTCTTTTCTGCAGCACAAAACCAAAATGATGACGTATAAAGATTCTGACTTTTTTTCTAAGGTTTTGTGTATAACAGTATGTCACAGCTGGAGTTCTCTAATTTATGTTTTGTGTTTATGTGAGTTCCATACTCAGTCTTTTCTGACTCAAGGTACTGAATGTTACAATATAAGAAAACCTTAAGGTTCTAGTTAGCTTCAGCGTGGAAAACCGGTAGCACAAGTTTCCTCGAAATTAGTTGAGGAAATTTTACTATATTATATTAACTTAAAACTGATGAAATTTTACTATACATCTTTTACTTTTTAAAATCTTACTTTGCAATTTAAAAAAAAACAAACTTCATCGTTGAAAGGTATAGAAAGTATCATTTACACTGCTCAAGATCTTTAATGAAAGCCCCTCATTCATTAAGAAACTCCAAAATTGGTAAGCTACAGTTTGGAGAACAAGTAGGTAGCAAAGAAATGGCAAATCCAAAAGCAAAAAAACCCTGTGGAGTTTCTTAGGCTCATGAGTTCAACACTGATTCTTTCCAATTCTCCAATTTTTTTTCTTTCAGACTGAATTATTCTCTTACATGATTCCTTAAAAATTGACAAATGGGAACTTTAAATAGGCAAGCTAAGTTACCTAGAGCTGTCTAGAGCTATCCAGAGAAAAACCTGGTCCTTCTATGTGATTTTGCCTTGTTACCAGAAAAGGGTCATGTACCTGGATGGTGCTCTGATCTATTCAATTGAGTCAGAGGTGAAAGAGAGATGGTTCTTCCTTTTGACAGTCACTTATCACTGGGCAGCTAGGCAATACAGAGGTTTAACTGGTCTGAGATACCATATTCTCCATAATAGTCACTGGATTTTTTCTTTATTTATAGCAACTACATCATAGAACTACCATAGCTTAAGAAACTGTTCAGAACTGGTGTCTCATAGCATGCCTAGGTATCTTCAAGATACAGAAGATGTGTTAAAGCAGAGAGCAGTCCCCTTGCATGTGTCAAATTCAAACAGTGGAGATACTTCACATCAAGTGGTAATAGTCATGAAGCATGGAGAGAGCCATCTGTTTCCCATATTTGAAAGAGGTGTTGAAAAGGAAGCTTTTTTTTTTTCATTTAGCTAAGAATATTATTTTTATCAGACCAGAGTATATACCCAAAACAAGCAAAAATGAGCCCTCCTGTCCTTAGAATTATGACAATTTAAACTCTAATATTCCCTTAATGTGACTGGAAGAAAAAGAGTATCATTAGGTGAAACAAAGCTCCTAAGTGCTATAGCTTTATATCAGAAAATTGAGTGGGGGCCTTCTGGTTAATCCCTAGATTCCTGCCATCCGGTATTTGTGGGAAACTCGCAGTTTGGAGCATTGCCATGGTCCTGCAGTGACAGTGAGAGACTGCTGATGCCAGGCCACGAAGGAGTGCTAGAAATAACACCTGCTCTCCTTCAGATGCAGATAACTCTCTGAGAAAACTGTGACAGCTGTTAGAGATATGGGACACAGCTCTGATGGATAAGAGCATTCAGAGGGCAAAATTTGCTCTAGCAGTCCTGAGAACACTTGATAACTTCCATAGCAGAGTATGGCAGGAGATCAAAGGCAAGTATCTTCTAGAAGTCCTTTTCTGTCAACAACACACTTGGATGGCTTCAACTTTCTGTGAAGAAATTGAAAGTAAAACAGAACCTAAATTATCTGTTCCCATTGCTTGGCAAAGGTCCCCACAAGAGATTCCCATGGATCTGGAATGAATGTTTGCTCTACACCATTCTGCCTTCCTAAAAGAAAAGCATCAAGTCAGCACTGGTGGGTTTATTTTTACTAATTTTTATTTTACTAAATTTTATTTATTGTTTTTATATAGCAATAGATATATATAATTTTTTTAAAGTGTATTACAATAAAATAGGATGTTAAAAAAAACCCAACATCTTAGGGACAACAGATCTATAGGAGCATTAATTTCACAATCAGAGGTACTTGTATATACTTAAAAAACAACCCTTATATAGCTTACAGATGGACAGTAGATACTGCTTTCATGCAGCTTTGTAGCCTTTTCTAGACGTCCAGGACAAAGTCAACATGTTATTAGTATCAATATGTCACTTTTCCTGAAGTGTTATATAGAAAGAAAATTTTGCTGTCTTCAGCAACCCTGAAGACCTTTGTCTGTACTGATACACAGTGGATAAGGCAGTACTTCATGGATCATTGTTTCAATTTCTGAAAGAAATAATATTTTTCTAAGAATCATACTTTAGTAATGAATGAAAAGTGCCTTTGTTGCTAAAAGTATTTTGTTTCCTAAGTATTGACAGATCATGGCTCAATGCAAACCTCTGAAAAGTACCTTAGAATATACTGTGAACAACAGCCAGGCAAATTTTCCTTTTCTTTTTCCCCCTTGTAGGTAATGAATATCTAATCTGATAAACTCTGAGGTTAAGGACATTAGAAAGCATGTTAAACATTAAGCAGCTGATGGCATCTGAAAACCATCATCACTAGTAAGATCTATAAAAGGATTACATAGAACTACATTTAAATGAAACTAGAGTCAAGTCAGGTGAAAAAAGAGAAGGATTCTGTAATTATTGCTAACTAAAGCAAAGTCTGGTTTCAAAAGAAAAAAATTATTTTACATCAGTGAAATACATTTCCACACTAATTTCCTACCTAATTGTCCACTGTCAGACAGCTTGTAAAGCTATTTTCACCTGTGACTTCCCATGTGCTTGTGAAACATGGGTATTTCATTGCACGCTATGAAATCATTATCCTAATGGGCTGCAACACAACTATTCTTTTATTTCAGACACATAGAACTGAAAAATCACATAAAGATGACGATACTGATGTTCAAAGACCACACAGAACCCATCAGATATCCAAAGCTAAGCTCAAACAGAGGTGAATGCAAGAAGCAAACCCTGGGTAGGGCAAGCCTTAAGGCATAGAGACATGAGTCATCGTGAACCATGTGGCATGGAGTGTGCATTACCCTACAAGACCAATGCGAACGTAACTACAGAAACTGCAAATCATAATGTTAGCCCTCTATATAACTCTGTAAATATAATGATTGGAATTTATCACCCAATAAATTCTGATCAAAAGGTTACTAATTGAAAGACAACTTTGCAGAAAGAATACCTGCATCTGATACAGAAGTCATAACTTCTATTTGCAGGAGTTTCATCTTGTTTATATTACAGGATTATATAAAGTACGTGAATGTTTTCATTGTAGCTCCTAGAATAAAAATAACCACCTTTATAGAATTCTCCCACAGCTAGCATGAACTCTTACCCCTGTGCTTTTTCAAACTGTACAATTAGTTCATTGCAATGATGGTCATTCCTCCCAGTTTGTGCCTCTTATGTTGAAGATAGAATTAAGGGAGACAGGTTGCAGAGATCCTGCTGTGATAAATGTTCACCACCCACAGAGCTGTGTTGAGAGAATCACAGACATCCTTAGTGGGATTCACTATATCCTGCAGCAAAGCAGCTATATGGTTGTGTTTTTTCTTATTGTTTCTCCTCTATCAATAGTGCATGGAACAAAAGAAATTCAGGAACTGGTCATTTTGTAGAAAATCTAGACAGAAAATCTTTAGGAGGAAAAAAAAGTCAACAAGGAAGGTTTCTGTAAGGACAGAGGCAGCAAAAGGAAGGCTACACAGATGTGAGAATTCCATAATTTAACCGAATCAACTAAGCACCATGCAGTCACTTGCCCCACCCCATCCCTAGGGCTATGGGGAGGAGAACCGGAAAAAGAAAGATAATACACATGGGTTGAGATAAGAACAGTTTAGTAATCAAAATAAATAATAATAATAATAATAACCTCACCTCATGCCTTGGGAAGATGGTGGACCAAATGTGTTTAGAAAGATTTTCTGGTCATATAAAGGATAAGGTGACTTCAAACTTTTTCTGTGGTGAAGTGACTGATGCTGTGGATAAGGGAGAGGGCAAGATTATGCCACAAACCTTGACTTTATCAAGGTCTTTGACATAGTCTTCGTGGTCTCCATATCACCAAATTGGTGATGGGCTGGATGAGTGAACAATATGTGGATGGGAAATTGGCTGGATTGATGGCTCAAGGAGTTGTGATCTGTGGTGTAAAGTTCAACTGGCAGCCAGTTAAAAGTGTCATCCCTCAGGGATGAATACCAGGACCAACACTTAGTGTTTTCATTAACAATGTAGATAGGAGTGCACTCCCTGCAGGTTTGCAGATGACACTAAATATGTTGGTATTCAGAGAGATCTCAGACAAGCTGGAGAAACAGGATGACAGGAAATTGAGCAAAACTTTTGATGTTTTCATAAATGATCTGGATGCAGGAATAGAATGTAAATTAAATAAGTTTACTGATGATAATTAGGAGGGGATGTGGGTACCCTCAAGCCTTACAGAGAGACCTGGATAGAGATCTGGGCAATCACTAACCATTTGAAATTTAATAAGAGCAAGTGACAGATTTTACACCTAGGGTGAGTGTAATCTTGGTTACATGTACAAATAAGGGGATGACAGGATAGAGAGCAGCCCTACGGAAAAAGATTTGGAGGTTTGGGTTGACAGCAAGTTGAATATGAGTCAGCCACATGCCCTGGCAGCCAAAAAAGTCAAACGTGTCCTAGAGTACATCAGGTACAGAATTGCCAGCTGGTTGAGGAAGGTGGTTGTTCCACTCTGCATCACAAAGTGCAGTCCCACCTTGAGAACTATGTGCAGTTTGGGGCACCTCAATACAAGAAGAACATCAAATGAGAGTGCCCAGAGGAGGGCAAGCAAGTTGGTGAAAGGCCTTGAGGGCAAGACTTAAAAGAAGTAGCTGAGGACGCTTGGCTTGTTGAGCTTGGAGAAGAGAAAGCTGAGGGGAGACCTCATCATAGCCTTCAGCTTCCTCAAGGGGGGCAGAGTAAGGTCAGGTGCCGATCTCCCCTCTCTTGTGGCCAGTGATAGGACACGAGGAAAATGGAATGAAGCAGGGGAAGTTCAGATTGGACATAAGAAAAGGTTCTTCACAAGAGAGTGATTGGTCACTGGAACAGGCTTCCCAGGGAAGTGGTCATAGCATCAAACTTGTCAGAGATCAAGGACAATGCTCTTAGTCATATGGTTCACTTTTAGGCAGTCCTGCAAGGAGCAGGGAGTTGGACTCCATGATCCTTATGGTTACCTTCCAACTTAAGAGATTCTATGATAACAAATGCGAAGTCTTGCATCTCAGAGGGGAACAATCCCATGAGATAGTACAGGCTACTTAGGAAGCAGCTCTGCAGAAAGGGACTCAGGAGCCTGATTCACAAGCAGCTGTGGCAAAGATCATCAATATCCTGGCTATAAAAGTGCAAACAACAGATCCAGGGAAGAACTTTTTGGTAGTTGGAGTACTATATTTGGTCTGGGGAGTCCCAACTAAAAGAAATAGAAGAACATACTGGAGCAAGTCCAATGGACTTGGTGATTGAGAGAGAGAAATTGTTGCTATCTCATTATTCCTAATTACTATCCCTGAACATCTAAGTTGTTAGAGAGAAAATCACATGAATTCCTCTACTGCAGGTGAGGCTACTTTACTGAACTTTTCAGTGAAAAGGCATGGAGAGACAGCCTGATGCATGATTCAAGGCAGAAATCTTTTTTCAGAATCTGAAGTATTTTGGAGGATCTCTTATGCTCCCACTGCCTATGCAAGACAACTGAGGGATTTCAGCATATAACGTAATGGAACTTTCCTTGAATCTTAAATCTTTTTTCTTAACTTTCAAGAAAAAGTTCACATTTAAGTTTTATCACAGTTCAGCAACTTTTGCATTATGTAGGACTCTGTGCCTCTACTGCGAGACCTGTGTGAGATTTAGGAAATTTCACACTCCATTTTACTTGTCTGCAATGAGACAGCTTTTGGTAGGCAGCCTTCTGTTGCAGTATTGGTGTCAGATTTCCAGTGGAAAGGGTTCCCCCACTTGTGATTACCTGAGTGACTGAAGGTCTTATGCAATTAAACTAGGGATATTTAAGTATATAGACACTCTGTGGCTTTGATTTACCCTCTACTGTGAGCTCGAGCCACAGAAACTATGCAAGAAACAACTGCCAGTGCTGTCAGGGTAAGGACGTTGTAGTAGGAGACATTATCATTGTGTAATATACCAATTTATTCTATTTTATATCAATATTTTAATGTCATTTGCCACAGTCATTATCATTATCACATTTTTGTGCACAGACCCCCAAATCCACTAAAATTTTATATGTTTGATTCTGTATTGGATAAATCAAAAATGAGGACTTAGACAACACCTACTCTGTCCCATATTTCTTATGGTGACAAGTAGTCAGGCTTTGCTCTCCCTGTAAGTTCAGTGACACTCTATTCTCTCAGTCTCCCTGAACCACCAGTCTCTAAAACAGACATATACTGATGCTCAACGTATTTTCTACCTGATTAACTCGATAGCATGGCAAGTGTCACTACTCAATGCAGAACTCCCAGTGGATGCCAGTTGTCTCACAGAGACACTTGCAAGGGAATTTTGTCTCTCCATTCCTCACCTGTCAGAAATACTGGTCTCAGTCTCCTTTGTGCTCAGTCAAATTCCAAGTTCAGATACAACTGTGTGCAATTGCTACTGCTGCAGTGTTATTGGTGCAAAGTCTGAGGAATGGGAGGTGGAGAGCCTACATATCAATAATGAATCCTTAATGTCTGTACGAGTGTGGAGCTCGGAACATAGTAAGGAATATTTTTTTTAAGAAGCTGGACCTCTATCTTGTTCAAAATAGATGTTCAAAATTAAAGTTGTTTAAATAACAAGCCACTTTTTACATTACATACATCTAATTTAAACTTTTTCTTTATTTGCAGACTCATGATCTATAGTTTAGCTGAAATAATACATGAAAAATAATATGATAAGTTGGCGTAGGTCTGTGTCCAAATGCCTATCAGCAGAGACACCAAGAGCTCGGAGCTTTTTCAAAATCACCTGCAATTCATTGTATAAAAGACAGACATCTTTTGTTCTTAATCTCCCTAAAATGCATAAAGGGACACTTTCATCTTAACTGCATCCTTACCACATCACTGTACCTAGCAAGCTTGCACATGTAGAATTAACAGAACTTGTTCCATTGCCTTCTGCCAAATTTAATGGTGATCCTTGACCAGTAACAATCCAATAAAACTACACCACAAATTGTTTAAGAAAATTCCTGAGAACAAAAGGGTAAAATATTGCCAGACATACTTTATTGTATGTTATAAAATGAGTGAGAAAGAATTTGTTAAACTACTGCAACTCATCACAATCTTATCTACTTAGAGAGAGAGCTGTCTCTGCTTTCCCTTAAAACAGCAACAAAAAGCAATGAGGAGCACAGAGATAAATTCTTCACTGGATGATTTGCTTTATAAATCTGTATTAAGCTCAAAATTTTGAAACCTGAATATCTTAAATCAAGGACTCATATGAATACAAAACCCTCCTTGAAGAAGTGACCTGAGCATCCGCAGTTTCCATTTGTTTCTCTGAGTAGAAATTAGGCTTACCATGGATTTTGGTGTACCGTGCTTGTTAAATATACCTGAAAATCAGACCACTTACACTTAGAATCATAAACTTTTGCCTTGAGAGAGTAAAACCATCATTCACAGGTACATAGTATCATTTCTATCATATTGCTAATAGTCTGTAGGGTATGGACAGTGACGCTACAAGTCTCCCACTGTAAAGGGATTCTTACCTCTTTTTTTTCCTTGATTTAATTCCAAGATAAGTCACATGTGGAAGATATCATCATCCTCTTGCTATGAGAGCTATTTTTTGGGGGGGGGCTGTTTTTGTGGGTTTTTTTAACTGAAATTAAATGGATAGGATGGAGAAGATGTAAAAATTAACTTTTTCTTTTTTTTAATATTGTAACAAGGTAGAGAATTCTAACAGTTCTTGTTTTGGGTAAGAATTTTCTGTTTTATCAGTTTTTAGGAAATTTGTCATCATTTACTGTCACTCAAACACTATGGCTTTCTGACATCACCGCTTTTTTCTTCTCTACCAAAGTCTTCATGCAGCTGACTGTGCATTTCCCACACAGACCTGTGCTCATGCATCCTGGATCTTGTACTCCCAGCAACCAGGGGGACGGTTTGTCACCTTTGCCAAAACATCCTCCCTGACCTCAAGAAAAAGAGAGACAACGCCATTGCTGGTTGTGTTTGGCTGTTTGCACTTCCTTCTACAACAGTGTCGCCTTTCCTTCCACTATGGTTAGTGAGGCTATAGCATATAACCTTAATGTAGAGGAAACTGTTTTTTTCCTAGAAGGTGCCAGCACATTCATTTTCAAAGCTCACATTTTCTCTCTTCTTCAAAAGAAGATGACTGGGCAGCACTTTTGTCAAAGCGTTTTCCTGACCCACACTTCTTTTTATAACTTCTACAGGGCTAATTGTCTCTATGTCAGAAGGCTTTCAAGGTGTCAGTACTGAAGTATTTGTCTTTCTGCCCATAAGCCGTAGAACCAGTGATCCTAATAAATCATCCTGAATTGTGCAACAATACTCTCACAATGCTATATATAGTTCTTTTGAAACTTCCAGGGCATTTTTAAGTCAAGTTCATTGTATTGAATTGTTTAATAACCAGTTTAGCTTTTCACACTGTAACCTTGAAAAGAGTCCAAATGACACTTGAAAATAATCTCCCAAATTTGTTACCTAGCTATTACAAATTCACCAGGAATTTCATACGGAGTGCAATGCAATATAAACTGTGCAAACACATAGTCTTCAATGCATTGGAAAACATTTAATTCTATAACACTTTGAAGATAACCTGCACCAGTCTTGAGCTAAGAACAAAGAGAATTCCAAAATTATTTCATTCATTGTTATATTTTTTCTATTCTATTTACTAAAAAAAAGACCCCATTGATTGGAATCATTCATGTATTGCAAGACTAAAACACCTTTATCCTTTTCTTCAGATGAAAACACGAATTATGTTTATATTTTATGACCACATTATTAACACTTTCCACAGAATCTTCTAATTTTACTAGTGTAGTCCAAAAAAGTTAAGCTTGAAAATTTTGGGGATTTTTCTGCTTGTCATTCATCTGGAGTGTTGTTTTTAAGGTTTGATAAAAGCTTATTTTTTATTTCCACTTGAAGACTTTCAAAATCATCTCTAGGAATTAGTATCACTTGGGTCTTACATTCTTCAAATCATTTTTCACAGTTCTGGAATTTGCTATTAAGAGGTATCTTTAAAATTCTGTGTCCACTGCAAGAATCGTCATGTATAGGCTGCATTTCTTGTTTAATCAAGTAACCATTTTTTGAAGAATTTGAGATGTTTTTTAATAGTTGATACAATATAAATTTTGGTCTTTTTCCCTTCTAGCTCTTCCTTCATGTCTCTTTTTGCCTATGAATACTTTAAAAATGAACCCATGAAAAAAACCTAGAGAACCAAAACCAAGCTTCCAAATGATTCTCGTAAATTATTCAAGTCTAATTCCAGTGTTTTTCTGTCACTAAAAACTGTTGCCACTCAACTACTGGCACTTAGGCACTATGTTGTCTACATGAAAATCACTAGTAATTTTTAAAAGTATGCTGATCATATTTAAATATAAATCATATGTGTAAATGTAAGTTGAATGTTCAAAAAAACAACAAATAAAAGCATCAATTTATGCAATTTTGATAACAAATTTAAAATCTGTGTCTTTAGGTCGTGTTACCAGAATATGATAGGCACAGATAGGAGCTAAAACGTTTAAAAAACACCAAAACCCAAAAAAACCCACCCCAAATCAAACCAAACCCCAAACAAGAACCAACAACAACGACAAAAAAAATATCAAACAAAAAAATACCAAACTATTATAAGGGACAACTCCACCACTTGCTCTTCTCGGAGTGAAAGTTTTTATCTGAAAGAAAGGCCACCACTACCTTCCTGCAAGGATGGATCAAGGCTGGTACTAGTTCTGGGTAGAGACAGGCTGGGTTGCTGGATGGCTGCCCACCACCAGCCAAATGGTGGACCTGTGGCTCCTGGGGGCTCTGTGCCCTTCTTGATCCCATTTGGAGGGAACATACCAGGCATTCATGTTGGAATTTTGCATGATAACATTGTCCAGCAACATGTGAAAGGACAACCAGGAAAGCCCCAGGGGATTTCAGTGTGAGGGGTTGCCCACAACCTCACAAAACAATGTGCAGGGGATACCTCCAGAGCCTGCTGTCACACAAGAACCCATCAGATGTTTCTGAGTGAACCTCTGAATTGTGAGTAGCACCTTTTACAGTTCTTAATTGTCAAGAAAGCAAAGCATTGTTTTTCATGGTGTAATGACATTTTGAAAGAAGCAAATAGATCAACTGCCATATTCCTACACCTCAGCCAAGAGACTGAAGGATGTGTGTGAGCCAGCACACCGCTGGCCTACTCAATATGAACACTTCAGATTCTTTTAATTCCCAGTCTCGCATAAACTTTCTATTCTCTCTAGCATGTTCTGGCACTCATTCACTTTCGTGTTTTTTCCCATGCCTTGAAATTTGCTGATGTCATATCAGGAGAGATCAGAAGATGTTTGCATATGACTCAGTGTAACAGGTTGATTTTCCCATAAACCTTCCTCCTTCCTGCACTTTTCTGAAACTGAATACATAAGACCTCCTTAAATAACAGTGAGGCTGACAGGCATAAAAATAATGAATCCTTGTACCTAGAAGAAGGTTATAGAGCTAAATCTTTTTTAACTTGATAATAATTTTGTGAAAGTATATTCACTTTCAAATGAAATGCAGAAAGGTAAATACTAACATTTAGTATATATATGTATATACTATCAGCATATACATTTTTGCCAAGAAAAGGAAAATTAAATAGCAGTATTAATGCAGAGAAAACATGCCAGATTTAATCTTGATCTCCTACTGGTATGAGAGAGAAGTCTATGTAACTGTTAAAACTGAAACCTTCATCTGCTATACCTCTATTTCACAGTAATTGCAACAATTTACATCATGCCCCAAAATATTCCACATGACAAAGATCGGTCTTTTGATGTATCCATCTGGTTTTCTACAAAAAAAAGTGCAAAGTGATTCCAGAGGCTGCAGTTTCATTGGGTAGATATTGTCACTCCTTTTAAAACTTCTACAGGGATGCATGAAATAGGGATGCTTGAAGCATCAGATACTAGCAATACAAGCGTGGTGCAAACACCTTGTCATTCTGGAAAATCACTGACCAACAATGAGCTTTCCACCAGCTGCTTTTAGGCACTAACTTAATATTTCCAACCAAGCCTGATTTTCCTAGGCTCCCTTTATGCACAGTGGGAAGATAAATGTATCGCCATGTTGAAACTCACTCAGTTTCACTCCACAGCTCTAATCAGTGGCAGCAAAAAGTTAGAAAGTGTGAACTATCCCCGAGTTTGAGAGATTTTCAGAGCCCACTCATAAAATATAAAAAGAAAGTATAGAATTAATTTGAAGGTTAATTTCACAAAATTGTTCTTTACTTATGACCTCGTCCTCTCATGGATGCATAAAAAAAAAAAGAAAAAATTTTGGAGTAAATTTCTGCCGTTCACTTTAAGGATATGTTGTCAAGCTAATCATTACAAGAGTTTCAGCAATACTGTCTACGCTGTACCGTTCTGATTTCATCAACTGTTAACTCTATAAAATCAAAAAGGGATAAAGTTCAAGATAATTGCTGGTAAATGAGTATGGCATCATGAAATAAAATAGTACTATAGCTACTGTTCATTGAAATTTAGAGAATTTAGACATCAGAACTGTCCAAGGTTTACATTTTCAGACACATTACAAGCATTGCCTTTGATCCAAATGAAACTTCTACAGACTGTATCAGATCGTACTGTTCACAGTGTTGATCAGTTAAAAAAAAATGAGAATCTTAATTTAGCCTCACTGCACATCATGTAGTTATGGACACTGCACCCCAATATCCTAACCTCATCAAAAAGTGCATTAAATGAGGTACTTAAAAAGAACAGTCCTACGGTATTTGTTGGCTTTCATACCCATGGGATCTGGAACTTGATGCAAGAGCCCCTTGGATGAAGACTAACATTTTTTGTGTGTATTCCTTTAGGCACAACTACATGGCATCAGCCTCTTGATATTGCGTGCTCACAGCTCATTCAGGATAAGTATTAAAGACTAACAGGTTTGTGTACAAAACAGTAATGACTAATATTCTATAAGATTTAGCCATGATCAAGAAATATTATGTTAATTAGTTAATTTAGTGAAGTTACATTTTAATATTTAAGGCCAGCCTGATTTTTCACTCTTCTAAACATTCCTATCACAATGATCATTAATTTCCTAATGGATATGTGTTCATCTGCAATGCTCTGGCTTTATCCCATTCCTTGAAATAGGCAGAAGTGTTACCATTAAATTAAATGGAGTTGGCTGTTTAGTATGTTTGGAAATAGTCACTATTTCCTCACTTTAACCATCTTCTCCCTTTCTCTCACATACTGATTCTCATGCGTCTTTTTCCCCACTTTTGGTAAGGATGATATTTTACTCTCACTCAAGTAAAAACATTTCTCCATTTCTCTTTTATTCTTTTGTTGAACATTTATTCTTCATGAAAGGCTGCAGAGGAACCACCCGTACACGAGTACATTGATGTCTTTTATTTAGCCACAGGTCCCATAGAAACAGGGGGGTGGAGTACAAGCCCCAGCCAAGATATCTAAATCAGCAGAAATGAATTACAGTGTGAAGGTGGTGATTTCTCTTCATTAACTGGAAAGACAGTCCAAGCACTTAACTTCGAGATGATTCCAGTTAGCAAAACAAGTGCTGCCCGGAGCAAAGAACTGATGAACATTGCTTCATAATGCTGTCAGGAGTTCAAGGCCCCTGTTTAAGTGCAGGATAATGCAGGAACCAGAGTGAGCTGCACTGGCTTATGACGGATCTCTTAATTTTCTCCCCAAGTTTCTTCCTTTCAGGAAATACAGGAGACTTGAGCTTTGGAGCCCTCACATAACTGGTGCTGGAAAATATGAGACACTGAGACTGGCAGATTTCGTGGTACTGGTGATAAACATCATGAAACAAAATTATTTACTACTGGCTGAAAATGTCCTGATATCTTGTATGCAACAGAAATTTACTGGGCCATATGATCTTTTTATCATTGCTAGAGAAGTGCATCTGAATTGCTTTAAGACTCCTCTGTTTTCAATACAAAGAGATTTGCATATTGTAACAAAAAATGCATGTCTTTGTAGCAGAAGGACCTGAACTTCCTATTAGGGTTGTATACTGCCTCCTCTAATTACACATTTGTAGCTTGCCACAAATCCAAATTTCACTTGACTTGAGAAACTAAGCAGTTTCAGTATGATTCAGTGCTTTTTTTTCCTCTAAAGATGTAGAAACATATATCCAGTTTAGAAAAGCAGTAGTCAGTATAGCATTTGGGTACCTCATAAACAGTAAGTAAGTAAACTAATTTCTCTTATTCTCCTTCAGCAGCATAATGACATAGCAAATGTGAAATGCTAAACCATCATATATTTCATGGTCCTCAACTCTTCACTAAGTGTGCTCTATGAAACAAGCTTTTGCTGATATACACATCCAGAAGTATAATTAAAATAAATTCTACACTGTATGCTCAGTTCTCTCCTCAATAAAAATGACAAATTTGAATGCAGTAAGGGACAACTGGAATGGTGCAACATTTATCTACTTAAAGTAGACTCAAAACAGAAAAGCTACATGTATGCTTATCTCAGCAGAAAAGACAAGGCCATAAGCAAATAATTTTGAGACTGGTCAAAAGCACCTAGAGTAAAAAATATTGTTATAGTATACATAGTCTGAAAAATGAGGAGTCAGACATAGAGGCATTCATCCTTACCTGATGTTTCCAGTGTCTATAATCTACATCTAAGTTAGTCATCCCAAGTGCTTAGTTAGAAGGCGTATTTTCAGATACGATTTGTCCAATCTACCTTTAACATATCACTTAGGGTGGGAGCTGCTTGTTCTTCCCTTGTTTGGGCTGGAGATGCTTGTTCCTCCCTGTGGCCTTTCAAGGAATTTGATCTAGGGAACCCATGCGTATAAGTCTCTGCAGTACATGTGAACAACTGATCCCCTCATGATGCTGAATTTAAGTTACCCTGTATGTTTTGATTTTTCGTTCTTGCCTTCTCATGGGCAGTATTCTTGAAACTACATAAAGCACAGAGAGAACAGTAATTTGGAAGACATTTCACCTTGGGTCATTGGTGACAGTTTGCCAGTGACACAGTCTGCAGTGCAGAGTAGTTCACAGAATCACAAATCTCATCTTTACATATACTGCTCTCCAAGGACAGTGGAAGACCTCTAGCTCAGTGATGACTACCATATGTTCACACAAAGTAAAGTTCAGAATAACCATAAAAGTATCCTGCCCTCTTGGTGTTATCACAGTGCTAAAATTAGTTCTGAGTTTCATGTTCTTAACAAATATGTAAATATTCATAAACACTTCATCACTATTTTTATTCCATACAAAATTTTCTCTAGATGGCTTCTAGGTCATTTTTAAACAGAATGTCACATTTTAAAGGCCATCTCATACTAAAAACACATTAGCAAACAATAACAGTTCTGTCTCTTCTTCTGATATTAGGAGAGAATTCATCTATTAATGCACAATTCATGAAACACAATTTACCTTTTAATTTGCCTTGTTCCTTAACACGTAGAAGAGCACTCTGGAAGTGCCTGCTAATCAACACATTTTATGCTCACCAGAAAAAACAAGAATGCATATGAATTAGAGACTTTTCTGTTTCTGAAATTAGTGCCAACACCTCAGAGCTTCCAAGCATTAAGAGTTGTTTCATAGACCTGAAGTTCATGATTTACCTGCACCCTAGATACTTGGTACTACTAGGTACTGCTTACTGTACTACTGCCTAGGTACTAATGCCTGCAGGAAACAACTGCAGAAAACCAGGGGAAGCAACAACTGGATTATGTTGGATCAGAGAGCAGGAAAATAAGAGGTATTTTGCAGGGGCAGAAATTGCTCTGAGAGGACTCTAGGAAGGATCTGATGATCATATAAAGTCTTTAGGTCTGGAGAATGACAGTGGAGGAGATTTTGTCTGGGAGTGTTCTTTTCTTTTGGTAGAAGCTAGAGCTTGTCTTCAGAGGTGTGGCATCAAAGTAAAGCCTTTGACAAGAAAGTACGGCTTGCTGGGATGGAATTTCCAACACTCAAGAGAAGTGAGACAGAGGAAAAGATTCCCCAGAAGTCATTCTCTTCCCTTTTGCACACTCCGAGTGGCCTTTTTTTGCCATTCCCTCTTTTCTTTTTATTGTTGTTTGCTCGTTAGTTTGATTGGAGTTTGTTTTAATTTAAAGAAGACGCTATGAACTGAAGCATCTGTCTGCATTTTGCTAGTGTTACAGTGTCTAAAATCCCAAGAGGGACAGGAATGCCAAAAGTTAATTTATGCAAATTCATTGGCCCAAGATTTCTTCCCCTCTTGTTTGCACAGGACCAACCTTTCCCAGTAAGGAAAGGTTGTTTTGACTTGCCTGGCCTGTTGTCACTACCTCCTTCATTTTCTAGTTTTTCATGCTGCAGATGTGTTTTTCACGCTGGAGATGGGGTTTTTTTACCACATTTCTGGTTACAGCAGCAGACTCATCCCCTGCATTAAATTCACATGCAGCTTCTTAGCAGTCAGAAAGACAAAGCATGAATATCAGTTTGTCAGATAAAGTCAGTAATTGCTTGTGATTCGGCAACAAAGGCCAGCCGTGTAAGCACAACCTCAGTAGGCAAAGCCTGCTGTAACACACTTCATCCCTGGATCAGTCAGGCCAGGAAAAGGCTCAGCCTCCAGAACTCTGCAGTCACAAATATGCTGCTTGCAAGAGCAGAGGAAGAGTTTTCCTTTCCCAGGACACGACAATAAAGGAGCACTAGTTTGCACACGCCCCTCAACCACTGTGAAATCAGGATATAACCAGGCCCCACATTCAAGTTGGCCAAATACACCAAAAGCACAGGACAACAACATGATCAAAGTGTTTAAATAAAAATATGTTTATATTCATGAGTCACAGCTCCCAAGCAGAATACACTAACTCAGCATAACTCCAGATAAAGGATAGCTTCAGGGGCCAAGATAGTGAGCTGGCAATAATTCAAGGTTGCCTTGAAAGTTATCTCTTCAGTGCTATTTTATCCCAGCCACAACCTGGAAGAAAAGGGGGTTAAAGTGTCAAAAGTCAGGGAACTTAAAAGGTGGCATTTTAGATCTTCTGCAAGTAAAGAACATTTTATACAGATGTGCAAAGGGATTTTCTGGGATTCCATGCTGAAAGTTTCCACAGTTAAATGGAGAAGAAAAAAAGGGGCAGAAAGACTTCCTTGAGAAAAACAGAGTGTTTTGAAAAATGAAGACACTGTGTGGTAGCAATGTTTTTCTCTTCACACTCCTCTCACTCTTTCACACCATCTTAATACATATGCACCTCAATTTATGTCTAAAGCTATGTATCTAATATTGTATATTGTGTTTTATTCCCCTTTAAGTACCTGTCCCTCTTCTAGTTGCTGAATACATGTGTTAACAGTAACAAATAATTTTGTAAATGTCTTTTTAATATAGACTTTTAAATATTTGGTTATTCTTTAGCTATAACAACTGCCAAATAGTTTTTTCAACTTTCCACCAAACTGAGTTTTACTGTCCATAATTTTGTATATAAAAGTCTGTAAGTCTATTTTCCATTTCTGTTTATGCATATGTATTAATAATAAATACATTATAAAAATAATTCAAAAAGTAGGGCAATTCAGAAGTTATGGTTAGGTGTTTATTAGTGATCAAATATCAACTGCATCAAAATTAATAATAAGGAAATTATTAATATATACGGTAATAAAGATATGTGTACATCAAAGTTAGAATCTGGCAGACGAGAAATTATTGAATATCTAAAATTAAAATGCCAAAGCTGGATCTGCTAAATAATGAGAAACTGATTGACTCAATTACCTCAGAGGAAATGAGTTCAGCAGTATAGAAATAAGCAACTGGGTCGATGGGTATCAAATTGAATATTTTATAGATTTTTTGAGAGAGCAAGCAGTTTTTCGGATAAGGAGTATATCATGGAGCAATGCACGGCCAATGAGATGAACACCTACATCTGTGATTCATAAGATGAGTGAGCTAGAACCTCATTCAGAGTGACAACATTTGCCCTGTTTAATTAATTAATTCTGCATCAAAGTCCTATCAGGTAGCTTAAAACAAGTCACAGATAAACTAATTCATAGAGATCAGGTTGATTCACTCCATGGCCAATTTATGGCTGATAATTTGTGTAAATTATCTAATTTAATACAGCAAGTAAATAAATTAAACATATCCTCTACAGCAATCCCTGTTGATACACAGAAAGCCTTTAAAAGGCAATTTACCCAAATTCCCAAATGAACTGACTTCCCAAAATTTCTTACTAATATTTTATTACTATATTTTAATGTCACTGCAACTGTTTTCTCTAGCCATCGCCAATGCATGCAGTGAAGATGGAGGAAGAGTTTTGACCCTCCCTCCTTAGACATTTGTATTGCAGCTCAATAGGATCAGCACTGAGGGAAGAGGTCCTTCCCCCTTTGACCTGTTGTTTATTCCTTCTTTATCTCATGGAGAGAATTAGGTGTTTCTTAAAGCCTTAGAAGTCCTGGCTGCTTAGGCTAAGCTCTCTTAGTTTCCCCCTGCCTTTTCTGTGATGAGTTGGAATGTTCTGCAAGGACTGATGCTCATTATTTTGCACACAGACACATTCATGAGGATGGAGCCATGCTATGCACCAATCCTTGTCAAAACAAGTCAGCAAAACAACACCTCTGAAAAATGTGCTGTCATCCTGACATTTGCTCTCCAGAGGCAAAGAAAAAAAGGGATAGGGAATGGAAACAAAAGGCTAGTCTCACAAGCCTGCTGAAGGAGGCAGCACGTGTCATGGCCAGCAGTCTGATGGTTACAACATCCACATTAGGGGTGTGGGATCCACCGAAGGGATTGCTCTGCTCCTAAAAACCAAGCTGTGGGCTGTTCCTTGATGGTATTGTAATTCCTCCCCTTGATGCCTCTCTGTTTTGTGTAATATTCTGGCTCAGTAAGAGGGAAATTTAAGCCCTAATCCTCTCTCTAATCCAGGTCTTCCTGGGTTTACATTTACAGAGACAATTTGTCAAAGGACACTCATTTTGACCCCACATCCCTGGGAAGGGCAAGAAGGATCTTTAGGCAGGGGAATAAGGTGAATCCTTGTCTGCAACATCCTGCAGAGGTGCAGCCCCAGTACGGGGGTCAGCCCTGCCTCCAGCAAGCTGGCAGCTGCTCTGAGACAGTGAGTGAATAAAAACACACCAACAGCAAAGAGAAGCAGTGTTAAGCGGCATGATGGACCACATCTTCAGTCTACCAGCCAACCCACCACTATCAAGGACTAAGATGCTTCTAATCAGGATTCGAAGAATAATGAGAATAAGGCATTGAATTACTATCAGCAGGCATACCACAGAGGTCTGAGGAAGAAGAGGCAGCACTTTTCTCCTCTTCTGGCAACATGATGTCTGTCTCCTTTTCCTCCTGTCAAAGAGCCTCACCCTGCAGACAAATGTGGAAACAACCATTTCAAAAAAGATCAAAGTAAACTCCTCCGATTTTCCTTACAGCATGCTGTCACTTTTATGTAACCCAGTCTTTCGGCAAAACTGAGACAAATATCATGAATTATTTTCAGCCACCTTGAAACAGTAGGGGTTTTTTGTAAATACATTACTCAGAGAAAAACACTTTGCCTAGATCTAATCAGAAACTAATTAGAATCAGCATATGCTTTTCTTCACAGTTACCGTGTCATCTGGAACAGCAAGATGTACAAACAGATCTAATCAAACTGAAATGCTTAGTGTTGAGAGCATTATCATATGAAGAGTCTTCTGCAGTCAACAGAAAAATTCAACTTACCTAGGATCTTGAACCACCCTCCAAAAGTTATTATTGTTTCCCCTTGATTATAGAAGGGGTCTTAGAGTGTGATTTAGTTGTGTGAGCACTTGTAGCCAGCACTATCTTGAATAGCACAGAGTATCCACCTGGTCTGCATCTGCCCCTTTGGAAAAGCACAGATCTCTCCTAAGTCCCGTGGTATATGTGACAGTCCCAGGCAAGTGTCTCAGATACCCTAAATGGCATCTATGAGTTGCACCATAGCCACTTCTGCACGATTCAGGTAGGGCCTGAAGTCATCAAAGGTGAGTTGGACCCGCTGAGGCAGTGCTATAGGCACGAGTGAAGAGTATACAAAGCTGAAGACATATGACTTGGCTAAGAGAAAGCCAAGGAGCAAGGGAGCTATGCAGAGCAAGCCATGAGTGTGGAGCTCTATTTGTTCTTGAGTGAGGTGCTACTGTGCTATGAGGGGATTGCTGAGAGACTGTTGTTATAAAATTCATCTCAAACTCCACCTGAACCCACTCCCAGTAGACACAAAGTCATAAAGCCATCAGACGCACACACACACAAATCCCCTTTTTCTGTAGCAATTTTTATTCTGCACCTATTAACATTATCACAGTTACAGAAATAACACTTAGAGAGAGAAGCAACCAGACCAAAAGCCAGAATTTGCAAAACTGTAATCTTTGGCCACCACTAAATTCTCTCTCAATTTTTTTTGTCTGATGAACGTCCCACTTGTCCTTTTGGCATTTGCTTTTTGATAGAGCTAAATATTTTCCCGTATCATAAAAAAATTCTTCAGTTTTACCATTAGTCACAGAACTAAGACATTCATATGAAACAATTCATTTTATGGCAACACACTAGGCTTTTAAAAGGAGATATGAGAGGTTTTCCATCTTATGAGGATCAGTGTTGTTGTACAACCAAGAGAAATTTCAGTCCATTTTTCAAACCATCTGAAGTCCCATGTATTGAAGAAAAATCATTCAGAACATATAGTTTCAATTCAAGTAGTAATTTATGATTCTATATAACTGCAACGATATTTGTAACACTGGCCACCAAAGATTGCCAGTGAGACTTTGCCAAGCAAAATGCGATGTCCACCCATGCTAATTGCAAGTTTTCATTTAAACAATTGTTTAGGATAGGACAGGTTCTCTGTGTGATTGAAAACTGTTCACTAGATTTACAGTCAGTAGATAATGACGTAGAGTTGAACATTTTTAACCAATGAATAATTTCAAAACATAGAGTTAACAGCCCTACCCTGCTACAACATTACTCAGCTTACGGATTCTAAGGCGGTTTTCTGAGCTTGAAATCTAGGTTGTCTGCACAGAGAAGCAGCATCTGACCTTTCCCTGGACTGACTATGCAGATTATAATTTGGGCACCTATAGAAAATACCTTGAGTCAGGTCCTGAAATAATCCCCACTTTGTGTAATTCTGAGTCCAAGCGAGAGGTGGATAGAATGTTAATACTGACATATGTGTAGGAAATGGATGTAGGGCTACAACCAAGCAACAATAATGATAATTTAAAAATATATAGTATGTCACTTAAGGATGTCAGATTATAAAAACCCAAGATGCAGAGATTTCTGCCAATATTCATCAAACCCTTTATCAAGACCAACCAAGACTGACACAGAAATAAGAAGATGAACTGCAAAGATTTTCATTCATTTGCTTTTATGGAAAAGTATTAGTGTTTTGGTCCTATATGTTCAGGAATACCAAAGCACCGCTCAGGTATTATATTTAAAACAATTTCATTATTCACAAATGGTCCAGCATGTTTGACTTGTTAGGACCCCTCTGTGTCTGATGAAGTTGAATGTGCTTTGATGACAAGGTGCATGCAATGTCATTTGTGCATGACACTGAACAAGTGAAAGAAAGACTGTTTGTGCATGACATCGAGTAGGCACAATCTGTGGAACTGGCCAAGAACAATGGCTTTGTAGACGTCTGGCTATTTCAACCTTTGTCTTATGATAAGAGAAACAGCTGCATGCAAAATTGGTCTTAAACAAGAGATGTTGCTGGTAGAACTAAGAGTGAGTGTCACCTTTCATAAGAGTGAAGGACAGAGACACTGCTGAGAAGCTGAAGAAAGAGCAGCACTGTTGGAGGCCAAAGAAGAGAACATGATGAAAGTCCTTGAAGGTGTCAGACTGTATAATGTGAAAAAAATGAAAAGTTTTGCAGATATTCTTTGTATGGGCACCCACAAATCATTCAAACACTTTGGACACAAGCCCAGCTCCATGCCCCAGGACCTTGGCTGGCCTCCAAGAAGCACCATGGGCAACTGGATTAGGTTAACTGCAGAGGCTAAGAGAAAGCACAAGTATGAATGAATGTGTAAGTATCTGCTTGAAATGAAGTTTCAGCCAACAAGAACATCGATACTCTTCCCCTTGCAACAGTCACACTTAAGATAAATCAAATATTAAATGTTACCTGCTGAAATGTATATACTTACTTAAAATATAACTGTATAACATACTTTAGTTTTTTACTGGAGCATTTGTGCCCCGTGATATGAGAAAACTGAGTAGATTTAGCTTCGTCTTTGTAAATGCTTACAAAATTTTTCTAAAACTTGCTCCTCAGACAAGCAAAAACTGAAGGGAAAGAAAGCAAGGTCAATCCAAAGCTAACATGAGCACAGCAAAAAATCCTTTGAACAGACCTTGAAGCTGAATGATATGCCAGAGCTACTTACCAGAGAGATAGGCAGTGCATGCGCTTGATGGCAATAATAATGTTGTTATCAACACAGAAACGCTAGGTTTAAACTTAATCTTTTCCCTGATAAACTCTCCCTTCATCCAGCCCAAGGATTTAAAGCCTAGACTGCTAAAAGTATTTCAGATTCAAACGCAGGACCAAACTGTGTATCTGTTTGTCCCATTTCTGTAAGGAGTGGAAGACAGTGCATGTTAAATGCAAATGTTTAAGGTCCAGATGCCAGAAGCTAAGTGGAGTTGAAGTATCTGAGGAGGTCCCTGGGGAGCCATATACTGAATATAAAGCTCTGCAGCCAACAGTGCTGAGAGCTGGCCCAGGGCTCAGCAGCACTCCACGCTCACAGAGCAGGAGCTCTGAAGTAGGGGGTGGCAGTATCCACCCGGCTGCAGCAAAACAGGCAAAACAAAAGCAATAAACAGGTACTTAGTGGTCACACAATGTCTAGAGTGTTGTAAGGAAAATAAAAGTCTAGTAGTAAAAAGGTCAAAAAGGATCCTTAACTTTTTTTCAGCAATATATGAAAAGCCTTTTTGCTGTTCCCTAAGACGTATATTTATTTTGAAAATCATAGATAATAAATATAGTTATGTTTCCAATTTTTATAGCATTGCAAAATTTTCTGTTGAAGTATCATTAATTATTGTAAGCAGTCATGGAAATGTCATTTCATTTTTGCTGAGAGAGCAAAACACATTCAAAACAGCTGAAATCAGATCTGTTTCTTGTACATATACTTTTCAGTAGCTTATTCATCATTTCACATTTTTCCCCAACTTGCTGACATGACAGACTCCTGTGACCAAAGCTGGTGATTAGCACAGTGTGATAAAAGTCTAAGTAAAAGGTGAGCCACAGGTACAGCTGTGGAAATGGAGGAGAAATGGAGGGACAGAGACAACTCTGCTTCCCACAAGCAGAGAGAGTCAGTCACGGAGGGATCAGTCAACATCACACAATGGCCATGAACACCTGAATATATGCTTTGCACTGAAGTGCATAGGTACATGGAGGTTTCTCGAATGTCCAGGAAAAGAAATGGCAGTGCCTTTCTATTCTGCTACTTTTGACTAGCATGTGATAAGGAGGAAAATTAGTACATAACAGTTAAAGAGTAAAATTCCTTTTCTGATTTGAAGAAGATAATGTATAAATCGTCATGTGGGTTTTGATGTCGATTTGCCAGTAGTAACATTCAGGGTGTGACATGAAGCTTTATAATACAGTAAAGTTTATTCCACATAAAATGTTTTATTAAAAACTGCCTCCCAAGTTGCTTTGCTAAACATTGGACCACTTAATCAATAAATACAGTTGCAAGAGAGGAGAGCTGTCAGAGTTGTAAGAAAGGAAAAGTGTTTCCAGGTGGTTTGAGCACCAGGGGTCACCTCATCCTTCAGATGTTAGAAAGGAGGTCTCCTTTCAGTACGTTCATGTCCACTAAGAAACAATTAGGATCTGCTCATTGGAATAAAAAGAGTTTGCTAAAGAAAATTCTGGTCTCTGTGACATTTAATCTGCTCTGCTTCAAAACAGAAGCTGTGTTGTCACCATCAACGTACTTGGTGCAGGACAGTCCTTGGACACCAAGGAGGAGTTCAGACACTACAGCTGAGGAGAGCAAACCCTAGACTTCACATGTCAGCTGTCCAGAGTCCATCAGTAACAGTGCAAGGGGCAAAAAAGCAGTGTATCACTGCATTTTGTATCACTACCTGGCAGTTTGATCACTTTCCCCAGATGTGGGATATTTGGTCTCCAGGCCAAAGGGTTCGGGGACGTATCTTCCCTGCTCTTCTAGCTGGGTGTAGACAAAGTGAGACTTGTCCCATGTTAGTGCTTATGGAGAGAACTTCCTCCAAAATAGAGACAGCGGTAGTAATGTCATATCTTTTTAAAAAGCAACCCAAAATATACAGTATAAATCCATGCGAATGTAAACATAAAAAAAATCTCATGAAGCAGTTATGGAGTGATCAACGGATGTAACAAGCCTTGTATAAATCAGAGGCTTTCACTGTTAATCTCAAATTTGTCATTATACAATACCTGCAGACACGTGTAAAATTTTCAATATGCTTTTTCAAATTAAGGCAGAATTCCTGCTACATCCAGTGCCAGTCATCACATTAATTACTGTTATGCTGAAACAGAAAGCATCACGTGCCCCTCTTCTTATTCACATAAAAGACCCACAGCTACACAAGAAGAGATTCATTTGCACCAAAAGCTTATCATCAAGGTAGTGAAAGATAAATGAAGGCAGCAAGAGGGTGGGACCAAGAAGCAAAACAAAAGAAAGAAGTCCTCTTTTGACAAGTGTCGTGTTCTGCAACCAGAGCTTTAGAGACAATTTTTGTTACAAAAACCCCATCTTCCCAGGTGCATTTTTGCCCCTCCTTTTCCCTGAGTGAGGGACACCTTCTTCCCCATCTGCCTGGGCTTCCTTCTGACCACATTTTGCCACTCTCTTAGCTATGCACGTTTACAGTGTGTTTCAAAAGAGATTTGGCATCAAAAATTAACTTTTAAAAGTTACTCTTTGCAGACAAAACAGCCAGCATGCGAGGAAAAAAAATTGCTATATGTCATGTCCTTCACAGAATAATACATTTTCAAATAGATAGAAAAGTATCAGCAACATCTTCATGCAAGTCTGTTCATTTTTAGGAGGTGATAACCCTCTGGGGGTTTTGGATCTTTTTTTTTCTTTTCCAGGGGTCAGAGCAAAGACAAAATTTACTAGAGCATAGTTAATTTTTATTTCAAGTTCTAACAAAAGTCCATAATAAGCACTGTTCATTCCAATCTCCCTTATAGTGATATCCTTGACACTCCCCATAGCAATGGATTAAAACCAAACTAGGCCAGCCCTGTATGTGATCAACAGAGCACTGTTTTTACATTGTAAAGGGTCAAGGGATTCTTTACAATCAAGCCTAATGTTTGAAACCATTTATAAGGGTTCCTCATTTTCCCCTTTTTATTAAAAAATAATATACCCTGATGCATACATTCAGACTACTAAGGAGAGTAAAATTAAACATTTGTACAAACAGTCGCAAAAGAAAGACCTCAGAGTGTGAATTCCTTGGACACATGCTCCTGCTGTCCCTGCTAAGGTCAGACTTTTTGTCTTGGCATGTTCTGATGCCAACCACAGCAGAACAAGGAATAAGTGGCAAACACTGAAGGACGGATTAATAGCTCTGTGGCACTTTGAAATTTACATCCAGGAGTGAAAATGAAGTACAGTTAAATGCTGAGTATCATGGAAGTCACCAAACATAATTTTTTCTCAGTTCACTTCAAAAGTGAATTTAAAAGTTGAAGTGGGGAATTAACTTCAGACAGGAGGTCTGTATTTAGACCTCGCAAGAAATGTTTGAAAAGAAAGAATGGCAACCCTGAGACACAAATGAAATGAGCTGCCAAGTAGATTTTTCACAGTCATGATAATTATTTTTGAAATCTCACAGCTTGCTTTTCTCCAAGTAGAAAGCAATTCTCCTCACTATTCTCTTTCATGATAACTTGGGTATCAGCTCTCTCAAAACTGATTTTTCACTTGCAGTGGTATTGTTAATTATTGTAATGAGATATACAAGTATCTAAGGTTTAAAAAAAAATCCAGATATGATACCTCATTGTCTATTTAATTAGAACACAATAAAGTGTAGAATTCATACTTTTCAATGTTTTGCAGGCAATTTTCACACATGTGGTAAGTCTGTTAGAAATTTCATGCATACCCAGGTTTAAAGCTTCCATGATGTTTGTCAGATACAGCTGAAGCAGTGATTTTGTGTTGTAGATATAATTAGGTGGCATATTGCCATGAGTTTCCCTTCTTCCCCCTTCTTTTTTGTAGCTCAGATGTCAAAGCAAATTATCAATCAGCTGTGAGATGTAAGGAGGTTGGATATAGGGAAAAAAATTAAGCCTGAATTTTCGTTAGTTTTTCGTTTGAATTTTTAAGTTCCTGAAGCATATTCTTATGCAAACAGACTGTGTTCCCCGCTCCGTTCCTGTTGCTCTCTTATCCTAAGGCAGCCTGTCATTGAAATATTCTCACCTGGGAAATAATTGCTTATTTCAGTCAGGGTCTTGGTGACTGTGTGTCCTTCTCACAAGAACTACCACCCTCTTTGGCTTTTTTGATTCTTCCAACAACAGAAAAGCCAAGAATTGAAGAAAGAGAAATATTTGGTACGGTGTTTGAGAACTGGCCCACTGCCATGCTAAACCAAGAGCTAAAGTCTGCATGGGCAGGAGCAGCTGGTGCTGCCTGGGTACAAGCGAAGGGCACCGCATGAGGTGAGCAGACCATGAGATTGACCCCCTCCACCCCAATGAGCTGCCTGCAAAGCTTTGGGCACCAGTGGTCACCTTGTGCTGCCAGATGCTCCCACTGCTGCTTCTCAGAGATCACGTAGAGACCTGGTTAGAGACATTGACTCTTCTTTTCTCCCTTTCAGCACAGCTTTTCTAAATCAAGGGCAGGAGATAGTGGTAGGATACTTGGAAAATGTTCTTCTGCCATTTCCAGCCGTGTCCGCTCTCCGAGTACTCAGACAAGAGATGTGGTGGGCTTATCTGAACCTGCTGTGTCAGTTCCCTTCACCACCAGTGGCAAGGAACACATCTCATCCTTACGGAGACGTTTAAAGCAGGAGAGGTGAACCGTATATTTTCAAGCAGCTATTTTAAGGTGCTTGGGAAATCTGCTATCCAGCAGAAAGTGTACAAAAGGACAATGTAAGTGTCTGAAACTATGCAAGATAAGTCCCAGTTCAGAGTCGAGAAGTAGTGATCTAATCCTTTCCTGCACACACTGTGCAAATGTTTTGGGAAATATATGTGTATCAGTACCGTTGATAATGACAGACACAAAGTGGAAGTGAAAAATAACTTACCTTTGCTTTCATTTTAAATCCCTTTGCCGTGTCATTTAAAGCTTTGGTTCTTTCATGCAGAAGCTGAATTCTGATGATATATAACCAGTGTAATTCTTTACACTTCTCATTCAACAACAGAATTTTGAATTTCTTTTAATATATAAGCATTGAAATCAAAATGGTTTTTAATAACAAAATTTCATTGTTCCTTTATTAAGGTAATTACATAGATAATGTCAAATAACAACAACTCAGTAGTTTAGCAGTGCTAAATCAAACTCTCGCAATCTTGAGATTTGTCTAAAACCCAAAAGTGGTTGCCTTTCTTCTTTTCTGCTTTTGAGCATATTGACTCCAATTTGAACCCTTTTAAGTTGTACTGGGTCAGATGAATGCCTTTCTGTCTCCTTTCTTTGCAATACCCATTCCTCTGGTGTGACTGTGCTGACCAAATATCATGTCCATTTGGCAAGGTGAAGGGCAGTGGCAAATAAACCCTGAGAAAAAAATCTTACCACAAAGTTATGTGATGTTTAAGCAGCTACAGTATGACAACACCACCTCCCTGAGCCACAGCTGTTATTTCCTACTCCAAACATGAGCAGACTAATGATTTTCCTCCTTACCTATTTCTTCACACCTCTGCAGCTTGTCAGTGAATCCCGTACTATTTCTAACATTACAACCGTCTTGCTTTCGGTCTCCTGCTGAACAGCATGTCAGTAGGTGGCAGCCCATGGCTCATTAAGGCAGTTCTGCGGTGCTAAATTCATAGCACGGTCTGGATTTACAGCTTTTTCAGTGGACAATTTATTATTTTAATGCCTTTTTTCACCGTCTGTTATACTGAGAATGATGGAGACTAGCAGTAATGTGTCTAAATTCAAATTTTACTGCAAATTGCCCAATTTTATGTTCTCTAAACTGTGGCCCACAGTCAGACATTATTATTCACCGTGCACAATGTGTAGTGAAAGATTGGTTGGATATGTATGACCATGAGTTGCTGTAGTATCTCCCCTGGGGAACTGAGAAGAGCAGTTCAGGATACAGCCCTCAGCAATTTTTTAACAAACATGGAAAGATCTCTGTTTGGTTTTGAGAAGGAATAAAAAATAAGAGGTGAAATTCCTCTGTGATCTTTTTGTTCCAAGAGAGGACCTTTCAGAAGAATGTCCAAAATTGTGCATGTAGCAACCAAAATCCCAGCAGCTAAAACAAGCCCTGCTAATTGCACACCCTCTGTGGCTCAAGAACACAGCATTACAAGCAATCGGGGAAAATGCCTCCACTGCCCAAATAAGGTAAGTAAAGCAGGGATGTGCGCTTTCTCTGAAACGATAGTACACGCAACATAAGCACATGAGTGATTGCATGTATGTGTCTATCTGCACCCTCTTTCCAGATCTTTGTCACACCCCCTGCTACATGGTCAAATCTTGTCAAGCTGGGTTGGGAGGATGATGCACCTGCACTGGTGGATAACTCAGACATGATAAACTGTTCATTTGGGAGTGTTGTTTTTTTTTTAATTTATAGTGTTAAAAATAGGAATGTGTAAGTTGCTGCATAGGATAGCCACATCTTTGACCTCCCAGCAGAAACAAGTTCCAGCAGGGCACTAAGTGTAATAAAGCATTTGCTGCCTGGGAAAAAGCCCAGACCATCAGGGCAGCCCCAGTAGGAAGGGAGAAAGGGGAGAATGGGAAGGCTGGCAGTCTGTCACAGTAGAAAGGGAGCCCAGGCTTGGAGAGCAGAGGCAGTTTCCCCTTCCCTTGTTTCATGCAGAGCTGCTGTGATAGACAGCAAGGGTAATCCTTCCACCTCTGCGTGAGCATGAAGCAGGGAAACAGGTTCATTTTTACCACGGAGATGTCCTGGCAAATATATTACAGCATTCCTGACTTTGTTGGCAATGTTTTGAGCGTTGCAGCAACCAGCAGATAAGGCTCACCTGTTCCAATAAGCAGAGGATTTCATGCAGCCTGTGTGACTGATATGCCCTGAAGCTGAGCAGGCCTCTGACCGTGACTTCTCCTGGATGAACAGCTACACCTGCACAACCTGCCTGCACTTCAAAATCATCCCAGCAGAGAAAGTATATCCTCAGAAAGTTTGGAGGAATAAAAGGGAAACAACACAATAGGTTACCAAGACTGAGCCTAGTAAGGGGAAGTGAAAGAGAGAGACTGAATTGTTCCTCCAAAGGCAATCTGCCGTGAAGGAGCCAAGAAAGGACTTGGTGAAACTGTTGGCATGGATTGACACATGCAGTTATCACTACCACCCCCCTCTCTTATGTTTCATGACCCATAATAACACAAGCTTAGCACTGAACGAGGCTCACAAGTGTACACAAAGACTTGCTTTAATTTGCTCATCCGTACCAGCTAGAGATTGTGTAGATGATACAGTTACCATTTCATTAGGATTGGTATTGATAGAAAGAGCAGGAAGACCATGCGCAGGTTAAAACCACAGACGCAGCAGGTTTTGGTTATTTTTCTCAGATATGCCGCTGTGGTGAACATGGGTCCACATGAGACAGGAGGTGTCACACAGCCTTATAGCCTCCTTAGGGAGATCTAGCAGGGGAGGGCAGTTTATCCCATGGCTATTCGATATCTGTCAAATGTACAGTAACAGGTCAAGCAGCAGTCCTGGAAAAACAGGGAGGAACTGGTAAACTGACAGGAAACACTGGAGTGCCTGAGAGAAGGTAGGCTTCATAGCACTCAGCAGGAAAACCATACTTGACTGACAAGAAAACAGAGGAAAGAGCACAGAGGCTTGCCTAAAATCACTCAGGCAGTTACAGATAATTAGCAAAGTTGGGTTTCAAGTACATCACCCTGTGTTTGGTCTTGCTTCTCCCAAAGATGCTGGTGTATTAAGGAGAGACTGATGGATAATGTCTTTCAGATGCCAGGTCTCCTGTTTAAAGCTTGGCTGGTTTTTACAGAGTTGTCAACCACACTTTCTAATCAGGAGCTAAAGAGCTGATTTTTCAAATTAGATAGGAGGTTAGGATCAAATGTTAACTTTTCTAAAATATTTCCTTTTGAGTACTCCTACGATGAAATTCTTGCTGCAAATCCCTTGGAAACTACCTTCTCCTCCTCTGAAATTTTTCTTCCTGTCTGATATTCAAATTGAATGGTAGAAAAAGGTTGTAAACACAAAATATTTTGAAAGTAGCAGAGTTGGTTGGTGAGGTATTAAATGCATGATTTCTGTTTTCTCTATTAAAAGCGGTGAAGGAGGTTTCTCAATAGTGAACAGGAGCACCAGTGCCCACCTGTCCTTGGGACTTTCCTCTCTGTGCATGCCTCCAGACCCATATACACACATGCTCCCCTCCTCCAGGGATAACTGCTGCACCTGGAGACTTCCTTGCCCCTTCTTCTCCAGGTACAGTACCTATACTCAGTCCACACTATGCTTTCAGCCCCTTTTTCTGGCTGCCTTCATCAGGTCCATCAGAGCAAACCTAATGCGACTGCTCTCTGCTTGTCTCTGATGTGATTCAAACATAGACTCACACAATGGAAAGAGAATTGCAGACTTCAAGTAAGGCCTCTTCCCACACTTGGCTTTCAAAGAAACAAACCCAGAAGGCTAGTAAATCAGATGAAAATTCAAAGTCAGCATTGTAAGTGTCTCCAAATTCTGCCAACTGGAAGCAGCAGAGCATATACCTTGACCCTCACCTCATGTCCTTTGTACCAGCCTCTCCCTTCCATCTATAATCCTGTGGAGGCAAGGTTTGTGACAGGAAAGGATTTAAGTAACATCTTTGTGTCAGAGGAGCTGTACATCTTATGATACCAATGCCCAGTAACAAGACCAGGCATGAGCCTATTCCCCTCTTTTCCCATCTTCTCCAAATGTCTTCTTTGGCATTTTTACCCTAGACATCTTTTGTGCATGAGACGCATGCAATGAGCTGTCCTGGTGTAGCATTTCTCTATCCTCCTTCAAACTCTAGCTCAGGACTCAATTCTAATGATATATTGAACACATTTGTGCACATAGTGAAGTCAAATATATTGATATTAACATCCTAACAGCTCCTCACACAAGCAAGAGATGCTGTGCAAGTCCATGAAGACATCGAACAACTCTAACAGATAACATCAGCCTTAAAAATATGTGACCTAAGTGGCAATACTCCTAAAGGAGGGATTAATGGACACTCACAAAGGCCCTGTTCATAATCATTTTAAGCATTTCTAACAAAGAGGAAATAAAGAGGTTTTCTGGACTTTCTGTCTCCAGAGACAGAAAATGAGGCAACACTGGTCTGAAATGGAAACATCAAAATCCCAAGCCCTTTCCAAATTTATTCCCCTTTTATTAAGATACAAACATAAAGCCAGCAGCTGCAGTACTACATACCACATACCTACCCCACTCATCTTGCAAGGCTGCATGAGCCCATTGGAGGCATGACATGCAGACTGCATGCAGTATAAGTATATATGCAGAAAAATGAAACCAGAGGATTCCACTATATGATTTAGTCATCTTTTATCTTAATCCACCACACATTTGTCTTGCAAGCCTATTAACCACACTTCGCATCACCAGTGTCCAGACATGCATGAAGGTTGTTTGCACCAACTATCAGATGTCAATACATATAATAAACAACACTTAAGATACCAACACTTAAGCATGCATGAATTTTTTATTAAACTGGCTCATTACCACCTCCCTCAAAGACAGAGACGTGAGTGACCACAACTTGCCTCTGAAATGCACCACATTTGTGGCCTTTTCTGCTATTCAGTTGCCAGCTTGTCTCACTTACAACAAACCTCTTCCCGCTGAAACAGGTAGATTGCTCCAAGCCAGGTCCCTTGTGCTACTGATAGCACAGCTTGTCTTACCACTGGGCATGACTGTCACCTAAGGGCAAGTACTTCCATATTGGGAAGGTGCCAACCCTCACTCACTCATGCTTTCTTCCGCACAGTGGAAAGGGTGCAGAGAGGGGGAATTCCCTCAGAATTAAATTATTAAAGGAGACCGAGACTTGTAATTTGCATAAGATGAACCTTGGCTTCAGTGCTTTTAGTAGAGCTACTGGAGCAGATCCTTAGTCCCTCTGCATTTTCCCTCACTTGTATTTTTCATATTAACTGCTGACTGTCTTTAGCTGAAGGCTTTTTTGAGGCCAGATCCATGTCTTCCACTAAGAGGTCTCCAAGGTGCAGCGCAAGAGACAGGAAACTTTGCAACCATTCTGGTACAAGAACTTAACCAATTCTGAGTCTTCTAAAAAGTTTTTACACTCTTCAACTGTATTCTTATCCACCATTTGAAGTCAGGAACATAGCTGTGCCTGAGCATATGCTAAAGAGTTCTGCTGCAGAAAACCATTCTGTGTATTACTGCCAAAATTTCATCCTTCCCAAGTTGGCTTTAAGCTGGCTGGCTTGACAGCTGATGGCAGGACTGCTGCAGCAGCATGGAGCTCTGGGCAGGATAAAAGCCATAATATCTAACCACCTTTTCACATCGATTTTGCAGCCTTTTTTGGTGTCACTGCTATACATGCAGCAGGTAACAAGTTTCAGTGAAGGCAGCTCAGTGCTTATTACAGTGTTTGCTTATGCATCAGTAACCAGTAGTAATGAGAGCTGGTTTTGGGTCCTGGTGCATCAGGGCTTGCTGTGGCTGAGCATGTCATCTGCCTGTTGGAAGGCAGATGTTGCACTTTTACTGTCTGGAGAGGACAGAGAAGGACAAAGGTGAAATTTTTAGAAATCACAAAAGAACAGTAATTATGTTTCCTGTATCTTCATGGTATAGATCTCCTAAAGAAGTGGCCAGCTAAGAGAAGCAAATGCGTCAGATAACAGTCATATGAGGCTGAAAATACTTCTTTGTAGAGAAATTCCTTCCTATGTAAAGATGAGAGGACAGGCATTATCCTAGTGCTTTTTCTCTCACACTGAGCACTAGAAATCTTCACAGCACATAGAGAAGGAGGATGTGGGAAGTGGACTCCTACACTATTTGCTCAAAATACATCCTAAACATGCACCATTTGAATAAAAAAATCCATGCAAAAATATGTCACATTTTGCATTAGGGTTTTATTGTTTTTATCCCACAGTTTTCACACTGTAAACACAGAAAAAAAAGTCCCAGAACACTCAATCTTTAAATCTTTCCTGGACAGTTGTTAATTAACGGGTCCTTTTTTTTTTCTTTTTTTTTTTTTTTTTGTGTGCTTGTGTGTAGAGCTACAGTGACCTCCAGTGGCCAACAGCAGCCTTTCACGCTTTTAGACTTATTTTGGGAAAGGTAAAACTATCCCTGATTATTATCCATGTGTGACAGGTGGGACTGGAAATGGAGACGGAAATTGGATCCCTGTACTTCTGGATCAAAGCTGAAGACTAACTAACACTGTTATTGCGAATTAAGTAACAAGAGAGAAGCTTAAAGTATTCATTATCTAACTATTTCTCTAACTGGTATGTCTTTAATTAAACAGAACTTGTTTATCTATCTATAAATCCTTCTAGCAGCATTTCTGCATTTCGAGTTTTGTGGGATAAATTTCATTCCTCCTTATCAAATGTGAAAACATCACAAGTGGTAAAAAAAATAATCAAATATTGTAAATACGGAAAAGCAACATCCAAGTTGAAAGAATAAATAGCTAATGTGCGACAGAAGAGTGCAGAAATGCATACACTAAACATTAATATTTTCTGATACTACAGTTTAACAACTTTATCTCTTTCAGCTTCCGAAGTGTGCGACAGCTTTTTTCAGTCCCATGCTGGACTGATGAATATTCATGGAAGAACAGATGTTATGGTGTAGTCCCTTATATAGCCCACAGTATGCTAAATCTTATTCTACCAGCAGCTCCTGCCGTTACATGCAGATGCTTTGCCAAGCTAGCAAGCTCAACCTCCTCAGACTTGGCTTGCGATGGGAGATACCATCTTACCTAACACCCATTTTTGTAGGTGACACTCTTCATTATGGTTTCCAGGCTACTAAAATACTATCAGGGTAATGATTTCCAAGGATATATACTGATACAGTCAGTAGTCTGATTTTTGATAGGCATGAATGAAAGAAGTGTGGGTTTAAGATCTGATCAAGTCATGGAAAAGAAACTCTAACTCGTCCTTTTCAAAGTGGTGTTATGGAGCTCACATACATAGTCACCCGCAGTGCTAGCACAAATCTTTTTCTCTTCTGCATACACAGGCTCCCACTCCCCTCCACAGAAGTACCTGTATTTTTTTCATGTGCCTTCATCTCAACACCAGATTTCCAGGAAAGCCTTCTAGGCCATGTCAGGACAAGTGTCAAAGTACCTAAAGAGATTACATCTTTAAAAGGCATAGATATTCCTTCTTTTTGTGTCAAGAGCTTGGCTACGGGTTCACTCACTGTGCAGGTGACTCACAACAACACACTCCCGTGAATGATGGAGGGGGTTCTTGGATGAGAAAAACGACTGAAGGACAATGCAACAGAGGAGACATCAAACTGAGACATTCCATTAATATCATAAAACTTCAAGCAGCAGCCCATAAATTCCCAAATAGAGGCAGTAAAGTTCCTTAAACAGTGACGGAATCCACTTCTAAATCTCACAGTACCTTGACCCATCTTTGCCTCCAAAAGGCAAGTCCTCTAGATCTTTTGTCTCTAGGCAGGTCCAACCAGGGTCTTCCTGAACAGTCTTGTTCTCCAGTTATTAAAAGTCCCCCTTTACATCCAATGCTTTCAAGATACTATCACAATCTTTCCATTGCTTACTCAGCTCAGTTACAACTATGGTCTTGGCTTTGGGAAAATACACTGGCAACACACTGCTCAATGTATTGGTCTCCCATATGGACAGATCCCTGATTACCGGGAGGGAAGGTTCAGCCCATGGTGGTGCTGTGCATCTCTATAGGCACAAAGTGGCCTTAAACACGCAAAAAAGTGGAACGATTCCTGTTCTTACTTCCCAGAGCTTCAGCACATTTGTATAGAGATTGTATTTCACAGGAGAGAACAGGCTGTTAGCCCTTTGGAAAGAACTTTCTGGCCGAAGGAGGAGACAGACACCTGCCACTGTCAGCCTGGATGGCAAGGAACAGCAGAAGGGTGGTATAAACTCCAAATACTGAGACAAGATCAAGTGAAACTTCTTGCATACTAAGAGAGGTATTGCCCTCCTGTTGCAATGAGCCCTCATTAACAAGAATCTCTGTAAAAAGAGACTGAAGAATAGGGTTTGAGTTTCAGCAGAGACACAAATATCATTGTGCAGCCTTAGCATACTACACTAAGTGTAGCATTTCTCTGTGCTAATTCCCAGGCATAGGAAAACCTGGATGTTTGTGTTCTGAAAAAGTGTGTCACACAAGATTACAGTGTCAGAAAGGGGGAGGAGAGGAGAGGAGAGGACGGGAGAGGGAGAGGGAGAAGGAGAGCGAGAAGGAGAGGAGAAGGAGAGAAAATAGGTAGATGAAAGGTGTTGACTGCATCCAACAGGACTTGCATCACTGCATAGGGTACTAGTTAATCAGCAGTTGCCATATAGCCACAGCCTGTATGTAATGCAGTGGAAATCTCACAAACATCCCCAGACAATAAGCAGACAGGCAAGCCTCCAGAGATCTGCCTAGTCTTCAAATGCACTTACCATCAGTGCCTCCATCTCTACATTTACATTACACAGAATTTAAACACCTTGGTAATGAGCCAGTTTGTTTAAATTCTCCCACTGGGAGAAACAGCAGGTGTCTCTTGACCCAGACTGGGAAGTGGTGGTGCATGACAAACGGCTTTCACCTGGGAAGACAGAGCAAGGAGGCTTCCAATCACTGTCTAAAATATATTTGATATCAAACTTCTATGAAACAGAAAAAAATGAACAGGGCCACATGCATGAAAAAGAATCCCAGATCTATTCTTTCATCATCTTGCTATACTCTGACATTCTTTTTTTTCCCCAACTATTACAGCCTGTGATAGGGTTGAGATTACAAGTGGGCATCTTTATGTACTAACCAAAAAGCAGATTCCTCTTCACAGGCTGTATCAGACAATTTTTCTTATACAAATGTTTTCCTGCCTCTATTATTTAGCTACTTATGGCTACTATACAGACTATCTGCTAGGAGTTTACTGAAATATGGGCACTAGACTGCAAACAAGTATTGAATAAAGCTGGGCTATTTAACATAGCTCAGCAATAATTTCCATATGATTTCTTATCTCTGCAACCTTCTGCACAGCTTGTTTAATAGCTTTTTTTCCCCTGCTATATTTGTCTAATTAGAAATTGCTAGGACTCTCCTGACAAAGTCAGTTTACAGTATAAAACATTGGTTTTACTGAATATATCAGTTCCAACAAACCCCTTTTGACTTAAATTATTTGTTTGCCTACCGTCCTGCTAGGAAAACCAGATTTTAAATGTTGAAGAGTCTCTATCTGCCATGTAGGCAAAACCAAAGTCTTTCAGGCACCTGTGTTAGAGCACTGGGTTTCTGGAGATGGGGTACTAACAGAAGTCATCAGACATTCAGTGTCACCACCCAGATGAGTCTGTGAAACTGTGAGGCTTGTCATCTTATTCAGATTAAAATACTCTCCAAAAGCTTCCTTCTTTGATGAAGGAATGGAAAGAGGCAGACTGTGCTTATGGAGTACACTTTAAAATATTTTAACAGTCATCCCTGCTCGAGCAGGGAGGTTGGACCGGATGACCCACTGTGGTCCCTTCCAACCTTACGCATGCTGTGATTCTGTGATCTGAAATGGGCAAGAAAGCATTCTTTCTGCTTGTAGTCTCTGAACCTCTAAGTCAGACTCCAGTCTGACTCCATCTATCCTCCAGTCTATCTCCATCTATGTATTCCTTTTGTAAAGCAAAGCAACACTCTTCATTTTAATAAACTGAAATGGAGCCAGGTGTCTTTCTTACTGTTCACAGCAGCATGACAGCAGAATGTTCCAGGGTTTCACTGTTAGGTCACCAGGACCATGTGTTTTGGTTGTTCAGGCCACTTGGGGAACATTGCTAACAATTTTATTTTGAGAGAATAGCAGAAAAAATAATGAGAAATCATGTGTTCTGAACAAAGATTGTGTCTGCTATCAAGAAATCTGTACAGTTACCCAGAGTGTTCATACACTTCTACCAATTAATACAGGAGTGCTAATGCTACTGTGAGCTGATTGACTTCTGAAACACAGCCAATATCTAATGACCCTTCTACTCTGCTGCCAAGGCTGAGCACCTTGGAGTGCCACAGTTATTGCTGCACACAGGAGTATAATAATCACAGGCATCATGAGAGCAACAACATTTCTCTTTACATGAACTATTTTCAAGCTTGAAAGAAGTGAGTAGGGTCAATAATATAACATGGAGGACAGTATTTTGTAATAAGTTGTAATAATAATAGAATTTGTAATAATAATCATCTGATAATGCATAATGTGGGTAATCCAATAATACAGTAATCTTATACTAGAGGTTAATAATCTCTAACAATCAATGAACTTCTGTAGAACACTCATCTAATTATGGACTTCCTAGAACATAAGCGCTCAGGATTTCAGTACATTTAGACTTTATGCCTGTATAACTCCTAGAGTCAGCATCTCTTAAGTAATCCTGATTTACTTGTCTCTTGATTTCCAATTATCACTCTTTCTCAGAGATAGTAATAGTTACACGTGTATTTTAGAGCCTTGTATTTCAGACAAATGACACAACTCCAATGCTGTGATCCATAGGTCTTTAAGAAGGACAGGAAGAGAGGATAAAGATGGGGGTGGATTTGCACTCCATGAGAAGAGGTTTAAATGCATGGTACCCTGCACACCTTCTTGCAGATGATGCAAGTTAACTTCATTGTCAACAGTGTAGCCAGCAGATCGTTCAAAGCGATAATTATCCCACTATGTGTCATAATGACACCCTATCTGCAGTACTGTGTCCACTTGTGGAACCATTAATGCTAGAAATCTTAACAAACTAAAGAGAATCCAGAGGAGAAGGACTAAAAGGGTTCAGAGGCTGAAGGAAGCAAAAGCTGAGAGTACCAGGTTTGTTGAGAGGAAGATTAGAGGTGGATTTCATAGCTGTCTTCTGTTACATAACAAGAGAAGATGAAGCCAAAGGTCCACTGCAAAATGACAAAAGACAGATGCCCAGTTGCAGCAAGAGAAATTCCATTTGGTTATGTGAGAGGGAAAAGAAAGAAATTAACAGGCTGCTCAGATATATTGTGACGTCCTTTCTTCAAGATTTTCATGTACCAACTGGAGAAATTGAGTAACCTCTTCATACTTTGAATCTGGCTCAGATTTGGCCAAGAGGTAGGACTAGATAACCTTCAGAGGTGCCTTCCAACCTGAATGAATCTGAAATTCCAGAGTATCCAATACCGTCTGCATATTGTATGTTTGGATGGCATAACTATGCAAAAGGAAAAAATTACATTTTACTCTTGCTTACTGCTGCATGCTTATACTTTCGGGGTGTTTATAATTTATCTAGAGTGGCATGGAAGCATTTGTTTTTATTCAATAAGAAAATTAATTTTTTTCTTAATGTGAACAAATTCAAAGCACAGGAAATGTTATTTTTACTGTGAAAGAACTTTGGTACTGGCCTCACCACTGACTGAGGTTAAATCACTTGATAGATAGCTTAGTCTCCTCTTTGTTTTACACCTGAGTAAAAATATTTCTGTTAGGTCACAGAGTTATTATAAGAATGAACATGTCAATTTCTTAATTACACCCATGGAGCAGTAATATTTTGATAGCATCTATATCTCTTTCTCATTGAACTGATTACCAGTGCAGTAAGAGTGGCTATGAGTAGGGGAAAGTCCTGCACCTTTCAGGTGTCCAGAATTCAAAGTGTGTTAGATGAATTGGAGTCTTCTAAATCCATTTAGGTTTCAGGACCTTGGGGTGTTTGACAAATGTAGTATTTCTTCAGATGACCAAGTTTCCTGCGCTGACATACTCAGTGGTGATTGGCATTAAAGATCGATTAAGGAGGACACGTGTGGTATCCTTTTAGTATTTTCTGCTCACCTAGTGCTTGTGTAATGGCTAATTTCATCATTCATTTCTTAGGCTGGGGCTCCATTGCTGCTTCTAAACAAAAATGCGGTTTTGCACAATAGATCTGTACTGTCACTTGAATGCTTTTTTCTAATTTTCAGCAGCTACAGCTTTTTCTTACAGTTTTTATAGGAAGCAAGAGGCCACATGGGTGGGTGTAATAATGCAAATGAAACCAAATCAGGGTTGCAACATGGCAATTCAGCAAGACAGAGACAAAAGCAGAATATTACCATATGGAAACTGTACAGTGTTGAAAGTGTTTGTTACTTTAATTCTGAGAAAGAAATGACAATGAATTGTAGAATACCTTGCTGAAGTTATTTTATAATAAGCAGCAAAGTAAATCACTGTAATGATTTTACACATACTTTATGCAGAAAGAACCCTTTCTGAAAACATTAGAGTTAGCACTTGAAAATCAGCATAGGCAGATTATCTGGCATTTCTCAAAGGTGAAGCTCTTTCACCCACAAATTTAACTGACCTTCTTTTCCTTCTGCCTTTCACAAACTACAGATTAGTATTAGTATTAGCAACATAATGCACTGAATGACAATTTGATCCTTTATCTGAAACATTAGAACAAAGAATAGGCGGCTAGTAAAATCATGACTGACTTTAGGGGTCAGTAATACTTGACATTCATGTGAGACTTGTTCTCAAAGAGCAGAAATAAACTCCATAGGCAAATGTCATATACAACCTCACCCTCCACTGGTCATGGCTAATAACCTGCCCATTACACCAGAGGACAAAAGTTGACTGTACAATAGAGCAGCCAGTCACCAGAGATTTCCCAGGAAGCTTCACACAGCAGTGCTAGGCAGACTTTTGAGAAAGAGAACTGATGTTACATTCCAGTAAATATTAACAAGCTGCTGGACCTAAAGTGGCCAATCCCAAATCCATTCGACAAACACATCTCTTGTTGACTTCGGCAGGAGCTCAGCAGGGGTCAGTCTGTGGCCCAAACAGGAAGGCTAGTTAGCTGTTTAAAAGTGATCACACTTAACCACTTTACTGTAGTGTTCCTCTTTAGCCTTCATCACTTTGGAATTCACCAGATCATTTTCACTGTTATCGAGTAATTATAGTACCAATCCATTTATCCATGAAACATTTGTAGACAGAGATGCCCTTTTGGTACATGGATTGCAGTGTCAATTGCAGTAGATTTGATGGTTGCAAACAAGTTATAAGGAAGCAGGGAAAGGAAATCAAGCAATGGTAGAGATCCATGTTTGTTTCTTTATTCACTTACACTGAACTATTTCTATTAAACAGTCCGGAAAAAATATTTCCATTCTGCAGTCATGTTTTTCTACAGCTGTAATGATCTAAGGCCATATGCATAATAACATCTGTAAGGAGGGGTAATACTTCCTGCCAGATGGCATAGAGTCTAATTTTCTAGCTATACTGATTGATCCAATAAAAGATGCTACCTGTATCTACAAACCTTGTCACAGGAAACTAACTGATGAGGATTAGAAGCTTTATCTCTAATAACCTCCAACCCAAAATCTCACATGTGACCTCTCATCAGGAAAGCTAGAAAGTAGATTTGACTCCCTTTCTTCTCATTTGCTGTCCTGGGCTAAGTCATACTACTAATTGCTTTAGTTTTATCCATGTCTCACCAAGGATGCCCCCATTACAGTCAGCAGCAAGAAAGGTGGTGCTATGAAGTCAGTCTCACTATTCTCTTTCTTTTTCTCCATCTGACCTTCTCCCTACAGCTACCTTTTCTCTGCAACCCTCCCTCCAAAAAGAGATCCCTCCTGCCACATCCTCATCTGTTCTTCCCCAAAATTCTCTTCACTACCTCCTTTCACACATAGGATACCCAGCTCCCACTGGAAAACCTTGGCAGCTCGGTAGCTCAGCCTCTCCTCTCTGCAACACTTCATCTCTAACACCGAGCACCTTAGCCCCAAGAAAACCCAATGTTCAGCTGGAAGAAAAAGTACATCCCAGTTGTACCAGCTATTTACCATAATTCTGTCTTGTACTTGTGCCAGGCAGCAGAGTAAATAAGTAGCGTGCATCTGGCCCAATCAGAGGAATAAACACTAGTATGCTCTGGAAGTCAACAATAAAAAAATGCTCAAATCTACAATACATAAAATACATTTTGAGGAAGTACAAACAGTGGCTAAAAGGTTAAAGACTGACAGTCCCTACAGCCTTCATATTGCTAGGGCAATTGCCTGCTACAGCAGAGGTGATAAAGCTCTCTTCTTTAGCCTGCAAGGGACTTGAAGGTCTCAAAATCAAGCAGATTCAGAAAATATGGTATGTGGAAAGAATAATTTTATTAATCTCCCCATAAGAAAACTATTGAATAGGCCACTGTAAACAGAAGCACACAATCTTGAGGACTAGGAGGAAAGTATTTTGTTTGTCCATATTACAAAACCAAACAAATATCTAAGTCTGTCCATGTCTCAAGCACACTATGACAGGCTGCTTTAGTTTTCTACCTCCAGCCACCAGCAGCCAGCAGTGCAAAGCTCCTCTCTTCATGGTCATTGTCATTTTTCCTTTGTTGTTCCCTGATGTCCAGATAACTGTCTATTTTTGGAGGAGCAGACATCCAAGAATCTAAGGTCTTTGCAAAGGGCAGCTGGTGATATGCTGTATTTTTCTTGTACAACTTACATATTGAGCACTTGTTCAAGCAACAAGACATTTAACTCCCTCTTGCCTCATGTGTGCAGCTGATGAAGAATCTCTGAATCTAAACAAAAAATGAAAGCATAATTATTAAATCAAAGGGTAACTAATATATTCTATCCCTGTATTATGACAATATAGGTAGTAAGGTTTTTTTTGGCTAATTTAACATCCTATTAAGGGTGTTCCAAGGAAGGATTAACATGATAGTGAGAATGGGAAAAGATCATATTTAACACCTCAACTTTTAAATACAAAGATTCATGACAGTCTTGGGTTTTAAATGATTGGTTGATCATATAAGACACCACTCAAAGCTGTAACTGAAAGCTTTTGGAAATATTCATTATATGACTCATAACAATAGCAGTAAGACCAGTGAAACTTATTAGAAACTTATTATTGTCATCTTAGCACATAAAAGTCAAGAAAATGTAAAAAATACATCTCTTCTGTGTATAAAACTATCAACAAATTGAATTTTGCAATTTATTAGGGAGGCACTAGGAATCACATGCTTTGTTTTAGCTACCTCTAAAAGTGTGATTCATGTAGATGTTAGCAGCTACTAACATAGAAATTATTGAAAAGAGAACAAGCTACAGAACAACTGAAACTGTCACCTTCCTATATCTCACTTTCAGACCATCAGTTTGGAAGGCCGGCTTTCATGCTGCCTTTCCTCATTGCTTTATACAAGGCTATGTTCAAACTGGGGAAATTAGAAATCATCTCTAAGTCAAACAGGGTCTGAAATCTGTCCACAAATTGGTTCTCTTTCTCCAACCTAAATTTCATAGCCCACAGAATAACAGTATCATTCTTGCACAAGTGATCAAAAGTTAGGAGGAGTTCATCCAGGAACGGATGGTGGTAAACTACATCAGCAGCCATAATGTAGTCAAAATGACAGGAAGACCTAGGAAAGTTCTTTTCCAGATCAATTCCCCAAGACAATTCCTTAACACAAGGCTGGTGCTTGCTTTTCAGCTTTGTATTACGGAGAACGTTGTGTTGAAGGTTTCCCAGTAATTCTGGCAAATCTGTGGCAGTCACAAGGGCACCTGTAACATGGAGAAAACAAATGTAACATTTTAATATACTTCAAGACTTGAGTAAAAGTCCATTCAAAAAAGCCACTGCACAAGGAACTCGTTTTATCAAATAGCTCTCACTGAGGGTAACAGAACAATGTAAATGCTCCCAATAACTCTTAGACATTGTGCTTGAAATAAATACTTGGTTCTACAGATTGCCATCTAAATGCAGCTGGTGGGGAGAAATTAGATACTTACTGTGTCTTGATGTCACACTGGTTAAAATACAGTGACCAGCTAAGGATCAAGGAGTACCAGTTACTGACTCCAAGAAGTCAGCATGAGATTTAAGCATTGCCTCAGGTTTCTTGCTTTTCACAGAGAAAGAAGTTTTCTCAGACTACAGAAAGCTTAAGTTCTGTTAAAATGCAGACGCCACTGACCTGGAATACTCTTGAGGAAGAATAGGCTACCATGAGAGAAAACACAACAGTGTCTGTAGCAGAAAAATCAAGTTGCTGAAGGAAAATACTGAAACACAAATGGATAGAAAGTGATCTGGCATCCAAGATCTTCTTTGGTAAATGGAAGGGGGTGCATTGGTCATACTTACATCTAGCTCCAACTGACATCCTGTGAAGCCACTAATTTCTTATTTGGTCCTCTGTTTAACACAGTTAATGACAATATATTTACTCCTTTCTTGCATCAATACACTCACAGAAAAAAAAAGTAACAAAGCATGTTTCCAAACATGCCTTTTAGAATTTACTGTTTCTCGGTCTGGGAAGCTCTCAAACAACAGCCTTTTAGAAGAACTAAACCACTTCCTTTGTCCTCCATTATTCATCTGAGAGCTATTTCTAAGACCGTAACAGCAATGGCACATACTCACCCAGTAAGCTGGCTACTATGGAGACCAACCCAGTTCCAGCTCCAATTTCAATCACATTTTTGTCAACCAAATTGTATTGTTTAGAATTAGTTTCCAAAAAGTAACACAGAACAAGAGCCTGTAGTGGAGGAAATCCATGAACATACTGAATAAATTAATGAAATAAACCCCTTCACTAAATATGCATTGTCATTCAAAAGCATGCAAAAAACCTGTTGTCTGTTCAAATGAGCAATATCCATTTAAGTACTATCCCTAAAGCATCACAGCTCATTATGATCTTTGAGCTCTATAGGTCACAAAATAAATGCCACAACATGCCTCCATATAGGTGTGTAAATTATTACAGCCAGATGGAACAACTACAATTAGATAATCTGTCATTATGCATAACATGAGCTGTAAAATTACAGTCAGCAATTCCTGCCTATATCTGGAACTTCTGATTGATTTAAAAGGTGTCCTTCACAAAGACATCTTGACATAAGGTCTGCTTGTGAGAGAAAATCCACAACACCCCTTAAGTTTTCTAGTGGTAAATTATTTCTACAAATAATTAATTATCATAATAATTCAAAAGGGACTAATAGATTTACCCCCTTTTCTTCCAGTTCAGTTTGTTTTCAGTTTCTAGTGCATACCTCCTTAAGCTTAGCAAACTTTCATAGCAAATATAGCCACAAAGAGCCCTCTACAACAGACTCCTTACACAAGTATTTATAAACTGTGATTAAGAAGCCCCTTCAGCTTATCTGCTCTGTCTCACACTAATCAATGAATTTTAGTTCACTGTTGAAATAGAAATTGTTAACTTTATTTCCCTGGCAAAGATAGTTTCGAGCTTGTCTCCCATATTTTTCCCCAGATGATGACAATTATATAGTCTCCACTGAAATATATATGACGGTTGCCACACCCTCTTGCCATTTGGAAAGGTAATTATTAGTGGCTTGGTCTGGCACAATAAAATTACACTCTTAGTTTTGCTTTTAACTAATTAAGAAGTAGAAGGAAAGGAACAGGAGTGTTGACCCAGTGTTAACGTTCTAAAAATTCAAACAAAGTTCTTGTTTTCTACCTCTTAATTCAGACCATGAAAGAGTAGATAATGTGAACTTTGGTAAAGAAATAAGTCTGTGAGAACCAGGACTAATTAAAGTCAGGTTCCTATAGATTGGGCCTGATATTTGACTGATATTTGGCACATTATATTAGGATTTCCTGTTATTCCATAAATTCCTATAATTCCTTCCCTCAGAGTTCGCCCTATTCTGCTGTAGAAACCAGATAGCAAAACCAAAGTTCCTGAGAGTTCTGCCTTTCCATGAAACATACAGAAACTTTATTTTCATTAAAGTTTCTCCTCTCTTGACAAATTTGGCTGACATTTTTCAGAAGAGTTCAAGTAAAGCTAGATCAAGAGGAAGGGAGAACATCAAGAAAAGTAGATTGAAAGGTTGTCTTCCTTACACAGCAAAACTGGCTAAGCCCTTCCAGGAAAAAAAAAAAAAAAAAAAGGTGCTTTTCAATGAAGCCCATGATTCTGTGAGAATAATCAGCAGTCAGCCAAACTTTCCATGAGGACATGCACTGACATCACTAAAACACATAGTATAGATTATTTGTCCAGATCTCCTAAAACCAGGAATATCACAGCTGAACTATGGCCATACTTCTTAAAAATAGTATGAACCTGGGAGGTTGATACAGCTGGGACAGAAATGGAGCCTCCTGGGTCTCTCCTACAGGGACTGTTCCCTGAAAGCCACAAGTGTCAATGGTTCATCGTGGCACCTCCTGGTGGATTCTTTCAGTCTTAATTATTTCCAAACAGTCAGTTAGCTACATTGTACAGATTCAAAACCTTGAAGAAGGATTCTTGTATGGTGGATGTGCTCACAGTTCTTAAATCAAGAGCCAAGGACAGTGGTTCTCCCCCACTAGATTTCTGGCTGCTTAAGAAACTGAAAGCTCCTTTTCCCTTGTCTACATATTTGTAAGGCAAATTTTTTTCTTACATGAGTAGCCTGAGTGGCTTCTGTGAGTGCTAATATCTTGTGAGCTTGTAGTATAGTGGTTTCCACAACCTGGATCTGCCTGATACACAGCCATCTGTATTTACAAAACGTACAGAAATGCAATAATCGTAGAACTGTCATATTTCCTTCAAAATATGCTTGTAATTGCCTAATAGAATCAAAAGTTACTGGTAAATGAGGAGGGGACACAAGATCATACACCTTGTATGACGGGGGCACAAAGAAGAAATACCATCTAAGCTTTCAGAACCACGAATTCAAACAAATCCAGGCTAAATTCAGGTTTGGGATTTCCAGAACAGAGACAGAGAAGCACAGAATTATTTCCTTGGGCTTACAACATATAATAAAACATATTTGTCATACAAAACAAATCAAAAAGTGCTAGAAGATTCCAAAAATAAAAAATAACCAAAAATACTGCAAAAATATTGTACCGATGGCCAGACGACTGCCCCATAACAATCAGTGGCTTCCGTAATTCTTATCTCATGGCCAGCAAAGTGAAAGCCTTCCCAGGTCTTATGAGTTATAAGAGCAGGAAAAAACCGTCTCCTCATGATTTCTGCAACTATCTGTTCATCCTCTTTTTCCCCTGGAAGAAAAAGTATAAGAAGTCAAACAGGCTGAGTGGACTGATAATGAAACTACCAATTCATGTTGAAAAGTTGATTTGGAAGCAAGAATATGAATTACATCTGTAAATAAAAATACATTTCACCATTAACAGTTTGCATGATATATGGCAATTCTCCTGAATTCTAATTGAAGTTTAAAGTTTTATGACTAAATAATTTCTTTCCTATTTTGCTGAAGCAGCTAAGTTCATAAAAAGTAAAGGGCAATGTCACCATACATTGTTTTTCCTTTCATCAATCCAAAGGAAATTTTTAAACTTCTTTTTCCCTTCAAGAACAGCTGCCCTAGTATAGGTACTCATGGTCTTATGCACCTATATTTTTCATTATTTTCCATATCCTTTTGCTATTCACTTTCCCCACATTATGGTTCTTTTTGACAGTAAACAAAAGGAGCCAGAGTATCATTTATAAGTCTGTCACAAAACTTGTGAAACAGATCCTAGCAACACAAATTATAACAGACAAGAGTGAAAGCACTAGTGTTATCAGGAAAGCTTATCCGCCCACCCCAACAGAGCCCTGTCAGAGATATTTTTTCCAGTTGGCTTGATATCCTGAATGCCATTCCTGTTGCTAAGCAAAGGATATTTATGATAGCTAACATAATCCTGGATAACTCTTCTAACAGGAGAGGATTCATTCTTTTTTAGCTGCATACCAAGCTAGTTTCAGTTTTACCATCATCACACAAAGCAGCACCACAATGTTAGGAAAAGAAATATGTAAGTGAAATTGTCTAGAGCATTTTCTTAGCAAAGTCTAGATTCATTCCAAGTTTTCACAAGAATTTTGCTTTCAGTGCCAACTACAATCTGTTGGCAAATCAGCTAAAGCAAAACATGTTTACAAGCTACACCTTCTAGAAAGCATGCTAGAGATTTAGATAACTGGGTTACCACCTTGTCCAAAGCAGAGTTTCTGTATCGAGCCTGCAGCCCCCAACAAAATCACAGATATCAATATCAGGATCTGCATGGAAATTGCAGGCCCAATTGCTGTTAAAAATGAAAACATTTATGCTTTCATCAGCATAAAACACATTGGTCTTCCAAAGATTCTTCACACTTTCTTCTCCCTCAAATCATTGCAGTCACAGGACATGACAGCCACAAGTAGTGTCACTTGTTTTACCATATACCTCAGTAATTTTATTGCTAACATATTGACAAAGTCTCTCTCTCTTACTTGGGATACAAGGCCCAAGGAACAAGAGCACAAGTGAACTAAGAAAAAGATGATACCAAACAAAATTACATAAGGAAGATGTTCAGGCTCATTAGCCAGTGCTTTAAGCTTGTAACTCAACTTTAAGTATCAGAGGAGACTAGAGAACAGCAACAAATGAAGAAGAAAAAGCAAAAATATTCAATCTTAGTATGTTGACCCTAAGACACAAAAACCCAACAAAAAACAACTAACCAACCACAGTACTCCAAGAATTTATTGTGAGGGGAGAACGCTAATCATGGGATACAGCAAAATTAAAAATAATGCAATGCATATACTACTGGAAAAAATACATACAGTTTTTTATAAATTTTATAAAGATAACTAAAATAAAATGCTCAACACTGAAACTTTGTTATTCTAAGATGTTAGGAAACAAGTAGTATGTGTCAGCCCATTACATCATCTTCAAGCCTCTAATGTTAAGCTGAGAGAAAGCACGAGTCATTGTGCCTGTAATCAGGGAGCTCTTGGCAAACATGAATTAAATGTCAGAGAAATGCTGCTTCAGGGTAAAATTAATCTTTTTTTTTTTAATTAAAGAAATAATATAAATCTGTCTTATTACTCATATCATAAGGGTATTTAATATATCATCCTGTTTCCAATCATACCAGATACAGCCTGCTTTTAATCTTCTATTGCTTAGAGCAGTCTGATCTTGTTCTGTGATCATTACTAGCTGTGGAAGTAAAAGCTATTCTTTCTATTACTTCTCAATTACAGTCATTTTTCTTGATTCTTCCTCCCCTGACATCAGTTTTGGATCCAATTTTGTTGAGAAGCTGGTAACTTATTAAGTCTTAACTTACAAAGCTTCTGCCAGAAGATCTATAAAACTTTAGCAGTATTACAGCTACCCCTCTAGTGCTTAATAAACATTTCACACCTATTCCTTAAGTGATCAGCGAACTTTCAGCCTTGTGTAGCACCTACACTGACAGAGTTTGTAGGTCACTACTTCCTTCCTGAGCTAAACCGTCGGCACTCCTAAAAGAAGAATCCCCAATCTGCTGATTAATAACACCATTTAAATTTTTGCCCATTTTATCCCTTTGGTAATCCTCCAGGTGAGTTCCTGGAGAAGCTTACACAATTTTTTTTTTTTTAATTTCTCCTTAGGAAGATACTAGTATTGTGAAGAATCAAAAAGAGTATCTGTTTCATCAGAGTTATCATATGTTAGACAGGCTTTAAAACCTGAGAAACTTTATCAGGACTGGGATTCTAATGATCCCAATGAAGAGTGCTGACAAAATAAGGAGTGCAGACTTCTAGTCAGATTCACTTTCCTTCATACAAGTTTACATACTGCAAAAGACACTTATACTGTAAAAGACACTCCTCTGTTTGCTGCTTTATATCTTTCAAACTAACTTCTTGTGGGATTATGCAAAGGGAAAGAAGTTAATTTTTCTGTAACTGCCTTCAGGGCAGTCAGAACAGAAAAATAAAGAACTAGTGGAAAATCCGTCAAGTGACACAAAAATTATTATAAGAGTAAGTAAAATCCAAGTGAGATGAAGTCTTCTAATACCTGAAAACATTAAGAAAATTCTGCTGGTACTATGATCAAGCTAGTTTCTTGATAACAGATGTAAAAAGCCGAAAGGAAGTTATGATCCTGGAAGTGTTTATCTCTGTGTTAGTTCATATTCTCTTGTTAAAAAAAAACAAACCTGAAATTATGGCTCAATGAATGATTCTAATGACATTTTAAGACAAAAAGAAATGACTCGTCAGTAGAACAGGATCAGACAAGTGAGGAAGAGGCTTGAATGACTTGGCTGTCAATTCTTGTAAGTATGGAAGTGCATAATGAGCATTTCCAGCAATACTACTCGAGCATCCATACTGAACTGTCAGAACTTAAAGGTCTGCTAGGACTGGATCCTTCCCTCTTCATTTGCCTGTGCTTGACCAGGTAGGTTTGCCCTCATTCCTCTTCTGTGATGTGGAGAGGCATGAAAGTGGTGTATATATATATATAGAATGATTTTCTTCAGCCTGTTCATCTATTTGCATGAGCATGTATACACAGAAACCACTGGATTTTCAAGTCTAGAACCTTATTTATAATAAGACGAGGCAATCTGATCCTGTTCAGGTAACACAGAAATTGAGATAGTTTTTCTTAGTGAAACAGATAGCACTCCTTTGGTCTTGAACTTGTGTTCACAAAGAAGTTCCCATCTATAGCTGCTGAAATTCTTTAAGAAACAGAATTTTAATGTCTTTAAGTTGCTTAAGACTTTATGCCTAATAGGCTAATTTCTTAAGTGTTCTTTGAAATACTTCAGATAAAGTATTATTTATTATAGAAGTCTAACCTTGGAGTCAAAAATCTTTGGAGTGTGTTCTTTGAACTCCCTGCATTTTACGTCAATATCAGGGCTGAGGGAAAAAAACTCAGGTACTGCTGACACATCTTGCACTGTATCAACCATATGAAAAGAATGAAAGCATCATTCTCAAAGGCAAAGCAATCATCATTATTACAACTGAAATGCAGACACAGTTTTCCAAAGAGACATACTAAATCATGTGGAAGACCGGAGTTGTGAAGTCAGTGGCAGGTTAGTTAGAGAAACTTGTGTCAAGCTGCAAAATCTTGTGTAGGGAACCAGAGGATTTTGCTGACACATTCACAAGTCAAATGTTAAAATGTGACTTTTGGTGTCTTGTTACAACAAAACTTAAAGAAAGAAAATGATGTGAGTTCTGCTGAGACAGACCTGGAGAAGTCCTTCAAGTGGGGAAGGAAAGGCAGAAGAAAATAACAGGAGATAGACCAGGTTAGAATGAAAAAATTGCAAATTGCAGTATCTTTTTCTTTAACAATGCAGAAGGCTGTCTTTATCTGCACTTTCTCATTAGAATGAGTAGAAATAATACCTGTTTAGAAACTAGCTACATGATCAGCTGTTCCCCTTACACCACTTGTCGCATAAAAACATGCCTGGAAGTATACAGCTCCACCAGGAAATGGTAAGCTTAAAATTCAGTTAAGTATCCATCAATTAATAGCATATGTTAAATCTCTCTTTGCATAACTAATGGTATTGCTTACATTATTGCATTCTCCACAGAATGAAAAACAAGCAGAGATAGGGACCATAAAACAGCACTTAAAATGCAGGGAAAACAGCAAAGACAAGGGGGCTAAATTAAAATTTTATTAAAAAAAAAAAAGTTACCATTGTTTAGATACCTGAATTAAAATGTGGCTAAAAAAGTAAAATGACCATTACACATGAAAGCTATTAAGAAGATACTAGCAGTCAATATCCATTTTCAGACTCATTCACAAATAGCACACAGAGTAACAAAACATATTCCAAGTACTTTGCTAGGGGATTAGAACAGCATTAATTCAGAAACCATAGTTTCAACCAGCCTACAGAAAAAAAATACGTGTTAGCCTCTTTCAAGTGCTGCTCTGACCCTACTTGATCTCTTGGGGTCAAATGGTGTCACAGCTCAAGGTCATAAAGAAATAAGATCCAATCATCTTCTGCTTCTCTCCTGCTTTGATGGATCTTCTCCAACTGGCAAAAGGAATGAAATTCAAGACTTAAGAATGAACTTGACCTGACAAAGTTCAGCCCTACAACAACATACTCTCCCTTCTTCAGAAGCAGTATAATCTCACCTATAGAGTTTAGATTTAAAATGTACCATATATATTTGTACTTGAAAATATTTTAATACCATGTATCAACAGCTGTGAAGACATACATGGAGTCCTCCATGACTTTTCAGCAATTGTGTCAGGGTCTGATGAACACTGATGAACACCTGTGCTGATATTACTGATTGAATAATGCAAAAAAGTTCCAAGAATTCGTAATAGCCAGGACTCTTTAGATCCCCCCACTCTGGACACATGGGACTGGAGTCATACAAACTAAGTATTTAAGATGTATTTTATATATATCATATGGACATTATATATATATATATATATATATGTATAAAATAGCTATCTATATATCCCGAAGTCAAGAGGATACCTGCAGAAAGATCGGTGAGGGAACAAATCTGCCACCAGCTCTGTAACTGTAAGAGATGACTGGAGAAGAGTTACGTTACTCCACTGATAGAAATCATCAGAAGGTATTCCTGTGAATCCATATGGGTATTTCCAATGGCTCAGACCAAATTTACCCCAAAAAAACATAAGGGTCCCAATACTAAAGGACTCTGGCATCTCAGAATTTTTACTGAGCTACTGATATCTCTGGATCAGAGCCCTGGTCCTGCAAGCATTACAGATGTCTCCATGGAAACATACAAAATCCTGAATCACAAAGTAGTCCCTAAATTCCAGGTGATATCCCTTTAGTATCTTTATTTCATTCCACTTATTTCTATTTCATTCTGTTCCAGCCTGAGGACCCTTAAAGGAAGGGGTTAGGAGGGAAATCTAATCATGCTCTTGACTTCACAGAAGTCAGATGTAACCTATACCTTTCTAAGAATATAAAGCAAAGCACCATTACAGTACTTGTCTAAATGACAGTTAATTTTTCCTTATTTCATCCCTACCTACAAAAAGGGAGATCATCATGTAAGTGTTAGCAGTACACTCATTACAAGTTCAACCTGCTGAAGCGATGGCAATGAAGAGGTGTATTATATTGATTAATCTGAGATAGTATGTCAGGGTAATATAATACTTGAAATTTTATACTTTGAAATGCAGAAATACACAACTGCCACAACGGGCAGCCTCTTCTCAGTCAAAAGACAAAATGCACTTAGCTCAGAGCATGAGGACACAAGATCTGAAGAGGGGTACGCTCACAGTACCCAGTCTATGTATTTACCCAGGCTTGAGAGGCACTTGTGAATTTGAAATTTACACCACTGATATCCCAATCCTATCCAAGTCACAGGTCATTTAAAATCCATTAAAAGGCTGGAAATAGAAGTACCATAGTGTCCATCTCAGGGACACATAATGAATTCTAATGTGTGAAGTACTTCCCCTGTTAGTTCATCATGTTTGTCTGTCATTGAAAACACCTTCAGGTCAAGGCTCTGCAGCTATTTAATGTCTAAAAATAACTAAATTATTTGACTTTGACTACAAAAGGCTTTAACTTTAAATTAGATGGTTTAATGTATATTAGAAAAGGCAACCAACTTCCTGATGGATAGGAAGAGACTCAAGAAAACGCCATCAGTTGTCACCTACCAATAATTCTGGGTTTCTAAAATATATCTTTGAATAAAGGACCTGAAAATAAACTAAAAACATCAATCCATGCAACTCTACTACCTTTTCCATGTGGCAGTCGAAAAATATTATTTACTGTTAAAATGCAGCTAGTGCAAAGATTAGAGAAGTGAAAATAGGAAAGACGGGCACATGGCTGAGAGAGCAGAATAAGTTGCAGAGTTCTCTACAGAGTTAATGTATACTTTATTTGTTGAGTGTTGCCTCTAACTTCTGCTCTATCCATAACCAAGAAGTTTCCACTTCAGCTTAGCTATGTCTTCAGTGAAAGTGGGTCTACTTCTTGTGGGGAGAGAAAAGGAACACAGAAGTGTTAAATTAATAAATTTTTACTGATGTTTACTAGAGTACTTGAATGCCACCACTTTCAAACAAAAGAGCTCAGAGGTAACTTACTGTAAGACAGTCAAGAGATAAATAAAGAGAAGAGGTATTTCTAGACTATTCTGTTTTGCTGTGAAGGTACCATTTATTTCTAGTCACTCCTTAATCGAGTTACACTGAGGTCTTATTCTACACTACCTCTTTTAGACTTTTTTTTGGTTTAGAGACAGCTTGTTGCCTAAGAGGAGTAGAATTTGAATTCTGCCACTTCTCAACCTTGCAATGAAGAAAAAAATGTACGTAACTAATGGTGTGACTTCATGAGTTGGGGGGTGTGTGTGTAGGCATTAATGCTTTTAGGATGAGCATTAATGTAAGAGGTTATATGTTTGTTTGTGGGTTTGGTGTTTGGTTGGTTGGTTTTTAATCTTAAGATAGAAGCATAATTCAAAGCAAAGACACAAGAATAAAAATAAAAAAAAATGGAAGGCGAAAGAAGGGAAGTCAGGTGGTGTGGGAAGATATTGCAAAAGTGTTATTTATATATAGTATAAATAAGCTCTTTATTTAACCAGCACTATGGATTGCAAAGTCCACTATATAAAGAATGGTTCAGTGATTGAGGAACTCAGAAAATGGAGGAACTGAGTGCTGGATCTTCCTCAGAAGAATTCAAATTCAGAACTCACACAAGGAGTGTGTTCCAGCCATCCTACAGAACCAAATGCTTCCCCTCCCCTCCATCACCACCAGAGGTGGGCCATCAGAAAACCAGGACTGCAAGAATCATGCCAGAAGGACAATAAGCAAGGAAAAGCCCAAATACAAATTGGGTACTCAGTTGTGAAAAGGCAGACTTGGACTCCATGCTCAGGTCCCAGGATATTTTTCACAGTTTACAGCTAAGTCTGTGAAGTCAGTGGGAAAGTGTCAGCAGGGAAGGGAATGAGAAAGATAAGAAGTATCTTTAGAAGTAACCAAGGAAACAGGAATGAGATGCTACCTCACTCCTCTTCCCAACTGAATATCTTAATTTCTACATTACGGGGTTAGGCTGATTCTCACTGGCACCTTTCTGGACTTCATGAAGATACTTGAAATGATGGCAGGAATTACCATCAATTAGGACATCTGTCAAGCAGGGTGAGTAGAAGGAGTGGGTCCCTTCTAAAGTGTCAGGAGTTATTAGAAGGTTACCAGGTCAGTATTTTCTCAGATATTTATGGATTAAAAACTAAGCCCTGGCCAAGTGAACTGCAACGATGGACTGTCAAGGACAAGTATGCCTTGCAAAGTTGTTCTCCTCCTTCTGTCTCAGACATAAAGTTATTCTGGGTTGAATTCACATGATGCAACTGGGGTAAAGTAATCTAGTATCCAAAGAAATTAGGATGGGAGTGGTAGAATCTGATCTTAGAAACATTTAGCCAAGGAGATTTAAAGCTAATGATTGGGAGAAATTATGTGAGGAAAGAAAGGAGACATCTAATAATGCAGATGTAGAGAACTGATTGGATAAAGACACACAAGGAAAGATCAGACTGGGTGAGAACCTACTGTAAGTTGAGAACCAGTAGTAATGGGAATCATGAACAAAAATAAGGAGTTTTAAACTGAAGACGATGAGTTAATTAAGAAGCAAAGGGGAAGGCACCAAAGATAAAGAGCTCAGACTGTGAGAGTGGTGCAACACTGGAACAGGTTGCCCAGAGAAGCTGTGTATGCCCCATCCATGGAAGTGTTCAAGGCCAGGATGGATAGGGCTTTGAGCAATCTGGTCTAGTGGAAGGTGTCTCTGCCCATGGTAGAGGGGTGGGAACTGGATTGTCTTTAAGGTCCCTTCCAACCCAAAACATTTTGTGATTCTATGATCCCATGACTGGAACTTGCAGAGAAACTGAACTAGAATAAGAACCCTGAGAAACAGATATTGAGAATGGGTAGGTGAAATAATGAAATAGGAATGGTGAAGGCAGTAGAGAAAAAGGATGAGAACAGGGAAGGCACAGGCTCGGAGTGATCGAGCAGGTAAATCTGCATGCAGCAGGTTCAGCACCCTTTACTTCCAGAACCTGGCATGGAATTTAAGATGCCAAAGTATGGTGTCAGATAAAACTGTGAAGATATTCCATTTTCCATTCAAGTCTCCTCATTCTCTTAAACTAGTGTTTCTAGACATGGAAGAGAACCACCTGTTATTGCTATTGACACACATTCCACTTAGCTAACAGGGGAACTATTTCTGCATTGGATCTAAATATTCTACTGACTAATTTGCTTGCATTGACCTAATGTCCTAGAACTCAATTTATTTTCATAATTCAAAACCTAAAGAGATTACATGCAGCCTCACTCCTCCCTGCCCTGAATCCTGCATGAAGAGAATATCTGTTTTGGACAGTCAAGCTTTCAGAAGCATAGAAATGACTGCGGAACTTTATTTCAGCCCTCGTGTACTATGGAACACACAATGACAGTCATCAATATTTCAGTCTTTAGTAGATCTATCTTTAACATTTATTCTTCTAGATAATTCTTCCCCTAATAATCATGCTTCATTGCATAGGATCAAGTTGAGCTCTTTGTTCAAATCAGAATTAGACAAAAGGAAAGAGAATTGCATCAAAGAAAATCTCCAAATTAAGACACTTAAACGGTCCTTTGTAGAACAGCAGCCTATACCAATCCCTATCAGTCACCCTCTTGTGCAACATCAGCTTTCCAGAGAAGGTCATCAGTCTGGGGTACTCCAAAAAAAGTATTTGAAAGTGAAATAACAAACATTAGTTTTAATGAGCAAATAATTCATTTTAAGTATTGCAGTCATGTCCAAAGCTCCATGTTGCCTCACTGAACAGGTAGCAAAGCAAAACTGCATGCTGATCTCTCTTGAAAAAGCAGAAATCCAAAAGCTTGGCTGTACATGGACCACAACTCAGCTGAGATTTTAAACAAAAATATTATGAAAAATAAAATAATTTTAAACCCCTCTTCCTTTCACACTCAGCTGTAGAACATAACTAGATCCCACTGCAAAACACATGCACTTGCACTAAAACCTTGTCTACTCCTAGTGACTGCTAAAAAGGGGACTACTTACAATATTTTAGGATCTTGAAAGATGTGCAGCCATGAAAGTGCTGAAGAGGAAAAGCTGTCAATAGCCCCTGAGGGATTTGAAAGATTAGGTCTGAGACTGTCTAGACAGAAACCAAGCTTGTAATAACCAATTCTCCCTAACTGACAGCCCATAAACAAACCTCTCTGAATAGCTTGATCATAGTCACAGCTTCATTCCCTGGAACCAGTCACAGGCAAGTAGCTGGAAGACAGATGTCAGGCACTGGTGGGAAACTGCCAGGACAAGAGTACGCAGGCGTAACATACTTAAGATACCCACTGCATAGCTAGAATACAACAGCGCTATCTGTTGTATTTTCTGCACAAGTGGCATAAACACAGTTCTTCAGAAAAAATGAATGAGAAGATAGCTCATTGTCAGCCAGACACTTTGTTCCTTATACTTAACAATATTCTTAAGTGCAAAAAGGAAAAATAATTAAATAAGAAACATTTTACCTTCTTGTCTTTCCAATTCTCTTACCAGTTCGTTTTGTAGATAATTATGTCGTGATGATGTCAAATCCATACTAAGTCACAAACCCTGGGACAGAGAAACACAAGCCTGCCTGAATAATATAAGAAATAAGTACCTTATTTCTTTTTCCCCACAAACACTTAATTAAAAAAGAAAATTCTTTTTACATGTATTATGCTATAATTTACTTATATAGATAATAAAAACATGTAGACACATAAGTATCAATATTCAAGGCATAAAAGAACCAGAAGCAAACTAGTTCAAATCTTATACTCTCAAAGATGCAAAAGAGCTGATTTAAAAAAAAATGAGAGAGATAAAGAGCTTTGATAAATGTTTAAAACTATTTTATGAAATCTTAAAATTTAGATAAACTAAAATCAGGGTTTGTAGGCTTATAAAGGATTGAAAGGAAAGGTAGCAACAAGTGTCTGAAAGACATGAAAAATTGCACCTAAAGGATCTAATCTTGTTTGAATAAATTGGCTTTGAGGGGAAGGAAAGAGGGAAACAACCTATTACTAAGAGTTGCATATGAGAATAAGTAGGAAGCAGGATCTACAAATAACATGCTAAACAGAAAGCATATGTGCCTATATAAACAGTCACAGAACACACAGACTCCAGAGAAAAAAGTAATAGGAAAAGTATGACAGAGGACAATACAATTTTTGCTCTCTGTAGAAAAGTAGACAGAAGTAATCGTCTCCAATTCTTGATATTTTACAATTAGGAAGAACACTGAGTTCACAGGAAGAAAAAAAAATCAGTGCTTTAATAATTTTTGAAGTTTTAATTTAATTTTTAAATTTCCACTGTTATGTGCAGATTTAACTGATTTTTGCTGGAATGGTAAAACAGGCAGTATACAGCTAATAATCTACACATATTTAAAGACCCAATAGGAATGCAATTAAATAAGGCAATGGGTGAAGGAATATCTCTATACAGTGAAAAGAAAAAAAAAAGGACAATCAAAGTAAAAAATATGCTGAATATCAAGAAATCTTCCTCACAGTGCAAAGTCCTAGGCAGGTTTTCCTCTCAAAACTTCAAGTGAAAGAGGACAGTATGGAATAGCCCTTTCCTTTTAGGGAGGATGCACCATGCCCTCTTGACTTCACCCTACCAAAGATACACATTTAATGTTTAAGTTTATTACTAAAATACCAGCAGCCATTAACCTGTTTGAAGGTGAAAAATAACTTTGCAGGTTTCTACATGTTACCATAACACCTAGAAGAAAATTATTGACATTATTTTTGTGTCTACACATGAACTTAGCTATAGCAACATCATTAGATGAGGAACAGAAAAGAGATTCAATGGGATTTGAAGTCTTTGTATGCATCTGCAGAATAACAAGTAGCATAAGAAACTACTGGGACATTAAGCAGAAAATGCTACACACATCCATCAGCTTGTCATCTACCTCAGAAGTATAAAAAAAGACAAATTTTCTTCCCATTAGAAGACAAAATAAATGGTTAATAATCAGTCCTTTTGCATTCTAAAGGATAAGAAACATTGCACTGTAAAATCATCCTACAAGGGAAAGCCTTTTTATTTTGTGATCCTCTACACTTTTTATGTCATTCTAAAAATATCCTTTGAGGTACACTGAACAACATAGCAACCTGTCTGAGTTTAACATACACATTCAAGGGTGCTACAAGCAACTAAACAGTGCAGAACAGCTCAGTTTTGCTGTTTAAAGCAAAGGATACAAAATAATTTAGAGTTTAAGACACAGACAAGTGAAATACCACTGGCATCCACCGCATTTCAGTCAACGTTACCTGAATCTCCTGCAGCTTTCCAAAGATGGTGCTCAAACAGCAAAGTCCTTATCTGCCTGGTTTCTTCCCCCCAGGGCAGCCGCAGGCAGGAGCGTGTCCTGAAGCCTGTGTCACACATTGCCAACATCCCCACGCTGGGAGCAATAATAAATCCCGACAGCTGCAGTACGAGCACAAAGAGGGCACCACACACCATGTCCCTTACATAAGGGAGTGGATTTCGTAACAGCACCAGTCACCCACTCAGGGGAGCTCCAACCAACAAAGTAACCAACTTGGGAGTATTTTTTACAAAATAAATAGTGGCAGGATGTAACACTCGGTGTTACTAAAACGTAACTAAAGAGCACAATGTCATCCTCAGTCAAAGGGGTCTCCCAAAGCACAGACAAAAATTTACTAAGAGGCAGGGGGTGCATTTGCAGCAGGGGTGGTCACGTTGGAATGCAAAACTGTGACAACAGAACTCCCAAAATCCTACCCTGCTTTACTCCATGAGACAGCTGTCAATTTGCATAAATATCCACACACCACTAGATGAATTTCAACAAAGATTTTAGCAAGGTGAAAAACCACCTTATCTGTAGAAATGTACTCAAAATGAGACATAACAGGGTCACACCTCTTGATATAACCAGATAAAACTACTTAGAAGCCTTGAAGTTGTTCCAAGGAGGATATAGAGGACAAGGAAGATGAAGGTGGAGAGGAAGGGGTTGTCATTTTAAGACCACCAACTCAGATTTGGGAGGTCTGGCAAGGGGTGGGATGATGGGAGGGATGGTTTTGGGGATGGGTGTAACCAATGAAGTAATGTCCAGATATTGTAATTAGATAGTATTATAAAATTGTAAAGGTCTATGCCATGGTGGGTGCAATATTTTTTGTGCACCTACGATGCCTCAATTAAAGAACAGCTTTTTGCCTTTCTATACTAAAAATTGTCAGAAAATTATTTCTTTGATTATTTTTTTTTAAATTCTTGACAAGAAGAGTTAAACAGCATTTTAGGAATCTAATACAAAGGTGCTTAGCAAACTAAAAGTACTAGTGAGTTATACTACGATTTTATATAATATAGATTTTAAGGCATCACACTCCTCTATATTCCAAATGTCTATTCACTCAACAGATTGCAAATACTTACTGCCGTAAGAAAAACTACAGCTATTTAAGACTTCTCTGTTTTAGAGTGTAATCAATTCAGGACAAGAACCGTCTCTTACTTCACACATTTTTTAGAAAAATTAGACTTCAACCTCAACTGTGGTTTCTAGGTGTTACAGAAAAATGATAAATTATTGTACAAAAATACTAAACAAGCCCTACAGAGAGGTGAGGGTGTGTGTACTTTACCATACTCAGCAGAAGAAATTAACAGGAGCTCTTCTAGATTTATAAACTATTAAACAATTCACCGAGACCTGATACACACTTTTAAAGTAAAATTCAGTAATACTAATGAGTGATTTACAAACCAGTGCCATAAACTGGCTGTACAGGCTGAGAATTTGCTTAAAATGTTATAATCTTTTAGAAAAGTAGTTTCAAAGAGGATCATTTTTGCCCAATATAAACTATACATGAAGTATTAGACTCTCTGCAACTGTGAGAGCCAAACTGCACCCAGTTCACATCAATCCTTCATCCTTTTAGGGGAGGATAATGTCTAATACAAAACTTAAATATATGGACCTGGATTTCTAACAATGAAACAATGAGAAACACAGTAGAAATATCAAATGAGAAGACAAAAAAAAGGCAAGAAGGACTAAAATGTAATGTGAGAACAAAAGTAAGACTGTACTTTTCCTCCTTAATCCACAGGAGGTAGAAATAAATTCTAAAATCATTCAAAGAGGTGAGGAGTGTGAGAAGTCTGAGCCCAAAACATTGTCTCTCACAAATTAATCTGATGTGAGTGCTACAACCAGTGGGTACCTCTGAACACTTTTTCAAACAGTCTTTCGACATGGTCATGGAAATCCAAATCTAGAAACATGACATTTACATTCAGAACATAAACAATTACTGCTCATCAGATTATGTAAGGACTTACTGTACTGTGTTTTTCCTTGAGATTTTATGATAGTTTGCTTAATCTCTCTTCAATAAACAACATTACTTTCAAGACAGGCTTAGTGAAGGGAAAAGAAAAACAAAACTAATTGAACTTATTTTCCTTCTCGTAACACCTAGAAATCACCCAGGTAGTTTTCAAAATTTCATTTAAGTTCTAAGTTAAGGAAGAAACAGATTGCAGGTGATTTTAACAATTAACTCAGAATGTAAATGACTGGACACTACGTATTGGCTCAATTTTAAAATCTGAATCCAGAAAACTTATATCAAGTTCAATCTAGGTCTTTATGAGTAAATGTCCTAAAATTAGTTTTTTCATTGTTTAGAATCCCTTCTATTTAAGGTCTGAACAGAAAATGCATGACAAATACATAATAAATAGAGATAATTTATTATATTTTATCAAAAATTCATTAGAATATTTACAAAGTTTAAATCATAAACCCCACAGAGTCTGCCCTTTTTATTACTTTTTTTCTTTAAGGCTTTTTCTTTCTTATTCCTCTCTTGCCCCGTGATTTGTTTTTTCTGCCCTCAAACACAGGTTTGGCAGTCACCATGACTACATTTCCCAGGTCTTCATCCTCATCACTTGAGCTACTGCATCCCTTTTTCTCTTTATGGTCTGCAGTCTCTACCGTAGAGGTGTTTTTCCTCCTTTTGCTCTTGCCTAAATCTCTATTTTCTGATTCCTCTGAGGAGTCACTAGAAGGTTCTGAAAGATGCAAATTTCCAATAAAACCACCTCCATATAAACATTCTTTTCTGGAATCTGAGTGTTTTCTTCTCTTTCCCCTCTGGGCTTTTGTTGCCACAGCTAGATTTGTGCAGCCTGTGGTACCTTCCCCTTTTGTTTTCTCATGCTGTTCAAGTTCCATCTCTGTAACAGCAGTGGTCTCCTGAATTTCATTGTCTGCTTCTTTTTCCTTTCTCTTCAGGCAAGTCACAGCTCTGCGCAGTCTCTGACTTTTAATAGCTAGTTTTTCATGTTGCTCTAGTCTGAAGAATGAATCAATTCGAAGCTGAGTCTATCAAAAATAAAACAGAAAAACACCTTTGAATAGGATAGGAATTCAGTTGTTACCTCAGCTATACTATAAGCCATCCAAAACTAAAGCAGGACAAATGACTAATGAAATTAACACATGTGCACACAGATGTGAACAATAAGATGCATTATTAACTAATACCTATACCTTATTATAAATTATACAACAAGAACCTTTACAGAAACCAAATAATTAGCAACTTCCAGTGAAATTCATAAACATTGTGCTGATGATGATTAGACATATGTTGCTATTTTCAACCCTAATACAGAGAACTTCTGTAGTGCTCTTGAGGATGTCCTTACAAACACATCCTTAGCTTCAAGCTGTTAAAACAGCAGAATGTTTACTAAGTAAATGTTGTAAGTGCACTTCACATTTGTGCCTGCAAGTGCAACACACAGTCATTTGACTCAAGTTCACTGTACCACATGCTGCTACAGTATAATTCCAAAGAGTAGAACCAGAAGTAGTCATACAGGATGAATCTGTGCTATTCAACCACAGCTAGGCTTATTGTGGAGACTAAGCTAGTCCTCTATATTTTCCCTAAAATTGTCTAAGAGAAATAGACGCTTCCAAAGGATGCTCCAGTCAACCTGAAAGTATATCTATTTAACCACAGGGTTTGGTACCTTTCAATCTTTGGCTGATATAGAGAACCTAGAACACTGGTTTAGACAATGTATCTACCTTGTATATGACAAAAGGAGAAAACAGCCTGAGATTGGGTGATCAATTTTACAACTGACTTTGACAGTTTTCACAGTATGCATCACTATTCCCTTTCAGCTTTTATTAAAGTTGACAGAACATTTATTTGGAAATTAGACTAATATTATTAATGGGCACTTGCTCAACAGTTGAGCCTGCACTCCTCCTCAAAGGATATGTATGGCATCAAATAGGCAGTATCACTTCACCAAAACCTTAGGGGCATTTTTGTAAATACTTTTTAGAGACAGCACACTGTCTTTTAAAATTACTAAAGTTGCTTGAGGTACCTGTAGCATCAGCTACATCCAGAAGAAACAGCAGCCTGGACTTGAGATAGGTGCTTGATAGATAATAAAATTTGAGACCAACAATTGAAATTATGTAGAGTCCCTCACAGCACACTCAAATCATACAGAAATGAAGTCTGGAGAAGTACCTTTAACGACTTAAATATATATACATAAAGATTATAAAACATATGACCAAAGCCTAGTTTTTGAGAAACATATTTTAGTTTAAATCCTTGCTCTTAATTTTAAAATGCTTCTCACAACTTTCCAGTTGCCCTTAAACTATAGGTTTTATACTTTACCTGCTGCACATTCAGCTGTTTCATCACAGGCAAAAGGATTCCATCTATCTTTGCTGTACTCCAGCCAAAGTGATCCTTACAGAACGTGCAGAAAGTCAAGGAACTTTACAAAATGGCTATTAATACTATTCTGTAAACACATAAAATGAAAATTCCTCAAGCAAACAATGTCTGGTGGAAAGTTGCTCCAGTTCAAAAGTTTTTCTACTACAAAACTAGAGAAAAGACTCTAAGTTATAACAGCTGGCTTATGTGGACGGTTCCAGTATTACACTATGCATCACAAATCACACTGTTACATCTCCAATAGTTGCAGAACCTTTGCTCTAATATCAACACTTCCAAAAGCATGTTTCAGTTAAGACAGAACTCATTTTGGCTATACAGTATTGCCATAAGACAAAATACCTATAAATAAACCTTATTTTTATGCTTGCACACGCTGGAAATTCTATTTATTGTTTAAAATACTATTAGCTCTGCATGCATTGCCATCTACTTTTCAACAATCCACTGCAGCTCAGACTGCAACAGATTCAAAAAATGACATTATTGGAAGAAATGCAGGGAATAACTAAGGATAAAGTGCAGACTGAAACACCATTTCTGATTAGGCTTTGAGACTTATTCATGAAAAATGGTAAACATACACCAGGAGTGTGCAAACAATCCCACTCACTCTAAGTCTAGAAACAGGCACAGGACAGTTACAAAAGCAGGAGGATCAAAACAAATTAGTTAGGCCAACTACAAGATTCTCTTTCCACACAAAGCAAAGCAGCCCACTCTCTAGGAGGGCAGAGCAGCCTTGAGTACCACACAAGCATGGCTGCATTCCCTTCCATTCCAGAGCTGGTGTCATTTTAGGAAAGCGCATGCAGACAGGGCTGGGGGCCCCTCACACCCAAGAGATGTTAAGAACTTGCCACTCCATTACTGACTCACTTCATGAACTTTGAGTACTTTTACCTAACAAGTCCTATCATACAGTAAAAGGATATTCTCTGATCTGCTCTAAGTCAGGCTTTCCCCAGGTGAACGAACTCCTTGTCTCATCCACCACAGGCTTCAGGTATGCTTCTGCCACTGCTGGATTTGGGAAACCTGAAGAAAGCTGCAGCTCCCGCAGTTTCTTCTTGACCTTGGTATCATGTGGATTAGGTCTCAATTTCTTATTCTTCTGAGCCTCATTCCACCACTCACTGAAAAACAGAGATTATTAATTTGCCTCCATAACATATAATTTGAAATATCAAGAGCCACCATGCTAATTTCAATAGCCTCTCTACTTCAGCTGCTACAAGGGATGAGGTAGAAAATTTCTAAATAAAGGACGGTCAAAGTGATAAATAATCTGAAAGCAGAAAAGACAAAACACACACATTAAACGCAGCCATTGTAAGCCACAGTAGTAAACATCACCTGGATTCCCCATAAGTTGCTAAACAGAAGACCCTAACTTCAGCCTCACTTCCACATACAAGGATCGTTTTTGGAGATTTTTTTGGTATGAAAGGAGAAAAAAAAGAAAACAAAAAAAAACCCAAACCAAACCAACCCCAACAAAACAAAACAAACAAAAAACTCAAACAAAAAAACAAACTGTCTAACCATCCTTGCCTTTGCAAATACAACCGCCTTGGCCCTCTTCAAATCTTGTTCTTCCCCACAGCCTACCTGTCTGTCTCTTTCCAGGTCATCCATTCTCTTTTCTCTATGAACAAGCTATAGCAACTTCTGACAAACTCAGGCAGAATAAACCTCTGCTCCATTATGGATCCAGCTCTGCAATGAACTCTGAGGCAGTCACACAGTTTTACAGCTGTTCTACTTCACTGTAATTGCTCACTCATTGTAATCGCTGTATCAACATGTCACCTTATTTATCTATCATTTCAAATAGTGATATAATGGAGACACATGTTTTACAGCTTAGTCTCCTTAATGATGGTCAAAGATGGTCACATGTCTTGGTGCATGCTTAAGCAGCAGAAAAGCATATTCATTTTCATAATGAATGAAAATTCATACGGAGAGACAAAAGAGCAAAATAGAATGAAGCATACGCAAATTTTAAGAGTGGTTCTAAGCCATGCCCAGGAAATTCATTTAAAATCTCCATCGCTGTTACGAAGCCAACATTTGGGATGCCCTCAGTGTAGTCACTTCCAAGCAAGTATGCCAAATTAATTAGCTTGCTTCTATCCAACCCTGTAAAAGAAAGTGCATAAACCAAATAAAACCAGTGGATTCAGCATTTATTCTCTTACAAATTAAAAAATATTATCTGAAAGGCAAAACCCAAAAGGAATGCAAAGGTATATACTCTGTAAAATTATATTTAGTTCAACATCAGAATTTGCTTAATTATATTCTAGTGCACTGCAAATATGCTCCTGCTAGGTCAAGCACCAATAGTTGTGCTAACTAGGCAAATACATCTTGCCAAAATTAAACTGTTACAATGGACATCAGGAGGAATTTTTTCACAGAAAGGGTTGTTAAACATTGGAATGGGCTGCCTGGGGAGGTGGTGGATTCACCACCCCTGGAGGTGTTCAAGAAACAACTGGATGTGTCACTCAGTGCCACAGTCTAGTTGATAAGACGGTGATCAGTCAAAGGCTGGACTTGATGACCTCAGAGGTCTTTTCCAACCTAAATGACTGTCTAATGTCAAAACCTTTGGGAAATTCAGGGTTGATAAGAGATTTTTTTTTTTTTACATTTATTTTATCCAATTACTGTCCTGTTCCCATCTAATGCGGACCCAAATTTAATAACTCTTTAATTAAAAAATGTTTAAATAAAAACATTCTGTTTGAATTCTAGCCCATAATATCAATGCCTCTGCTTCTTAAAAGTGTTCCCCAACTGGGAGCCTTTTGTTCTGTGCTGGTGCAGTTACTAAGTAGGCCAGAAGAGCCTGTGGAACAGTCAGAAAGAAGGAAAAATTCAGTCAACCACTTCTACTTGATATGAGGTTTGAGGCAACCAGACTGATTTTTAGTGACCGGCTTCAATAATTTAGATTTAAATAAAAAATAATTTTAAAAAAATTCAATGCAGTAAAGGAGGGATGTGATTCTAAACACACAAAGCAAGATCATCATCATGCTAGTCAGGATAACTATCAAGAACAGAACTAAGAAAGAAGAATTGCACAACGCATGGGAAAGAAGTACAAGGCTGCAGAGGAATGTGACATGAAGACCGATGGTGACTATTTTTCCCCAATAAATAAATAAAAGCTCTGGCTTATTACATTAATAACAGTTAAAAATCACACACATGTTTTTACAGCAATTCTTTCCAAGTAAGCTACAGTAGCATACTTCAGTAGGGGAAAAATATTCCATTCAATTTGCTGGAAGAAGAAACCAAAGATATATTTTTCACCACATAAAAATGTTATGAAATGTTACATGCTGAAGACATTAAAATATTACTTCAAAGTCTATAGCCTCTCAAATTTGAAAATGTCAAAACTGATTTTAAGAATTCTGCTAGAAAAAGACATAATAACAAGTTTAACTCGGCTCATATTTTCCCTAATACACTATGTGACACTGAAGTTTAGTAGTTCAACAAAATTAGCAACAATTTGATTAGACTGGTTGAAGAGTAATCTGAAAGAAAAAATCTGTCAGTGTTAACTAAATGAAAAATGTTTTACATAGCATACACATATTTCTGATCCTCTTTTAACACATTATGTGTCAGTATGCCCAAAGCTAACTTCCATTTCCAGAAGACTATAAATTTGATGACATCAGAATATAATTTTCCCACCACATCAGGAAAGTCATGCTAACATTTACCCAGGAACTGATATCATAGTTCATATCTCCAGCCTTGATGGTCATCACATTAACTCAGTTTATGAAATGCAGGAGTTTGTATATTCAGGGTGGTCAGTTGGCAGTAAAAACAGCAACCTAACTGAACGGCTTTAGAGACTCTCCAAAGAACAGGCATTGTAATAATAGACACACAAAATTCTGTAGAAAATACAATTTCAAAGAGACAGATGGCAGCGCTGTCTTATTAAAGACTGTGTTTAACAAACCAATACCTGAAGCTTACCTAGCTCGTTTTGCAAATCAATATACTGATAATATTCTACATATTTGTTCTGGCTGAAGAAATTTTTATAAACATGTCGTGCGCCAAATAACCAAACATCACTGTCATCGGTGATTGTCCCGGAGGTCTGATCAGTAAGGTCCAATATAGCACACTGTGCCTCTGCTTCCATCGGAGCTTCAATATATGGAATGCCGAACAGACGCAGAAGCTCCTGTAGGATGGAGGGAAAGCAACAATTCATCTAAAGAATTAACTTCTATTATACTTCTGCTTGACTTGGAGCTGCTAGATTCACACTTGGGATGTATTTAATATTTGGCAGCAAATCTTAATTTCCCCTAAAAAGTGCCAAGCACAGTTAAGTCAAGGGGGAAATTGCACTTATCTCAGGCAGATAGTTCCACATAAGTCAAGCACTACTTGAGCACCCTATTACCACAGAGTTTAAGAACCTGCTATCTTAATTAACAAGCATACTTAAGTACTGTGTTTTCCACAGCAAGGAGAAAATTCCATGCATTACATTTATGTGGGCTCCATGAAAGAAAGACGTAGGTCAAACGAAAAAAAAAAAATATTTAAAAAAAATTGGTCATCACTTTAGCTTAGAAAATAGTTGAAAGCATATGAGAAACATTCATATCAAGCAGGAAACAGTGGGTAGACTAATCATTCTTTGGATAGTGTTTTGATATACATGTATTTTGACGTATTTTTGCTTTTATGGAATACATTATTTAACTTCAGTTAAATATCCAACACGCACTAGGTTTACAGACTTGTGCTATTTACACAATTCTAGATTATGTTCCCCACTTAACTAGAGGAAAAAATGAGACCTATAATTAACAAAAATTACTAACAGTTTTTGAGTAAATTACTGGGGTGGAGGAGGGAAACAAATCAAAATGACTCAACAAATACTACCTGGCTTTCCAAGAACATCTGTCCTGTTACAGAAGCAGCAACACGCTCCTGCTGCTGTTTTTGAGACTGAAGCATATTCTGCTCAGTAGAAAGGTCTCTTTCTAATTCTTCTAGTTCTTCCTGAAAATATAAACCAAGATTTTCATTATTTCAACAATTCAGGTATACTTAGTTAAGTACAGCACTAAGTCTCCGGCTATAATTATTCTAGTAGTATATGATCCATTAATTCACACTCAGAAGTTGTTACAGCTTCTCTAATGAAGTACCAGGGATAGGTTTTCATCAGCATGCTAAACCCTTAAAGTTTCCCTCTGATTTCAGGGAGATTATGATTAACTATCTTTAAACAAAAATCAGCTCCCCTACAATTAGATACATATATGAGAAAGCAATGAAACAATACAAAGCTGTCCAATAGTTTTCCTTAACAACTACTTGGAGACAAAGCAGTCCATTACTAGCTCAAAACAAGTAAAAAAGGAGAACAAGTTACCAAACTGATGTCTTGCCACTCATCCACTGCATCTTTATCATCAGCTTGTCTTTCAACATTCTGAGCATTTCCCAACTGCACTTCATCAGACTCCTTCAGCAGCTCCTGTGTGACAACATCAGGTCTGCCTGTCTCTACTTCTGAAAGTGCTGTTTCATCACCCAGTTTTTCATCATATTTAGTAGGAAACTCAGCCTCATTACTGATTTCAGTATCCACTTCAATAAAGCTCGCTATGAAGAGAAAATAGACACTTGAACGTATTTTTAGCTTGGGCAGTGTTGTTTTTTTTTCCTACATGCAGACTTAGATATAAGGATTGTGAAATTACACAAACCAAGTGGCTGACCACTAATATACCAGTTAAATTCAGTGTACGCAACAACATGCTTTCCTGACTTTTTGTATTTTATACTCAGGTTTCAATGATAAAATGTGACACCAAGGAGAAAAACATAGCTCAGATTTTCTTCCCACCTCCTATATGTGTAGGGATAGGTGTATTTAAAGCATTTCTCACTAAGAGAAAAGGTTAACTTCAAATGACTACAAATAAGCTAAGTTCCTATTTTTTTATCCTTTTACACAATTAAAAAGCACATACCATCAGAATCACTGTCTTCAGACTGTGAAATCCCTTCTCTTTCCTCCTCAGGATGTCTTTCTTCTGGAAAAACTCTAATATGCTTCTGTACCTCAGACACATTCTCTTCTGTTTGCGAAATTACTTCCTCTATATTTTCAGAAATTTTCAAGTTTTTCTCATTTTTAGAAAGGTCTGTTGTTGCAGCATGAATCACAGCCCCTATACTAGTTTGTACAGAGGAACAACTTGGCTTCTGCACACACAAATTCATATCCTTATCTTCCAAAGACTTTAAGTCCATTTTGGAACCATTTTCTTCTTTGTCTAAATCTTCTGTGTCTTTTCTAGTATTGTCAATAAATGAATAATTTTCAGCTCTGGATATACTGGTATCCTTGAGTGCAATATAATTTTTTGAACCATTTTCTTCTTTGCTTACATCTTCTTTGCCTTTTTCAGTATTGTCAGTAGAAGAGTAATTTTCAGCTGTGGATATACCAGTGTCCTTGGGTGTAATATGATTTTCTTCCAAATTCTGACTCTTCTGTTCAAATTCAGCACCATGCATAGTCACTTGGATTGATGAACAAACTGTAGCTGTAGGTATGTTTTTTCCCTCCTTAACTTCAGGAATCTGCTCCTCCTCATCTGAGCTACTAAGCAGAAAATCTTTCACTTCTGATCTTTCTGGTAGCACTCCATCAGTTCTAATAGTAACAACTTCCTCCCTTTTATCCTCATCACTCAGAGCTTGCTGAATTGCCCGTAGTGTTCTTGGAGACACACTGCCTTCCTCTGTTACAAATTGGTCTACATTCAGTTGTCCTGTATCCAGTTCTTCTTCTGAGCTGCTTTCTACCATAGCTGCCTGGATAGCAAGCAAAGTCCGAGGAGAGGGTGGTGCTGTCGCCACATTATTATCTTTCTCTGTCCGCATCTTGTCAGATGCAACTAGCTTTGCATTAGCAGGAGATTCGTTGATTTTACTCAATTTAGTCAATTCAAGCATTTTTGATGAGGGTCCTGCAGTAGTTTCCAAGTCTCTATTTATAGCTTCTTTTGCTTGAATACCTGAAAGTTTTTTGTTGATTTTTTTTGTTTTAGTAAAAAACTGCTTTATAATAACATTCCATTTTACATAATGAACATCATTATATAAAGATTAATAAACCACTTTTCTACAGGTTTACAGATCACAGTTAATTATGTACAATAGTAATGCACATTTCATACAAAGTATTGGCTACATGCGCCCGTAAACAATATTCAGGTTTTTTTTAAACTGCCAGCTGCTGAGTGTACACTCCAAACAAGAGGTTTTACAAAATTAAGACCTGACATACCCTTTATCAGAATATAGTGAGAAGTCTCTTCAGAGACCACCCTCCTTGATTCCACTTCTTTCACAAAACCACCTTCATTTTCATATTGTGTTTGGATTTCACCCGAGTGCTGTTGATTCATTTCTTTTTGCACATTCTCTATGCACCGATTGAGGTTGCTTTTTTTAAGCAAGCCCCTAAGCTGGTACTGGGAAAACTCATTGGAGTCCTCAAAACAAAACAAAATGAAACAAAACAAAACAAACAAGTCAATTGAAATAAAATGCCCCTTTTAAGCAAGTTCATTTCCCACACTCTAAAGAGTGTGGAAACTCTTTTAAGAGTTCCTTTAAACACATAACATTTGTGTTTTACTGACTGCTGCACTCCCAAGCGACAGCAATACTATCCAGGTAACATACAACAATTCCAAAAGGTACCAGTAGTTCTGACTGCTGGTTAAACATGAAATCTCAATTATGTGACCAACAAAACTTAGTTGGCTTGCAGAGGTCATTTCCATCTTAAAAAAGAAAGCAATTAAAACAGAATCCACACGTGGACCATTTTAAAATGATGATTCTTAGCTATCATTTGATCTGACATATATTGTACTTTCAAATCTAACTGCAGAAGTGGCACTGTAGGATTCTCCATTTGTCTCTGAGCAGCTTCAGCAATACATCTGCCTAAGTTACAAAAGCCTTTTCCCAGCTGCCAGCTCCCCTAACGACCTCAGGGTTTGGAATCCTAGCTGTGTTCATTCTGCCTGGTTTATCCACACCACTAGCTTGTTTTTGCAATTGAAATCTTGGGCAAAATGCTGATGAGGCATGAGACAGAGCATGCTTTTTCCCATTCTTGCCAAACTGAATTAGCCCTGCTAATTTTAGTGGAAATCAAGAGATAAGGCTGTTAAGAGTCATTATCTCACTGGATTTTTTTCCCCCTCAATAGAACGTCTCTTATTAAGTAGTCCAGGGAGTAAAGCTTTCCAGATGTGACACGCTTACATAGTCCTCATCTGCATTAATGGCAATAGCTCCATTCTGTTGGCTTGAAAACTATTTTAAATATTACCTCTGGCATTGCTTCAAATAACGTTCTTCTTCGCTTTGTAAGTTCTTTAATATCAGTCAAGATCTCATGTTTTACTTCTGGAGGCAGCTTGTTGAAATCTTCTGATTCAATATCTACAGAATAAGGATTTTCACATAACTGTTCCTATAAAAATGGAAAACAACATAAAATATATATTTTATATTACAGCACAGCAAAAATAGTAAAATATTTAGACCATCATTCCAAACAACAAGACCAAAAAAGAAACCTTAAGAATTTTGTTGCTACTTCCTATATGGTAAAGAAAACAAGGGAAAAAAAAGATAACTGCTACATAATAAAACAATGTAAAGTACATAATTATTGATGTACATTATACAGAGAAACTTGGTTTTATTCTTTTTACAAAAAGATATTTAGTATAAATCACAGAAATAGGTTCTATAGCCTCAGCTAGTCTGATTTTATCTTTCTAAAGAGGTTCTCCTTCTGAATGAGAACTACTTCAAAGACAAACAGTATTTTCAAGAGTTTTTTCTTTTTTTTTCTATTGATGAAAGCAGAGATAATTTTATTACTCATTATGTCTTCTCCTTAGGTTATATATTTCTCTTCTCCTCTTCCTATGAGCACATCAGAAGCAAATACAGAATTTATCTGTGAAAACTCAAGGACTGAAATGCTTCAGCATCACATGTGGAGAAGCACAGGAATTTTGTTAAATGCTGTCTTTTATATGCATACATATGTGCATAAATGCATACGTGTCATGTACATCATCAGAAAAACCAATTTTTTCTCAATATGTTCAGAGAAAGTAGTAAAAAGAAAAAAAAGGATACCATAAAAAATTTCCGTTGTATCCTAGTGGAGAAATTACATTTATATTTCCTCATTATCAGGAAGTCTTAGAGTACCAAAAGTTAACTTGTTTGCTTGAGAGGCAATGCTATAGTAAGACCTATATCTCCAAACAATTGAGCTTTTTTAAGCTTTTTGTTTATCTTTTAAGCGTAGCACATGAATGAGAAGACTGTTCACAGTAACAGGGCAATTAGGTTGCACTTACTTGCAACATCTTTTTTTGGCTCACTCTCATTTGCCATTCTTTTTCTTCCTCCTCCTCCGAGCTAAAAATCACAAAGAGAAAACAAAAGGTGTAGATATTTACCCAGGAAAATAAAGTTCCTATTTTAAGCAAAAGGACATTAATCATCGCTTTGGTAGTAAGTACAAAAATACACACACACATATATATATACATATACATACAAACACACATTATAAACCCATACACAGGTCAAAAAGATCTGAGCAGAAAGCAAGAAGGCAGACTTATGTCAGCTAAAACTAGATTGAGACAACTGATGCTGCTTAAATCCTTACCTGATGGTCAGTGATTAAAGTACATGAAAAGACAGAGAGATATACATAGAGCAATCTAACGCATAGCTTCATGTTCTCAGTTTGTGTTATTTGTCACATTTGACAGCACAAACAAAGCCTGCTTCTGCTGAACATGTCAATGCTCTGAACAAGGGGACACAAACCAGAGTCATACAGGCAGCAGTCACACAAGCTTGAACAATCAGTCCCATTTAGTTGTACAGATATGGCCACAGAGACTGAGGTAGAACTTTCATCATTAAACATGAATCCAGTGTAGAAATTTAATTTGTGGGCTGAAAGCTTCTTCTGTTACTTTCCCATAAGTAACTAGAAGGGTTCTGTATACAATTATAAACAAACTCTCCAAAAAGAAACAGAAATAAAATATAAATTAAAAATCTACTTCATATATTATAGAATCTCATAGATCAAAGGTCTTTCAGTAGCATCAAAAAATGTGTTTAATGCTTTTATCCTAGTTTAAGCTATTTTTCTTAATTTTACCTACCTATTCTTCTCTTCATCTTCTAAAGCAGGCAATACATACATATCATCAATTTCTCCTCTTCGAACTTGTGTAATACTGGGCAAAACTTCATCGCTTAGGGAAAAGGAAAAAAAAACCCACAGTGATTAACAGCTACATAAAGAATTATCTGACACTTACAAACGAGGGAAAAATAATTTTTTTCTTGCCTTTTTCCCTCAAGAGCAGTTTTGATAATGTGTCTCTTCAAAAGCGTTTTCAAGAGTTTCTCTGTAGTTTCCCTGGAATCACTGATGGCAACTTCCTTTCTTTGTCTTCGCTTAGCCTGTGAAAATAAGATTAACACCAACAAGATTTTGCCAGATGCTGAAGATGCACATCCAATGAATCACTGTTAAAATTCAGTGTGCTGAGCCTATGAGCTATTCCTAACTCATCCTACACTACTGAGGTCATAGCCTTCAAATCCTCTAAATCTACGTCTGTTTCCTCTGTGGGACTTGGGAACAGCTTTCAGCTTCTGAGTACAAATGCCGCAAGTGTTCATTCAGGTCCATTCTGGAGCATGATCCAAGCTTATGCCATCCTCTACTTCTCCACAACCTGGTTTCTATGCAAATCAAACCTGCCTCTATCAAAAGAGAGCTGCCACATGCTCCAAGAGCTAACCCAGGCTGGGACTGGAGAGGACACCTGCACAGCAGTGGCTTCAAGCCCTCCATCCTCACAGACCAGAAGCATAGGCAGAACAGTAGGAAGGAAATTGAACACGGCTCCTTAGTATCAGCAGACACACACCCTATTTTGCATTGCAATGACTCAGTAAAGGCACTTACCAAGGTTTGTCTCTTCAGAAGAGGTGCCTCTCCATCAAAAACAAAGACAGGTCGAATTCGGAAAAACAGTAACTTGCAGAGTCGATGGAACAGAGTGAGGAGGTGAGCATTCCGTACAGAAATACCACCACGATCTCTGGCTCCCTTTATTGCTTGGTTCAACCAAATACTGATATCTTAAAGAACCGCTGAGAGGAAAAAATGTGCTCTCTTACACGTATACTACATTAAGTTTCTATAAAGTGCACATATTTGATTGAGTGGCTTTTGCCCAGTGCTCCAGGCTTGGCTTATGGAAACCAAAATTATCCAAATAGCTGTGAACTTTGGAGAAGAATAAATTCTTGCCCTTATTGCCCTGCACAAAAAGTAGAGTGGAAGTAACTGTGGAGCAAGTACCTCCCCAGTTATTTTTACAAATAAACGTAGGCTAATTTCCCTCCACATCTTTCTAGCATTTAACCAAGCATACAGGATAGGAAAGCTGATTCTTAAGTATTTAAATTTTTTCATCTTACAGTCCTATGGAGAGCAGCACATTTATTAAATTAAATCCTAGAGTCCAACACGTTTGTAAGGAACCTATTCAGAAAAGCCTATTTTTCAAGCGATAAAAACAGAAAGAGCTTAGTATTCCACATACTATAAAGCATAAAATCCACCTACCAAAATGTTGTCAATTTAAAATTAATAAAAATAATAATCATCATAATCACAACAAGAAAAGATGATCACTTATAAGTAAGGGAAATAATTAAGATAATCTCCCTCACAACTTCGGCTCCCCAGCTTTACTTTTAAAGGATACCCACAGCAAGAATTTTCCCTTCTAGCGTTTCTGGGTTTATGGTTCTCCCGGTGCATTCAATCAGCTTCCACAGGCCTTGAACTCCCATGTTCCTTTCTTACCTGCTTTGAGAGAAAATCTATGAGGCAAAAAGAACGGATAACCCAAAGATGACACGGCCCACGTCCGCTTCATTAATGCGAATAGAAATAACGAGGCAGCCGCTCGGCCCGGGACCGGCAGGGGCAGGCGAGGGTCGTGGTGTCGGACCTGCGGCGGGGGCTCACCTGCGGCGGGGTGGGGAGCGGAGCCTGGCAGAGGACCCGGAAGGGCCGGACAAGCCCAGCGGCCTTTCCAACCAGCGAGCGCAGACACCGCCCCGGTACCGCCCCGGTACCGCCCCGGTACCGCCCCGGTACCGCCCCGGTACCGCCCC